>NW_027363118.1:647581-1295162 GCF_046119375.1 Phyllobates terribilis
ACATTTTCTTCCTATTAATTCTTTTACACTTACTTCTTCAAGATATTCTCCCTGGAGATTCCTTTGCTTAGCCTCTTCTGAAATCCTCCTAGCTGGCTGAGGTACATTCCCGCTGCTCCATATGTCTCCTGGTCTTTATGATGAAGGGATGTTGCATTCATTAGGTAATATATGAACGCTTGACATTTTTCATATAATTAAAGACAGTCTGGTGAGTGTTTCCGATTTCCAATAGTTTGTCAAAATAGTCATTGGTCTTCTCGATGTCATATATAAACTTCAGTGAAGGCTTCTCCTTGTCCATGAAGTACAGCGACGTTCTCTACCTCCTGCTTGTATCTCACGACTTACAAGGTTTTTGATAAATATCTTGCAAAGCCAGCAATTGGTTCCAAATCCAGAGAGTGCCTCGTGTACATCCCAGCCTCGGCCATTTTAAGTCGTAGTGGATTGCTCCAGACAACATTGGGCTCAGTTGTTGCTGCTTCAGTTTCCATCGGTGATTCTTCTTCTTCTCCTTCATCTTCCTCATGTGGCCCGGCCGTGTCTTCTTTGGTTTCGCTCCTTCTTTTGGCTGTGGCATCTTCACAATCTCCCTTTGAGGTTGCATCTTCTTGTTCTTCGGTTGTCATCTCAGCTGTTAGGAGTCCCTCTATCCTCATGTTGGGAACCTTCTCGCAATGGCCATTCTTCTGGGGCATTCTTGTATGACATGGCTGATTAATGATTTTAAAACCACGTCCATTAAGAAATGCAATTACTTTTTCCAGGCACCCACCGTCACACACCAGCTCCTCCACCTCATTATACTCAATGGCCAGGCCCTTTGCTGCCACAGCAACCAGATCTGTCTTTGCTTGTGCGAGGGTAGCCTTGATCTCATCCTCGCTGCTGTTTTTTTTGCATTTTCTTCTTAGGTGGGTGCCAGGTTCTCATCTATCTTGTAACAGATCGGGCAGGTCATCGGGGTTCTGTTGTGCACTTTGGATTCCATACTTGAACCTGAAAATTAGAACAAAAGAAAAGAGATACAAAATGAAAAGGTTAAGGTGGATTTTAAAAAAGCTGTATGTAAACAAATCAAAAACGAGCTAAAAGTAAAAAGCAGGTTGGACAAAGCAGTCCCGTAGACAGAGCAAAGCAGTCCATGGAGATCAGTCCTGTAGAGAGAGCAGAGCTACACTGGATCGCCAAGAGCAGTCTGAGCAATTAGACTCTGATCTGGCCTTTTACACAGAAAACTGAGACCCCTTGACCAATATGATCAGTCTCTGTAATGATGGCCATTGAGAACAATAGAAAAACATTCCCATTGTCTAGGTGTGAACACTAGCTCTTAGGGGGCATGGCTGACACCTAAAGAGAAAACTGTGGCTGCAAAAACTGCTCCTGAACATTGCCATCAATAATGTTAAATATGCTAAAAGTAAAGAAAAAAATGATGATGGATAATAAATAGTCACCGGAATAGAGCAGCACAACCATTAAACAGAGAAATGGTGCCAGCAGGCAGGGGTTAAAATCAGGACTCCTAACAGAAGACACAAGGGATAACCTTAAGTACTCCATGGTAAAGTAACATCAATGTAGCATTTTTATTCCATCATTGGAGAGGATCCATGTTGTGGCATCACACCGACTCACACTGTTATGTTCCAGCATGAGATTGCTGTGTGAGATGCTGAAATGTCAGAACATCTATTCTCTTCTAAGATGGAATAAGACACAACTTTACCTTGGCACGCTGTAGGTTATTCTTTATAAGATCGAAAGATAGACGGAGAAGAATAGAAATGGATTATAACGGTAAAGGAGAAATATAATGGAAATGTATCTTTTTCATCCGAGTGACGTGGTAGGACGACTGGTACACGTTTGGGCAGAGTGTAGGCAATGTAGGGAGACGATGGGAACACATTTGGGCAGTGTCCCTCCTTCTGTCTGTTGGATCTTCATGCCTTTAAAAGACAAAAAAAAATGAAGATTGAAATTACAACCTCATGAGGATAAACAGTTTGAGGGTTTTGCTTTTTTATTTTCCAATAACTAATGTCACACAGTGAGTACTATCTGTGCCTTGAGGGGCTCCTGTCCTGCCCCATCCACTATTTCTGGAACCTCATTATCCTGAGCAGGGGAGAGGGAGATTTTGGATAATTAGATGGGTATCTGAATAAAATGACCATTAGTATACAATCAGGTGAAGCCTGCAGAAACTAGCTATAGACAGGTTTATAATTTTGATGTATTCACCTTGTAGTCCAGATCTCATCCGGTTCACTAATCTTCCTCTTGGTCAGTCTAGTCCACTAGGAGTCTTCGGTCCTCTTCCCTGCGGTCTCCCTCCTGGGCAGTGCAGGCTTTGGCATCCCTAAGGAAGAGTTAATAAACCTTATATTTTACTGTATTTAGAAGCAAAGTAGTATTAAAACATACACTGCCATACTAAGTCCACATTCCTAGATGTTTGAGTTCTCAAAATGCTAATGTTTTTAAGAGGTCACTGATTTGCCCGGATGATTGTTGAGTCATGGTGACACTAAAATGTCAAGGCTAGGTTCATAATTGATTAAAAAGTTAGCATGTTACAAATACCTAGCTATGTATGGAAGTACCAGGGCTGTGAAAAGTGTATTTTTTTTGGAACTGACAAACATGGTGGTGGAGGTTTAATGTGAAAAGGATCAAAGTTTAATGTTATAGTAGTGATGAAGAGCTAAATGGCTTTTCATAGCTGGGACACGGCTAACAAAAATAAAATAACAATGTGATATTACAGAGTGTCCACAGGTTTGGGCAGTGTCCTCATCAAGGTGACGTAGGTAGACGATGGGAACACGTTTTGGTAGTGTGTCCCTCCTTCTGTCTCTTGGATCTTCATGCCTTTAAAAGACAAAAAAAATGAAGACTGAAATTACAACCTTATGAGATCAGACTGTTTGAGAGTTTTTTTATTGTATTTTCCAATTACTAATGTCAGACAGTGAGCACTAATTACCTTGAGGGGCTCCTGTCCTGCCCCATCCTCTTTCTCTGGGACCTCGTTGTCCTGAGCTGGGGAGAGGGTGATCTTGCTCTGAAAAAAGATAATTAGATGGGTATATGAATAAAATGACCATTAGCATACAATCAGGTGATGCCTGCACAAACTAGCTATAGACAGGGTTATCATTTTGACGTATTCACCTTGTAGTCCAGATCTCATCCGGTTCACTAGTTTGCTCCTCTTCGCTACCATCTTCCTCTTGGTCAGTCTCGTCCACTTGGAGTCTTCGGTCCTCTTCCCTGCGGTCTTCCTCCTGGGTAGTGCAGGCTTCGGCATCCCTAACGAAAAGTTAGTAAAACCTTATATTTTACTTTTTTTTGTAACTGCCAAACATAGTGGTGGAGGTTTAATGTTCAAAGAATCAAAGTTTAATGTTATAGTAGATATGAAGACCTAAATAGCTTTTCATAGCTGGGACACAGCTAAAGAAAAATAACAATGTGATATTACAGAGCGTATATGAATTTACTACCCACAATCTATCACCTTGAAGTGCTGGCTTGAGGCTCATCACTGGCTTCTTTCCCTGCCTGTGCCACCAGCTTGTATGCATGGCATATGTCCGTCAGGGTCTTCTCTCTATACGTCCTTTCTGCCGTCATATTGGTGTGCGCAAGATATTTTGCAAAGAGACATTTCTCGGAGTCTGAATAGTTTGGGAGAGTCCATGTCTCACATACCCTCCTCACAAGTTGACTTGAGATAACCGGAAGTTTGTACCTGGAAAGGAATACAGAAAAAATAAAATACATTGCACTGCATTTATTATTGAAGAATGATAACAGGGGTGTTGCGGTCCCCCATTCACATGAATGGGGTCTGTGTTCAGGCTGGGGTACTCTTCTGATACCCGAGCTTGAAGTTTTAATAAACTGTTCGGCGTTTGGCTGAACCTGCCATACACAAACAGTCAGGGGTTCGCCCATCACTACTTCTGAGCGCCATTCATTGCATATTTTGGGTGCTGCCCATCTGATTGGTGCTCAACTGATCAGTGATTAATAGGGGATCTATCATATTAGCCCAGAACAGTTTTTACCACTGCCATCCTACCTAGAAAGGAATACAGAAAAAAAATACATAGCACTACATTAACTATTGAAGAATGATAATGTGCTTTTTATTTCTTCCTCACAAGCTTTGGTCTGACTCTTTCATAGTAGACTCTGAACCACTAGAAATAAAACAAAAGGAAATAATAGTTATAGTAAAATAGAAATGTGTCATCATGTATTAAATCAGATTAATAAGGAGAATAAGTAAATCTCACCATTTCTTCTTCCTTAGTCAGCACGAATGTGGCCACTTGCTGTGTAGCGGTCTTGTGTAACTTTACACCGATAACAACGAGGTCTTCCCCATCATACGTGTGGCTAATCCTCTCCTTCCACTCAGACACCTAAGGATGAAGAGACCAAAGGTTAGACATAAAGAAGAGTAAACTAAAAATGAGTATGAGTAGTGAATAAAGAGAAGAGAGGCACTTACAGTCATGTTCTGTACGACCCCAGGTCTCTGCAGATGCCTCAGGACCTCCAGGGCCTGTAGATAGTAAATCACTTCCAGCTGGCTGCTTTGACGCAGACATCCATCTTTGGCAGCTTGAAGACACTTTAAAAACGATTGCTTTGCCACATCCAGGATCTTCCGGCACTCCTGAGGTGTAATTTGTACCTACACATAAAATTAATAATAGAATATTACAGTATATACAAGCCACACAGTACAAATATATAAAAAATATCTACTTCAATACTAAGTGTATGAGGGTTATGAGATCTCCTAAGAAGAAAAAAGTGTAACAAAAAAATGTAATAAGGTAATGAAGGGGACCAAAAACAAGGGGTGCGACTCACTATTCAAACAATGAATTACAAAAGGAGAGGAAAGGCTGCATAGTATAATAGAGAGCACACAACACAATGAGGGGAAATCAGAGATTATTATGTTACAAATAGAAACAAAGCAAAGCATTAAAATCAATTCAAAACATTCATGATCAATATGGTGTAATGGGAGAGAGCAAAACATGGGAGGAAATAATATACACGGAAGGACGGCCCAAATACAGTAGATTCAGGGAATTAACTGCCAAGGTAAGTGGTATATGGGAAATACCCCAAACTGCTGAGTGTTCAGGGGGATACAATAAAGTGTCAATGCCCCAGAAACAATCAAGCAATTATGCAGAGTGTATGCATCAAATAAGGGGAGTTATAATTAACCACTTGAACTCTTTAACATAATCACATGGTATAAGATACACATACACTAAATAAACACCACCAAGAGTCAAGCTGCACAAACCACAGGGCCACCTATGGTAGCATTAACACATATATGGCTCAGTGGTTAGCACTATATACGGTGGCTCAGTGGTTAGCACTGCAGCCTTGCAGCGCTGGGGACCTGGGTTTAAATCCCACCAAGGACAACTTCTGCAAGGAGTTTGTATGTTCTCCCCGTGTTTGCTTGGGTTTCCTCCAGTTTCCTCCCACACTCCACAGACTGATAGGGAATTTAGATTGTGAGCCTCAATGGGGACAGTGATGATGATGTCTGTAAAGTGCTGTGGAATTAATGGCGCTATATAAGGGAGTAATATAAATATATCATGAGCAGACACTAATATGCATTATACCTAATACAGACCTCCAAATAAGTGTCAGATTGCTAATTGACAATTGGTAATTGCATTGCCCGGCTGCAGGTGTCAATATTGTATTTCTTGGTAATTACCAAGCAGTGTTTTAAGGTTGAGGGAAATTATATGGAGGAGAAGATATATACATTTAGATTTTACATTATCCATAATTTCCTATTACTTCAATATAAATATTAGCTAATAACCCACCTTTTGCTGACAACTTCTCTTGATATTCCCTTTGACAACCTCTTTTGTATGTCCTCGGTCACGGTCATAAAAAACTCACATGACCTAAACAGTGCGCGTTTTTTTTCAAAGAGGTTGGAGGCTCTCACATTGTAAGTCATGAACCTACGCACGTGTTTTAGGTAGTTGAAAATGGTCTGATTTGCCAGATTCAGCTTTGTAAAGAAGGAGTTGACTTTTTCTACATCTTTTACAAAGTCCAGATTGGCAACCTTGGGGTTCATGTAAAAGAGGAACCTGGCGACATCCTCAACTTCCTGTCTGAAGTGTCTCACCCCCAAGGTGTGCAGTAAATAGTTGGCGAAGCCCACCAGCAGTGGGTCCTGCAGAGAGTGGCGTTTGTAGAGTCCAGCTGCCAGCATCTTCTTTCTTGTATCTGCTGTCCATTTTGTCTGCAAGGCTCTGTAATTGGTGAGAAATAAAGAAACAGCTCCGGCATTAGACATTTTTTAACCAATTCTCCCTTTACTACTTTTTGTCACAGAACATAACATATAGCGAACTAGCAAACCTGTATGATCGACCATCAGCCACAGTCAGGCTTGCAATATAAAGACATAAGCAAAATGATGTCAGCTTGTAGATTAATTACATAGTGTTTCATGTATAAACATAAGAGTCAAATAAAATGGGTGGATCAGCTCACCAGTTAGTAGACAAGGTGCACAAGGTCCAAGAGGAGTAGGTGCGGTGGACGGACAGAGATCTTGGGCCTACACCCAGGCTTAACAAGCAATATCAATATAGGAGGAAGGCCAGCAATGGTCAGATGGAAAGAGGAGATGAAAAATAAAAAATATCCAACATTTCTCCTCCTTCCATCTGACCATTGCTGGACTTCCTCCCATTTTGATTTTGCTTGATAAACAAAGAGGCATATGGCCTCCTTAAGGCCAGAGGTTTCATAGGTAACAGTTGAAGGAGAATGGGGGAGAAGGAGGATGGGGGAGGGAAAGCCAGGGTATACAAGGACATACAGAAGGGTGCACATTTTATGTCAGAAAAAGAGTTTAGCAGTGCTAAGAGGATATAGGCCATGTATACATACTGACCTCTGTGTGGTTTGATCGAAACCCGCTTCCTCCACATTTTCTTCGTTGTGACTAGAGATGAGCGTTGTTCTACTCGAACTGTTCGCCAATCTCAAATTCGAGCTGTTTTGGGCGGTGTTCGAGCCGATCGGCGAACACGAACAATTTGAGAAAAATTCGGCTGTTCGAGGTTATGTTCGATAACTGTTCGTGCACCAAAATCATAACTGGATTTTTTCTCAGTAATGATGAAAATTAATGTTAATACGCAGTTTGAGTGTACAGCGGGGTGGGGGGAGGGGCAGGGGATGGATCTCTGCAGGAACAATGAAGATCTCCATTTTTTTTTCTCTTTCCCGCATTTGCAGTGGGGAGGTGCAATCTGTCAGCCTATCAGCAGCGCACACACGGAGCGAAGTGCTTTTTTTCACACAAGCAAGGGCATGTGTGATTGGCAGTGTATGTCACATGTCCTTGCCCTGTAAGACCAAGCCATTTTCCCCGTCGCCACCATTTTCTCACTGCTGCAGCTGCGTGTTAGACGGCACCGCTGTTGCTGTGTGCGCTATACCTTGTTAATTTCAAGCCAATTTTCGCACAAATATACAGATAGCTTGGGAGTAGGGAATAGTTGTGATTGCAGTCCTTTTAAGGACTAGGTTACAGCATTTCCTACGACTTTTATCAGGGAGGTCTGTGCTCTTAAATAGATCGGTTGTGGGAGTAAAGACTAATTGTAATTGGAGTCCTTTTCAGGACTAGGTTACATCAGTTCCTATCAGTTTTTGCCAGGCAGGTCTGTCCAAGTGCTGTGTAAGTTTTTTTCACAGCATTTGGCTGAATCTAGCAAAGCTAATCCTTTTTGGCCTATTGCAGAGTGTGTTAGTCAGTGGAGTAGCCTATCTGTGTTGCAAGATATACCACCTGTGTATAGAATACCAATTTTTTTACTGCACCTAGTGAAGTAAAATCTTTTGGGCATAGCGTCATTCTATTAGTCCATCTATACTGACCTCCATCAGGTTGCAAATTAAAACTAATTTTTATCTGCATCTACAGTACCTCTGAAAAAATATTTGGGCTTCTAGCTGTGTGCGGGACTTGTTGTATTAGTCCATCTATACTGACCTCCATCAGGTTGCAAATTGAATAAAAAAATTTCTGCATCTAGCTCTGAAAAAATATTTGGGCTTCTAGCTGTGTGTGGGACTTGTTCTATTAGTCCATCTATACTGACCTCCATCAGGTTGCAAACTGAATATATTTTTTTCTGCATCTGCCTCTGAAAAAATATTGGGCTTCTAGCTGTGTGTGGGTCTTGTTCTATTAATCCATCTATACAGACCTCCATCAGGTTGCAAACTGAATATAATTTTTTTCTGCATCTAGCTCTGAAAAAATATTTGGCCTTCTAGTAGTGTGTCGGACTTTCTCTATTAGTCCATCTATACTGACCTCCATCAGGTTGCAAATTAAAACTAATTTTTATCTGCATCTACAGTACCTCTGAAAAAATATTTGGGCTTCTAGCTGTGTGTGGGACTTGTTGTATTAGTCCATCTATACTGACCTCCATCAGGTTGCAAACTGAATATATTTTTTTCTGCATCTACCTCTGAAAAAATATTTGGCCTTCTAGCAGTGTGTCGGACTTTCTCTATTAGTCCATCTATACTGACCTCCATCAGGTTGCAAATTAAAACTAATTTTTATCTGCATCTACAGTACCTCTGAAAAAATATTTGGGCTTCTAGCTGTGTGCGGGACTTGTTGTATTAGTCCATCTATACTGACCTCCATCAGGTTGCAAACTGAATATATTTTTTCCTGCATCTACCTCTGAAAAAATATTTGGCTTCTAGCAGTGTGTGGGACTTGGTCTATTAGTCCATCTATACTGACCTCCATCAGGTTGCAAATTCAAAATAATTTTTTTCTGCATCTAACCCAGCCAATAGTTTTGGCCTAATACCACAGTTTGGCCACTCAGCTCTGCTCGGTTACCATCCATTGTTTTTTTGTGCAAACAACTCCAGAGTTGTGAATTAGTTAACCACCAAAATGAGTGGAAAAAGGCCTGCTGCTGGTGGAAAGGGGAATAGGCGTGTTGGGAAGGGGAAAAAAGGTTGTGTCCGTGGGGTAGGTGTTAAAGCAACAGTAACATCTGCAGAAGAAAGACCATCTTCCAGCCAAACTAAAATGTCTACTTCTTTTAGCGGACAATGTGATAAGATCCCTTTCTTACGGCCACGCCAATCGCTACAAATTCCAGATGAGGCACAAAAACAGCAGGTGCTTCAACGGATATCAAGTGCTCCTTTAAGTGGGCTCTCCTCCACATCAACTTCAACATCACAAATACTCCAGTCCTCAAAGGTGTCACCCCAATCGCACTTGCTTCCTCACAGCTCCCAAATCTCCAGCTGCCCGTCTGAGTATGAGGTAGAACAGATGGTTGAGTCTGCAGAGCTGTTTACTCATACTATAGCCTGGGAATCAGAGGTCGACTCCAGCGCTTCTGTGAATCCAGACGAGGAAATGATCTGCACTGATGCCCAGAATCTTTATGAGTCGGATCCAGGACCAGACGCAGAAGGTTCTGACCATAATGTAGACCCTCATTCCCAAACTGTAACTCCTGTTGGTGGAGACAATGAGGAAGACGATGATAAGACTCAAATACCTGATTGGAGCGACAACTTTAGTTTTTTGTCAGGGCAGGAACAGGTTGGCTCTGAGGACGACGGGTGTGATAACGCACAGGGTGATGATGATGAGGTCGGAGATCCCACTTACTGTCAACCCACAGTCAGCCAAGAGATGAGGTCAGCAGAGGAGGTGGAGGAAGATGCTAGTGACGACGAGGTCAGGTTGCGCCTTCCTGGACAGAGACGTAGTACTGGAAGCACGTCAACAACTGCATCCTCAAACACAACTCTGCCTCTCACCACAAGTCGTGGTGGCTCTTCAGGTCGCATGGGTGCTAAGCCTTGCATAGCCTGGGCATTTTTTCAGATCGATAAAGATGACCCAACTCGTGTTATCTGTAACATTTGTCAGCAAAAGCTAAGTAGAGGCCAAAAAATACATAGTTTGAGTACTTCATGCATGAACCGGCACATGGACATGAAGCATAAGTTGCAGTGGGAAGCTCAGTGTGCTACAATGCGGCCTAGCCGGCCGGGCCAACCACCGTCTGCCATATCTTGTGCATCCGCGGCCTCTTCATCCTCTGTGACTGGGGGGACAGCAGTCACACATGTTTTGGGGCGCAGACCTGCCACCTCTTTACCCGCAACAGCCAGCGTGATTGGCAGGTCATCATTTTCTTTGGAGGTGGTAACACCAGCTGGTGTTGAGCGCTGTCCGACATCGATAGCACCACCTTTGGATGAAGGCAACCTAACATGTCCGCCTGCATCTTCCTCACAGACCGGCAGTTTGCCGGGGACACCCTTATCAACCCCGTCTAAGCACAATAGCCAGCCCTCGGTCCCTCAGATGTGGACAAGTAAAAGACCATTTCCTCCTAGCCATGAGAAAGCTAAGAGGTTGAATTTCACCATCTGCAAGCTCTTGGCTACAGAAATGCTGCCTTTCCGCCTGGTGGACACAGAGGATTTTCGAGACCTTATGTCCGTCGCAGTGCCCCAGTACCAGATGCCCAGTCGGCACTACTTCTCAAAGAAAAGTGTGCCTGCGCTCCACCAGCATGTCGCACACAACATCACTGCTTCTTTGAGAAACTCTGTGTGTTATAGGGTGCATTTCACCACAGACACTTGGACGAGTAGGCATGGACAGGGGCGTTACATGTCGCTGACTGGGCACTGGGTAACTATGGTGACAGCAGGACAAGGGGCTGCTGTCCAAGTCTTGCCGTCCCCACGAGTTGTGCGTCAATCCTCTTTATGTCAAAGTTCCTCCACTGCTTCTGCCTCCTCAACCTCCTCTCGGTCTTCCACCTGCACCCAAAGCCTGTCTGGTCATGCCACAAGCTTTCTAACTGCGCAGAAGGGATCCTGCACACCTCCTTACTATGCTGGCAGTAGGGCTCAACGTCATCAGGCAGTTTTTACATTGAAATGTCTGGGAAATGTGAGTCACACAGCTGAGGAGATGTGGTCAGCTCTGGAGAACCAATTTCATGAATGGTTGTCTCCACTGGACCTGAAACCAGGGAAGGCCGTGTGCGACAATGCTGCAAACCTGGGTGCGGCCCTTCGCCGGGGCAATGTCACACACGTGCCTTGTATGGCTCACGTGTTGAACCTGGTTGTCCAGCAATTTTTAGCCCACTATCCCAGACTAGATGGCCTTCTGCAGAGGGCACGGTCGCTGTGTGCTCACTTCCGCCGTTCGCATCCCGCAGCTCAGCGACTTACATCTCTACAGAAGTCGTTGGGCCTGCCACTTCACCGGCTAAAATGCGATGTGCCTACCCGGTGGAATTCAACTCTGCACATGTTGCAGCGACTGTGGCAGCACCGACAAGCCCTGGTGCAATACGTTCTGACGTATAGCCTGGGCCAACGAGATCCAGAGGTGGAGCAAATCACGCTGGAGGAGTGGTCTCAGATCAGGGACCTATGCACCCTTCTGCACAGTTTTGAAATGGCGACGAAGATGTTTAGTGCTGACGATGCCATTATCAGCATGACTATTCCGGTGATTTACATGCTGGAGCACATGTTAAACAGAATTCGGAGTCAGGTGGTGGCACAAGAGGAGGTGGAGGAAGTAGAGGAGGAGGAGTTGTATGCGGAAGGGCTAACATCTGCAAGGTCCAGACGGTCGGCAGCACCAAGGCGGCAGGCATGAGAGGGTGGGGGAGATGGTTTTACCAGGGCGCATGGTAGCAGCCAAACTAGTGAGGAAGGTGCAGGAGCCCAGGAAGAAGTGGAGGACGAACTGATGGAAGACTCATCAGATGAGGGAGACCTTGATCAAATTTCTGTTGTGCGAGGTTGGGGGGAGAGGACAGAGGAAGGAAGCATGATTGTTACCTCGCCACCAACACAACAGGGACTTGGTGCTCCTGGATGCGCAACACACATGAGTGCCTTCTTGCTGCACTACCTGCAACATGACCCTCGAATTGTGAGAATTAGAAATAATCCTGACTACTGGGTTGCCACACTGTTAGATCCCCGGTACAAAAGTAAATTTGCAGAAATTATTCCTGCCATAGAAAGGGATGCACGCATGCAGGAGTATCAGCAGAGACTGTTGCAGAATCTTACATGTGCTTTTCCACAAAATACCAGTGGTGCACGTAGTGAATCTCACAGTTCCAACTTGCCAACCGTGGGACCGTCAAGTGTTCAGCACTCAAACCGTAACAGAACCACAGTATCTGCTGGTAACATCAATTTTGCAGAATCATTTCACCACTTTTTTAGCCCATCCTTTGCAAGGCCACAGGAGACAAGAAGTCTGACACATAGTCAACGCCTAGAGACGATGGTACAGGAGTATCTCCAAGTAAACATTGAAGCCACGACTGTGTCACTGGACCCTTGCTCTTTTTGGGCTTCCAATCTGGATAAATGGCCGGAGCTAGCCACTTACGCCTTGGAGATCTTGTCATGCCCCGCAGCCAGCGTTCTGTCTGAACGTGTGTTCAGCGCTGCTGGTGGTGTGCTGACAGATAAGCGCACGCGGCTCTCCACTGATAATGTAGACAGACTCACGTTCATAAAGATGAACAAATCATGGATCCGAAACGACTTTTCTACCCCTGTGTCATCCTGGGGAGAGTAAAAGCTTGATGATTGGTTAAAATCACCCTACCAACCGTTTTAAGCTTTCAAATTACTAATCATGTTTATCTGTATCTTGACTGGAAAATAATTTGGGCTTTGTAGCAGTGTGCAGCACTGATCCTATTAGGCCATCTATAATAAGCTTCACCAGATTTAAAATTAAAAATAATTTTTAGCTGCATCTAGCCCGGAAAATAATTTTGGGGCTCCGAGATGCGCAAGACACATAAGTGCCTTCTTGCTGCACTACCTGCAGCATGACCCTCATATTGTCAGAATTCGAAGTAATCATGACTACTGGGTTGCCACACTCTTAGATCCCCCAAACTTTTCGATCAACCTTTTCATTTTAATAAAGACCAAAAAAATGGTCATTTTTGAAATTATAAGCATTAGCAGGTTGTTAGAAACTGAAATCAAACAGTTTTCAACTCAAAACTTTATTCTAGGTGATGTTACATTTTCACATAGGACCCCTTGTTCGAAAGGAGCTTCTGAACTCTCTCGTCCATTGAATTTGTCAGGTTTTGGATGGTTTCTGCTTCAATTGTTTTGCATGAGGACAGAATACCCTCCCAGAGCTGTTGCTTAGATGTGAACTGCCTCCCGCCATCATAGACACTCCTTTTAATGATGCTCCAAAGGTTCTGAATGGGGTAGAGGTCAGGGGAGCATGGGGGTCACACCATAAGTTTGTCCCCTTTTATGCCCATATCAGCCAGAGATGCAGATGTTTTATGTGCAGCATGAGATGGGGCATTATCATGCAAAAAAATGATCTTGCTGTGAAATACACGGTTCTTCTTCTTGAACCATGGCAGGAAGTGCTGTTTGAGAAAATCCACATACATTATGGAGTTCATCTTTAGCGCCTTCAGGGATCCTAAAGGGGCCGACAATCTCTCTCCCCATGATTCCAGCCCAAAACATTACTCCACCTCCTCCTTGTTGGCGCTGTAGCAGTGTTTGCGTGGGGTGTCCATCAACCAGCCATCCTCCACTCCATCCATCTGGACCATCGAGCGCTGCACGGCACTCATCCGTGAACAAAACAGTTTTGAAATCAGTCTTCATGTAATGTTTGGCCCACTGGAGCCGTTTCTGCTTGTGTGAAGTGGATAGAGGAGGTCGACAGGATGGCGTATGCACAGCTGCAAACCTCTGAAGGACCCTGCATCTTGTTGTTCGGGGGACGTTGGAGGCACAAGCAGCTTCAAAAACTTGTCTGCTGCTATGACAAGGCTTTTTTGCCGCTGCTCTTTCAACCTGACGTAATTGCCTGTAGGAAAGAGTCCTCAATTTGCCCTTATCAGCACGCACACGTGTGTACTGTGAATCAGCTACATACTTCTTGATTGCCAAGACACTTCATAGTTTCATAGTTTCATAGTTTATAAGGCCGAAAAAAGACAATCGTCCATCCAGTTCAGCCTATTTCTTGTGCACTGCAGCTATTCCGCAGCGTTGATCCAGGGGAAGGCAACAAAAAAACATGCGGTATAGGCCAATTTACATCATTGAGGAAAAATTCACTTCCCGACACGAATCTGGCAGTCAGATTAAATCCCTGGATTAATTAACTAAGCATAAGATGTAATTTTATTGTTCTCAAGAAAGGCGTCCAGGCCTCTCTTGAACTCGTTAAGTGAGTTGGACATCACCACTTCCTCTCCCAGAGAGTTCCAGAGTCTCACGGCTCTGACCGTAAAGAATCCCCTTCTATGCTGGTGCAGGAACCTCCTTTCCTCCAGACGCATAGTATGCCCCCTCGTCTTTGTCACCATCCTGATCACTTCATCCTGATCATCGCACAATGTTGATTGTAGTCATGCCTTGACCTAAACACTCCACAATTTGTTGCTTCTCAGCAGCCGACACATCCTTTTTCTTTCCCATTTTGGCAGAAAATGTAGGCTGCTTAATAATGTGAGAGAGCCTTCTTAAGTAGTCTTGCCTTTCATTGGACACACCTGCCAAACTAATTAGCACAGGTGTCTGCAATTGCTTACAGTGATATAAAGAGCCCTGACACACATCACCATCAATGAGTTTAACTGACAAACAAACAAATTCTTCCCTTATCACTCCTAAACACTTTTTGCATAATAATTTGGAACGCGGTGTACATGTGCTTTTCCACAAAACACCAGCGGTTCACGTAGTGAATCTTACAGTTCTAACTTGCCAACCGTGGTCTGTATGGAGTTGTTCAATAAAGGGCCCAAAATTAAGATAACATAGACGGGAGAGGTCTCTATGAATAGGAATTCCTAAGTATTTGATACCCTGTGAGGGCCAGGCAAAGGGAAAGTTGGACTGGATGGAATCCTATATGGATTTGGGGAGGGAGACATCGAGGGCCTCAGACTTCGCTGCATTGATTTTAAAATTGTACCATGTAACAAAGTGATCTATTTCAGCCATAACAGCATGGATGGATATATGTGATTGAGTGATATATACTAGGACATCATCAGCAAATAGAGAGCACTTGTACTCGGTGCCTCCCACCTCAATCCACCTAATATTGGGGTTATGGCGAATTGATGAGAGCAGGTGCTCCGTCACTAGGATGTATAAGAGAGGGGACAGAGGACATCCCTGCCTTGTCCCATTGGTGATTGTGAAAGGTGATGAAAATGTTCTGACGCACCCCCTGGGCCTTGGGACACCCGGAGCCGGACCCTTTTTGGTGGATGCTGGTGGTTGTAGTCTTCGTGGCGGCGACCCGGTTCCGTGGCTCAGGGCGGTCAAACCAGTGGCGGAACTATTTATGTGGTTTTGATGTTTAAATGTCCGACTACGCCACCCGTGGATTGCGGTCAGAGTGAACCGCCGCTACAGGGCAGACCGCTGAGGCTGGTGTTGTGGGTGCAGCAGAGCGTAGCATAACTCCCCACGGGAGGAGTATAGCCTCAGGGCAGTGTATGCGGAGGATGGGGGTGATGCTGCAGGGCAGCAGCAGTAACGACACGGAGTCAGTGATGCAGTTCAGGGCCTTTACTCACAGTTCTTATTATCCAGACCACGTCTGCAGGTAACGGCTGCCCACGTCGTACTGTGCTCACCAGGTGAGGGGCTCAGACAACTCCCAGATAACTTTGGAGCGCTTCACAGAACCCCCTTTGTGTGTCCTTTGTCTGGCCTTTCTTACCAACACTTCTGTCCGGCTGCCTCGGGCCTCCTCTTGGTAAACTTGGCGCCAGTTTCCCTGACCCTATGTGGTGCCTTCCTAGCGGGTGTAGCGAGGGGCTGCGCCACATAAAATGTCAGAGCCTCCGGTTTCTAGCTGAGGGTCGTTTCCTGCCTCCACTAGTTCGGGGACCGGTCTCCCCCTTTGGCCTGACCCCTCCACGCAGGTGGATTCGGGCGTGCGGTGGCGACTCGCCCGTCCGCACCCCTGGGATCCCTTCATTCCTCGTTCCTGGAGCCTTCTCCGCTCCTCTTCCTTCCTTCTCCCTCTTGCAGGCCTGGGCCTCTGTTACTAGGCCCGCCTCCGGAGCAGAGCTCATGCAGAGCCCCTGCTCCCTGCCACTTCTGCTCAGACTTCTCTGCACTGAACTAAGATGGTGCCCACCTTTTATACTCCCTTCTCAATGCACCCAGGAACTGCTTCCTCCCTGCTCCTGCACTACAGGGTTCCCCTTCCTCAGTGTTCCCTCCCCCCACTCCAGCCAGGGACAGGGACTGTCGTGCCCATCTCAGGGGCATATTGGTCGCCCTGCCCCACGGCAATGTGGTGTAATGCATGCAGGTGTCGGGTCCTGATCCACACTCCATCCTTACCTGAGAGTGAGATATCACACCTCTGGGTGAGGTGCAATACGTCTGTAGCAACCGAGCCCTCAGGGTGCTACAGTTCCATTTATCTTCAGCCTAGGTGACGTATTGCGATACAGGGCCGTGATTTTGGCTATAAAAGGGTCCCCTAGACCCCTACCCCAAGCTTTTTAAGAGAATCATATATGGCGTGCCAGGAGACTCTATGGAATGCTTTCTCAGCATCCAACGAGAGTATCTAATTACAAATTTTTAACTGCATCTAGCCCAGGAAATACTTTGTGCCTAGTAGCAGTGTCTGCTAGTCAGCGGATTATCCCGGCTGTTAAGCAAGCTACACCACCTGTAGTTTAGACACTTAATTTTTTCAAAGGAAATGCTTCGGGACCATGGGATACTTAGTGAAGAGCATCAGAAGGCACCCCAAGGCATAGGGGCTGGGACTGGCAGTAGGATGCCTTGCGGTGGACAGCCGAGCTCGATCCTTATAAAAGCTTTTTAACTGCAGCAGCTTTAGTGGACGCTACTGGAGCTGGAATTACGCGGCTGCTGGCATGAGACTTGCCCTCCAATAGATCCTTGTAAATGGATTTAAAGTGTATTCATTCAAATTAGAGAGACAATTTAAATTAAAAAGCTTAGAGCTGCCTCCACCACAGGGGGGCTCGCTCGACCCACCAGCGGACAGGCACCAGTATTGGGAGAGGGGGGCTGGCCGTCAGGGTTCACCGCGGCTCTGGCACAAACCCGGCGACACGGAGGTGGCACGGGCAGGAGCGGACTGGCCGTGTCGGCTTCTCACTTTTTGGATTTTAGAAGGGCATGACATGCCTATATCTGTGTCTACCCCTCCTTTTACTCCTCCACCTCTTTTATTTTCGCATGACTATATGTACTTGTCACTTTTCCATGTGTTAGTTATGTCTTCTGAGCAGTTTGTCAGCTTTTGGACACCTTTGAAGGTGTTTTCTATGTGTTTCTATGTGTTTTTGTTTGCCTGCCATTGGTTTTAACGGTGTTCGAAGGTGTTCGACGAACCGAACCGAACTCGAACACTACGGGGGTGGCTCAACACTACATATGAGCGACTACGAAACATCTAAGCTGATCAGCAGCGGATCTTTTGGGTGAGATTTCAGTTGGCATAATCCACATTTCTCAGGTTTCCCTATGGGTGTGGTTCTAGCAGTGGTGGCATTGTGTAGACCTCCCATAGGTGATAGTGTGACCTGGGTGAGGGTCTGGCAGACGTGGCATTGTGCAGACCTCCCATGGGTGATAATGTGACCTGGGTGAGGGCTCCAGCAGACGTGGCATTGTGCAGACCTCCCATAGGTGATAATGTGACCTGGGTGAGGGTCTGGCAGATGTGGCATTGTGCAGACCTCCCATAGGTGATAATGTGACCTGGGTGTGGTTCTGGCAGACGTGGCATTGTGTAGACCTCCCATAGGTGATAATGTGACCTGGGTGTGGTTCTAGCAGTGGTGGCTTTGTGCAGATCTCCCATAGGTGATAATGTGACCTGGGTGAGGGTTCCAGCATGCGTGGCATTGTGCAGACCTCCCATAGGTGATAATGTGACCTTGGTGAGGGCTCCAGCAGATGTGGCATTGTGTAGACCTCCCATAGGTGATATTGTGACCTGGGTGAGGGTCTGGCAGACGTGCCATTGTGCAGACCTCCCATAGGTGATAATGTGACCTGGGTGTGGTTCTGGCAGACGTGGCATTGTGCAGACCTCCCATAGGTGATAATGTGACCTGGGTGAGGGCTCCAGCAGACGTGGCATTGTGCAGACCTCCCATAGGTGATAATGTGACCTGGGTGTGGTTCTAGCAGATGTGGCATTGTGCAGACCTCCCATAGGTGATAATGTGACCTGGGTGTGGTTCTGGCAGACGTGAGATTGTGCAGACCTCCCACAGGTGATATTGTGACCTGGGTGAGGGCTCCAGCAGACGTGGCATTGTGCAGACCTCCCATAGGTGATAATGTGACCTGGGTGAGGAACTGGCAGACATAGCATTGTGAAGACCTCCCATGGGTGATAATGTGACCTGGGTGTGGTTCTGGCAGACGTGAGATTGTGCACACCTCCCACAGGTGATATTGTGACCTGACTGAGGGCTCCAGCAGACGTGGCATTGTGCAGACCTCCCATAGGTGATAATGTGACCTGGGTGAGGGTCTGGTAGACGTGGCATTGCGCAGACCTCCCACAGGTGATATTGTGACCTGGGTGAGGGCTCCAGCAGACGTGGCATTGTGCAGACCTCCCATAGGTGATTATGTGACCTGGGTGAGGTTCTGGCAGATATGGCATTGTGCAGACCTCCCACAGGTGATATTTTGACCTGACTGAGGGCTCCAGCAGACGTGGCATTGTGCAGACCTCCCATAGGTGATAATGTAACCTGGGTGAGGAACTGGCAGACATAGCATTGTGTAGACCTCCCATGGGTGATAATGTGACCTGGGTGTGGTTCCGGCAGACGTGAGATTGTGCAGACCTCCCATAGGTGATAATGTGACCTGGGTGAGGGTCTGGCAGATGTGGCATTGTGAAGACCTACCACAGGTGATATTGTGACCTGACTGAGGGCTCCAGCAGACGTGGCATTTTGCAGAACTCCCATAGGTGATAATGTGACCTGGGTGAGGGTCTGGCAGACGTGGCATTGTGCAGACCTCCCACAGGTGATATTTTGACCTGACTGAGGGCTCCAGCAGACGTGAGATTGTGCAGACCTCCCACAGGTGATAATGTGACCTGACTGAGGGCTCCAGCAGACGTGGCATTGTACAGACCTCCCATAGGTGATAATGTGACCTGGGTGAGGGTCTGGCAGACGTGGCATTGTGCAGACCTCCCATAGGTGATAATGTGACCTGGGTGAGGGCTCTGGCAGACTTGGCATTGTGCAGATCTCCCATAGGTGATAATGTGACCTGGGTGAGGAACTGGCAGACATAGCATTGTGTAGACCTCCCATGGGTGATAATGTGACCTGGGTGAGGGTCTAGCAGACGGGGCATTGTGCAGACCTCTCATAGGTGATAATGTGACCTGGGTGTGGATCTGGCAGATGGGGCATTGTGTAGACCTCCAATAGGTGATAATGTGACCTGGGTGAGGGTCTAGCAGATGTGGCATTGTGCAAACCTCCCATAGGTGATTAAGTGACCTGGGTGTGGTTCTGGCAGATGTGCCATTGTGCAGACCTCCCATAGGTGATAATGTGACGTGGGTGTGGTTCTGGCAGACTTGGCACTGTGCAGACCTCCCATAGGTGATAATGTGACATGGGTGAGGAACTGGCAGACATAGCTTGGTGTAGACCTCCAATGGGTGATAATGTGACCTGGGTGTGGTTCTGGCAGACGTGAGATTGTGCAGACCTCCCATAGGTGATAATGTAACCTGGGTGTGGTTCTGGCAAATGTGACATTGTGCAGACCTCCCATAGGTGACAATGTGACCTGGGTGAGGGCTCCAACAGACGTGGCATTGTGCAGACCTCCCATAGGTGATAATGTGACCTGGGTGTGGGTCTGGAAGATGTGGCATTGTGCAGACCTCCCATAGGTGATAATGTGACCTGGGTGAGGGTCTGGAAGATGTGGCATTGTGTAGACCTCCCATAGGTGATAATGTGACCTGGGTGTGGTTCTGGCAGACGTGGCATTGTGCAGACCTCCCATAGGTGATAATGTGACCTGGGTGAGGTTCTGGCAGATATGGCATTGTGCAGACCTCCCATAGGTGATAATGTGACCTGGGTGAGGGCTCCAGCAGACGTGGCATTGTGCAGACCTCCCATATGTGATAATGTGACCTGGGTGTGGTTCTAGCAGTGGTGGCATTGTGCAGACCTCCCATAGGTGATGTGACCTGGGTGTGGTTCTGGCAGATGTACCATTGTGCAGACCTCCCATAGGTGATAATGTGACCTGGGTGAGGGTTTGGCAGACGTGGCATTGTGCAGACCTCCCATAGGTGATAATGTGACCTGGGTGAGGGTCTGGCAGATGTGGCATTGTGCAGACGTCCCATAGGTGATACTGTGACTTAGGTGTGGTTCTGGCAGATGTGGCATTGTTCAGACCTCCCATAGGTGATAGTGTGACCTGGGTGTGGCTCTGGCAGATGTGCCATTGTGCAGACCTCCCATAGGTGATAGTGTGACCTGGGTGTGGCTCTGGCAGATGTGCCATTGTGCATACCTCCCGTAGGTGATAATGTGTCCTGGGTGTGGTTCTGGCAGACTTGGAATTCTGCAGACCTCCCTTAGGTGATAATGTGACCTGGGTGAGGGTCTGGCAGATGTGGCATTGTGCAGACCTCCCATAGGTGATAATATGACCTGGGAGTGGTTCTGGCAGACGTGGCATGGTGCAGACCTTCCATAGGTGATAATGTGACCTGGGTGAGGGTCTGGCAGACGTGGCACTGTGCAGACCTCCCGCAGGTGATAATGTGACCTGGGTGTGGTTCTGGCAGACGTGGCATTGTGTAGACCTCCCATAGGTAATAATGTGACCTGGGTGTGGTTCTAGCAGTGGTGGCTTTGTGCAGACCTCCCATAGGTGATAATGTGACGTGGGTGAGGGCTCCAGCATGCGTGGCATTGTGCAGACCTCCCATAGGTGATAATGTGACCTGGGTGAGGGCTCCAGCAGAGGTGGCATTGTGCAGACCTCCCATAGGTGATAATGTGACCTGGGTGAGGGTCTGGCAGACGTGGCATTGTGCAGACCTCCCATAGGTGATAATGTGACCTGGGTGTGGTTCTGGCAGATGTGCCATTGTGCAGCCCTCCCATAGGTGATAATGTGACCTGGGTGAGGGCTCCAGCAGACGTGGCATTGTGCAGACCTCCCATGGGTGATAATGTGACCTGGGTGAGGGTCTGGCAGATGTGGCATTGTGCAGACCTCCCATAGGTGATAATGTGACCTGGGTGAGGGTCTGGCAGACGTGGCATTGTGCAGACCTCCCATAGGTGATAATATGACCTGGGTGAGGGCTCCAGCAGACGTGGCATTGTGCAGACCTCCCATAGGTGATAATGTGACCTGGGTGAGGGTCTGGCAGATGTAGCATTGTGCAGACCTCCCATAGGTGATAATGTGACCTGGGTGTGGTTCTGGCAGACGTGGCATTGTGCAGACCTTCCATAGGTGATAATGTGACCTGGGTGAGGGTCTGGCAGACGTGGCATTGTGCAGACCTCCCAAAGGTGATAATGTAACCTGGGTGTGGTTCTGGCAGATGTGGCATTGTGCAGACCTCCCATAGGTGATAATGTGACCTGGGTGAGGGCTCCAAGAGACGTGGCATTGTGCAGACCTCCCATAGGTGATAATGTGACCTGGGTGTGGTTCTGGCAGACTTGGCATTGTGCAGACCTCCCATAGGTGATAATGTGACCTGGGTGAGGGTCTGGCAGATGTAGCATTGTGCAGACCTCCCATAGGTGATAATGTGACCTGGGTGTGGTTCTGGCAGATGTGGCATTGTTCAGACCTCCCATAGGTGATAGTGTGACCTGGGTGTGGCTCTGGCAGATGTGCCATTGTGCAGACCTCCCATAGGTGATAATGTGACCTGGGTGTGGTTCTGGCAGACTTGGAATTGTGCAGACCTCCCTTAGGTGATAATGTGACCTGGGTGAGGGTCTGGCAGATGTGGCATTGTGCAGACCACCCATAGGTGATAATATGACCTGGGTGTGGTTCTGGCAGACGTGGCATGGTGCAGACCTTCCATAGGTGATAATGTGACCTGGGTGAGGGTCTGGCAGACGTGGCATTGTGCAGACCTCCCGCAGGTGATAATGTTACCTGGGTGTGGTTCTGGCAGACGTGGCATTGTGTAGACCTCCCATAGGTAATAATGTGACCTGGGTGTGGTTCTAGCAGTGGTGGCTTTGTGCAGACCTCCCATAGGTGATAATGTGACCTGGGTGAGGGCTCCAGCATGCGTGGCATTGTGCAGACCTCCCATAGGTGATAATGTGACCTGAGTGAGGGCTCCAGCAGACGTCGCATTGTGCAGACCTCCCATAGGTGATAATGTAACCTGGGTGTGGTTCTGGCAGATGTGGCATTGTGCAGACCTCCCATAGGTGATAATGTGACCTGGGTGAGGGCTTCAACAGACGTGGCATTGTGCAGACCTCCCATAGGTGATAATGTGACCTGGGTGTGGGTCTGGAAGATGTGGCATTGTGCAGACCTCCCATAGGTGATAATGTGACCTGGGTGAGGGTCTGGAAGATGTGGCATTGTGTAGACCTCTCATAGGTGATAATGTGACCTGGGTGTGGTTCTGGCAGACGTGGCATTGTGCAGACCTCCCATAGGTGACAATGTGACCTGGGTGAGGTTCTGGCAGATATGGCATTGTGCAGACCTCCCATAGGTGATAATGTGACCTGGGTGAGGGCTCCAGCAGACGTGGCATTGTGCAGACCTCCCATAGGTGATAATGTGACCTTGGTGTGGTTCTAGCAGTGGTGGCATTGTGCAGACCTCCCATAGGTGATGTAACCTGGGTGTGGTTCTGGCAGATGTGCCATTGTGCAGACCTCCCATAGTTGATAATGTGACCTGGGTGAGGGTCTGTCAGACATGGCATTGTGCAGACTTCCCATAGGTGATAATGTGACCTGGGTGAGGGTCTGGCAGATGTGCCATTATGCAGACCTCTCGAAGGTGATAATGTGACCTGGGTGTGGTTCTGGCAGACGTGGCATTGTGTAGACCTCCCATAGGTAATAATGTGACCTGGGTGTGGTTCTAGCAGTGGTGGCTTTGTGCAGACCTCCCATAGGTGATAATGTGACCTGGATGAGGGCTCCAGCATGCGTGGCATTGTGCAGACCTCCCATAAGTGATAATGTGACCTGGGTGAGGGCTCCAGCAGATGTGGCATTGTGCAGACCTCCCATAGGTGATAATGTGAACTGGGTGTGGTTCTGGCAGACGTGGCATTGTGCAGACCTCCCATAGGTGATAATGTGACCTGGGTGAGGTTCTGGCAGATATGGCAATGTGCAGACCTCCCATAGGTGATAATGTGACCTGGGTGAGGGCTCCAGCAGACGTGGCATTGTGCAGACCTCCCATAGGTGATAATGTGACCTGAGTGAGGGCTCCAGCAGACGTGGCATTGTGCAGACCTCCCATAGGTGATAATGTGACCAGGATGAGGGTCTGGCAGACGTGGCATTGTGCAGACCTCCCATAGGTGATAATGTGACCTGGTTGTGGTTCTGGCAGATGTGCCATTGTACAGCCCTCCCATAGGTGATAATGTGACCTGGGTGAGGGCTCCAGCAGACGTGGCATTGTGCAGACCTCCCATAGGTGATAATGTGACCTTGGTGTGGGTCTGGAAGATGTGGCATTGTGCAGACCTCCCATAGGTGATAATGTGACCTGGGTGAGGAACTGGCAGACATAGCATTGTGTAGACCTCCCATGGGTGATAATGTGACCTGGGTGTGGTTCTGGCAGATGTGGCACTGTGCAGACCTCCCATAGGTGATATTGTGACCTGGGTGTGGTTCTGGCAGATGTGCCATTGTACAGACCTCCCATAGGTGATAATGTGACCTGGGTGAGGGTCTGGCAGACGTGTCATTGTGCAGACCTACCATAGGTGATAATGTGACCTGGGTGAGGGTCTGGCAGATGTGGCATTGTGCAGACCTCCCATAGGTGATAATGTGACCTGGGTGAGGGTCTGGCAGACGTGGCATTGTGCAGACCTCCCATAGGTGATAAAATGACCTGGGTGAGGGCTCCAGCAGACGTGGCATTGTGCAGACCTCCCATAGGTGATAATGTGACCTGGGTGAGGGTCTGGCAGATGTAGCATTGTGCAGACCTCCCATAGGTGATAATGTGACCTGGGTGTGGTTCTGGCAGACTTGGCATTGTGCAGACCTCCCATAGGTGATAATGTGACCTGGGTGAGGGTCTGGAAGATGTAGCATTGTGCAGACCTCCCATAGGTGATAATGTGGCCTGGGTGTGGTTCTGGCAGACGTGGCATTGTGCAGACCTTCCATAGGTGATAATGTGACCTGGGTGAGGGTCTGGCAAACGTGGCATTGTGCAGACCTCCCATAGGTGATAATGTAACCTGGGTGTGGTTCTGGCAGATGTGGCATTGTGCAGACCTCCCATAGGTGATAATGTGACCTGGGTGAGGGCTCCAACAGACGTGGCATTGTGCAGTCCTCCCATAGGTAATAATGTGACCTGTGTGTGGGTCTGGAAGATGTGGCATTGTGCAGACCTCCCATAGGTGATAATGTGACCTGGGTGAGGGTCTGGAAGATGCGGCATTGTGTAGACCTCCCATAGGTGATAATGTGACCTGGGTGTGGTTCTGGCAGACGTGGCATTGTGCAGACCTCCCATAGGTGATAATGTGACCTGCGTGAGGTTCTGGCAGATATGGCATTGTGCAGACCTTCCATAGGTGATAATGTGACCTGGGTGAGGGCTCCAGAAGACGTGGGATTGTGCAGACCTCCCATAGGTGATAATGTGACCTGGGTGTGGTTCTAGCAGTGGTGGCATTGTGCAGACCTCCCATAGGTGATGTAACCTGGGTGTGGTTCTGGCAGATGTGCCATTGTGCAGACCTCCCATAGGTGATAATGTGACCTGGGTGAGGGTCTGGCAGATGTGCCATTATGCAGACCTCTCGCAGGTGATAATGTGACCTGGGTGTGGTTCTGGCAGACGTGGCATTGTGTAGACCTCCCATAGGTAATAATGTGACCTGGGTGTGGTTCTAGCAGTGGTGGCTTTGTGCAGACCTCCCATAGGTGATAATGTGACCTGGATGAGGGCTCCAGCATGCGTGGCATTGTGCAGACCTCCCATAGGTGATAATGTGACCTGGGTGAGGGCTCCAGCAGACGTGGCATTGTGCAGACCTCCCATAGGTGATAATGTGACCTGGGTGTGGTTCTGGCAGACGTGGCATTGTGCAGACCTCCCATAGGTGATAATGTGACATGGGTGAGGTTCTGGCAGATATGGCAATGTGCAGACCTCCCATAGGTGATAATGTGACCTGGGTGAGGGCTCCAGCCGACGTGGCATTGTGCAGACCTCCCATAGGTGATAATGTGACCTGGGTGTGGTTCTAGCAGTGGTGGCATTGTGCAGACCTCCCATAGGTGATGTGACCTGGGTGTGGTTCTGGCAGATGTGCCATTGTGCAGACCTCCCATAGGTGATAATGTGACCTGGGTGAGGGTCTGGCAGACGTGGCATTGTGCAGACCTCCCATAGGTGATAATGTGACCTGGGTGAGGGTCTGGCAGATGTGGCATTGTGCAGACGTCCCATAGGTGATACTGTGACCTAGGTGTGGTTCTGGCAGATGTGGCATTGTTCAGACCTCCCATAGGTGATAGTGTGACCTGGGTGTGGCTCTGGCAGATGTGCCATTGTGCAGACCTCCCATAGGTGATAATGTGACCTGGGTGAGGTTCTGGCAGACTTGGAATTGTGCAGACCTCCCTTAGGTGATAATGTGACCTGGGTGAGGGTCTGGCAGATGTGGCATTGTGCAGACCTCCCATAGGTGATAATATGACCTGGGTGTGGTTCTGGCAGACGTTGCATGGTGCAGACCTTCCATAGGTGATAATGTGACCTGGGTGAGGGTCTGGCAGACGTGGCACTGTGCAGACCTCCCGCAGGTGATAATGTGACCTGGGTGTGGTTCTGGCAGACGTGGCATTGTGTAGACCTCCCATAGGTAATAATGTGACCTGGGTGTGGTTCTAGCAGTGGTGGCTTTGTGCAGACCTCCCATAGGTGATAATGTGACGTGGGTGAGGGCTCCAGCATGCGTGGCATTGTGCAGACCTCCCATAGGTGATAATGTGACCTGGGTGAGGGCTCCAGCAGACGTGGCATTGTGCAGACCTCCCATAGGTGATAATGTGACCTCGGTGAGGGTCTGGCAGACGTGGCATTGTGCAGACCTCCCATAGGTGATAATGTGACCTGGGTGTGGTTCTGGCAGATGTGCCATTGTGCAGCCCTCCCATAGGTGATAATGTGACCTGGGTGAGGGCTCCAGCAGACGTGGCATTGTGCAGACCTCCCATAGGTGATAATGTGACCTGGGTGTGGGTCTGGAAGATGTGGCATTGTGCAGACCTCCCATAGGTGATAATGTGACCTGGGTAAGGAACTCATAGAATCATAGAATCATAGAATCATAGAATGGTAGAGTTGGAAGGGACCTCCTGGGTCATCTGGTCCAACCCCCTGCTCAAAGCAGGATTCACTAGATCATCTCAGACAGATGTCTGTCCAGCCTCTGTTTGAAGACGTCCATTGAAGGGGAACTCACCACCTCTCGTGGCCGCCTGTTCCACTCATTAATCACCCTAACTGTCAAAAAGTTTTTTCTAATATCTAATCTGTGTCTCCTCCCATTTAGTTTCAGCCCATTGCTTCTAGTCTTTCCTTGTGCAAATGAGAATAAAGATGATCCTTCTACAATGTGACAGCCTTTGACATATTTATAGACAGCTATTAAGTCTCCTCTCAGTCTTCTTTTTTGCAAGCTAAACATTCCCAAATCCTGCAACCGTTCCTCATAGGACATGGTTTGCAGACAGGTCACCATTCTGCTCGCTCTTCTCTGAACTTGTTCCAGTTTGTCTATGTCTTTTTTAAAATGTGGTGCCCAAAACTGTACACAGTATTCCAGATGAGGTCTGACCAAAGAGGAGTAAAGACCGATAATGACTTCACGTGATCTAGACTGTATGCTTCTGTTAATACATCCCAGAATTGTATTTGCCTTTTTTGCTGCTGCATCACACTGTTGACTCATGTTCAGTCTATGATCTATTAGTATGCCTAAGTCTTTTTCACATGTACTGTTGCTTAGCTCTATTCCTCCCATTCTGTATATGCTTTTTTCATTTTTATTGCCCAGATGTAGTACTTTGCATTTTTCCCTGTTAAAAACCATTCTGTTGGTTGCTGCCCACTGCTCCAGTTTATTTAGGTCTTTTTGAATCCTCTCTCTCTCTTCTCTAGTATTAGCTATCCCTCCTAGCTTTGTGTCATCAGCAAATTTAATCAGTTTACCCTCAATACCTTCATCTAAATCATTGATGAAGATGTTGAACAATACAGGTCCCAGGACAGAGCCCTGTGGTACCCCACTTGAGACATTCATCCAGCTGGATGTGAAGCCATTTACAACCACCCTTTGAGTCCGATCACTAAGCCAGTTATGAATCCACCTAACAGTTGCCTGGTCCATTGCATACTTGGTCATTTTTTCAATAAGGATGGTGTGAGATACTTTGTCAAATGCTTTGCTGAAGTCAAGATATACTATATCTACAGCATTTCCCTGATCCACCCAGTCAGTGATTCTGTCATAGAAGGAAATTAAGTTAGTCTGACATGACTTGTTAGTTAAAAACCCATGCTGACTCTGGTTAATCACTTCATTCTTATCCAGGTACTTACATACATGATGTTTAATAATTTGTTCAAAGATCTTTCCTGGTATAGAAGTCAGACTCACCGGCCTATAGTTCCCTGGGTCCACCTTCTTCCCCTTTTTGAAGATAGGAACAACATTTGCTCTTCTCCAGTCTTCTGGGACTTCTCCTGTTCTCCAAGAATTTTCAAAGATTATGGAGAGTGGTTCTAAAATTTCTTCTACGATCTCCTTCAGTACTCTGGGGTGTAATTCATCTGGACCTGGAGACTTGAACTCATTTATGTTAGCTAAATATTCCCTCACAATCTTTCTGTTTACAGATAACTTGGATTCTTCTATTCCTTTAAAAGGACAGTGAAAATCAGTTGATGTTACATTTTCTTTCTGAGAGAAAACAGATGCAAAATAGGAATTAAAAAGTTCGGCCTTCTCAACATCCTCTCTTACCATTTCTCCATTTTCATCCTGTAAAAATCCTATAGCATCTTTGACTTTTCTTTTACTTTTGACATACCCCCAAAATCCTTTTTTATTGCTTTTGACATCTCTTGCAAGCCTTAATTCATTTTCAGCTTTAGCTAACCTGATACGTGCCCTACAGGATCTGCAGACTGCATTATAATCTTCTTTAGATATGCCTCCCTCTTTCCATTTAATAAACATTTCTTTCTTTCTTTATAGCATGTGTTTAAGTTCTGTGTTCATCCATCCTGGTTTCCTTAAATGCTTCCCATTCTTCCTACTTTTCGGGATTGTTAACGATTGTGCTTTGAGAATCTCATTTTTAAAAATTTCCCATCCTTCCTGGACATTTTTGTCCTTAAGGACATCCAGCCATTGGATCCCTCCTATTCTCTTTCTGAGTCTCTTAAAATCTGCCTTTCTAAAATCTAACCTTGAAGTTTGAGTCTTCACATGTCTTCCTCCTCTAGTTATCCAAAATTCTATAATAGCATGATCGCTGCCTCCTAGGGTCCCAGCCACCTTTACCTCCTCAACCATTTCCTCCCTGTTTATAAGGATTAGATCCAAAGTAGCAGATCCCCTTGTTTTCTCCCCTACCTTTTGGAAGATAAAGTTGTCAGCAAGAGAGGATAAGAATTTGCTTGACCTGTTAGTTTTACTTGAGAGAGATTCCCAACAAATGTCTGGATAGTTGAAATCTCCCATGACCACTACGTCATATTTTTTGGAGAACTTGGTCATTTGATACATAAAGAGTTCATCCATATCTTCAGCTTGCCCAGGTGGCCTGTAGTAAATGCCTACAATGGTGTCCTTTCCGTTGTTCTCTCCTTGTATTCTTACCCAAACAGTTTCCACAGAACTCCCAGTCTCTGAAGCTTCAATCTCTGTGCAGATATTCGCTTTTCTAACATACAATGCGACACCTCCTCCTCGTTTATCAAGTCTGTTTCTTGCAAATAAGTTGTATCCTTTTAGCCTTTTATTCCAATCATGTGCATCGTCCCACCAAGTTTCAGTGATTCCAATGACATCATATTCCTTTTCCTGCATTAGTAGTTCCAATTCTCCTTGTTTGTTGCCCATGCTTTGTGCATTTGTATAAAAACATTTTAGTTTGTGATTAGTTTCTCTTCCTCCCATATTTTTATTATTTAAATTGTTTTGTCTTTGTTCTTCCTTTCCACTTCCAGTAGCAGAGATCTCAATAGTATTTGTCAGCTGTATGGCTTTTTCTGGCCTTTTGCTTCCCTTCCCACATTGTTCTAGTTTAAAGCTCTTCTGATGAGTGTAGCAAGGCGACTTCCAAATACATGTTTTCCAGTCTTCGTAAGGTGCATCCCATCTCTAGCAAGTAGTCCATCGTATAGGTAATTCATTCCGTGATCCAGAAATCCAAATCCTTGTTGACGGCACCATCGACGTAGCCAGTTGTTCACCTGTAGAATCTTATTCCACCTCATTGTTCCATGGCCATCCACTGGGAGGATGGATGAGAAGACCACCTGCGCTCCCAATTCTTTCACTTTCTTGCCTAAGTCTTCAAAGTCACTGCAGATGGTTTCCAGGTCCTTTCTTGCGGTGTCATTTGTCCCCACATGTATTAGCTGGAATGCGTAGTGATCTGTAGGTCTGAAGAGTCTTGATATCCTGTCAGACACATCTTTAATTTTTGCTCCTGGAAGACAGCACATTTCTCTTGAGGTTATGTCTGGTCTGCAGATAGCGGCCTCTGTTCCTCTTAACAGGGAATCCCCCATGACCACCACTCTCCGTTGTTTCTTCACAACATTCTTCTTTCTCCATCCAGGAGGATTCTGAGGGCTTACAAGGTTATTCATTGCTGGCAAAGTCTTATTTTGCTGTATTTCTTCATGGTTCTCCTGCGTGAGAGCCTGGTACTGGTTCCTGAGCAGTATGGGTGCTGACTGCCTCTCGATCCTCCGGCTTCTGTGGGTCACATGCTTCCATTCCTCTGTTTCGTCAGGTGCAGTTCGAATTTCTTCTCTTTCTGAATCATGAAGAGATAATTCTGCTCTGTCTAAGAACTCTTCACCTTCCTTAATGATTTTCAAGGTAGTTAACCTCTCTTCTAGATTTCCCAACTTTTCCTCCAACAGGGACACAAGCTGCATTTCTGGCATGTGAAGTTTGGCTTTTCCACTGGCAAGTCTGTGAACATGTAGCAGGATATGCAGCTCACCAAATGGCTCCTGGACTCTTCCATGTTCTTACCGTTAATGTTCTGAAAACAGTGAAAAATGCTTCAAAATGCGCGCGCCGTACGGCGCGCGGTTTACCGATGTCCTCTTTTCAGCTCCAACAGCCAAAATCCAGTGTTCTTTGAGCTCGCGGAGACTCTTCACTTACCCCAAAATGCAGTGGAAATATGCAAATTATCTCCTCAGGACTCCTCCCCTGGCAGACATAGCATTGTGTAGACCTCCCATGGGTGATAATGTGACCTGGGTGTGGTTCTGGCAGATGTGGCACTGTGCAGACCTCCCATAGGTGATATTGTGACCTGGGTGAGGGTCTGGAAGATGTGGCATTGTGCAGACCTCCCATAGGTGATAATGTGACCTGGGTGAGGGTCTGGCAGACGTGGCATTGTGCAGACCTCCCATAGGTGATAATATGACCTGGGTGAGGGCTCCAGCAGACGTGGCATTGTGCAGACCTCCCATAGGTGATAATGTGACCTGGGTGAGGGTCTGGCAGATGTGGCATTGTGCAGACCTCCCATAGGTGATAATGTGACCTGGGTGTGGTTCTGGCAGACTTGGCATTGTGCAGACCTCCCATAGGTGATAATGTAACCTGGGTGTGGTTCTGGCAGATGTGGCATTGTGTAGACCTCCCATAGGTAATAATGTGACCTGGGTGTAGTTCTAGCAGTGGTGGCTTTGTGCAGACCTCCCATAGGTGATAATGTGACCTGGGTGTGGTTCTAGCAGTGGTGGCATTGTGCAGACCTCCCATAGGTGATGTAACCTGGGTGTGGTTCTGGCAGATGTGCCATTGTGCAGACCTCCCATAGGTGATAATGTGACCTGGGTGAGGGTCTGGCAGATGTGCCATTATGCAGACCTCTCGCAGGTGATAATGTGACCTGGGTGTGGTTCTGGCAGACGTGGCATTGTGTAGACCTCCCATAGGTAATAATGTGACCTGGGTGTGGTTCTAGCAGTGGTGGCTTTGTGCAGACCTCCCATAGGTGATAATGTGACCTGGATGAGGGCTCCAGCATGCGTGGCATTGTGCAGACCTCCCATAGGTGATAATGTGACCTGGGTGAGGGCTCCAGCAGACGTGGCATTGTGCAGACCTCCCATAGGTGATAATGTGACCTGGGTGTGGTTCTGGCAGACGTGGCATTGTGCAGACCTCCCATAGGTGATAATGTGACATGGGTGAGGTTCTGGCAGATATGGCAATGTGCAGACCTCCCATAGGTGATAATGTGACCTGGGTGAGGGCTCCAGCAGACGTAGCATTGTGCAGACCTCCCATAGGTGATAATGTGACCTGGGTGTGGTTCTAGCAGTGGTGGCATTGTGCAGACCTCCCATAGGTGATGTGACCTGGGTGTGGTTCTGGCAGATGTGCCATTGTGCAGACCTCCCATAGGTGATAATGTGACCTGGGTGAGGGTCTGGCAGACGTGGCATTGTGCAGACCTCCCATAGGTGATAATGTGACCTGGGTGAGGGTCTGGCAGATGTGGCATTGTGCAGACGTCCCATAGGTGATACTGTGACCTAGGTGTGGTTCTGGCAGATGTGGCATTGTTCAGACCTCCCATAGGTGATAGTGTGACCTGGGTGTGGCTCTGGCAGATGTGCCATTGTGCAGACCTCCCATAGGTGATAATGTGACCTGGGTGAGGTTCTGGCAGACTTGGAATTGTGCAGACCTCCCTTAGGTGATAATGTGACCTGGGTGAGGGTCTGGCAGATGTGGCATTGTGCAGACCTCCCATAGGTGATAATATGACCTGGGTGTGGTTCTGGCAGACGTTGCATGGTGCAGACCTTCCATAGGTGATAATGTGACCTGGGTGAGGGTCTGGCAGACGTGGCACTGTGCAGACCTCCCGCAGGTGATAATGTGACCTGGGTGTGGTTCTGGCAGACGTGGCATTGTGTAGACCTCCCATAGGTAATAATGTGACCTGGGTGTGGTTCTAGCAGTGGTGGCTTTGTGCAGACCTCCCATAGGTGATAATGTGACGTGGGTGAGGGCTCCAGCATGCGTGGCATTGTGCAGACCTCCCATAGGTGATAATGTGACCTGGGTGAGGGCTCCAGCAGACGTGGCATTGTGCAGACCTCCCATAGGTGATAATGTGACCTCGGTGAGGGTCTGGCAGACGTGGCATTGTGCAGACCTCCCATAGGTGATAATGTGACCTGGGTGTGGTTCTGGCAGATGTGCCATTGTGCAGCCCTCCCATAGGTGATAATGTGACCTGGGTGAGGGCTCCAGCAGACGTGGCATTGTGCAGACCTCCCATAGGTGATAATGTGACCTGGGTGTGGGTCTGGAAGATGTGGCATTGTGCAGACCTCCCATAGGTGATAATGTGACCTGGGTAAGGAACTCATAGAATCATAGAATCATAGAATCATAGAATGGTAGAGTTGGAAGGGACCTCCTGGGTCATCTGGTCCAACCCCCTGCTCAAAGCAGGATTCACTAGATCATCTCAGACAGATGTCTGTCCAGCCTCTGTTTGAAGACGTCCATTGAAGGGGAACTCACCACCTCTCGTGGCCGCCTGTTCCACTCATTAATCACCCTAACTGTCAAAAAGTTTTTTCTAATATCTAATCTGTGTCTCCTCCCATTTAGTTTCAGCCCATTGCTTCTAGTCTTTCCTTGTGCAAATGAGAATAAAGATGATCCTTCTACAATGTGACAGCCTTTGACATATTTATAGACAGCTATTAAGTCTCCTCTCAGTCTTCTTTTTTGCAAGCTAAACATTCCCAAATCCTGCAACCGTTCCTCATAGGACATGGTTTGCAGACAGGTCACCATTCTGCTCGCTCTTCTCTGAACTTGTTCCAGTTTGTCTATGTCTTTTTTAAAATGTGGTGCCCAAAACTGTACACAGTATTCCAGATGAGGTCTGACCAAAGAGGAGTAAAGACCGATAATGACTTCACGTGATCTAGACTGTATGCTTCTGTTAATACATCCCAGAATTGTATTTGCCTTTTTTGCTGCTGCATCACACTGTTGACTCATGTTCAGTCTATGATCTATTAGTATGCCTAAGTCTTTTTCACATGTACTGTTGCTTAGCTCTATTCCTCCCATTCTGTATATGCTTTTTTCATTTTTATTGCCCAGATGTAGTACTTTGCATTTTTCCCTGTTAAAAACCATTCTGTTGGTTGCTGCCCACTGCTCCAGTTTATTTAGGTCTTTTTGAATCCTCTCTCTCTCTTCTCTAGTATTAGCTATCCCTCCTAGCTTTGTGTCATCAGCAAATTTAATCAGTTTACCCTCAATACCTTCATCTAAATCATTGATGAAGATGTTGAACAATACAGGTCCCAGGACAGAGCCCTGTGGTACCCCACTTGAGACATTCATCCAGCTGGATGTGAAGCCATTTACAACCACCCTTTGAGTCCGATCACTAAGCCAGTTATGAATCCACCTAACAGTTGCCTGGTCCATTGCATACTTGGTCATTTTTTCAATAAGGATGGTGTGAGATACTTTGTCAAATGCTTTGCTGAAGTCAAGATATACTATATCTACAGCATTTCCCTGATCCACCCAGTCAGTGATTCTGTCATAGAAGGAAATTAAGTTAGTCTGACATGACTTGTTAGTTAAAAACCCATGCTGACTCTGGTTAATCACTTCATTCTTATCCAGGTACTTACATACATGATGTTTAATAATTTGTTCAAAGATCTTTCCTGGTATAGAAGTCAGACTCACCGGCCTATAGTTCCCTGGGTCCACCTTCTTCCCCTTTTTGAAGATAGGAACAACATTTGCTCTTCTCCAGTCTTCTGGGACTTCTCCTGTTCTCCAAGAATTTTCAAAGATTATGGAGAGTGGTTCTAAAATTTCTTCTACGATCTCCTTCAGTACTCTGGGGTGTAATTCATCTGGACCTGGAGACTTGAACTCATTTATGTTAGCTAAATATTCCCTCACAATCTTTCTGTTTACAGATAACTTGGATTCTTCTATTCCTTTAAAAGGACAGTGAAAATCAGTTGATGTTACATTTTCTTTCTGAGAGAAAACAGATGCAAAATAGGAATTAAAAAGTTCGGCCTTCTCAACATCCTCTCTTACCATTTCTCCATTTTCATCCTGTAAAAATCCTATAGCATCTTTGACTTTTCTTTTACTTTTGACATACCCCCAAAATCCTTTTTTATTGCTTTTGACATCTCTTGCAAGCCTTAATTCATTTTCAGCTTTAGCTAACCTGATACGTGCCCTACAGGATCTGCAGACTGCATTATAATCTTCTTTAGATATGCCTCCCTCTTTCCATTTAATAAACATTTCTTTCTTTCTTTATAGCATGTGTTTAAGTTCTGTGTTCATCCATCCTGGTTTCCTTAAATGCTTCCCATTCTTCCTACTTTTCGGGATTGTTAACGATTGTGCTTTGAGAATCTCATTTTTAAAAATTTCCCATCCTTCCTGGACATTTTTGTCCTTAAGGACATCCAGCCATTGGATCCCTCCTATTCTCTTTCTGAGTCTCTTAAAATCTGCCTTTCTAAAATCTAACCTTGAAGTTTGAGTCTTCACATGTCTTCCTCCTCTAGTTATCCAAAATTCTATAATAGCATGATCGCTGCCTCCTAGGGTCCCAGCCACCTTTACCTCCTCAACCATTTCCTCCCTGTTTATAAGGATTAGATCCAAAGTAGCAGATCCCCTTGTTTTCTCCCCTACCTTTTGGAAGATAAAGTTGTCAGCAAGAGAGGATAAGAATTTGCTTGACCTGTTAGTTTTACTTGAGAGAGATTCCCAACAAATGTCTGGATAGTTGAAATCTCCCATGACCACTACGTCATATTTTTTGGAGAACTTGGTCATTTGATACATAAAGAGTTCATCCATATCTTCAGCTTGCCCAGGTGGCCTGTAGTAAATGCCTACAATGGTGTCCTTTCTGTTGTTCTCTCCTTGTATTCTTACCCAAACAGTTTCCACAGAACTCCCAGCCTCTGAAGCTTCAATCTCTGTGCAGATATACGCTTTTCTAACATACAATGCAACACCTCCTCCTCGTTTATCAAGTCTGTTTCTTGCAAATAAGTTGTATCCTTTTAGCCTTTTATTCCAATCATGTGCATCGTCCCACCAAGTTTCAGTGATTCCAATGACATCATATTCCTTTTCCTGCATTAGTAGTTCCAATTCTCCTTGTTTGTTGCCCATGCTTTGTGCATTTGTATAAAAACATTTTAGTTTGTGATTGGTTTCTCTTCCTCCCATATTTTTATTATTTAAATTGTTTTGTCTTTGTTCTTCCTTTCCACTTCCAGTAGCAGAGATCTCAATAGTATTTGTCAGCTGTATGGCTTTTTCTGGCCTTTTGCTTCCCTTCCCACATTGTTCTAGTTTAAAGCTCTTCTGATGAGTGTAGCAAGGCGACTTCCAAATACATGTTTTCCAGTCTTCGTAAGGTGCATCCCATCTCTAGCAAGTAGTCCATCGTATAGGTAATTCATTCCGTGATCCAGAAATCCAAATCCTTGTTGACGGCACCATCGACGTAGCCAGTTGTTCACCTGTAGAATCTTATTCCACCTCATTGTTCCATGGCCATCCACTGGGAGGATGGATGAGAAGACCACCTGCGCTCCCAATTCTTTCACTTTCTTGCCTAAGTCTTCAAAGTCACTGCAGATGGTTTCCAGGTCCTTTCTTGCGGTGTCATTTGTCCCCACATGTATTAGCTGGAATGCGTAGTGATCTGTAGGTCTGAAGAGTCTTGATATCCTGTCAGACACATCTTTAATTTTTGCTCCTGGAAGACAGCACATTTCTCTTGAGGTTATGTCTGGTCTGCAGATAGCGGCCTCTGTTCCTCTTAACAGGGAATCCCCCATGACCACCACTCTCCGTTGTTTCTTCACAACATTCTTCTTTCTCCATCCAGGAGGATTCTGAGGGCTTACAAGGTTATTCATTGCTGGCAAAGTCTTATTTTGCTGTATTTCTTCATGGTTCTCCTGCGTGAGAGCCTGGTACTGGTTCCTGAGCAGTATGGGTGCTGACTGCCTCTCGATCCTCCGGCTTCTGTGGGTCACATGCTTCCATTCCTCTGTTTCGTCAGGTGCAGTTCGAATTTCTTCTCTTTCTGAATCATGAAGAGATAATTCTGCTCTGTCTAAGAACTCTTCACCTTCCTTAATGATTTTCAAGGTAGTTAACCTCTCTTCTAGATTTCCCAACTTTTCCTCCAACAGGGACACAAGCTGCATTTCTGGCATGTGAAGTTTGGCTTTTCCACTGGCAAGTCTGTGAACATGTAGCAGGATATGCAGCTCACCAAATGGCTCCTGGACTCTTCCATGTTCTTACCGTTAATGTTCTGAAAACAGTGAAAAATGCTTCAAAATGCGCGCGCCGTACGGCGCGCGGTTTACCGATGTCCTCTTTTCAGCTCCAACAGCCAAAATCCAGTGTTCTTTGAGCTCGCGGAGACTCTTCACTTACCCCAAAATGCAGTGGAAATATGCAAATTATCTCCTCAGGACTCCTCCCCTGGCAGACATAGCATTGTGTAGACCTCCCATGGGTGATAATGTGACCTGGGTGTGGTTCTGGCAGATGTGGCACTGTGCAGACCTCCCATAGGTGATATTGTGACCTGGGTGAGGGTCTGGAAGATGTGGCATTGTGCAGACCTCCCATAGGTGATAATGTGACCTGGGTGAGGGTCTGGCAGACGTGGCATTGTGCAGACCTCCCATAGGTGATAATATGACCTGGGTGAGGGCTCCAGCAGACGTGGCATTGTGCAGACCTCCCATAGGTGATAATGTGACCTGGGTGAGGGTCTGGCAGATGTGGCATTGTGCAGACCTCCCATAGGTGATAATGTGACCTGGGTGTGGTTCTGGCAGACTTGGCATTGTGCAGACCTCCCATAGGTGATAATGTAACCTGGGTGTGGTTCTGGCAGATGTGGCATTGTGTAGACCTCCCATAGGTAATAATGTGACCTGGGTGTAGTTCTAGCAGTGGTGGCTTTGTGCAGACCTCCCATAGGTGATAATGTGACCTGGGTGAGGGCTCCAGCATGCGTGGCATTGTGCAGACCTCCCATAGGTGATAATGTGACCTGGGTGAGGGCTCCAGCAGACGTGGCATTGTGCAGACCTCCCATAGGTGATAATGTGACCTGGGTGTGGTTCTGGCAGATGTGGCATTGTGCAGACCTCCCATAGGTGATAATGTGACCTGGGTGTGGGTCTGGAAGATGTGGCATTGTGCAGACCTCCCATAGGAGATAATGTGACCTGGGTGAGGAACTGGCAGACATAGCATTGTGTAGACCTCCCATGGGTGATAATGTGACCTGGGTGTGGTTCTGGCAGATGTGGCACTGTGCAGACCTCCCATAGGTGATATTGTGACCTGGGTGTGGTTCTGGCAGATGTGCCATTGTGCAGACCTCCCATAGGTGATTATGTGACCTGGGTGAGGGTCTGGCAGACGTGGCATTGTGCAGACCTCCCATAGGTGATAATGTGACCTGGGTGATGGTCTGGCAGATGTGGCATTGTGCAGACCTCTCATAGGTGATAATGTGACCTGGGTGAGGGTCTGGCAGACGTGGCATTGAGCAGACCTCCCATAGGTGATAATATGACCTGGGTGAGGGCTCCAGCAGACGTGGCATTGTGCAGACCTCCCATAGGTGATAATGTGACCTGGGTGAGTGTCTGGCAGATGTGGCATTGTGCAGACCTCCCATAGGTGATAATGTGACCTGGGTGTGGTTCTGGCAGACTTGGCATTGTGCAGACCTCCCATAGGTGATAATGTGACCTGGGTGAGGGTCTGGCAGATGTAGCATTGTGCAGACCTCCCATAGGTGATAATGTGACCTGGGTGTGGTTCTGGCAGACGTGGCATTGTGCAGACCTTCCATAGGTGATAATGTGACCTGGGTGAGGGTCTGGCAGACGTGGCATTGTGCAGACCTCCCATAGGTGATAATGTGACCTGGGTGTGGTTCTGGCAGATGTGCCATTGTGCAGACCTCCCATAGGTGATAATGTGACCTGGCTGTGGGTCTGGAAGATGTGGCATTGTGCAGACCTCTCATAGGTGATAATGTGACCTGGGTGAGAGTCTGGAAGATGCGGCATTGTGTAGACCTCCCATAGGTGATAATGTGACCTGGGTGTGGTTCTGGCAGACGTGGCATTGTGCAGACCTACCATAGGTGATAATGTGACCTGGGTGAGGTTCTGGCAGATATGGCATTGTGCAGACCTCCCATAGGTGATAATGTGACCTGGGTGAGGGCTCCAGCAGACGTGGCATTGTCCAGACCTCCCATAGGTGATAATGTGACCTGGGTGTGGTTCTAGCAGTGGTGGCATTGTGCAGACCTCCCATAGGTGATGTGACCTGGGTGTGGTTCTGGCAGATGTGCCATTGTGCAGACCTCCCATAGGTGATAATGTGACCTGGGTGAGGGTCTGGCAGATGAGGCATTGTGCAGACGTCCCATAGGTGATACTGTGACCTAGGTGTGGTTCTGGCAGATGTGGAATTGTTCAGACCTCCCATAGGTGATAGTGTGACCTGGGTGTGGCTCTGGCAGATGTGCCATTGTGCAGACCTCCCATAGGTGATAATGTGACCTGGGTGTGGTTCTGGCAGACTTGGAATTGTGCAGACCTCCCTTAGGTGATAATGTGACCTGGGTGAGGGTCTGGCAGATGTGGCATGGTGCAGACCTTCCATAGGTGATAATGTGACCTGGGTGTGGTTCTGGCAGACGTGGCATTGTGTAGACGTCCCATAGGTAATAATGTGACCTGGGTGTGGTTCTAGCAGTGGTGGCTTTGTGCAGACCTCCCATAGGTGATAATGTGACCTGGATGAGGGCTCCAGCATGCGTGGCATTGTGCAGACTTCCCATAGGTGATAATGTGACCTGGGTGAGGGCTCCAGCAGACGTGGCATTGTGCAGACCTCCCATAGGTGAAAATGTGACGTGGGTGAGGGTCTGGCAGACGTGGCATTGTGCAGACCTCCCATAGGTGATAATGTGACCTGGGTGTGGTTCTGGCAGATGTGCCATTGTGCAGCCCTCCCATAGGTGATAATGTGACTTGGGTGAGGGCTCCAGCAGACGTGGCATTGTGCAGACCTCCCATATGTGATAATGTGACCTGGGTGTGGGTCTGGAAGATGTGGCATTGTGCAGACCTCCCATAGGTGATAATGTGAGCTTGGTGAGGAACTGGCAGACATAGCATTGTGTAGACCTCCCATGGGTGATAATGTGACCTCGGTGTGGCTCTGGAAGATGTTGCACTATGCAGACCTCCCATAGGTGATATTGTGACCTGGGTGAGGGTCTGGCAGACGTGGAATTGTGCAGACCTCCCATAGGTGATAATGTGACCTGGGTGAGGGTCTGGCAGATGTGGCATTGTGCAGACCTCCCATAGGTGATAATGTGACCTGGGTGAGGGTCTCACAGACGTGGCATTGTGCAGACCTCCCATAGGTGATAATATGACCTAGGTGAGGGCTCCAGCAGACGTGGCATTGTGCAGACCTCCCATAGGTGATAATGTGACCTGGGTGAGGGTCTGGCAGATGTGGCATTGTGCAGACCTCCCATAGGTGATAATGTGACCTGGGTGTGGTTCTGGCAGCTTGGCATTGTGCAGACCTCCCATAGGTGATAATGTGACCTGGGTGAGGGTCTGGCAGATGTAGCATTGTGTAGACCTCCCATAGGTGATAATGTGACCTGGGTGTGGTTCTGGCAGACGCGGCATTGTGCAGACCTTCCATAGTTGATAATGTGACCTGGGTGAGGGTCTGGCAGACGTGGCATTGTGCAGACCTCCCATAGGTGATAATGTAACCTGGGTGTGGTTCTGGCAGATGTGGCATTGTGCAGACCTCCCATAGGTGATAATGTGACCTGGGTGAGGGCTCCAACAGACTTGGCATTGTGCAGACCTCCCATAGGTGATAATGTGACCTGGTGTGGTTCTGGCAGTCTTGGCATTGTGCAGACCTCCCATAGGTGATAATGTGACCTGGGTGGGGGTCTGGCACATGTAGCATTGTGCAGACCTCCCATAGGTGATAATGTGACCTGGGTGTGGTTCTGGCAGACGTGGCATTGTGCAGACCTTCCATAGGTGATAATGTGACCTGGGTGAGGGTCTGGCAGACGTGGCATTGTGCAGACCTCCCATAGGTGATAATGTAACCTGGGTGTGGTTCTGGCAGACGTGGCATTGTGCAGACCTCCCATAGGTGATAATGTGACCTGGGTGAGGGCTCCAACAGACGTGGCATTGTGCAGGCCTCCCATAGGTGATACTGTGACCTATGTGTGGTTCTGGCAGATGTGGCATTGTTCAGACCTCCCATAGGTGATAGTGTGACCTGGGTGAGGGTCTGGAAGATGTGGCATTGTGTAGACCTCCCATAGGTGATAATGTGACCTGGGTGTGGTTCTGGCAGACTTGGAATTGTGCAGACCTCCCTTAGGTGATAATGTGACCTGGGTGAGGGTCTGGCAGATGTGGCATTGTGCAGACTTCCCATAGGTGATAATATTACCTGGGTGTGGTTCTGGCAGATGTGGCATGGTGCAGACCTTCCATAGGTGATAATGTGACCTGGGTGAGGGTCTGGCAGACGTGGCATTGTGCAGACCTCCCGCAGGTGATAATGTGACCTGGGTGTGGTTCTGGCAGACGTGGAATTGCGTAGACCTCCCATAGGTAATAATGTGACCTGGGTGTGGTTCTAGCAGTGGTGGCTTTGTGCAGACCTCCCATAGGTGATAATGTGACCTGGGTGAGGGCTCCAGCATGCGTGGCATTGTGCAGACCTCCCATAGGTGATAATGTGACCTGGGTGAGGGCTCCAGCAGACGTGGCATTGTGCAGACCTCCCATAGGTGATAATGTGACCTGGGTGAGGGTCTGGCAGACTTGGCATTGTGCAGACCTCCCATAGGTGATAATGTGACCTGGGTGTGGTTCTGGCAGATGTGCCATTGTGCAGCCCTCCCATAGGTGATAATGTGACCTGGGTGAGGGCTCCAGCAGACGTGGCATTGTGCAGACCTCCCATAAGTGATAATGTGACCTGGGTGTGGGTCTGGAAGATGTGGCATTGTGCAGACCTCCCATAGGTGATAATGTGACCTGGGTGAGGAACTGGCAGACATAGCATTGTGTAGACCTCCCATGGGTGATAATGTGACCTGGGTGTGGTTCTGGCAGATGTGGCACTGTGCAGACCTCCCATGGGTGATAATGTGACCTGGGTGTGGTTCTGGCAGATGTGGCACTGTGCAGACCTCCCATTGGTGATAATGTGACCTGGGTGAGGGTCTGGCAGATGTGGCATTTTGCAGACCTCCCATAGGTGATAATGTGACCTGGGTGAGGGTCTGGCTGACGTGGCATTGTGCAGACCTCCCATAGGTGATAATGTGACCTGGGTGAGGGTCTGGCAGATGTGGCATTGTGCAGACCTCCCGTAGGTGATAATGTGACCTGGGTGAGGGTCTGGCAGACGTGGCATTGTGCAGACCTCCCATAGGTGATAATATGACCTAGGTGAGGGCTCCAGCAGACGTGGCATTGTGCAGACCTCCCATAGGTGATAATGTGACCTGGGTGAGGTTCTGGCAGATGTGGCATTGTGCAGACCTCCCATAGGTGATAATGTGACCTGGGTGTGGTTCTGGCAGACTTGGCATTGTGCAGACCTCCCATAGGTGATAATGTGACCTGGGTGAGGGTCTGGCAGATGTAGCATTGTGCAGACCTCCCATAGGAGATAATGTGGCCTGGGTGCGGTTCTGGCAGACGTGGAATTGTGCAAACCTTCCATAGGTGATAATGTGACCTGGGTGAGGGTCTGGCAGACTTGGCATTGTGCAGACCTCCCATAGGTGATAATGTAACCTGGGTGTGGTTCTGGCAGATGTGGCATTGTGCAGACCTCCCATAGGTGATAATGTGACCTGGGTGAGGGTCTGGCAGATGTGGCATTGTGCAGACCTCCCGTAGGTGATAATGTGACCTGGGTGAGGGTCTGGCAGACGTGGCATTGTGCAGACCTCCCATAGGTGATAATATGACCTAGGTGAGGGCTCCAGCAGACGTGGCATTGTGCAGACCTCCCATAGGTGATAATGTGACCTGGGTGAGGTTCTGGCAGATGTGGCATTGTGCAGACCTCCCATAGGTGATAATGTGACCTGGGTGTGGTTCTGGCAGATGTAGCATTGTGCAGACCTCCCATAGGTGATAATGTGGCCTGGGTGCGGTTCTGGCAGACGTGGCATTGTGCAAACCTTCCATAGGTGATAATGTGACCTGGGTGAGGGTCTGGCAGACGTGGCATTGTGCAGACCTCCCATAGGTGATAATGTAACCTGTGTGTGGTTCTGGCAGACGTGGCATTGTGCAGACCTCCCATAGGTGATAATGTGACCTGGGTGTGGGTGTGGAAGATGTGGCATTGTGCAGACCTCCCATAGGTGATAATGTGACCTGGGTGAGGGTCTGGAAGATGTGGCATTGTGCAGACCTCCCATAGGTGATAATGTGACCTGCGTGAGGTTCTGGCAGATATGGCATTGTGCAGACCTCCCATAGGTGATAATGTGACCTGGGTGTGGTTCTGGCAGACGTGGCATTGTGCAGACCTCCCATAGGTGATAATGTGACCTGCGTGACGTTCTGGCAGATATGGCATTGTGCAGACCTCCCATAGGTGGTAATGTGACCTGGGTGTGGTTCTAGCAGTGGTGGCATTGTGCAGACCTCCCATAGGTGATGTGACCTGGGTGTGGTTCTGGCAGATGTGCCATTGTGCAGACCTCCCATAGGTGATAATGTGACCTGGGTGAGGGTCTGGCAGACATGGCATTGTGCAGACCTCCCATAGGTGATAATGTGACCTGGATGAGGGTCTGGCAGATGTGGCATTGTGCAGACGTCCCATACGTGATACTGTGACCTAGGTGTGGTTCTGGCAGATGTGGCATTGTTCAGACCTCCCATAGGTGATAGTGTGACCTGGGTGTGGCTCTGGCAGATGTGCCATTGTGCAGACCTCCCATAGGTGATAATGTGACCTGGGTGTGGTTCTGGCAGACTTGTAATTGTGCAGACCTCCCTTAGGTGATAATGTGACCTGGGTGAGGGTCTGGCAGATGTGGCATTGTGCAGACCTCCCATAGGTGATCATATGACCTGGGTGTGGTTCTGGCAGACGTGGCATGGTGCAGACCTTCCATAGGTGATAATGTGACCTGGGTGAGGGTCTGGCAGACGTGGCATTATGCAGACCTCCCGCAGGTGATAATGTGACCTGGGTGTGGTTCTGGCAGACGTGGCATTGTGTTGACCTCCCATAGTTAATATTGTGACCTGGGTGTGGTTCTAGCAGTGGTGGCTTTGTGCAGACCTCCCATAGGTGATAATGTGACCTGGATGAGGGCTCCAGCATGCGTGGCATTGTGCAGACCTCCCATAGGTGATAATGTGACCTGGGTGAGGGCTCCAGCAGACGTGGCATTGTGCAGACCTCCCATAGGTGATAATGTGACCTGGGTGAGGTTCTGGCAGATATGGCATTGTGCAGACCTCCCATAGGTGATAATGTGACCTGAGTGAGGGCTCCAGCAGACGTGGCATTGTGCAGACCTCCCATAGGTGATAATGTGACCTGGGTGTGGTTCTAGAAGTGGTGGCATTGTGCAGACCTCCCATAGGTGATGTGATCTGGGTGTAGTTCTGGCAGATGTGCCATTGTGCAGACCTCCCATAGTTGATAATGTGACCTGGGTGAGGGTCTGGCAGACGTGGCATTGTGCAGACCTCCCATAGGTGATAATGTGACCTGCGTGAGGGTCTGGCAGATGTGGCATTGTGCAGACGTCCCATAGGTGATACTGTGACCTAGGTGTGGTTCTGGCAGATGTGGCATTGTTCAGACCTCCCATAGGTGATAGTGTGACCTGGGTGTGGCTCTGGCAGATGTGCCATTGTGCAGACCTCCCATAGGTGATAATGTGACCTGGGTGTGGTTCTGGCAGACTTGGAAATGTGCAGACCTCCCTTAGGTGATAATGTGACCTGGGTGACGGTCTGGTAGATGTGGCATTGTGCAGACCTCCTATAGGTGATAATATCACCTGGGTGTGGTTCTGGCAGACGTGGCATGGTGCAGACCTTCCATAGGTGATAATGTGACCTGGGTGAGGGTCTGGCAGACGTGGCATTGTGCAGACCTCCCACAGGTGATAATGTGACCTGGGTGTGGTTCTGGAAGACGTGGCATTGTGTAGACCTCCCATAGGTAATAATGTGACCTGGGTGTGGTTCTAGCAGTGGTGGCTTTGTGCAGACCTCCCATAGGTGATAATGTGACCTGGGTGAGGGTTTGGCAGACTTGGCATTGTATAGACCTTCCATAGGTGATTATGTGACCTGGGTGAGGGTCTGGCAGACGTGGCATTGTGCAGACCTCCCATAGGTGATAATATGACCTAGGTGAGGGCTCCAGCAGACGTGGCATTGTGCAGACCTCCCATAGGTGATAATGTGACCTGGGTGAGGTTCTGGCAGATGTGGCATTGTGCAGACCTCCCATAGGTGATAATGTGACCTGGGTGTGGTTCTGGGAGACTTGGCATTGTGCAGACCTCCCATAGGTGATAATGTGACCTGGGTGAGGGTCTGGCAGATGTAGCATTGTGCAGACCTCCCATAGGTGATAATGTGGCCTGGGTGCGGTTCTGGCAGACGTGGCATTGTGCAAACCTTCCATAGGTGATAATGTGACCTGGGTGAGGGTCTGGCAGACGTGGCATTGTGCAGACCTCCCATAGGTGATAATGTAACCTTGGTGTGGTTCTGGCAGATGTGGCATTGTGCAGACCTCCCATAGGTGATAATGTGACCTGGGTGAGGGCTCCAACAGACGTGGCATTGTGCAGACCTCCCATAGGTGATAATGTGACCTGGGTGTGGGTCTGGAAGATGTGGCATTGTGCAGACCTCCCATAGGTGATAATGTGACCTGGGTGAGGGTCTGGAAGATGTGGCATTGTGCAGACCTCCCATAGGTGATAATGTGACCTGCGTGAGGTTCTGGCAGATATGGCATTGTGCAGACCTCCCATAGGTGATAATGTGACCTAGGTGTGGTTCTGGCAGACGTGGCATTGTGCAGACCTCCCATAGGTGATAATGTGACCTGCGTGACGTTCTGGCAGATATGGCATTGTGCAGACCTCCCATAGGTGATAATGTGACCTGGGTGTGGTTCTAGCAGTGGTGGCATTGTGCAGACCTCCCATAGGTGATGTGACATAGGTGTGGTTCTGGCAGATGTGCCATTGTGCAGACCTCCCATAGGTGATAATGTGACCTGGGTGAGGGTCTGGCAGACATGGCATTGTGCAGACCTCCCATCGGTGATAATGTGACCTGGATGAGGGTCTGACAGATGTGGCATTGTGCAGACGTCCCATACGTGATACTGTGACCTAGGTGTGGTTCTGGCAGATGTGGCATTGTTCAGACCTCCCATAGGTGATAGTGTGACCTGGGTGTGGCTCTGGCAGATGTGCCATTGTGCAGACCTCCCATAGGTGATAATGTGACCTGGGTGTGGTTCTGGCAGACTTGGAATTGTGCAGACCTCCCTTAGGTGATAATGTGACCTGGGTGAGGGTCTGGCAGATGTGGCATTGTGCAGACCTCCCATAGGTGATCATATGACCTGGGTGTGGTTCTGGCAGACGTGGCATGGTGCAGACCTTCCATAGGTGATAATGTGACCTGGGTGAGGGTCTGGCAGACGTGGCATTATGCAGACCTCCCGCAGGTGATAATGTGACCTGGGTGTGGTTCTGGCAGACGTGGCTTTGTGTAGACCTCCCATAGTTAATAATGTGACCTGGGTGTGGGTCTAGCAGTGGTGGCTTTGTGCAGACCTCCCATAGGTGATAATGTGACCTGGATGAGGGCTCCAGCATGCGTGGCATTGTGCAGACCTCCCATAGGTGATAATGTGACCTGGGTGTGGTTCTGGCAGACGTGGCATTGTGCAGACCTCCCATAGGTGATAATGTGACCTGGGTGTGTTTCTAGCAGTGGTGGCATTGTGCAGACCTCCCATAGGTGATAATGTGGCCTGGGTGAGGGCTCCAGCAGATGTGGCATTGTGCAGACCTTCCATAGGTGATAATGTGACCTGGGTGAGGGTCTGGCAGACGTGGCATTGTGTAGTCCTTCCATAGGTGATAATGTGACCTGGGTGAGGGTCTGGCAGATGTGGCATTGTGCAGACCTCCCATAGGTGATAATGTGACCTGGGTGAGGGTTTCGCAGACTTGGCATTGTGTAGACCTTCCATAGGTGATTATGTGACCTGGGTGAGGGTCTGGCAGACGTGGCATTGTGCAGACCTCCCATAGGTGATAATGTGACCTGGGTGAGGGCTCCAGCAGATGTGGCATTGTGCAGACCTCCCATAGGTGATAATGTGACCTGGGTGAGGATCTGGCAGATGTGGCATTGTGCAGACCTCCCATAGGTGATAATGTGACCTGGGTGAGGGTTTGGCAGATGTAGCATTGTACAGACCTCCCATAGGTGATAATGTGGCCTGGGTGCGGTTCTGGCAGACGTGGCATTGTGTAGACCTCCCATAGTTAATAATGTGACCTGGGTGTGGTTCTAGCAGTGGTGGCTTTGTGCAGACCTCCCATAGGTGATAATGTGACCTGGATGAGGGCTCCAGCATGCGTGGCATTGTGCAGATCTCCCATAGGTGATAATGTGACCTGGGTGAGGGCTCCAGCAGACGTGGCATTGTGCAGACCTCCCATAGGTGATAATGTGACCTGGGTGTGGTTCTGGCAGACGTGGCATTGTGCAGACCTCCCATAGGTGATAATGTGACCTGGGTGTGTTTCTAGCAGTGGTGGCATTGTGCAGACCTCCCATAGGTGATAATGTGGTCTGGGTGAGGGCTCCAGCAGATGTGGCATTGTGCAGACCTTCCATAGGTGATAATGTGACCTGGGTGAGGGTCTGGCAGACGTGGCATTGTGTAGTCCTTCCATAGTTGATAATGTGACCTGGGTGAGGGTCTGGCAGATGTGGCATTGTGCAGACCTCCCATAGGTGATAATGTGACCTGGGTGTGGTTCTGGCAGACGTGGCATTGTGCAGACCTCCCATAGGTGATAATGTGACCTGGGTGTGTTTCTAGCAGTGGTGGCATTGTGCAGACCTCCCATAGGTGATAATGTGGCCTGGGTGAGGGCTCCAGCAGATGTGGCATTGTGCAGACCTTCCATAGGTGATAATGTGACCTGGTTGAGGGTCTGGCAGACGTGGCATTGTGTAGTCCTTCCATAGGTGATAATGTGACCTGGGTGAGGGTCTGGCAGATGTGGCATTGTGCAGACCTCCCATAGGTGATAATGTGACCTGGGTGAGGGTTTCGCAGACTTGGCATTGTGTAGACCTTCCATAGGTGATTATGTGACCTGGGTGAGGGTCTGGCAGACGTGGCATTGTGCAGACCTCCCATAGGTGATAATGTGACCTGGGTGAGGGCTCCAGCAGATGTGGCATTGTGCAGACCTCCCATAGGTGATAATGTGACCTGGGTGAGGATCTGGCAGATGTGGCATTGTGCAGACCTCCCATAGGTGATAATGTGACCTGGGTGAGGGTTTGGCAGATGTAGCATTGTGCAGACCTCCCATAGGTGATAATGTGGCCTGGGTGCGGTTCTGGCAGACGTGGCATTGTGTAGACCTCCCATAGTTAATAATGTGACCTGGGTGTGGTTCTAGCAGTGGTGGCTTTGTGCAGACCTCCCATAGGTGATAATGTGACCTGGATGAGGGCTCCAGCATGCGTGGCATTGTGCAGACCTCCCATAGGTGATAATGTGACCTGGGTGAGTGCTCCAGCAGACGTGGCATTGTGCAGACCTCCCATAGGTGATAATGTGACCTGGGTGTGGTTCTGGCAGACGTGGCATTGTGCAGACCTCCCATAGGTGATAATGTGACCTGGGTGTGTTTCTAGCAGTGGTGGCATTGTGCAGACCTCCCATAGGTGATAATGTGGTCTGGGTGAGGGCTCCAGCAGATGTGGCATTGTGCAGACCTTCCATAGGTGATAATGTGACCTGGGTGAGGGTCTGGCAGACGTGGCATTGTGTAGTCCTTCCATAGTTGATAATGTGACCTGGGTGAGGGTCTGGCAGATGTGGCATTGTGCAGACCTCCCATAGGTGATAATGTGACCTGGGTGAGGGTTTGGCAGACTTGGCATTGTGTAGACCTTCCATAGGTGATTATGTGACCTGGGTGAGGGTCTGGCAGACGTGGCATTGTGCAGACCTCCCATAGGTGATAATGTGACCTGGGTGAGGGCTCCAGCAGATGTGGCATTGTGCAGACCTCCCATAGGTGATAATGTGACCTGGGTGAGGATCTGGCAGATGTGGCATTGTGCAGACCTCCCATAGGTGATAATGTGACCTGGGTGAGGGTCTGGCAGATGTAGCATTGTGCAGACCTCCCATAGGTGATAATGTGGCCTGGGTGCGGTTCTGGCAGACGTGACATTGTGCAAACCTTCCATAGGTGATAATGTGACCTGGGTGAGGGTCTGGCAGACGTGGCATTGTGCAGACCTCCCATAGGTGATAATGTAACCTGGGTGTGGTTCTGGCAGATGTGGCATTGTGCAGACCTCCCATAGGTGATAATGTGACCTGGGTGAGGGTCTGGCAGATGTGGCATTGTGCAGACCTCCCGTAGGTGATAATGTGACCTGGGTGAGGGTCTGCCAGACGTGGCATTGTGCAGACCTCCCATAGGTGATAATATGACCTAGGTGAGGGCTCCAGCAGACGTGGCATTGTGCAGACCTCCCATAGGTGATAATGTGACCTGGGTGAGGTTCTGGCAGATGTGGCATTGTGCAGACCTCCCATAGGTGATAATGTGACCTGGGTGTGGTTCTGGCAGACTTGGCATTGTGCAGACCTCCCATAGGTGATAATGTGACCTGGGTGAGGGTCTGGCAGATGTAGCATTGTGCATACCTCCCATAGGTGATAATGTGGCCTGGGTGCGGTTCTGGCATACGTGGCATTGTGCAAACCTTCCATAGGTGATAATGTGACCTGGGTGAGGGTCTGGCAGATGTGGCATTGTGCAGACCTCCCATAGGTGATAATGTAACCTGGGTGTGGTTCTTGCAGATGTGGCATTGTGCAGACCTCCCATAGGTGATAATGTGACCTGGGTGAGGGCTCCAACAGACGTGGCATTGTGCAGACATCCCATAGGTGATAATGTGACCTGGGTGTGGGTCTGGAAGATGTGGCATTGTGCAGACCTCCCATAGGTGATAATGTGACCTGGGTGAGGGTCTGGAAGATGTGACATTGTGCAGACCTCCCATAGGTGATAATGTGACCTGCGTGAGGTTCTGGCAGATATGGCATTGTGCAGACCTCCCATAGGTGATAATGTGACCTGGGTGTGGTTCTGGCAGACGTGGCATTGTGCAGACCTCCCATAGGTGATAATGTGACCTGCGTGACGTTCTGGCAGATATGGCATTGTGCAGACCTCCCATAGGTGATAATGTGACCTGGGTGTGGTTCTAGCAGTGGTGGCATTGTGCATACCTCCCATAGGTGATGTGACCTGGGTGTGGTTCTGGCAGATGTGCCATTGTGCAGACCTCCCATAGGTGATAATGTGACCTGGGTGAGGGTCTGGCAGACATGGTATTGTGCAGACCTCCCATAGGTGATAATGTGACCTAGATGAGGGTCTGGCAGATGTGGCATTGTGCAGACGTCCCATACGTGATACTGTGACCTAGGTGTGGTTCTGGCAGATGTGGCATTGTTCAGACCTCCCATAGGTGATAGTGTGACCTGGGTGTGGCTCTGGCAGAGGTGCCATTGTGCAGACCTCCCATAGGTGATAATGTGACCTGGGTGTGGTTCTGGCAGACTTGGAATTGTGCAGACCTCCCTTAGGTGATAATGTGACCTGGGTGAGGGTCTGGCAGATGTGGCATTGTGCAGACCTCCCATAGGTGATCATATGACCTGGGTGTGGTTCTGGCAGACGTGGCATGGTGCAGACCTTCATAGGTGATAATGTGACCTGGGTGAGGGTCTGGCAGACGTGGCATTATGCAGACCTCCCGCAGGTGATAATGTGACCTGGGTGTGGTTCTGGCAGACGTGGCATTGTGTAGACCTCCCATAGTTAATATTGTGACCTGGGTGTGGTTCTAGCAGTGGTGGCTTTGTGCAGAAATCCCATAGGTGATAATGTGACCTGGATGAGGGCTCCAGCATGCGTGGCATTGTGCAGACCTCCCATAGGTGATAATGTGACCTGGGTGAGGGCTCCAGCAGACGTGGCATTGTGCAGACCTCCCATAGGTGATAATGTGACCTGGGTGTGGTTCTGGCAGACGTGGCATTGTGCAGACCTCCCATAGGTGATAATGTGACCTGGGTGAGGTTCTGGCAGATATGGCATTGTGCAGACCTCCCATAGGTGATAATGTGACCTGAGTGAGGGCTCCAGCAGACGTGGCATTGTGCAGACCTCCCATAGGTGATAATGTGACCTGGGTGTGGTTCTAGCAGTGGTGGCATTGTGCAGACCTCCCATAGGTGATGTGATCTGGGTGTAGTTCTGGCAGAAGTGCCATTGTGCAGACCTCCCATAAGTGATAATGTAACCTGGGTGAGGGTCTGGCAGACGTGGCATTGTGCAGACCTCCCATAGGTGATAATGTGACCTGGGTGAGGGTCTGGCAGATGTGGCATTGTGCAGACGCCCCATAGGTGATACTGTGACCTAGGTGTGGTTCTGGCAGATGTGGCATTGTTCAGACCTCCCATAGGTGATAGTGTGACCTGGGTGTGGCTCTGTCAGATGTGCCATTGTGCAGACCTCCCATAGGTGATAATGTGACCTGGGTGTGGTTCTGGCAGAATTGGAATTGTGCAGACCTCCCTTAGGTGATAACGTGACCTGGGTGAGGGTCTGGCAGATGTGGCATTGTGCAGACCTCCTATAGGTGATAATATGACCTGGGTGTGGTTCTGGCAGACGTGGCATGGTGCAGACCTTCCATAGGTGATAATGTGACCTGGGTGAGGGTCTGGCAGACGTGGCATTGTGCAGACCTCCCACAGGTGATAATGTGACCTGGGTGTGGTTCTGGCAGACGTGGCATTGTGTAGACCTCCCATAGGTAATAATGTGACCTGGGTGTGGTTCTAGCAGTGATGGCTTTGTGCAGACCTCCCATAGGTGATAATGTGACCTGGGTGAGGGCTCCAGCATGGGTAGCATTGTGCAGACCTCCCATAGGTGATAATGTGACCTGGGTGAGGGCTCCAGCAGACGTGGCATTGTGCAGACCTCCCATAGGTGATAATGTGACCTGGGTGAGGGTCTGACAGACGTGGCATTGTGCAGACCTCCCATAGGTGATAATGTGACCTGGGTGTGGTTCTGGCACATGTGCCATTGTGCAGCCCTCCCATAGGTGATAATGTGACCTGGGTGAGGGCTCCAGCAGACGTGGCATTGTGCAGACCTCCCATAGGTGATAATGTGACCTGGGTGTGGGTCTGGAAGATGTGGCATTGTGCAGACCTCCCATAGTTGATAATGTGACCTGGGTGAGGGTCTGGAAGATGTGGCATTGTGTAGACCTCCCATAGGTGATAATGTGACCTGGGTGTGGTACTGGCAGACGTGGCATTGTGCAGACCTCCCATAGGTGATAATGTGACCTGGGTGAGGTTCTGGCAGATATGGCATTGTTCTGAACTCCCATAGGTGATAATGTGACCTGGGTGAGGGCTTCAGCAGACGTGGTATTGTGCAGACCTCCCATAGGTGATAATGTGACCTGGGTGTGGTTCTAGCAGTGGTGGCATTGTGCAGACCTCCCATAGGTGATAATGTGGCCTGGGTGAGGGCTCCAGCAGATGTGGCATTGTGCAGACCTTCCATAGGTGATAATGTGACCTGGGTGAGGGTCTGGCAGACGTGGCATTGTGTATTCCTTCCATAGGTGATAATGTGACCTGGGTGAGGGTCTGGCAGATGTGGCATTGTGCAGACCTCCCATAGGTGATAATGTGACCTGGGTGAGGGTTTGGCAGACTTGGCATTGTGTAGACCTTCCATAGGTGATTATGTGACCTGGGTGAGGGTCTGGCAGACGTGGCATTGTGCAGACCTCCCATAGGTGATAATGTGACCTGGGTGAGGGCTCCAGCAGATGTGGCATTGTGCAGACCTCCCATAGGTGATAATGTGACCTGGGTGAGGATCTGGCAGATGTGGCATTGTGCAGACCTATCATAGGTGATAATGTGACCTGGGTGAGGTTCTGGCAGATGTGGCATTGTGCAGACCTCCCATAGGTGATAATGTGACCTGGGTGAGGGTCTGGCAGACGTGGCATTGTGAAGACCTCCCATAGGTGATAATGTGACCTGGGTGAGGACTCCAGCAGACGTGGCATTGTGCAGACCTCCCATAGGTGATAATGTGACCTGGGTGAGGGTCTGTCAGACTTGGCATTGTGTAGACCTCCCATAGTCGATAATGTGACCTGGGTGTGGTTGTGGCAGACTTGTCATTGTTTAGACCTCCCATAGGCGATAATGTGACCTGGGTGTGGTTCTGGCAGATGTGACATTGTGCAGACATCCCATAGGTGATAATGTGACCTGGGTGAGGGTCTGGCAGATGTGGCATTGCGCAGTCCTCCCATAGGTGATAATGTGACCTGGTGATGGTCTGGCAGATGTGGCATTGTGCAGACCTCCCATAGGTGATAATGTGACCTGGGTGAGGGTCTGGCAGATGTGGCATTGTGCACACCTCCCATAGGTGATAATGTGACCTGGGTGTGGTTCTGGCAGATGTGGCATTGTGCAGACCTCCCATAGGTTATAATGTGACCTGGGTGAGGGTCTGGCAGACGTGGCATTGTGCAGACCTCCCATAGGTGATAATGTGACCTGGGTGAGGGTCTGGCAGATGTGGCATTGTGCAGACCTCCCATAGGTGATGTGACCTGGGTGTGGTTCTGGCAGACGTGGCATTGTGCAGACCTCCCATAGGTGGTAATGTGATCTGGGTGAGGATCTGGCAGATTTGGCATTGTGCAGACCTCCCATAGGTGATAATGTGATCTGGGTGTGGTTCTGGCTGACGTGGCATTGTGCAGGCATTCACAGGTAATAGTGTGACCTGGGTGTGGTTCTGGCAGACTTGGCATTGTGCAGACCTCCCATAGGTGATAATGTGACCTGGGTGAGGGCTCCAGCAGACGTGAGATTGTACAGATCTCCCATAGGTGATAATGTGACCTGGGTGAGGGTCTGGCAGATGTAGCATTGTGCAGACCTCCCATAGGTGATGTGACCTGGGTGTGGGTCTGGCAGATGTGGCATTGTGCAGACCTCCCATAGGTGATAATGTGACCTGGGTGAGGGTCTGGCAGACGTGGCATTGTGCAGACCTCCCATAGGTGATGTGACCTGGGTGTGGTTCTGGCAGACGTGAGATTGTGCAGACCTCCCATAGGTGATAATGTGATCTGGGTGAGGATCTGGCAGACGTGGCATTGTGCAGACCTCCCATAGGTGATAATGTGATCTGGGTGTGGTTCTGGCTGACGTGGCATTGTGCAGGCATTCACAGGTAATAGTGTGACCTGGATGTGGTTCTGGCAGACTTGGCATTGTGCAGACCTCCCATAGGTGATAATGTGACCTGGGTGAGGGTCTGGCAGACGTGGCATTGTGCAGACCTCCCATAGGTGATAATATGACCTGGGTGAGGGTCTGGCAGACGTGGCATTGTGCAGACCTCCCATAGGTGATAATATGACCTGGGTGAGGGCTCCAGCAGACGTGGCATTGTGCAGACCTCCCATAGGTGATAATGTGACCTGGGTGAGGGTCTGGCAGACGTGGCATTGTGCAGACCTCCCATGGGTGATAATATGACCTGGGTGAGGGCTCCAGCAGACGTGGCATTGTGCAGACCTCCCATAGGTGATAATGTGACCTGGGTGAGGGTCTGGCAGATGTGGCATTGTGCAGACCTCCCATAGGTGATAATGTGACCTGGGTGTGGTTCTGGCAGACTTGGCATTGTGCAGACCTCCCATAGGTGATAATGTGACCTGGGTGAGGGTCTGGCAGATGTAGCATTGTGCAGACCTCCCATAGGTGATAATGTGGCCTGGGTGCGGTTCTGGCAGACGTGGCATTGTGCAGACCTTCCATAGGTGATAATGTGACCTGGGTGAGGGTCTGGCAGACGTGGCATTGTGCAGACCTCCCATAGGTGATAATGTAACCTGGGTGTGGTTCTGGCAGATGTGGCATTGTGCAGACCTCCCATAGGTGATAATGTGACCTGGCTGTGGGTCTGGAAGATGTGGCATTGTGCAGACCTCCCAGAGGTGATAATGTGACCTGGGTGAGGGTCTGGAAGATGTGGCATTGTGTAGACCTCCCATAGGTGATAATGTGACCCGGGTGTGGTTCTGGCAGACGTGGCATTGTGCAGACCTCCCATAGGTGATAATGTGACCTGAGTGAGGGCTCCAGCAGACGTGGCATTGTGCAGACCTCCCATAGGTGATAATGTGACCTGGGTGGGGTTCTGGCAGATGTGGCATTGTGCAGACCTCCCATAGGTGATAATGTGACCTGGGTGAGGGTCTGGCAGACGTGGCATTGTGCAGACCTCCCATAGGTGATAATGTGACCTGGGTGAGGGTCTGGCAGATGTGGCATTGTGCAGCCCTCCCATAGGTGATGTGACCTGGGTGTGGTTCTGGCAGACGTGGCATTGTGCAGACCTCCCATAGGTGGTAATGTGATCTGGGTGAGGATCTGGCAGATGTGGCATTGTGCAGACCTCCCATAGGTGATAATGTGATCTGGGTGTGGTTCTGGCTGACGTGGCATTGTGCAGGCATTCACAGGTAATAGTGTGACCTGGGTGTGGTTCTGGCAGACTTGGCATTGTGCAGACCTCCCATAGGTGATAATGTGACCTGGGTGAGGGCTCCAGCAGACGTGAGATTGTACAGATCTCCCATAGGTGAGAATGTGACCTGGGTGAGGGTCTGGCAGATGTAGCATTGTGCAGACCTCCCATAGGTGATGTGACCTGGGTGTGGGTCTGGCAGATGTGGCATTGTGCAGACCTCCCATAGGTGATAATGTGACCTGGGTGAGGGTCTGGCAGACGTGGCATTGTGCAGACCTCCCATAGGTGATGTGACCTGGGTGTGGTTCTGGCAGACGTGAGATTGTGCAGACCTCCCATAGGTGATAATGTGATCTGGGTGAGGATCTGGCAGACGTGGCATTGTGCAGACCTCCCATAGGTGATAATGTGATCTGGGTGTGGTTCTGGCTGACGTGGCATTGTGCAGGCATTCACAGGTAATAGTGTGACCTGGATGTGGTTCTGGCAGACTTGGCATTGTGCAGACCTCCCATAGGTGATAATGTGACCTGGGTGAGGGTCTGGCAGACGTGGCATTGTGCAGACCTCCCATAGGTGATAATATGACCTGGGTGAGGGCTCCAGCAGACGTGGCATTGTGCAGACCTCCCATAGGTGATAATGTGACCTGGGTGAGGGTCTGGCAGACGTGGCATTGTGCAGACCTCCCATAGGTGATAATATGACCTGGGTGAGGGCTCCAGCAGACGTGGCATTGTGCAGACCTCCCATAGGTGATAATGTGACCTGGGTGAGGGTCTGGCAGATGTGGCATTGTGCAGACCTCCCATAGGTGATAATGTGACCTGGGTGTGGTTCTGGCAGACTTGGCATTGTGCAGACCTCCCATAGGTGATAATGTGACCTGGGTGAGGGTCTGGCAGATGTAGCATTGTGCAGACCTCCCATAGGTGATAATGTGGCCTGGGTGCGGTTCTGGCAGACGTGGCATTGTGCAGACCTTCCATAGGTGATAATGTGACCTGGGTGAGGGTCTGGCAGACGTGGCATTGTGCAGACCTCCCATAGGTGATAATGTAACCTGGGTGTGGTTCTGGCAGATGTGGCATTGTGCAGACCTCCCATAGGTGATAATGTGACCTGGGTGTGGGTCTGGAAGATGTGGCATTGTGCAGACCTCCCAGAGGTGATAATGTGACCTAGGTGAGGGTCTGGAAGATGTGGCATTGTGTAGACCTCCCATAGGTGATAATGTGACCTGGGTGTGGTTCTGGCAGACTTGGCATTGTGCAGACCTCCCATAGGTGATAATGTGACCTGAGTGAGGGCTCCAGCAGACGTGGCATTGTGCAGACCTCCCATAGGTGATAATGTGACCTGGGTGTGGTTCTAGCAGTGGTGGCATTGTGCAGACCTCCCATAGGTGGTAATGTGACCTGGGTGTGGTTCTGGCAGACGTGGCATTGTGCAGACCTCTCATAGGTGATAATGTTACCTGGGTGAGGTTCTGGCAGATATGGCATTGTGCAGACCTCCCATAGGTGATAATGTGACCTGAGTGAGGGCTCCAGCAGACGTGGCATTGTGCAGACCTCCCATAGGTGATAATGTGACCTGGGTGTGCTTCTAGCAGTGGTGGCATTGTGCAGACCTCCCATAGGTGATGTGACCTGGGTGTGGTTCTGGCAGATGTGCCATTGTGCAGACCTCCCATAGGTGATAATGTGACCTGGGTGAGGGTCTGGCAGACGTGGTATTGTGCAGACCTCCCATAGGTGATAATGTGACCTGGGTGAGGGTCTGGCAGATGTGGCATTGTGCAGACGTCCCATAGGTGATACTGTGACCTAGGTGTGGTTCTGGCAGATGTTGCATTGTTCAGTCCTCCCATAGGTGATAGTGTGACCTGTGTGTGGCTCTGGCAGATGTGCCATTGTGCAGACCTCCCATAGGTGATAATGTGACCTGGGTGTGGTTCTAGCAGTGGTGGCATTGTGCAGACCTCCCATAGGTGGTAATGTGACCTGGGTGTGGTTCTGGCAGACGTGGCATTGTGCAGACCTCTCATAGGTGATAATGTTACCTGGGTGAGGTTCTGGCAGATATGGCATTGTGCAGACCTCCCATAGGTGATAATGTGACCTGAGTGAGGGCTCCAGCAGACGTGGCATTGTGCAGACCTCCCATAGGTGATAATGTGACCTGGGTGTGCTTCTAGCAGTGGTGGCATTGTGCAGACCTCCCATAGGTGATGTGACCTGGGTGTGGTTCTGGCAGATGTGCCATTGTGCAGACCTCCCATAGGTGATAATGTGACCTGGGTGAGGGTCTGGCAGACGTGGTATTGTGCAGACCTCCCATAGGTGATAATGTGTCCTGGGTGAGGGTCTGGCAGATGTGGCATTGTGCAGACGTCCCATAGGTGATACTGTGACCTAGGTGTGGTTCTGGCAGATGTTGCATTGTTCAGTCCTCCCATAGGTGATAGTGTGACCTGGGTGTGGCTCTGGCAGATGTTCCATTGTGCAGACCTCCCATAGGTGATAATGTGACCTGGGTGTGGTTCTGGCAGACTTGGAATTGTGCAAACCTCCCTTAGGTGATAATGTGACCTGGGTGAGGGTCTGGCAGATGTGGCATTGTGCAGACCTCCTATAGGTGATAATATGACCTGGGTGTGGTTCTGGCAGACGTGGCATGGTGGAGACCTTCCATAGGTGATAATGTGACCTGGGTGAGGGTCTGGCAGACGTCGCATTGTGCAGACCTCCCGCAGGTGATAATGTGACCTGGGTGTGGTTCTGGCAGACGTGGCATTGTGTAGACCTCCCATAGGTAATAATGTGACCTGGGTGTGGTTCTAGCAGTGGTGGCTTTGTGCAGACCTCCCATATGTGATAATGTGACCTGGGTGAGGGCTCCAGCATGCGTAGCATTGTGCAGACCTCCCATAGGTGATAATGTGACCTGGGTGAGGGCTCCAGCAGACGTGGCATTGTGCAGACCTCCCATAGGTGATAATGTGACCTGGGTGTGGGTCTGGAAGATGTGGCATTGTGCAGACCTCCCATAGTTGATAATGTGACCTGGGTGAGGGTCTGGAAGATGTGGCATTGTGTAGACCTCCCATAGGTGATAATGTGACCTGGGTGTGGTTCTGGCAGACGTGGCATTGTGCAGACCTCCCATAGGTGATAATGTGACCTGGGTGAGGTTCTGGCAGATATGGCATTGTGCAGAACTCCCATAGGTGATAATGTGACCTGGGTGAGGGCTCCAGCAGACGTGGTATTGTGTAGACCTCCCATAGGTGATAATGTGACCTGGGTGTGGTTCTAGCAGTGGTGGCATTGTGCAGACCTCCCATAGGTGATAATGTGGCCTGGGTGAGGGCTCCAGCAGATGTGGCATTGTGCAGACCTTCCATAGGTGATAATGTGACCTGGGTGAGGGTCTGGCAGACGTGGCATTGTGTAGTCCTTCCATAGGTGATAATGTGACCTGGGTGAGAGGCTGGCAGATGTGGCATTGTGCAGAACTCCCATAGGTGATAATGTGACCTGGGTGAGGGTTTGGCAGACTTGACATTGTGTAGACCTTCCATAGGTGATTATGTGACCTGGGTGAAGGTTTGGCATACGTGGCATTGTGCAGACCTCCCATAGGTGATAATGTGACCTGGGTGAGGGCTCCAGCAGATGTGGCATTGTGCAGACCTCCCATAGGTGATAATGTGACCTGGGTGAGGATCTGGCAGATGTGGCATTGTGCAGACCTCTCATAGGTGATAATGTGACCTGGGTGAGGGTCTGGCAGATGTGGCATTGTGCAGACCTCCCATAGGTGATAATGTGACCTGGGTGAGGGTCTGGCAGATGTGGCATTGTGCATACCTCCCATAGGTGATAATGTGACCTGGGTGAGGGTCTGTCAGACTTGGCATTGTGTAGACCTCCCATAGGCGATAATGTGACCTAGGTGTGGTTCTGGCAGATGTGGCATTGTGCAGACCTCCCATAGGTGATAATGTGACCTGGGTGTGGTTTTGGCAGACTTGTCATTGTGTAGACCTCCCATAGGCGATAATGTGACCTGGGTGTGGTTCTGGCAGATGTGGCATTGTGCAGACCTCCCATAGGTGATAATGTGACCTGGGTGAGGGTCTGGCAGATGTGGCATTGTGCAGACCTCCCATAGGTGATAATGTGACCTGGGTGAGGGTCTGGCAGATGTGGCATTGTGCAGACCTCCCATAGGTGATAATGTGACCTGGGTGTGGTTCTGGCAGATGTGGCATTGTGCAGACCTCCCATAGGTGATAATGTGACCTGGGTGAGGGTCTGGCAGACGTGGCATTGTGCAAACCTCCCATAGGTGATAATGTGACCTGGGTGAGGGTCTGGCAGATGTGGCATTGTGCAGACCTCCCATAGGTGATGTGACCTGGGTGTGGTTCTGGCAGACGTGGCATAGTGCAGACCTCCCATAGGTGATAATGTGACCTGGGTGAGGTTCTGGCAGATATGGCATTGTGCAGAACTCCCATAGGTGATAATGTGACCTGGGTGAGGGCTCCAGCAGACGTGGTATTGTGCAGACCTACCATAGGTGATAATGTGACCTGGGTGTGGTTCTAGCAGTGGTGGCATTGTGCAGACCTCCCATAGGTGATAATGTGACCTGTGTGAGGGCTCCAGCAGATGTGGCATTGTGCAGACCTTCCATAGGTGATAATGTGACCTGGGTGAGGGTCTGGCAGACGTGGCAGTGTGTAGACCTTCCATAGGTGATAATGTGACCTGGGTGAGGGTCTGGCAGATGTGGCATTGTGCAGACCTCCCATAGGTGATAATGTGACCTGGATGAGGGTTTGGCAGACTTGGCATTGTGTAGACCTTCCATAGGTGATTATGTGACCTGGGTGAGGGTCTGGCAGACGTGGCATTGTGCAGACCTCCCATAGGTGATAATGTGACCTGTGTGAGGGCTCCAGCAGATGTGGCATTGTGCAGACCTCCCATAGGTGATAATGTGACCTGTGTGAGGGCTCCAGCAGATGTGGCATTGTGCAGACCTCCCATAGGTGATAATGTGACCTGGGTGAGGATCTGGCAGATGTGGCATTGTGCAGACGTCCCATAGGTGATAATGTGACCTGGGTGTGGTTGTGTCAGACTTGTCATTGTGTAGACCTCCCATAGGCGATAATGTGACCTGGGTGTGGTTCTGGCAGATGTGGCATTGTGCAGACTTCCCATAGGTGATAATGTGATCTGGGTGAGGGTCTGGCAGATGTGGCATTGTGCAGTCCTCCCATAGGTGATAATGTGACCTGGGTGAGGGTCTGGCAGATGTGGCATTGTGCAGACCTCCCATAGGTGATAATGTGACCTGGGTGAGGGTCTGGCAGATGTGGCATTGTGCAGACCTCCCATAGGTGATAATGTGACCTGGGTGTGGTTCTGGCAGATGTGGCATTGTGCAGACCTCCCATAGGTGATAATGTGACCTGGGTGAGGGTCTGGCAGACGTGGCATTGTGCAGACCTCCCATAGGTGATAATGTGACCTGGGTGAGGGCTCCAGCAGATGTGGTATTGTGCAGACCTCCCATAGGTGATAATGTGACCTGGGTGTGGTTCTAGCAGTGGTGGCATTGTGCAGACCTCCCATAGGTGATAATGTGACCTGGGTGAGGGTCTGGCAGATGTGGCATTGTGCAGACCTCCCATAGGTGATAATGTGACCTGGGTGTGGTTCTGGCAGATGTGGCATTGTGCAGACCTCCCATAGGTGATAATGTGACCTGGGTGAGGGTCTGGCAGACGTGGCATTGTGCAAACCTCCCATAGGTGATAATGTGACCTGGGTGAGGGTCTGGCAGATGTGGCATTGTGCAGACCTCCCATAGGTGATGTGACCTGGGTGTGGTTCTGGCAGACGTGGCATTGTGCAGACCTCCCATAGGTGATAATGTGACCTGGGTGAGGTTCTGGCAGATATGGCATTGTGCAGAACTCCCATAGGTGTTAATGTGACCTGGGTGAGGGCTCCAGCAGACGTGGTATTGTGCAGACCTACCATAGGTGATAATGTGACCTGGGTGTGGTTCTAGCAGTGGTGGCATTGTGCAGACCTCCCATAGGTGATAATGTGACCTGTGTGAGGGCTCCAGCAGATGTGGCATTGTGCAGACCTTCCATAGGTGATAATGTGACCTGGGTGAGGGTCTGGCAGACGTGGCAGTGTGTAGACCTTCCATAGGTGATAATGTGACCTGGGTGAGGGTCTGGCAGATGTGGCATTGTGCAGACCTCCCATAGGTGATAATGTGACCTGGATGAGGGTTTGGCAGACTTGGCATTGTGTAGACCTTCCATAGGTGATTATGTGACCTGGGTGAGGGTCTGGCAGACGTGGCATTGTGCAGACCTCCCATAGGTGATAATGTGACCTGTGTGAGGGCTCCAGCAGATGTGGCATTGTGCAGACCTCCCATAGGTGATAATGTGACCTGGGTGAGGATCTGGCAGATGTGGCATTGTGCAGACGTCCCATAGGTGATAATGTGACCTGGGTGTGGTTGTGTCAGACTTGTCATTGTGTAGACCTCCCATAGGCGATAATGTGACCTGGGTGTGGTTCTGGCAGATGTGGCATTGTGCAGACCTCCCATAGGTGATAATGTGATCTGGGTGAGGGTCTGGCAGATGTGGCATTGTGCAGTCCTCCCATAGGTGATAATGTGACCTGGGTGAGGGTCTGGCAGATGTGGCATTGTGCAGACCTCCCATAGGTGATAATGTGACCTGGGTGAGGGTCTGGCAGATGTGGCATTGTGCAGACCTCCCATAGGTGATAATGTGACCTGGGTGTGGTTCTGGCAGATGTGGCATTGTGCAGACCTCCCATAGGTGATAATGTGACCTGGGTGAGGGTCTGGCAGACGTGGCATTGTGCAGACCTCCCATAGGTGATAATGTGACCTGGGTGAGGGCTCCAGCAGACGTGGTATTGTGCAGACCTCCCATAGGTGATAATGTGACCTGGGTGTGGTTCTAGCAGTGGTGGCATTGTGCAGACCTCCCATAGGTGATAATGTGGCCTGGGTGAGGGCTCCAGCAGATGTGGCATTGTGCAGACCTTCCATAGGTGATAATGTGACCTGGGTGAGGGTCTGGCAGACGTGGCATTGTGTAGACCTTCCATAGGTGATAATGTGACCTGGGTGAGGGTCTGGCAGACGTGGCATTGTGCAGACCTCTCATAGGTGATAATGTGACCTGGGTGAGGGTCTGGCAGACGTGGCATTGTGTAGTCCTTCCATAGGTGATAATGTGACCTGGGTGAGAGGCTGGCAGATGTGGCATTGTGCAGAACTCCCATAGGTGATAATGTGACCTGGGTGAGGGTTTGGCAGACTTGACATTGTGTAGACCTTCCATAGGTGATTATGTGACCTGGGTGAAGGTTTGGCATACGTGGCATTGTGCAGACCTCCCATAGGTGATAATGTGACCTGGGTGAGGGCTCCAGCAGATGTGGCATTGTGCAGACCTCCCATAGGTGATAATGTGACCTGGGTGAGGATCTGGCAGATGTGGCATTGTGCAGACCTCTCATAGGTGATAATGTGACCTGGGTGAGGGTCTGGCAGATGTGGCATTGTGCAGACCTCCCATAGGTGATAATGTGACCTGGGTGAGGGTCTGGCAGATGTGGCATTGTGCATACCTCCCATAGGTGATAATGTGACCTGGGTGAGGGTCTGTCAGACTTGGCATTGTGTAGACCTCCCATAGGCGATAATGTGACCTAGGTGTGGTTCTGGCAGATGTGGCATTGTGCAGACCTCCCATAGGTGATAATGTGACCTGGGTGTGGTTTTGGCAGACTTGTCATTGTGTAGACCTCCCATAGGCGATAATGTGACCTGGGTGTGGTTCTGGCAGATGTGGCATTGTGCAGACCTCCCATAGGTGATAATGTGACCTGGGTGAGGGTCTGGCAGATGTGGCATTGTGCAGTCCTCCCATAGGTGATAATGTGACCTGGGTGAGGGTCTGGCAGATGTGGCATTGTGCAGACCTCCCATAGGTGATAATGTGACCTGGGTGAGGGTCTGGCAGATGTGGCATTGTGCAGACCTCCCATAGGTGATAATGTGCCCTGGGTGTGGTTCTGGCAGATGTGGCATTGTGCAGACCTCCCATAGGTGATAATGTGACCTGGGTGAGGGTCTGGCAGACGTGGCATTGTGCAAACCTCCCATAGGTGATAATGTGACCTGGGTGAGGGTCTGGCAGATGTGGCATTGTGCAGACCTCCCATAGGTGATGTGACCTGGGTGTGGTTCTGGCAGACGTGGCATAGTGCAGACCTCCCATAGGTGATAATGTGACCTGGGTGAGGTTCTGGCAGATATGGCATTGTGCAGAACTCCCATAGGTGATAATGTGACCTGGGTGAGGGCTCCAGCAGACGTGGTATTGTGCAGACCTACCATAGGTGATAATGTGACCTGGGTGTGGTTCTAGCAGTGGTGGCATTGTGCAGACCTCCCATAGGTGATAATGTGACCTGTGTGAGGGCTCCAGCAGATGTGGCATTGTGCAGACCTTCCATAGGTGATAATGTGACCTGGGTGAGGGTCTGGCAGACGTGGCAGTGTGTAGACCTTCCATAGGTGATAATGTGACCTGGGTGAGGGTCTGGCAGATGTGGCATTGTGCAGACCTCCCATAGGTGATAATGTGACCTGGATGAGGGTTTGGCAGACTTGGCATTGTGTAGACCTTCCATAGGTGATTATGTGACCTGGGTGAGGGTCTGGCAGACGTGGCATTGTGCAGACCTCCCATAGGTGATAATGTGACCTGTGTGAGGGCTCCAGCAGATGTGGCATTGTGCAGACCTCCCATAGGTGATAATGTGACCTGTGTGAGGGCTCCAGCAGATGTGGCATTGTGCAGACCTCCCATAGGTGATAATGTGACCTGGGTGAGGATCTGGCAGATGTGGCATTGTGCAGACGTCCCATAGGTGATAATGTGACCTGGGTGTGGTTGTGTCAGACTTGTCATTGTGTAGACCTCCCATAGGCGATAATGTGACCTGGGTGTGGTTCTGGCAGATGTGGCATTGTGCAGACCTCCCATAGGTGATAATGTGATCTGGGTGAGGGTCTGGCAGATGTGGCATTGTGCAGTCCTCCCATAGGTGATAATGTGACCTGGGTGAGGGTCTGGCAGATGTGGCATTGTGCAGACCTCCCATAGGTGATAATGTGACCTGGGTGAGGGTCTGGCAGATGTGGCATTGTGCAGACCTCCCATAGGTGATAATGTGACCTGGGTGTGGTTCTGGCAGATGTGGCATTGTGCAGACCTCCCATAGGTGATAATGTGACCTGGGTGAGGGTCTGGCAGACGTGGCATTGTGCAGACCTCCCATAGGTGATAATGTGACCTGGGTGAGGGCTCCAGCAGATGTGGTATTGTGCAGACCTCCCATAGGTGATAATGTGACCTGGGTGTGGTTCTAGCAGTGGTGGCATTGTGCAGACCTCCCATAGGTGATAATGTGACCTGGGTGAGGGTCTGGCAGATGTGGCATTGTGCAGACCTCCCATAGGTGATAATGTGACCTGGGTGTGGTTCTGGCAGATGTGGCATTGTGCAGACCTCCCATAGGTGATAATGTGACCTGGGTGAGGGTCTGGCAGACGTGGCATTGTGCAAACCTCCCATAGGTGATAATGTGACCTGGGTGAGGGTCTGGCAGATGTGGCATTGTGCAGACCTCCCATAGGTGATGTGACCTGGGTGTGGTTCTGGCAGACGTGGCATTGTGCAGACCTCCCATAGGTGATAATGTGACCTGGTTGAGGTTCTGGCAGATATGGCATTGTGCAGAACTCCCATAGGTGTTAATGTGACCTGGGTGAGGGCTCCAGCAGACGTGGTATTGTGCAGACCTACCATAGGTGATAATGTGACCTGGGTGTGGTTCTAGCAGTGGTGGCATTGTGCAGACCTCCCATAGGTGATAATGTGACCTGTGTGAGGGCTCCAGCAGATGTGGCATTGTGCAGACCTTCCATAGGTGATAATGTGACCTGGGTGAGGGTCTGGCAGACGTGGCAGTGTGTAGACCTTCCATAGGTGATAATGTGACCTGGGTGAGGGTCTGGCAGATGTGGCATTGTGCAGACCTCCCATAGGTGATAATGTGACCTGGATGAGGGTTTGGCAGACTTGGCATTGTGTAGACCTTCCATAGGTGATTATGTGACCTGGGTGAGGGTCTGGCAGACGTGGCATTGTGCAGACCTCCCATAGGTGATAATGTGACCTGTGTGAGGGCTCCAGCAGATGTGGCATTGTGCAGACCTCCCATAGGTGATAATGTGACCTGGGTGAGGATCTGGCAGATGTGGCATTGTGCAGACGTCCCATAGGTGATAATGTGACCTGGGTGTGGGTGTGTCAGACTTGTCATTGTGTAGACCTCCCATAGGCGATAATGTGACCTGGGTGTGGTTCTGGCAGATGTGGCATTGTGCAGACCTCCCATAGGTGATAATATGATCTGGGTGAGGGTCTGGCAGATGTGGCATTGTGCAGTCCTCCCATAGGTGATAATGTGACCTGGGTGAGGGTCTGGCAGATGTGGCATTGTGCAGACCTCCCATAGGTGATAATGTGACCTGGGTGAGGGTCTGGCAGATGTGGCATTGTGCAGACCTCCCATAGGTGATAATGTGACCTGGGTGTGGTTCTGGCAGATGTGGCATTGTGCAGACCTCCCATAGGTGATAATGTGACCTGGGTGAGGGTCTGGCAGACGTGGCATTGTGCAGACCTCCCATAGGTGATAATGTGACCTGGGTGAGGGCTCCAGCAGACGTGGTATTGTGCAGACCTCCCATAGGTGATAATGTGACCTGGGTGTGGTTCTAGCAGTGGTGGCATTGTGCAGACCTCCCATAGGTGATAATGTGGCCTGGGTGAGGGCTCCAGCAGATGTGGCATTGTGCAGACCTTCCATAGGTGATAATGTGACCTGGGTGAGGGTCTGGCAGACGTGGCATTGTGTAGACCTTCCATAGGTGATAATGTGACCTGGGTGAGGGTCTGGCAGACGTGGCATTGTGCAGACCTCTCATAGGTGATAATGTGACCTGGGTGAGGGTCTGGCAGATGTGGCATTGTGAAGACCTCCCATAGGTGATAATGTGACCTGGGTGAGGGCTCCAGCAGACATGGCATTGTGCAGACCTCCCATAGGTGATAATGTGACCTGGGTGAGGGTCTGTCAGACTTGGCATTGTGTAGACCTCCCATAGGCGATAATGTGACCTGGGTGTGATTCTGGCAGATGTGGCATTGTGCAGACCTCCCATAGGTGATAATGTGACCTGGGTGTGGTTGTGGCAGACTTGTCATTGTGTAGACCTCCCATAGGCGATAATGTGACCTGGGTGTGGTTCTGGCAGATGTGGCATTGTGCAGACCTCCCATAGGTGATAATGTGACCTGGGTGAGGGTCTGGCAGATGTGGCATTGTGCAGTCCTCCCATAGGTGATAATGTGACCTGGGTGAGGGTCTGGCAGATGTGGCATTGTGCAGTCCTCCCATAGGTGATAATGTGACCTGGGTGTGGTTCTGGCAGATGTGGCATTGTGCAGTCCTCCCATAGGTGATAATGTGACCTGGGTGAGGGTCTGGCAGATGTGGCATTGTGCAGTCCTCCCATAGGTGATCTATGTAGTGATATTTCATAGATTACTAGATGTGTATTTCTAGTGACTTCTAGTTTTAAACATGAGTACAGAAGATCATATAATGATTTCTATGGACGGACTGTTAATAATGATTCATTATAAACCATGGTTTCTCCTTCTCTCCAGATCCGTCTAGTTAGTGCACCATAAAGATTCAAAGAAGATCTTTGCTATGAAGAAAATGGCCAAGAAGACCCTGGATACTCCACCAGCTGTGGAAGGGGCCTTTCTGGAGAGGGACATCCTGACCTTCGCTGATTGTCCCTATGTGACCTCCATGCTCTGCTCCTTCCCTACGAGATCTCACCTGTGCATGGTCATGGAGTATGTAGGAGGTAGGAGATGTACATGTATTATCTTCAGCCCATGTCTGCTGACATCTTATCATTAGGACTTGTCCCCGTGGACGGTTACATCCCCGCAGAGCATTTACTATAGATATTCCGGAAAGTCACTGATGTGTGTGATCTCCCTGTATGTCCGCACTGAGCCCGTCACTATCTCCAGCTTTAGACGAGATGTGACATCACTTTATGTTATTAGTGACATAGACGCCATTTCACCATGACCTCAGACTAATATTCTGTACATTATATCCGTATACAGGGTTGGACTAGCCCACCAGAGAACCGGAGAATCCTCCGGTGGGCCCTGGCTTCTCCTTCAGGAGAGTTCATAGCAGCTGCAAGGTTTGCACTATGGGGCTCTTGATTGGGGGTGAAAGGTGGGCCCTCGGAATCAGATCCTCTGGTGGACCCAATGTTCTTCAGTCTGACACTGTCCGTATATATTGTCTCCTGCCCCAATGTCTCCGCTCACTTCTCATGACATATCATGGTGGTTTTCTGTATAAACCCCTCACCGCTCATATTTCCTTTCTTCTATAGGTGGAGACTGCGCGACCCTCCTAAGAACCAGGGGTCCTTTATCTGTCTCCTTGGCCCGCCTGTACTTTGCAGAGTCAGTTCTTGCTGTGGAATACCTGCACAGCTATGGCGTGGTGCACAGAGACCTGAAGCCAGAGAAGTAAGTGCCCCCTGTAGCATAATAAAGTGGGTAAAGTTATTTATTGCCACATGGCCTGTGAGGCTAAAACTATCTTTTCTTTCACAGCCTCCTGATTACACCGGCTGGACACATTAAAGTCGCCGATTTTGGGATTTCAAAAGTTGGTGTCATGATACCAGAAGCCAACACCCACAAGGAATCATTGAAGGACATGGCCAGAGAGTTCCAGGACCATGAGGTCGGCATCACTTACTTACAGGAACTTAGCTTGTTCTTTACAAATCTCATGACACTATTGTCTCTTCTCTACGTTCTTCATTTCTACAGAACTTTTCCACTCATATTTTATCTTCTGTCATTGTGTTTTTATGGGAAGAACTTGCCATAATAATCATTTCATCGATTCTCATCTTTACCTTCTGTCGGTTTCCAGGACTGTGGCACCCCATATTATATGGCCCCATAAATCATCCTGAAGAAAGGCTATGGAAGACCTGCTGACTGGTGGTCAATGGGGATCATCCTGCATGAATTTCTGATGGGATATGTACCATTTCATGGGGACTCCCTATCTGAGCTTCATAAACATATTGTCACTGGTAAGAAGAATAATCCGATCATTGCTTTGACTGGTTACATGGGTTAAGTTGGTTCCTTTGCTTTTTCTTACAGTCCAATACAGAGGTTTTATTTTCTGTCATTTTCTTATATAACAGGAGACGTCATTTGGGATTGGGATCGCTCTCCTCCCACTGATGCTCAGGACCTCATTGATGACCTGCTCAGAACAAATCCTGTACAAAGACTCGGGACAGGTAAACAATATATTAGTTTTTATATTCACTTTTTACAATGAGGACATATCGCTCCTTTCCATGAGGATCAGCACTTCTCTATCTGCTTGCCTATTTCTAGTTCTCCATACTATGACTTTCAGCTTGTTTCCTTTGGTTACAGTTTGTCATTAGTTTAGATTAAGATAAACTGTTCCGATATGGAGTAGTTTCTGACAATTTCTGCTCAACTTTTGGTTTTCTTTTTCCAGGAGGAGCAGTTGAGATCAAGAGTAATCCATTCCTGTGTGACATAGAATTTGAAAACCTTCTAAGTCAGAAGTCGGAGTACATCTCTCGGATTGTGTCAGACGTGGACACCAGCTTATTTATCTGTGAGTAGAAGGAGACGTCATCTACACTAAGTGGCTGTTTGTCTCATCTTCCTTAATATGTGACAATCAGTTCCCATTTATATGAGTGATAAATGATGACTGTGTTACACTGTCAACCTCTAATAACACTTCATTACCTATGTCTTGTAGATCACGCTGAGACAGACAAGCATATGGACTCAGAGGAGGAGGATACAATTGAGGATAATGAGAGCCTTTTCTTCCAAAATTTTATGTCATCCTCTGAAAGGCTTTCTAAAGTAAGTATGTGATTAATAAATCCAGAATATGTAAAAAAGACCTCTAAAAGTAAAAAAATAGACATTTATATCTTATTTTTCTGTTTTTAGCTCTGTACCACCACTATCAAGTCCCCTCCAGAGTGTACCCCATCATCCAGCAGAAACATCTCAGAAATGTGAGTAGATTATGTGGTTATTACTGGTAGCTCCAGGCTGATATATGTGCACAACACCAAATATAGGACATAATTACCATAATATCAAGTGCAGCATCCACCGCCCCATGATCAGCGGTCATTGCGCTTTTGGCTTCAGAATTCACTGGAGATAACAGCGCATAATTGCAGCCAGTCAGGCATTGATAGTGCTGCCCACATTGTAGGAGAGATGTAGTATTACATGCCGGCCATTGTTGGTAGTTGTTTTCCGCTCTGCTCCATAGAAGGTAGTTTTGAGTAGGAGACCTTCCCCACTATGACTTTCGTATGTCCTATTAGGCCTTATAGTCGGAGTTCTTCTAGTGAGACAATCCCTTTTATACTGAATTTACTTGTGATTTACTTGATTTTCTTCTTCCAAACAGGCAGAAAGGATCTGATAGAGATGATGCTATAACGAGCTTGCCGTCCTCGTCCCCATTGTCAGGTATGTACATGTCTATAGCTCCAAAAATGTGAATGTTGTCATCAAGGGTGAAATATCTCCACATGGTTTTTCTGTAATAGGTCTCCTATGTTATCCATGTTTCATGGTTCCCAATTATGTTGCCCATGGGCCCATACTGTGTCTCTATTTCCGTAACTTTGTACAGTATAATCATGGATATTGTGATACGTTGTAGCATCCATTAACCTCCGCCATCGTAATGAGACATTGTCTCCTATAGTAGAATATCGCTCATTAGTGATGCACCACATGGCGGCACACAGGGTGGTCAATGATCCATATTAGTGACACATCTAATGCCCCCCAGATGAGGTCATGTCCAGTATATAGGACTTATTCTGCCCTATTATGCAATACCAGATTATCAGGACTATAGGGCACAGGAACAGAACAATCCTACTATATACAGGACAGATACAAAGCAGATCCCAGAACAATATGTCCTTAGTGAGTTGTTGTTTTTGCTTCTTTCTGGCCAGAATTTCCAGCTGACGAGGAAACATCAGAAAATGTGAAAAAGGGGAAAAAGAGACGCGGTAAGTGTGAGAATCAGCCCCATGTTGTGTCATCAGTGAGATAAATGCATGTGGAGCAGATGTCATCTGTCGGTGACGGGATTGTCACATGTATGATGGCTGACGCTGACCCCTGACCTCTGTGTGATGAGATTCCTCTGCCGTCCGGCCACAGTGACCGCACAGTAGTGTCACGTCATATGGAGTCCCATCTCTTACATTATATTTCCTTCTCTTGTCATAGGTTCCATTTTCCGCCGGATCTTATCATCCTGCCGGCGTGGATTATCCAGGGCTGCTCGCGTATTTGCATGTTGTCACCGTCCCCCTAGAGACATCTGGACAGACGGGAAACCTCTGCACCCAGCGCCCTGAAGTCCAGCAGATCCACCATCACTGCTGGAGCCGTATAGAAGGACCTTCACCATCTACCGGTGGCCTCCTGTTACATCTCTGCCCGGACCTGCCGCTGTCACCAGGCTCCGCGGTCTTCATACTGCTCGCAGACGTGGCTGTTACTGATCACCTGGTATCTCACCCCGCCTGACCTCCTGACTAGGATTTTCTCTATTGATTCGGTTCCGGGTTTTATTCTTCCCTTCTATCTTATTATTAATTAAATACAATTACAATTATTATTTCCAAGTTTTTTTGCATCAATCAAACTTTACATTTTGGTAATTGATAAAAATAACATACGGTATTAACAGGTCTGATTTTAAAAGCATACAGTATGCTTATAATATGTATAAACTGTAAGGCGGCGATGTTCACACCATGCAGTAACTGAGGCAGTGACCCAAGCAAGTCCAACATAAACAGCTTTATTCAGCAACTCACGGGTAAACAGGACAGTCCTCTGGTTCGCAGCCGGGTTAACACGAGTCTTTAAACAACGGTTGCCGTGGGCAACGGCCGCGCCGGGCCGCTCAGAGCCTGACAGGTGCAGAGGCTTCCCAGGCGGTGGTTCAGCCACCTCCATCCTGCTGAGCTTCCCTGCTGTGCTCCTAGCAGGTTACAACACTGAACAACACTAATCCTTAGTGCAGGGATTTTATAGGACCTGTGGTAAGAGCCACTGGAAAACCCGGATTGGAGGGAGGAGGCCGCCCCACTGCCTCCTGTGACCTCCTCCAAGAAATGAAGGCCCTGCCGGGTTTTACTAATCTGCCTTAGCCAGATAGCCAGACCAGGTCAATGCTCACCTTCATTCCTGCATTGCAGCCGCAGGTGTGTCTGTGACTGCAATGCACTCCAATGGTTTTAATAGGTCTCTGTACACATTCTGGGGGAGATAAAACGTCCCTCGTATACGATCCTGGTCACTGCCTCACATATCCCCCCCCTCTGTTCAAACTTGTGGAGTTGAACATTTGCCATCATACAGGGTGCCCGGAACAGGGCATCTGCGTTTGCTTGCGACTTCCCAGGGCGATGTGACGCGCCCCCTGGGCCGTGGGGTACCATGAGCCGGGCCTGTAGATGCTGGGGGTTATAGTCACCGTGGCGGTGACCCAGGTGGTCAATCCAAAGGTAGTAGATGTACAGTACAGACCAAAAGTTTGGACACGCCTTCTCATTTAAAGATTTTTCTGTATTTTCATGACTTTGAAAATTGTACATTCACACTGAAGACATCAAAACTATGAATTACCACATGTGGAATTATATACTTAACAAAAAAGTGTGAAACAACTGAAAATATGTCTTATATTCTAGGTTCTTCAAAGTAGCCACCTTTGGCTTTGATGACTGCTTTGCACACTCTTGGCATTCTCTTGATGAGCTTCAAGAGGTAGTCACCGGAAATGGTCTTCCTACAATCTTGAAGGAGTTCCCAGAGATGCTTAGCACTTGTTGGCCCTTTTGCCTTCACTCTACGGTCCAGCTCACCCCAAACCATCTCGATTGGGTTCAGGTCTGGTGACTGTGGAGGCCAGGTCATCTGGCGTAGCACCCCATCACTCTCCTTCTTGGTCAAATAGCCCTTACACAGCCTGGAGATGTGTTTGGGATCATTGTCCTGTTGTAAAATTAATGATGGTCCAATTAAACGCAAACCGGATGGAATAGCATGCCGCTGCAAGATGCTGTGGTAGCCATGCGGGTTCAGTATGCCTTCAATTTTGAATAAATCCCCAACAGTGTCACCAGCAAAGCCCCCCCACACCATCACACCTCCTCCTCCATGCTTCACGGTGGGAACCAGGCATGTAGAGTCCATCCGTTCACCTTTTCTGCGTCGCACAAAGACACGGTGGTTGGAACCAAAGATCTCAAATTTGGACTCATCAGACCAAAGCACAGATTTCCATTCCTTGTGTTCTTTAGCCCAAACAAGTCTCTTCTTCTTGTTGCCTGTCCTTAGCAGTGGTTTCCTAGCAGCTATTTTACCATGAAGGCCGGCTGCACAAAGTCTCCTCTTAACAGTTGTTGTAGAGATGTGTCTGCTGCTAGAACTCTGCGTGACATTGACCTGGTCTCTAATCTGAGCTGCTGTTAACCTGCGATTTCTGAGGCTGGTTACTCGGATAAACTTATCCTCAGAAGCAGAGGTGACTCTTGGTCTTCCTTTCCTGGGGCGGTCCTCATGTGAGCCAGTTTCTTTGTAGCGCTTGATGGTTTTTGCAACTGCACTTGGGGACACTTTCAAAGTTTGCCCAATTTTTCAGACTGACTGACCTTCATTTCTTAAAGTAATGATGGCCACTCGTTTTTCTTTACTTAGCTGCTTTTTTCTTGCCATAATACAAATTCTAACAGTCTATTCAGCAGGACTATCAGCTGTGTATCCACCAGACTTCTGCACAACGCAACTGATGGTCCCAACCCCATTTATAAGGCAAGAAATCCCACTTATTAAACCTGACAGGGCACACCTGTGAAGTGAAGACCATTTCCGGTGACTACCTCTTGAAGCTCATCAAGAGAATGCCAGGAGTGTGCAAAGCAGTCATCAAAGCAAAAGTTGGCTACTTTGAAGAACCTAGAATGTAAGACATATTTTCAGTTGTTTCACACTTTTTTGTTAAGTATATAATTCCACATGTGTTAGTCCATAGTTTTCATAGAATCATAGAATCATAGAATGGTAGAGTTGGAGAGGACCTCCTGGGTCATCTGGTCCAACCCCCTGCTCAAAGCAGGATTCACTAGATCATCTCAGACAGATATCTGTCCAGCCTCTGTTTGAAGATGTCCATTGAAGGGGAACTCACCACCTCTCGTGGCCGCCTGTTCCACTCATTAATCACCCTAACTGTCAAAAAGTTTTTTCTAATATCTAATCTGTGTCTCCTCCCATTTAGTTTCATCCCATTGCTTCTAGTCTTTCCTTGTGCAAATGAGAATAAAGATGATCCTTCTACAATGTGACAGCCCTTGACATATTTGTAGACAGCTATTAAGTCTCCTCTCAGTCTTCTTTTTTGCAAGCTAAACATTCCCAAATCCTGCAACCGTTCCTCATAGGACATGGTTTGCAGACCGGCCACCATTCTGGTCGCTCTTCTCTGAACTTGCTCCAGTTTATCAATGTCTTTTTTTAAAATGTGGTGCCCAAAACTGTACACAGTATTCCAGATGAGGTCTGACCAAAGAGGAGTAAAGACCGATAATGACTTCACGTGATCTAGACTGTATGCTTCTCCTAATACCTCCCAGAACTGGACACCGTATCCAGATGAGGTCTTACCAAGGAGGAGTAGAGGGGATAATGACTTCATAGAATCATAGAATCATAGAATCATAGAATGGTAGAGTTGGAAGGGACCTCCTAGGTCATCTGGTCCAACCCCCTGCTCAAAGCAGGATTCACTAGATCATCTCAGACAGATGTCTGTCCAGCCTCTGTTTGAAGACGTCCATTGAAGGGGAACTCACCACCTCTCGTGGCAGCCTGTTCCACTCATTAATCACCCTAACTGTCAAAAAGTTTTTTCTAATATCTAATCTGTGTCTCCTCCCATTTAGTTTCATCCCATTGCTTCTAGTCTTTCCTTGTGCAAATGAGAATAAAGATGATCCTTCTACAATGTGACAGCCCTTGACATATTTGTAGACAGCTATTAAGTCTCCTCTCAGTCTTCTTTTTTGCAAGCTAAACTTTCCCAAATCCTGCAACCGTTCCTCATAGGACATGGTTTGCAGACCAGTCACCATTCTGGTCGCTCTTCTCTGAACTTGCTCCAGTTTGTCTATGTCTTTTTTAAAATGTGGTGCCCAAAACTGTACACAGTATTCCAGATGAGGTCTGACCAAAGAGGAGTAAAGACCGATAATGACTTCACGTGATCTAGACTGTATGCTTCTGTTAATACATCCCAGAATTGTATTTGCCTTTTTTGCTGCTGCATCACACTGTTGACTCATGTTCAGTCTATGATCTATTAGTATACCTAAGTCTTTTTCACATGTACTGTTGCTTAGCTCTATTCCTCCCATTCTGTAGATGCTTTTTTCATTTTTATTGCCCAGATGTAGTACTTTGCATTTTTCCCTGTTAAAAACCATTCTGTTGGTTGCTGCCCACTGCTCCAGTTTACTTAGGTCTTTTTGAATCCTCTCTCTCTTTTGATGCCTTCAGTGTGAATGTACAATTTTCAAAGTCATGAAAATACAGAAAAATCTTTAAATGAGAAGGTGTGTCCAAACTTTTGGTCTGTACTGTATGTAGGTTATATAATGTCCGACTACGCCACCTGTGGAGTGCGGTTAATAGAGACCGCCGCTGCGGAACAGTCCTCTGAAGCTGGTGGTATAGCAGCCAAGGTGGAATAACTCCCCACAGGAAGAGTTAGCTTCAGGGCAGTGTGTGTGGATGATGGTGGTTGTGCAGGGTATCGCGGCACAGAAATAACCACAGAGTCCGTATAGTGCAGTCCCAGGGTCTTTACTGGTAGCAATTGGACAGGCCTGGACTAGAGTACTGGCTAGTGATAAGAGCCTGGTCAGTCTGGGAGCAAACATAGAGTCCTCCTGGCCAGGTGGGGTTGTAGGCCTGCTGTTCTTACTATACTCTTTGGCTATTCTGCTTGTAGCTGTATTGTAGCCCACGTCCCTGAGTGTGACATGCTGCACTCACCTGTATGGCTGGCAGCTCGGGCCTTGTGTATTCCTCGCTCCTCTGTGGCGGTACTGGTCCTTTCGTGTGGCTAAGCCTCCGGGCGTCTGATGGGGCCAGGAGACCTGCAATCTCCTGCCCTACGGTATCTGCTGCTGGGTCTGGAATCCCCACAGCCTCGGACTCCTGTGACCGGTTCTCTGTGTATCCTGGCTACGACGAGCTTCCTCAGCTCCAGTCCCTAGCTCCTCTCTCCTCAATGTCCTAAACTCGACTCCTCACACTAACTAAACTAACCCTGCCCCCAGATACCAGTTGCCAAGGGGAGGGGTCTCACCTTGCTGGACTGGAGCCAGGAAAGTTTTGCATGTGTAGTGTTCCTGACCAGGAAACCCCTGCTTGCCTCGAGACATAGTATTACCTCTTTTGAGGGAAGCAATACTACTGTGGCAACCAGGCCCTCTGGGGTACCACACATGTTCTACAGAGAAACTGAAATTTTGCAGTGACAGGAACCACCTGGTGACTCACACATTCCTCTCCTTTGCAGTCCTCATCCATACCAAGGGCCAGTGGTCCATCACCAAGAGGAACTGACGCCCGAGTAAATATTAACGTAGCGATTCCAAGGCCCACTTAATAGCCAAACACTCCTTCTCTACCACACTATAGTTTTTCTCTGCTGGGACAAGTTTTCTACTCAAGTTGGTGACCGGGTGCTCTTCACCATTCACTTTTTGTGACAATACCGCCCCTAGGCCTACCTTCGAGGCATCTGTGAAGAACGCAGCACGCACGCTGCAAGCCCTACCCTGGGAAGATGGGGTACTCTGAGCCGGTTCCTAAGTTGTCGATGGGGTGCAGCCGTGGCCCGGACCTGCTCCGTGCCTAGGGTCGTCACACTAAAAAGAGATGGTACGGGCTCATCCGGGTTGAGTGGCTGATCTCGACTACGCCACCTGTGGCACCTGGTGAAGGCCAGCAGCGCTGCTGCAGTCCTCTGAGGCGGGATGTTGTGGCAGCCGTCGTTGTTACTACTCCCCACAGGCGGAGCAGGGCCTCAGGGCAGAGGGACCAGGATGACGGGGGTTGTAGTATAGGAGGGCTGGTGCTACGTAGTGCGGTGTAGTGCAGAATAAAGAGTTCGGAGGCCATAGGGGTTAACTTCCAGGGTTTTTACTCACGTTGAAGAGTACAGCTGCAAGGCTTCTCCCTGCTCCTCGCGGAGTTCTGTGGTCACCAGTAACGAGGATCCGACAACCTCCAAGTAATACAAGTGTTTAATCAGGACCCCGCACCAGAGTGTTCCTAGACTTCAGACCGGGTCCTTTCCTGTCTGTGTGTGTGTAGATAGGCCGGGTCTCCCTCTAGACTAAGCTCAGAAACAGGGTACGGGTGGCAGCTCCGCTCCGTCCGTTACCCGGTGGGATCCTCAGGGCCTGCCGGGCTTTCCTGACTAGGACGTGGAGTAGCAAAGTCAGGTGTCGGGGGTCGGTACTCCTCTTGCAGCCGGAATCCCTCTAAATAGATCAGAGTAGCGAGGACAGGTGGCATATACCGCTCCGTCTGCATCCTCCTGGGATCCTTTTACGGTGGAGCTACACTCTTAAGCTCTGGGCCTTCTTGGTCATGATCCTTGACCGGGCTGAGACATACATTATCTGCAACCTGCCCCTCGACCCAAGGCCAATGTACGAGGGCCGTGTCTCCATCCGCTGCAGGTCCACACAGGATCCACGTTCAGGGTGGGAGATCACAATCAAAAGACGACCAAGAGCCAAGATGGCTGTGTATTAAATATGAATTATTAAGTGTCACTAAAATGTGAGTCCTCCACCCTCACCCACTAATTGGTTCCCCTAAACTTTTGGTTCCCTAGTCTCCCAATTCCCAGTAGGGGCAGCACCTAGTGCGTAATAGCCCCCTCTGGAGGGAGGAGTGTGGTGTTGGATGTGGAGGTAGGGTCCTGACCATCGCACTGTTCTTACCTCAGAGGAGGAACACTATACCCCATTAAAGAGGTGCAGCATCCTTGTGGCGGTCGAACCCTCAGGGGCGCCACATTTTCCCCTGGTGAAACACAGCACGTCCGCGGGCTGCAAAAAAGCAATACCTGGTACAGTTTTTTTATATTTTGACAACAATTAAACGATCTTCCCATTATGGGAGGCACTTCTTCTTTAACGTTACAAACAGCATATAATATAAAAGTACAAAGATATAAAAATATAAACGTACAATTATCATCCAGAGACATTTATGCACAGACAGACGGGTTAAAGTGCAAGGAATGAAAGGCAGTTCAGAAGCACGAGGGACCTGTCCCAAACCCCCAACGTGGGCCCTGGGGTGGCTGCAGGGCATGAAGATCCTGAGTTGGACCTCCAGGAGAGCCACCCAGACAGGTTTTTCTTCTGAGGTCTGAGGTAGAGATAGCCGCAGTTTTACATAAAACCAATAAGGAGTGACTCGCCCCCTGGGCCGTGGGGCACCCGGGACCGGGCTTCAGTGCGATGATGGGGGTAGTAGTGGCAACCCGATCCCGTGGCTCAGGGTGGTCAGACCAAATGCTGTGGCAGTCTATTTGTAGAGTTATAAATGTCCGAATACGCCACCCGTGGATTGCGGTCAGGGATGACCGCCGCTGCAAGGCAGACCACTGAGGCTGATGTTGGTGTGCAGCACAGGGATAGGATAACTCCCCACGGGAAGAGTGTAGCCTCAGGGCAGCGTATGTGAATGCTGGGGGTGATAGTGCAGGCCGCAATAATAAGAGTTCAGAGTCCGCTTCAAACAGTCCACGGTCTTTATTGTAGGTATTTCTAATGACCCAACAGGAGAACCGGTTAGGAATGGGCCTGGGTGTCTGAAAGCATTCGGGCGAGCCCCACTTGTCAGGGTGAGTGTGAAGGCCTACCGTTCTCTCTTTGCCCTTGCTGACTATCCTCCTTTTCGTGGTGTAATAGCCCACGTCCCTGAGCTGGCCGTGTACTTCGTCTGTATGGCTTGCGACTCGGGCCTTAGGTACCTTTTGCTTCTCTGTGCTGTACAGGTCCCTCTGTGTGGCGGAGCCTCCAGGCTTCTTAGGCCAAGGGACGTGAACTCCCTCGCGGGTTGGTTCTCTGCTGCTGGACTTGCAACCCTGACAGCCTCAGACCCCAATGTACGGTAGTGTAGGTCTCTCAGCCAGGACCGGCTCTCGTCGCCTCTGTCCCTGGCTCGCAGCTTCTCCTCTGCCTCACGGACTCCTTGGCTACAGCTGAACTGTCCCTCCTTCTCTGGGACTAATCTCAGTCCTGAGCTAGGTCATCCAGTTCTCTCTAACCCTGCCCCCAGTTCCAGCTTTTATAGGGGCAGCCAGCTCCCCCTACTGGCCTGGGACAGGAGGTGCTGTATGCTAATTGTCCCTGACCAGGGAACCTCCCTCCTGCTCTCAGACACAGCCTTTAATATTTGTGGCATCCAGGGCTGGGGTGACACATTCCCCCCTAGTAGAATTTAGTACTCCGGCACTAACAGGAAACACAAATACAGGGTATAAACAATAACATATTTACAAGTGCATTTTGTCCTTAAGGTCACGGCGCTTCCGTGACCGGGTGTCCATATCACCCAACAAGGTGAAATTTTGAACGGTGTGGGGAACCTGTCTCCATAAACCCCAAGTTCCTGGCCTTGGGCGTGGCGACAAGGCTGAGCTACTTACTTTGGGCCACAAGGGAGCCACGCCGGACAGGTTTTTCTTCCGTGGTCATCTTCGAAAGAGGGCACCAGGTGCAACTATCTACATGGTAGTTCCGGTTATTCACCGTCCATAACCTGTCAGTCCATTGTATCTAGGGAAACTGGAAAACAGTATTAATAACCAGGGTACAAACATAAAAACATTAAATATATACACTGTGCATTTAGATCTTCCAGCGAGCTGGTATTTGACCCCTAGTGCTCCGGGTTGACCTCTGTAACCCACTGTCTGGTGGTGGTCTAACCTGGCTTTCCCCACTAGCATATAGGGTACAGCTACTAGCTGGGTTCATAGGCAGGGCAGGCAGCTGTCTGCGGGTTCTTTGGCTTACCGCAGGCATGGCAGGCCCACTGTCAGCAGAGGGTTGACTCTCCTGGGCTGCTGGCATGGGTTCTTCTGCCTCCGGGGCTGCTTGTTCTTCTTGTTCTTCTGTAGGCTCCTGCTGGGTAGGCCGAAGGAAGTGTAGGACGGGTACCACTATCGCATCGTTTATTAGAGTCCAGGACCGGGGGAACTCTCCAAGAACTGTGCTGAACATTTCTTCCTTGTCCTCTGCGGGTTCAAGGTCATCTTGATCTTCTCCTGCACTCTGTAGTTGCTCGGGGCACCGTTTTAGGTGGTCTCTGGAGACGGTGCTAGTGGTTTCTCCTCCATCCTTGGTAATCACACATACCTTCGGGTTGTTGTGGTCGGACTGCAGTACTGTGTACGGGTCTCTCTCCCACTGGTCGACCAGCTTGTGAAGCCTTCTCTTCCACTTCAGGACCTGCTCTCCTGGTTCCAGGGGACCAGCAGGGGCGTGTTGGTTGAAGAGCCTCTACTGCTTTTCCCTCGCTTGAGCCAGACTCCTCTCCACACTCTCCTGTACCTTCTTGTACTGTAGCCACCGTTCCGTATCCGAGTCCGCGTCTGCGGAGGTGTCCTCGGGTGTCAGGACTCCCATCTCCAGGTCTATCGGCAGCTTACCTGGTCTTGCACGCATCAGGTAAGCCAGGGTGCAATTGGTAGCATTCACCGGGATATGGTTGTACAAGTCAATCAGGTCTCGCAGCTTCTCCGGCCACAGGCTGCGTTCTTCCAGGGGCAACGTCTTGAGGAGATCAATGACGATATTATTCATTTTCTCACACAGCCCATTGGTTTGCGGGTGGTAAGGCGTTGTCCGAATCTTCCTACAGCCGTAGAGGTTGCAGAACTCCTGGAATACTTCAGCCTCAAACCCTGGACCTTGATCTGTCAAGACCTGTTCCGGATACCCGTGTGGACGGCAGAAGTGTTGTTGGAAGGCTCTGGCCGCCGTTTGGGCTGTCAAGTCTTTAATCGGGACCACCACCAAGAACCGGGAGTAATGGTCCACAATCGTGAGGGCATAGATGTAGCCGGACCGGCTTGGAGCCAACTTCATATGGTCTAGTGCTAGCAGCTCGAGAGGCTGCCTGGTGATAGTTGGCCTCAAAGGAGTCTTCTGGCTGGTACGATCCTTCCTTCTGAGGTTACATGGGCCGCAGTCTCTGCTCCACTTCTCTATGGCCCCTCTCATACCGATCCAGTAGAACCGCTCTCTCCGTAGGAACTCCAGTTTCTTCCACTCGAAGTGTCCGCTCTGTCATGGTAGGCCTCCAGGACCATTGCTGCATCTCGCCTTGGGACCACTACCTGCCAGGTCAGCTCGTGCGTCCGTTGGTTGACAAGCCTTCTGCACAGCTTACCCTCATAGAGGAACAGCCTGCTTTTCTCCTTCCATAACTGCTTGGCTTCCTCTGGAGCATCCGGGCCAGGGCTAGCGTCTGCCTGGGTTAACAGGTCTTTCACCAGGCGAACTGCAGGGTCACTATCTTGCGTTTCAGCCCAGCCGTGGTGGGGTAAAGGGTTGAACATGACGGTGGTTAGGTCTTTGTCTCTTACCCGGTGAGAATACTGAGTGGCCCCATACCGGTGGAACGCAGGGAGCTCTACTTCCTCCAGCTCTTCTGAGTCTTCCTCTCCTTCGGGTAGGTGGGGCATTCTTGATAGGGCGTCTGCGTTGGCGTTGGTTCTGCCTGCCCGGTACTTGATTGTGATGTCATAATTTGATAGCCGGGCCATCCACCGCTGTTCTAGGGCACCTAGTCTTGCATTGTCCAGGTGTGTCAGCAGGTTGTTGTCCGTGTACACAGTGAACTTTGCGGAGGCCAGGTAATGCTTAAACCGTTCTGTGACGGCCCACACCACTGCCAAGAATTCTAGCTTGAAGGAGCTGTAATTCTCCGGGTTTCTTTCGGTGGGCCTCATCTTCCGGCTGGCGTACGCAATCACCCTTTCTCTGCCCTGCTAGTTCTGTGACAGTACGGCTCCCAGCCCCACATTGCTGGCGTCTGTGTGGAGGATGAAAGGCTTGCCATAATCAGGGTAGGCCAAGATCTCATCCCCCGTGAGGGCCATCTTCAACTGGCGGAAGGACTCCTCTTCCGGCTTGTCCCACTTGAAGGGTGGCTTTTGGCTTCTGGCCTTAGACTGACCTATCAGGAGGTCCTGCATTGGAGCTGCCATCTTTGTGAACCCGGCGATTAACCTTCGGTAGTAGCCTACCAACCCGAGGAATTGCCTCACTTCTTTGATGTTAGAGGGACTTGGCCAGCTCTTGATGACGGTAACCTTGTCGGGGTCGGGGGCTACTCCCTCTGCACTCACCACGTGTCCTAGGTACTGTACATTTGGCTTTAACAGATGGCACTTGGAGGGTTTCACTTTCATACCATAGCCTGCCAGGGCTTCGAACACCTCTGCCAGGTGTTTTAGATGGTCCTCGTAGGTCTTCGAATAGACGATCACGTCGTCCAGGTAAAGTAGGACCGTCTCGAAGTTTTGGTGCCCTAGACAGCCTTCCATCAGCCTCTGAAAGGTCCCGGGTGCGTTTCAGAGTCCGAATGGCATACAGTTGAATTCGCTCAATCCCATCGGGGTGGTGAAGGAGGTCTTCTCCTTGTCAGCCTCTGCCACAGGAACCTGCCAGTACCCGCTAGTAAGGTCCAAAGTAGAGAACAAATTAGCTGATTTTAGTGCGGCTAAAGACTCCTCTATCCTATGTAGCGGGTACGCGTCTTTATGGGTGATACGACTGACCTTTCTATAGTCCACGCACATTCTCATGGTACCGTCTTTCTTTTTTGCCAAAGCTAAGGGGGCTGCCCAGGGGCTACAGCTATCTCTAATGACCCCAGCTTCTTTCATTTCTCTTAGCATGCCCTTTGCGTTCTGATAATGTGCAGGGGGTACAGGTCTGTGTCTCTCTTTTATTGGTGGGTGGCTCCCCGTGGGGATGTGGTGTTCTACCCCTTTCACTCTGCCGAAGTCTAGCGGGTGCTTACTAAAGATTCTCTCGTACTCCTGAACCACCCGGTAGACTCCTTGTTTTTGGTGCGAGGGAGTGGAGACAGCACCCACATGGAGTTTCTGGCACCAGTCCTCCTTGTGTTTCTGGGAGCCATTATACTCCACCGGTGGAGATGGAGGCAAGGGTTCCACGACCCTGAGAGCATTGTGTTCGACAGCAAACAATTTGGCTAATGTAGCGTACCGGGCATGTGTACTTCCCTTTCCCCGATGTTTAAAATCCGGATGGGCACCCTTCCATGGCGGACATCAACCACCCCCCGGGCTGTCAAAATGGTGGGCCTGCTGTCTGAGTACACGGGTTCTACCATGGCTTGGTAGTCTCTCCCTCTTAACCCGATTGCAGTCCGACACCAGATCATCATTTCACTTTTGGGAGGCATGGCAATGGGGAATGGGTCGCTCATCCTCACGCTACCGATCTCACCACCAGACAGTTCTACCTGTTGCCGTCTCATCAGGGCTCTTATCTCTTTCTGGAGGACCCTCTGTTTTCTGGAACTCGCATTCATCGCCACCTGGTGCAAAATCACAATTACTTATAAAAGGCAGTTTTCAATCACATTAGTACCCAAGGTTATTTTAGGGTGACTTTCACGACGGTCAATGTCCACAATGATCACTCCCTGTGCCGGCAGTTCAACCTTACCAATCTTGATGGTCATCTCTCTGAACCCCACCTGCGGCACAGGTTGGCCATTGCTGGCGATGATGCTTAAGTCATCGTCTGGATAGCGGGTTATGTTAGCGTCACTCCAGTACCGCTTGAAAAGTACGTAGGGGATGGTAGTCACTTGAGACCCGGTGTCCAGCAGTGCACTCATGGGGATACCGTCCAGCACTACGGGTAAGACCGGGCATCCCCCCACGTACTTATCGCGCCAATTAGATGGGCCTGATGACCTTATGCCTGGGGGTTGGCCCTCTGCCCCAGGTCGGACCCATTTAAAGTACAGTACCTGGCTATGTGTCCTGGCTGGCTGCAACGACGGCAAATCGGCTGTCCATCCTCGGTGTAACGGTCGGCGGGCCTCCCTCTGAACAACGGGATCCTCCTCTGTCGACGCCACGGGACATCCTCCGGACTGGAAGCCAGCTCGATTGGTCTTGACGGTTCCATCTGCAACGACTGTAAGGTCCTGGTCAATGCAGCCACACTCTTTGTTAATTCTTGGACCTGATGGTGCAGGTTTGCAGGCTGGAATGGATTTAGGGCCTGTGCATCAGCCCCCACAAGGTCTGCGGGGTAGGGCGCCGCCCCCTGGTGGTAAGTGATGACAGGGCGCCGGGAAGCTACAGCACCACCTGGTGCGGGTTCTCGGAGCACCCGGATGGCCCTATCTTTGAACTGCGCAAAAGTCAAATCAGGGTTCTGGAGGGCCATGAGGCGCCGCTGGGTTCTGTGGGCGCTGGACAGCAGACCTTCTATGAACTGGTCAGTCAACAGTTTATCGGTGTCCTGCACGCTGCCAGAGTCAGCTTGCTTGATTGCTCCCAGAGCTTCTTGCAGGTTCAAGGCATAGTCTCTGATACTATCTTGGGCTCGCTGCTTACAGCCATAGAACCGCATTTTTATTTCTGCTGAGGTACGGGTGTCAAAGGTGTCCTGCAGACAGGTCAGAACCCCCTTTACAGTCCTTTTCTCCTCAGCTTTCCAAGACTTTACCTCCCGTTGGGCCACACCAGTTAACTGCCCTATTAGTATGCTTACTTTCTGTTCTTCTGTCAGGGGATAAACTTGGAATAAGCTATACAGCCTTTCTTTAAAGTCGCCCAAGGTATGTGACTCGCCAGCATACTGGGGCAGCCAGGCCACTCCGGGGATATAGGGCATGGAAAACGGCATCACAGCTGCAGCGGCTACGCTGGTGGTAAAGGGTCCCTCCGCGTCCGACATCTTCCTCCCCCCTAGTTAACCGTGGCCTACCTTCCAACGATCCTCTTCTGTAGGCCGCGGCTCCGCTCGCGATGCTCTGGGTGAGGACCTTGCGTCGCGGAGTGATGACGTCAGCGTCGCTCTCTCTCCTTCCAGGACCTTGCGCAGCGTCTCAGCGTAGGGCGGAGCTTCAGGTCTCACGCGTTTTTGACGTTCACGCCCCTCTTCTTCCCGCGGCGTCCCGAAGATGGCGTCCGATGGCGGGAAAATGGCTGAAGATGGCGGGAAACGACTTAAGATGGCGGGAAACGGCTCAGAACGGCGGGAAACTTCACTCAGGTAAGTATGAAGTCTTTTTCAGGCACGCAATACCCGTTTGTGGCGGGTTGGTCACAATCCTGCCGAATACGCCAAAGCTGACTCGCCCACTGGGCCGTGGGGCACCCGGAACCGGGCTTCAGTGCGATGATGGGGGTAGTAGTGGCAACCCGATCCCGTGGCTCAGGGTGGTCAGACCAAATGCTGTGGCAGTCTATTTGAAGAGTTATGAATGTCCGACTACGCCACCCGTGGATTGCGGTCAGGGATGACCGCCGCTGCAAGGCAGACAACTGAAGCTGATGTTGGTGTGCAGCACAGGGATAGGATAACTCCCCACGGGAAGAGTGTAGCCTCAGGGCAGCATATGTGAATGCTGGAGGTGATAGTGCAGTCCGCAATAATAAGAGTTCAGAGTCCACTTCAAACAGTCCAGGGTCTTTATTGTAGGTATTGCTAATGACCCAACTGTTAGAACCTTGCTGTTAGGTTTTTTTTTCCTTTGCTGGTCACATGACCTTGTTGGCCTATTTAATCCTGCTCCGCCCTTCTGGCTTTGCTGGACTTCATTGTATATCTACTTTCTAGCTAGCCTGTGCTCTGTATCTAACTCTGTTAGTTTGCTTGGTCTACGGACCTCTAGGTTCTATCTATTTTGTTTGTTCGTCTGTCTGCTGCTATTTCTGTTAGGAGGTGTCCCATATTCCTCCCAGTCCTTAGTACTTGTAGGGATTCCCTCCCCAAATCTATAGGTCTCCGTACAGACTAGATTAGGACTTTAGCAGGTCTGATCGCAGGATCAGGTTCCCTGTTACATCGTAGGGATTCAGCTGAGTCTTATAGTAGGGACAGATCTCCTCTCTTTCCTTAGCTTTGGTAGCAGAACATAACAGTAAGTCCAGCCTGTAAATTCTCTAAGGAAAGATTTTTTTTTTGTTCCATCATGGTGTCGGTTCAGGATTTGGCTAAACACCTGCAGGGACTCTCTCTGGAAGTGGCCGAGCTCCGTCAGCACGTGAGTAACTGTCCTGGAGCATATTTCTTGGAGCCTAAGGTATGTTTGCCGGATTTATTTTTTGGTGAACATCGAGAATTTTTTTCATTTAAAAATGCTTGCTTATTGTATTTTCGTTTGAGACCCAAGTCCTCTGGGGATGAATCCCAGCGCGTAGGGTTCATAATGTCACTTTTGCGCAAAGAGCCTCAGGAGTGGGCCTTTTCTTTGCAACCTAGTGATACATGCTTCAGATCAGTGGATAGTTTTTTTTCTGCTTTAGGACTATTATATGATGATCCTGACCGTGTGGCATCAGCTGAGACTGAGTTGAGACGTTTAAAACAAGGATCAGGTAATATGGAAAAATATTGTACACATTTTCGTCGTTGGTCCACTCAAACAGGGTGGAACGATTCTGCTCTGAAAAGTCTATTTCTTGCTGGGCTCAGTGAAAAGGTTAAAGACCTGCTAATTGCTTATCCTACACCTGAGGATTTGCAACAGGCTATGCAATTAGCTATACGGGTGGACAGAAGACTGCGTGCTAGGGTTAATGAGAGCAAATCCTCTGCTATGTCAGTTTCTGGTTATGATAATGTGTGTACTAACAGTGGTGAACCGATGGAGATTGGATCGGTGGCACCCCGCTCTCAAGAAAAACACCGTCGTTTTTCAGAAGGCTTGTGTTTCTATTGTGGAAAATCTGGTCATTTGATTAAAGGCTGTGAGCTTCGTATGAAGAAAGAAAAAAAAATGGTCAGTCACGCCCGTATTGCCTGTTTAAATTCCAAGGGTATATTTTTAGCTGCTTCCACGATTGCTCAGGAAAAATTAATGGAATTTCGGGTGTTTGTTGATTGCGGGTCTACACTGAATGTTATTGATGGGGGATTCGTGGAAAAACTCAATTTAAAACCTGAACCTTTATCATCCCCCATTGCTGTGGTTTCTGTGGATGGCTCCCCTTTGAAGAATATTACTCTCAAGGTCAGTGAATTTCCTCTCACTATTAATGGTGTTCACCATGAGAAATTGGATTTGGTAGTGTTGAATAACTTGCCTTCTCCAGTAATATTGGGTTTGCCCTGGTTAAAATTTCACAATCCTGTACTGGATTGGTCTACCAGTGAAATTAAATCCTGGAGCCATAAATGTTATGACAAGTGTTGTAACGGGCGTATTGCAGCTTTGGATAGGGGAGAATTGCCTGTTCCTATTCAGGATTTTTGGAGAGTTTTTTCTGAGAAAGAATCGCAGGTTTTGCCTCCCCATAGAGACTATGATTGTTCTATTGAATTTGTCCCTGGAGCGACTCTTCCTAAAAGTCGTTTATTTAACCTTACTATTCCTGAGAGGAAGGCTTTGGAGGAATACATACAGACAAGTTTGGCCGCCGGTCACATTAGGCCCTCTAAGTCTCCTGTGGCGGTTGGATTTTTTTTTGTAAAAAAAAAGGACGGCGGTTTACGTCCTTGTCTGGATTTTCGTGAGATTAACAAAATTACGGTACGCAATCCTTACCCACTGCCATTGATTCCTGATCTGTTTAACCAGTTATTGGGGGCCAAGTGGTTCTCTAAAATTGACCTTAAGGGGGCATACAATCTGTTGCGCATGAAGGAGGGTGATGAATGGAAGACTGCTTTTAACACTCCTGTGGGTCATTTTGAGAATCTGGTTATGCCTTTTGGTCTTACTAATGCTCCTGCATTTTTTCAGAATCTGATTAATGACATCCTTAGACCTTTGATCGGTAAAAATGTGGTTGTGTATTTGGATGACATTTTGATTTATTCGCCAGATCTGGAGTCTCATTGGCGGAGCGTGCGTGAGGTATTACAGTTATTAATGGACAATTCGCTTTTTGCTAAGCTGGAGAAATGTGAGTTCGCTGTACAGAGAATTAGTTTTTTGGGCTACATTATCTCCAGCAAAGGTTTTGAGATGGATCCGGTTAAGGTTCAGGCTGTGCAGGAATGGCCTAGGCCTATTGGTTTGAAATCAATACAGAGGTTTTTGGGTTTCGCCAATTACTATAGAAAATTCATAAAAAATTTTTCTAGTATTGTCAAACCTCTGACTGATCTCACCAGGAAAGGTGCTGATGCGGTTCAGTGGTCTTCTGAGGCCATTGAAGCTTTTGTGTATCTCAAGGAGAGGTTCACCTCTGCTCCCATCCTTATGCAGCCTGATGTTACTAGGCCGTTTTTGGTTGAGGTTGATGCTTCCTCTGTGGGGGTTGGCGCAGTATTGTCTCAGGATAACGGGGATGGATTACATCCCTGTGCATTTTTTTCAAAAAAATTTTCGGAGACTGAATTGAATTACGATATTGGTAATCGGGAATTATTGGCTATTAAACTCGCATTTGAACACTGGCGCCACTTCTTGGAAGGTGCGGAATTTCCCGTTCAGGTTCTTACGGATCATAAAAATCTGATATATCTTGACGCTGCCAAGCGCCTGAATGCCCGTCAGGCTAGGTGGGCACTGTTTTTCTCGCGGTTTAATTTCTCCGTTACTTACATCCCTGGTACTAAGAATGTTAAGGCGGATGCCTTGTCTCGCAGTTTTTCTCCCATAGTCGGTGCTGAGAAAGAGGAAAACATTTTACAAGAAGGTGTTGTGATAGCTGCTTTAGACTCCGTTTTGGAAGATGAGATTCTTAAAGCTCAGGAGAATGCCCCATCTAACACTCCTCATGGGAGGTTGTTTGTGCCTGGGACCTTTAGGAGAGATTTGTTTGTTGAGTGTCACGAATCTCGGTTGGCAGGTCATCCCGGAATCTCTGAGACCAAGAGACTGGTGGGTCGCAGTTTTTGGTGGCCTGGATGGCAGAAGGAAGTCATTAAGTGGGTGCGCCAATGTACTATATGTGCTAGATCTAAGTCCTCACATACTCCTGCTGCGGGGTTGCTTTGTCCTTTGGAGGTCCCCAGTGCTCCTTGGACACATTTGGCTATGGACTTTATAACTGACCTTCCCCCCTCTGAGGGTTTTACTGTCATCTGGGTGGTCGTGGACCGTTTTAGCAAGATGTGTCACTTGGTTCCCTTCGTCAAACTGCCCTGCGCTAAAACTCTCGCTAAGGCCTTTGTCAAGGAAATTGTCAGACTTCATGGCGTTCCTACTGACATTGTTTCTGATAGGGGTCCTCAGTTCGTGGCTCGTTTTTGGCGTGCCTTTTGTGACAGGTTGGGAATTCATTTGTCGTTTTCGTCCGGATATCATCCTGAATCTAATGGCCAGACAGAAAGGAAAAACCAGGATGTTGAGCAGTTCTTGCGTTGTTTTGTGGCAGACAATCAAGAGGGGTGGTCTGAGTTTCTGCCACTTGCCGAATTTGCTCTGAACAATCATACATCTTCTTCTGCTGGTTGTTCGCCTTTTTTTTGTTGTTCTGGGAGACATCCGTCGTTTGGGTCGTTCTCCAAGTTGGGATCTGCCGTGCCTGAGGAGGAGAATTTTTCCGGTGATTTGGAAAGAGTTTGGACGGATGTGCGTGGTAATCTTCAGGAGGCCAACAGAAAATCTAAAGACTACTTTGATAGGAAACGACAGGAGGTTTTGTTCGCTGTTGGTGACATGGTTTGGTTGTCCTCTAGGAATCTGCGGTTGAGGATTCCTTCTAAGAAATTGGGTCCCAAGTTTGTAGGGCCCTTTAAGGTGCTTCAGGTTGTCAACCAATCTGCTGTTAGGTTGGAGGTTCCTACCTCCTGGAGAATTAATCCGGTCTTTCATGTCTCTCTGTTAAAAAAAGCTGTTGTGTCGGATGGTGACGCCTCTGCCTCTGTTCCTCCGGTGGTGGAGGACGGGGAATATGAAATTTCTCGCATCCTTGACTCTAGACGGTATAGAGGTAGTTTGCAGTATCTTGTGGCCTGGAAAGGTTTCGGACCCGAGGATAACTCTTGGGTGAGGTCAGATGATGTTTCCGCGTCCAGACTTATCAGAGCGTTTCACAGGAGATTTCCTGATAAGCCTGGTCCTAGGGGATCCGGAGGATCCTCTTAGAAGGGGGGGTACTGTTAGAACCTTGCTGTTAGGTTTTTTTTTCCTTTGCTGGTCACATGACCTTGTTGGCCTATTTAATCCTGCTCCGCCCTTCTGGCTTTGCTGGACTTCATTGTATATCTACTTTCTAGCTAGCCTGTGCTCTGTATCTAACTCTGTTAGTTTGCTTGGTCTACGGACCTCTAGGTTCTATCTATTTTGTTTGTTCGTCTGTCTGCTGCTATTTCTGTTAGGAGGTGTCCCATATTCCTCCCAGTCCTTAGTACTTGTAGGGATTCCCTCCCCAAATCTATAGGTCTCCGTACAGACTAGATTAGGACTTTAGCAGGTCTGATCGCAGGATCAGGTTCCCTGTTACATCGTAGGGATTCAGCTGAGTCTTATAGTAGGGACAGATCTCCTCTCTTTCCTTAGCTTTGGTAGCAGAACATAACACCAACAGGAGTACCGGTTAGGAATGGGCCTGGGTGTCTGAGAGCATTCGGACGAGCCCCACTGGTCAGGGTGAGTGTGAAGGCCTACCATTCTCTCTCTGCCCTTGCTGACTATCCCCCTTTTCGTGGTGTAATAGCCCACGTCCCTGAGCTGGCCGTGTACTTCGCCTGTATGGCTTGCGACTCGGGCCTTAGGTACCTTTTGCTTCTCGGTGCTGTACCAGCCCCTCTATGTGGCGGAGCCTCCAGGCTTCTTAGGCCAAGGGACCTAAAATCCCTCGCGGGTTGGTTCTCTGCTGCTGGGCTTGCAACCCTGACAGCCTCGGACCCCAATGTCCGGTAGTGTAGATCTCTCAGCCAGGACCGGCTCTCGTTGCCTCTGTCCCTGACTCGCAGCTTCTCCTCTGCCTCACGGACTCCTTGGCTACAGCTGAACTGTCCCTCCTTCTCTGGGACTAGTCTCAGTCCTGAGCTAGGTCGTCTAGTTCTCTCTAACCCTGCCCCCAGTTCCAGCTTTTATAGGGGCAGCCAGCTCCCCCTACTGGCCTGGGACAGGAGGTGCTGTATGCTAATTGTCCCTGACCAGGGAACCTCCCTCCTGCTCTCAGACACAGCCTTTAATATTTGTGGCATCCAGGCCTGGGGTGACACAGGAGCACCTAAAGAGATGCAAACTATTTACAAGTAAGGAGTCTGTCTGCTGCAAGTCCGCAGGGACAAATGTCTCTAGAAACCGGGGAAGCACATTAAAACATAAACATAAACATAATAACTTTAAACAAGTTACAGCCGCCCGGGCTGCTTAATTCTCGGGTCCCCTCCTGGGAAAAGGCTCATTCCTCCAGACGGAGGCTGACCGGTCCTCTACGGCCGAGCGCGAGTGGTCATCGCTCCTGGACACCTTGTGAACATCCAGGACGTACAATCCCCGCACCCCATGGTGGCGGGTGTATGTGACCATGTCACCCGGGAAGAGGTTCCGGCCAGGGTGTCCCTTTTTCAGCCGCGGCTCGACGTCCCGCCGGCTGACGAAGACGTCGTCCTTATGCTGGGGACTCCTTATGAACCCCCACCCCACCTCATGGTGGAAGCGGACGACTTGCCCTTCCATACGGGGGCTTGGATGGGTTGCCTCCTCCTGGCGGGCCCGGGACTTTGCAGCCTTGGCGTGCACCTCGAGGTGCTCGCAGCGGACCTCCCTCTGGCGTTGCTCCCGGCTGAGTTGGAGAATCTGCTCATGGCACCGCTCGCTCCTCCTTTGCGCTTCAGCCCGGGTCTCCCGGGGGAAGCCCATCAGGTTCCTCCCTGGTTGTCCCAGGCCCACTCCTCAGCCGTCGGCCAGGTGACCTTCGGAGCGGGTAGCGGTGTCATAAGGGGCTGCTGCGGGTCCTCTGCAAGTGCGGACCAGTCCGGGTTGGGGTCGGTGGATACCCCATCAGGCTCAGGTCCTTCCGAGTCTGGAGTTGGGCGGAAGTGCAGGTCTCCGCCAATAGCAGAAGCTCACAGCTCCGGGGCAAAGAGCTGCTCCCACGTTACCATGCCGGGCAGCAGATACTCCACAATGAGGTCCAGTATGGGCACGGTAGGCTTGTGGCACCCCAGGGGGTCTGGTTGCCACAGTGGTAGCAATACCATGTCTGAGAGCAGGCAGGAGTTTCCTGGTCAGGAGTGCTTTACATGCATCACCTCCTGCCCCAGGCCAGGAAGGGGAGGATCCTGCCCTTTATAAACTGGATCTGGGGAGGGGTTAGGGAGTAGTTCCAGAGACAGGGACAGAACAGCAAAGCAAGGAGCCCTGTAGGCAAGACAGGAGCAGAGAGCCAGGGACTGGAGCGACTAGAGCTCGTCCTGGCCGGAGACACCAAGAACCGGACATCGGAGTCCGAGGCTGTGGGGATTATACATCCAGCAGCAGAAACCACACGGCAGGGGATTTCAGGTCCTCTGGCCATAGGAAGCCCGGAGGCTCAGCCACACGAAGGGGACAGGTACCGCCACAGAGGAGCGAGGAGTACCAAGGGTCCAAGTCGCCAGCTATATGGGTGAGCACCACACGGTACACTTGGGGACGTGGGCTAGTACACGACTACAGCAGGTTAGCTAGAAAGAGTGCAGTCAGAACTGCAGGCCTACAACTTCACTTGGTCAGCGGAACTCTTAGTTTGCTCTCAGACCGGCCAGGCCTCCACTACTAGCCAGCACTCCGGCGAGGCCTTAATAATTGCCATCAGTAAAGGCCCTGAACTGCACTGCCAAGACTCTGAGTCGTTACTACCGCTCCCGCACACAACCACCACCATCATTCACCTGCGCTGCCCTGAAGCTACACTCTTCCTGTGGGGAGTTATACTACACTTGCTGCGCATATCTCCAGCTTGAGTGGACTGCTCCACAGCGGCGGTTCTCCATAACCGCAATCCACAGGTGGCGTAGTCAGACTATATAAACCTATACACATAGACTGCCACTGGTTTGACCGCCCTGGGTCACGGACCGGGTCGCCGCCACGGTGACTACAACTCCCAGCCATATACAGGCTCGGCTCCGGGTACCCCACGACCCATGGGGCGCGTCAACTTTGGCATAGTCAGCAGGATTGCGTGCCCACTACCACCGGGTACTGCGCGCCTTGACAGACTGTGTCGCATACTGTGGTGAAGATTTCCCGCCATCTGCTGCCGTTTTCCCGCCGTTGTCCGCCATCTTCGGGTCGCCGCGTGGGAAGAAGAGGGGCGGGACCGCTGAAAACGCGCGAAGTCCAAAGCCCCGCCCCACGCACTGACGCAGCGCCAGGTCCTGGAAGGAGCCACAGCGCGAGCTGACGTCAGACCTCTGCGACGCCAGGTCCTACAAGGAGACCATCGCCTGCGGAACTGCGGCCTACGGAGGAAAGGAGAAGGAAGGTAGGCCACGGTTCACTAGGGGGGAGGAAGACGCCGGATATGGAGGGAACTTCCTCCACCAGCGCGGCCGCTGCCGCAGTGATGCCATTCACAATGCCTTATATACCGGGGGCAGCGTGGTTGCCCCAGAACTCAGGAGAGTCGCACACCCTGAGTGACTTCAAAGAGAGACTAAATAGCTTGTTCAAAGTATACCCCCTGTCCGAGGAGCAGAAAGTGAGCATCCTTATAGGCCAGTTGATCGGCGCAGCCCAAAGAGAAGTGAAATCCTGGTCAGTCAGAGAGAAGGGGACTGTAAAGAAGATACTGGCCCGTCTAAAGGACACTTTCGATACCCGCACCACCGCAGAGATCAAAATGAAATTTTATGGGTGCAAACAACGGGCACAGGACAGTATACGGGACTATGCTTTGAACTTACAGGAGGAGCTGAGAGCCATTAGGCAGGTGGACCCTGACAGTGTACGTGATGAGAATAGACTGTTAACAGAGTAGTTTATTGAAGGTCTACTGTCCAGCGCCCACCGAACCCAGTTGCGCATAATGGCCCTGCAGAACCCTGACTTAGACTTTATCCAATTTAAGGACAGAGCCATCCCGGTACTCCGAGAACCAGCACCAGGTGGCACCACAGCTCACAGGCGCAGAGCTATCACTTACCACCAGGAGGTGGCCCCCTCGTCTGCAGAGCCTGTAGGAGCTGAGGCACAGGCTCTGGACAATGCCCCGTCTACAGACCTACACCATCTGGTCCAAGAACTAACTAAAAGTGTAGCAGCACTAACCAAAACTGTGCAGTCCTTGCAGGTGTCCCCCAAAGGAAGGGTCCAGCTGGCTTCCAGTCCGGAGGATGTCCCGTGGCGCCGACAGAAGAGGATTCCACCATCGAGAGGGAGGCCCAGCGACCGCTACGACCAGGACGGACAACCCATCTGCCGCCGCTGCAACCAGCCAGGACACTATTCAAGGTACTGTCATTTAAACGGGCAAAACCTGGGGCAGAGGGCCAACCCCCAGTCATAAGACCACCAGGCCCACCAAGCTGGCGAGACAAATATGTGGGAGGACGACCGGTCCTACCTGTCGTACTGGACGGCTTTCCAATGAGCGCGTTGCTGGACACTGGATCCCAGGTGACCACCATCCCTACATTCTTTTTAAGCGGTACTGGAATGACTCTGATATTACCCGCCGTCCAGATGAACATTTGAGCATTTATGCCTGCAATGGTCAGCCCGTGCCTCAGGTGGGGTTTAAGGAAGTGACCATAAAAGTTGGCAAAGTCGAGCTGCCAGCACAAGGACTGATAATTGTTGACATTGATCGCCGTGAAAGTCATACCATGTTAACTTTAGGCACTAATGTCATTGAAAATTGTCTTGCAGAAATAATTGTCTTATTACAGCAGGTTGCGGAGACCGCCAGTTCCAGCCAGCAACGGGTTCTACAAAGGGAGATCAGAGCCCTGATGAAAAGGCAACAGGTAGAACTATCTGGTGGTGAAATTGGTAATGTGAGGATGAGTGACCCATTCCCTATCGCCATGCCCCCAAAAAGTGAAATGATGATTTTGTGCCGGGCAACTATAGGCCTAAGGGGTAGAGATTACCAAGCCATGGTGGAACCCGTCTACTCAGACAGTAGGCCCACCATTTTGACAGCCCGTGGGGTGGTCGATGTCCACCATGGGAGGGTACCCGTCCGCATCCTGAACATTGGGGAAAGAGAGGTACATTTGTCCCGCTATGCCACCCTAGCCAAACTGTTCACCGTCAACCAAGACTCTGTAAAAGTGGTGGAACCCTTGCCTCCAGCTCAACCAGAGGAGGATAACGGCTCCAAGAAACAAACGGAGGACTGGTGTCAGAGGCTGCATGTAGGTACTGACTCCACTCCCCCACACCAAAAACAGGGAGTCTACCGGGTGGTTCAGGAGTACGAAAGAGTCTTTAGTAAACACCCGCTTGACTTTGGGCAAGTAAAGGGGGTAGAACACCATATCCCCACGGGAGACCATCTGCCCATCAAGGAAAGGTATCGGCCTGTTCGCCCTGCACACTACCAAAATGCCAAGGGAATGTTGCGAGAAATGAAGGAGGCTGGGGTAATCAGGGACAGCTGTAGCCCCTGGGCGGCTCCACTAGTTCTTGTAAAGAAGAAAGATGGCACCATGAGAATGTGTGTCTTGATTACTGGAAGGTCAACCGCATAACACACAAAGATGCGTACCCGTTACCTAGAATAGAAGAGTCCTTAGCTGCATTAAAAACTGCTAACTTCTTTTCCACTTTGGACCTTACTAGCGGGTACTGCCAGGTTCCTGTAGCAGAGGCAGACAAGGAGAAGACTGCATTCACCACCCCGATGGGTCTCAGCGAATTCAACTGTATGCCGTTCGGACTCCGCAACGCCCCAGGGACCTTCCAGCGGCTGATGGAGTGCTGTCTGGGACATCTGCTATACCTCGACGATGTCATCGTGTATTCAAAAACGTACGACGATCATCTGAAGCACCTGGCAGAAGTGTTTGACGCCCTTGCAGGCTTTGGTCTAAAGGTGAAGCCTTCAAAATGCCATCTACTGAAACCAAAGGTACAGTACCTGGGACGCGTGGTGAGTGCTGACGGAGTGGCTCCCGACCCCGATAAAATTATAGTGATTAAGGACTGGCCAAGACCCTCCAGCATAAAGGAAGTGCGGCAGTTCCTCGGGTTGGTAGGCTACTACCGAAGATTCATCCCCGGTTTCACCAAAATGGCAGCTCCTATGCAGGACCTCCTGATAGGCCAGTCCAGGAAGGCCAAAAACCGCCGCCCTTCAAATGGGACAAGCTGGAGGATGAGTCTTTCCGCCAGCTGAAGATGGCCCTCAAGGGGGATGAAATCCTGGCGTACCCTGATTACGGCCAGCCTTTTATTCTCCACACGGACACGAGCAACATCGGGCTAGGGGCGGTGCTATCCCAGATCCAACAGGGCAGAGAACGGGTAATCGCTTATGCCAGCAGGAAGCTCCGGCCTACAGAGAGAAACCCTGAAAATTATAGCTCCTTCAAGCTAGAGTTCCTGGCAGTGGTGTGGGCAGTTACAGAACGCTTTAAACATTACCTTGCATCTTCCAAGTTCACCGTGTACACGGACAACAACCCGTTGACACACCTGGACACTGCAAAACTTGGTGCCCTGGAGCAGAGATGGATGGCCCGCCTATCCAACTATGAATTCACCATCAAGTACCGGGCTGGGTGCAAGAATGCCAACGCAGACGCGCTGTCCAGAATTCCCCACTTGCCGGACAGGGGGGGGGATCCCGAAGAGCTGGAAGAGATAGAGATCCCCGCCTTCCACCGCCATGGGATCACTCAGTGCTCCCACTGCGTGAAGGACAAACACTCTGCCACCAAAGAAGCCACGTTTAATCCCTTGTCCCATCACGGCTGGGCAGAGACGCAAGACAGTGACCCGGCCATCCGCCTGGTGAAGGAGTTACTGACACAGGCTGATGCCCACCCTGATCCAGATGCTCCGGAGGAAGCCAAACAGCTGTGGAAAGAAAAGAGCAAGCTGCTCATCTATGAAAGGAAGCTGTGTCGGAGACATGTCAATTCCCGGACACACGAGCTGGTCTGGCAGGTGGTGGTCTCAAGACAGACGCGGCTATGGTCTTGGAAGCGTACCACGATGGAGCAGGACACTTCAGATGGAAAAAGCTGGAGGTCCTGCTGTGTGAACGGTTCTATTGGGTTGGCATGAGAGGAGCCATTGAGAGGTGGTGTCGGGACTGCGGCCCATGCAACCTGAGGAGAAAAGACCGTGCCAGCCACAGGGCTCCCCTGCAGCCCATCATCACCAAGCAGCCACTTGAACTGGTAGCCCTGGACCATGTGAAGCTATCTCCAAGCAGGTCAGGCTACGTCTACGCCCTCACCATCGTAGACCACTACTCCAGGTTCCTGGTGGTAGTGCCGGTCAAGGACTAAATGGCTCAGACAGCGGCCAAAGCGTTCCAGCAGCATTTCTGCCACCCACACGGGTACCTGGAACGTGTGCTGACTGATCAAGGTCCAGCCTTCGAGGCGGAGGTCTTCCAGGAATTCTTCAACCTGTATGGCTGCAAGAAGATAAGGACAACGCCCTATCACCCCCAAACCAACGGGCTGTGTGAAAAGATGAACCAGGTAGTGATAGACCTTCTGAAAATGTTGCCCCTGGAAGAACGCAGTCTGTGGCCTGAAAAGTTGCCGGACCTAGTGGACCTGTACAACCACATCCCGGTGAATTCAACCAACTGCACGCCTGCTTATCTGATGAGAGCAAGGCCTGGTAAGCTGCCCATTGACCTGGATATGGGAGTCCTGACACCAGATGACGCCTCACCAGATGCAGACTGGGATACTGAACGACAACAGCAGTACCGCAAAGTACAGGAAAGTGTTGAGAGGAGTCTGTCTCAAGCAATACAAAGGCAAGAGAGGGCCTACAATCAACATGCACCTGCTGTTCTCCTGGCACCTGGAGAGCAAGTCCTAAAGAGAAAAAGGCGGCTCCATAAGTTGGATGACCAGTGGGAGAAAGAACCGTACACCGTACTACCATCAAGTCACGAAAACCCTAAGGTGTACCATATAAGTAATGATGGAGGGGAGACGACAGCAACAGTCTCCAGAGACCACCTGAAGAAATGTCCCGAGCAGCTGCAAAGTGCTGAAGAAGACCAAGATAGCCCTCAACCCGCAGAGGAAAGGGAAGAGATGGTCAGTACAGTACTCAGAGAATTTCCCCGGTCCTGGCACACAAGTCAATAATGCCATTGTTGTGCCCATCCTTACCTTTCTCCAGCCAACCCCTCAAGAGCCTACAGAGGATTCAGTAGAGTTGGAAGAGCAATTGGCCCCGGAGGCAGAAGATTCCTCAACAGCAGACCAGGAGAATCAACCATCTGCTAGTAGCGAACCTGCCGTGCCCATGGTAAGCCAAAGGACACGTAGGAAGCTGCCCAACCTACCAGTAACACCTCAAAATACCTGTAGTGCAGACACTAGTGAGCCCACTACACAAGGGGTAGAAATGGGGGACCCAGAAAGGACACAAACAGACAGCGTGTTGTGTAGGTCCACCAGGAGCACCAAGGGTCAAATACCCGCCCGCTGGAGAATTTAAATGTGATATATATACCTGTGTATTGCCACTGTTGAAATGTTCAATGTTTGTTACCTGAATACTAATTGTGTTATTCTAGTTACCCGACGGGGTTCATGGACTGACAGGTTATGGACAATGAATAACCGGAACTGTACCTTGTAAATAGTTGCACCTGTAAAGTGCCCCTTTTGTGCCAGACCACAGAACAAAAATCCGGGGAGGTGGCTGAAGACATGGTCCAACGTCTGGATCATCAATGCCCTGTAGCCACCCCAGGGCCTACGTGGAGGGTTTGGGACGGGTCCCTCGAACTACATTTTCGGTGAAAAGGACACCTGGTTACGGATGATACCGTGACCTTAAGGACTAAACTGCTTGTAAATATGTTAATATGTTGATGTTATTGCTTATTACCTGTATCTCTTATAGAATGTGTTTAGTCCCGGAGTACTAAAATTTAGTAGGGGGGAATGTGGCACCCCAGGGGGTCTGGTTTCCACAGTGGTAGCAATACCATGTCTGAGAGCAGGCAGGAGTTTCCTGGTCAGGAGTGCTTTACATGCATCACCTCCTGCCCCAGGCCAGGAAGGGGAGGATCCTGGCCTTTATAAACTGGATCTGGGGAGGGGTTAGGGAGTAGTTCCAGAGACAGGGACAGAGCAGCAAAGCAAGGAGCCCTGTAGGCAAGACAGGAGCAGAGAGCCAGGGACTGGAGCGACTAGAGCTCGTCCTGGCCGGAGACACCAAGAACCGGACATCGGAGTCCGAGGCTGTGGGGATTATACATCCAGCAGCAGAAACCACACGGCAGGGGATTTCAGGTCCTCTGGCCATAGGAAGCCCGGAGGCTCAGCCACACGAAGGGGACCGGTACCGCCACAGAGGAGCGAGGAGTGCCAAGGGTCTAAGTTGCCAGCCATACGGGTGAGCACCACACGGTACACTCGGGGACGTGGGCTACTACACGACTACTGCAGGGTAGCCAGAAAGAGTGCAGTCAGAACGGCAGGCCTACAGCTTCACTTGGTCAGCGGAACTCTTAGATTGCTCTCAGACCGGCCAGGCCTCCACTACTAGCCAGTACTCCGGCGAGGCCTTAATAATTGCCATCAGTAAAGGCCCTGAACTGCACTGCCAAGACTCTGAGTCGTTACTACCGCTCCCACGCACAACCACCACCATCATTCACCTGCGCTGCCCTGAAGCTACACTCTTCCTGTGGGGAGTTATACTACACTTGCTACGCATATCACCAGCTTGAGTGGACTGCTCCGCAGCGGCGGTTCTGCATAACCGCAATCCACAGGTGGCGTAGTCGAACTATATAAACCTATACACATAGACTGCCACTGGTTTGACCGCCCTGGGTCACGGACCGGGTCGCCGCCACGGTGACTACAACTCCCAGCCATATACAGGCCCGGCTCCGGGTACCCCTTGGCCCAGGGGGCGCGTCAGGCTCAGCATCCGGGGCAGGGGTAGCACACTCACCCGCCTCTGGGCCGCTCACGACCTCTGTCACTGCTTCTCCCTGAGCTTCGGTTCCTTGGCGGCGAGTCCAGATGCGCAGCAGCATTTCCTCCCGCCACGCAGCAGACGCCGCTTTCTGGGCCTCATCCAGTCTCCGAGCAAGACCCGGGGCTTCCCGGTGGAAAAATTCAATATCTCCCGCTGTGAGGATCTTTCCGCCTCGCTCCCTGCCGGGAGAAGAACCTGGGCCGGGTTCAGAAGGTTCCGTTTGTTGCGCTCCAGCAGCGTCCATGTCTGCTCCTGAAGGTCGCCAAACTCCTATGGCGGCACCTTGTTGTTTTTCTTTTTCCTCCTCTTTCGGGGCGGTTCCTGGGCGGTATGCTGACAGGCCCGCCTTCGTTCAGCCCATCCAGTTTGACAGGCATTAACCCGCGGACAGTCTCTGATGGAAGGGGCGGTCCACACTTTTGGCGCCATATGGGAGCCTGGCCCACGATAGGAGGTGTTAGAAGACCGTCTTTCTGATGCGCTATGGCGCCTGTTCTTCCTGGGCGGGCGCCATCTTAAGTAGAAACGACAGTCTAAGGTGTAAGGCACACAGTACCCGGTAGCAATGGGTAATTCCTTCCTTTGCTGCGGGCACGCGATCCTGCCAACTACGCCGAGTATGTGACGAATGCAGCACGCACGCTGCAAGCCCTACCCTGGGAAGATGGGGTACTCGGAGCCGGGTCCTAAGTTGTCGATGGGGTGCAGCCGTGGCCCGGACCCGCTCCGTGCCCAGGGCCGTCACAATAAAAAGAGATGGTACTGGCTCTTCCGGGTTGAGTGGCTGATCTCGACTACGCCACCTGTGGCACCTGGTGAAGGCCACCAGCGCTGCTGCAGTCCTCTGAGGCGGGATGTTGTGGCAGCCGTCTTTGTTACTACTCCCCACAGGCGGAGCAGGGCCTCAGGGCAGAGGGACCATGATGACGGGGGTTGTAGTATAGGAGGTCTAGTGCTACGTAGTGCGGTGTAGTGCAGAATAAAGAGTCCGGAGGCCATAGGGGTTAACTTCCAGGGTTTTTACTCACGTTGAACAGTACAGTTGCAAGGCTTCTCCCTGCAAATCGCGGAGTTCTGCGGTCACCAGTAACGAGGATCCGACATCCTCCAAGTAATACAGGTTTTTAATCAGGACCCCGCACCAGAGTGTTCCTAGACTTCAGATCGGGTCCTTTCCTGTCTGTGTGTGTGTAGATAGGCCAGGTCTCCCTCTGGACTAAGCTCAGAAACAGGGTACGGGTGGCAGCTCCGCTCCGTCCGTTACCCGGTGGGATCCTCAGGGCCTGCCGGGCTTTCCTGACTAGGACGTGGAGTAGCAAAGTCAGGTGTCAGGGGCCGGTACCCCTCTTGCAGCCGGAATCCCTCTGAATAGATCAGAGTGGCGAGGACAGGTGGCGTATACCGCTCCGTCTGCATCCTCCTGGGATCTTTTGCGGTGGAGCTACACTCTTAAGCTCCGGGACTTCTTGGTCATGGTCCTTGACCGGGCTGAGACATACATTATCTGCAACCTGCCCCTCGACCCAAGGCCAGGGAACGAGGGCCGTGTCTCCATCCGCTGCAGGTCCACACAGGATCCACGTTCAGGGTGGGAGATCACAATCAAAAGACGACCAAGAGCCAAGATGGCTGTGTATTAAATATGAATTATTAAGTGTCACTAAAATGTGATTCCTCCACCCTCACCCACTAATTGGTTCCCCTAAACTTTTGGTTCCTCAGTCTCCCAACTCCCAGTAGGGGCAGCACCTAGTGCGTAATAGCCCCCTCTGGAGGGAGGAGTGTGGTGTTGAATGTGGAGGTAGGGTCCTGACCATCGCACTGTTCTTACCTCAGAGGAGGAACACTACACCCCATTAAAGAGGTGCAGCATCCTTGTGGCGGTTGAACCCTCAGGGGCGCCACATTCCCCCCTGGTGAAACACAGCACATCCGCGGGCTGCAAAAGAGCAATACCTGGTACAGTTTTTTTATATTTTGACAACAATTAAACGATCTTCCCATTATGGGAGGCACTTCTTCTTTAACGTTACAAACGGCATATAGTATAAAAGTACAAAGATATAAAAATATAAAAGTAGAATTATCATCCAGAGACATTTATGCACAGACAGACGGGTTAAAGTGCAAGGAATGAAAGGCAGTTCAGAAGCACGAGGGACCTGTCCCAAACCCCCAACGTAGGGGGTCCTGAGTCTGACCATCGCACTGTTCTTACCTCAGAGGAGGAACACTACACCCCATTAAAGAGGTGCAGCATCCCTGTGGCGGTCGATCCCTCAGGGGCGCCACACATCTGTCTGTACAATGAAGGTTTCCTTGAAGCTGGGGCTGATGAGGACCGGCTGTCCACAAAGGACCAACTTCATGGACTGAAAGGCTTTGTCTGTTAGAACCCTCCTGTTAGTTTTTGCTATCTTGTGTTTTGCGGTCACGTGACCATCTGCCTATATATTCCAGCTCCGCCCTTCTGGCCTTGCTGGACTTCAGTGTTTTCTAGACTGTCTTACTAGCTGTTAGAACCTTGCTCTTAGTTTTTTTTCCTTTGCTGGTCACATGACCTTGTTGGCCTATTTAATCCTGCTCCGCCCTTCTGGCTTTGCTGGACTTCATTGTATATCTACTTCCTAGCTAGCCTGTGCTCTGTGTCTTGCTCTGTTAGTTTGCTTGGTCTACTGACCTCTATGTTCTATATATTTTGTTTGTTCGTCTGTCTGCTACTATTTCTGTTAGGAGGTGTCCCATATTCCTCCCAGTCCTTAGTACTTGTAGGGATTCCTTCCTCACATCTATAGGTCTCCGTACAGACTAGCTTAGGACTTTAGCAGGTCTGATCGCAGGATCAGGTTCCCTGTTACATCGTAGGGATTAAGCTGAGTTCTATCGTAGGGACAGATCTCCTCTCTTTCCTTAGCTCTGGTAGCAGAACATAACAGTAAGTCCAGCCAGCAAATTCTCTAAGGAAAGATTTTTCTGTTCCATCATGGTGTCGGTTCAGGATTTGGTTCATCGCCTGCAGGGACTCTCTCTGGAGGTGGCCGAGCTCCGTCAGCACGTGAGTAACTGTCCTGGAGCACATTTCTTGGAGCCTAAGGTATGTTTGCCGGATTTATTTTCTGGTGAACACCGAGAATTTTTTTCATTCAAAAATGCTTGCTTATTGTATTTTCGTTTGAGACCTAAGTCCTCTGGGGATGAATCCCAGCGCGTAGGGTTCATAATGTCACTTTTGCGCAAAGAGCCTCAGGAGTGGGCCTTTTCTTTGCAACCTAGTGATACATGCTTCAGATCAGTGGATAGTTTTTTTTCTGCTTTGGGACTATTATATGATGATCCTGACCGTGTCGCATCAGCTGAGACTGAGTTGAGACGTTTAAAACAAGGATCAGGTAATGTGGAAAAATATTGTACTCATTTCCGTCGTTGGTCTACTCAAACAGGGTGGAACGATTCTGCTCTGAAAAGTCTATTTCTTGCTGGGCTCAGTGAAAGGGTTAAAGACCTGCTAATTGCTTATCCTACACCTGAAGATTTGCAACAGGCTATGCAATTAGCTATACGGGTGGATAGAAGACTGCGTGCAAGGGTTAATGAGAGCAAATCCTCTGCTATGTCAGTTTCTGGTTATGAGAATGTGTGTACTAACAGTGGTGAACCGATGGAGATTGGATCGGTGGCACCTCGCTCTCAAGAAAAAGACCGTCGATTTTTTGAAGGCTTGTGTTTCTATTGCGGAAAATCTGGTCATTTGATTAAAGGCTGTGAGCTTCGTATGAAGAAAGAAAAAAAAATGGTCAGTCATGCCCGTATTGCCTGTTTAAATTCCAAGGGTGTATTTTTAGCTGCTTCCACGATTGCTCAGGAAAAATTAATGGAATTTCGGGTGTTTGTCGATTGTGGGTCTACTCTGAATGTTATTGATGGGGGATTCGTGGAAAGACTCAATTTAAAACCTGAACCTTTATCATCCCCCATTGCTGTGGTTTCTGTGGATGGTTCCCCTTTGAAGAATATTACTCTCAAGGTCTGTGAATTTCCTCTCACTATTAATGGTGTTCACCATGAGAAATTGGATTTGGTAGTTTTGAATAACTTGCCTTCTCCAGTAATATTGGGATTGCCCTGGTTAAAATTTCACAATCCTGTACTGGATTGGTCTACCAGTGAAATTAAATCCTGGAGCCATAAATGTTATGACAAGTGTTGTAATGGGCGTATTGCAGCTTTGGATAGGGGAGAATTGCCTGTTCCTATTCAGGATTTTTGGAGAGTTTTTTCTGAGAAGGAATCGCAGGTTTTGCCTCCCCATAGAGACTATGATTGTTCTATTGAATTTGTCCCTGGAGCGACTCTTCCTAAAAGTCGTTTATTTAACCTTACTATTCCTGAGAGGAAGGCTTTGGAGGAATACATACAGACAAGTTTGGCCGCCGGTCACATTAGACCTTCTAAGTCTCCTGTGGCGGTTGGATTTTTTTTTGTAAAAAAAAAGGACGGCGGTTTACGTCCTTGTCTGGATTTTCGTGAGATTAACAAAATTACTGTACGCAATCCTTACCCACTGCCATTGATTCCTGATCTGTTTAACCAGTTGATGGGGGCCAAGTGGTTCTCTAAAATTTACCTTAAGGGGGCATACAATCTGTTGCGCATGAAGGAGGGTGACGAATGGAAGACTGCTTTTAACACTCCTGTGGGTCATTTTGAGAATCTGGTGATGCCTTTTGGTCTTACTAATGCTCCTGCATTTTTTCAGAATCTGATTAATGACATCCTTAGACCTTTGATCGGTAAATATGTGGTTGTGTATTTGGATGACATTTTGATTTATTCGCCGGATCTGGAGTCTCATTGGCGGAGCGTGCGTGAGGTATTACAGTTATTAATGGACAATTCGCTTTTTGCTAAGCTGGAGAAATGTGAGTTCGCTGTACAGAGAATTAGTTTTTTGGGCTACATTATCTCCAGCAAAGGTTTTGAGATGGATCCGATTAAGGTTCAGGCTGTGCAGGAATGGCCTAGGCCTATTGGTTTGAAATCGATACAGAGGTTTTTGGGTTTCGCCAATTACTATAGAAAATTCATAAAAAATTTTTCTAGTATTGTCAAACCTCTGACTGATCTCACCAGGAAAGGTGCTGATGCTGTTCAGTGGTCTTCTGAGGCCATTGAAGCTTTTGTGTATCTCAAGGAGAGGTTCACCTCTGCTCCCATCCTTATGCAGCCTGATGTTACTAGGCCGTTTTTGGTTGAGGTTGATGCTTCCTCTGTGGGGGTTGGCGCAGTATTGTCTCAGGATAACGGGGATGGATTACATCCCTGTGCCTTTTTTTCAAAAAAATTTTCGGAGACTGAACTGAATTACGATATTGGTAATCAGGAATTATTGGCTATTAAACTTGCATTTGAACACTGGCGCCACTTCTTGGAAGGTGCGGAATTTCCCGTTCAGGTTCTTACGGATCATAAAAATCTGATATATCTTGATGCTGCCAAGCGCCTGAATGCCCGTCAGGCTAGGTGGGCACTGTTTTTCTCGCGGTTTAATTTCTCCGTTACTTACATCCCTGGTACTAAGAATGTTAAGGCGGATGCCTTGTCTCGCAGTTTTTCTCCCATAGTCGGTGCTGAGAAAGAGGAGAACATTTTACAAGAAGGTGTTGTGATAGCTGCTTTGGACTCCGTTTTGGAAAATGAGATTCTTAAAGCACAGGAGAATGCCCCTTCTAACACTCCTCATGGGAGGTTGTTTGTGCCTGGGACCTTTAGGAGAGATTTTTTTGAGTGTCACGAATCTCGGTTGGCAGGTCATCCCGGAATCTCTGAGACCAAGAGACTGGTGGGTCGCAGTTTTTGGTGGCCTGGATGGCAGAAGGAAGTCATTAAGTGGGTGCGTCAATGTACTATATGTGCTAGATCTAAGTCCTCACATACTCCTGCTGCGGGGTTGCTTTGTCCTTTGGAGGTTCCCAGTGCTCCTTGGACACATTTGGCTATGGACTTTATAACTGACCTTCCCCCCTCTGAGGGTTTTACTGTCATCTGGGTGGTCGTGGACCGTTTTAGCAAGATGTGTCACTTGGTTCCTTTCGTCAAACTGCCCTGCGCTAAAACTCTCGCTAAGGCCTTTGTCAAGGAAATTGTCAGACTTCATGGCGTTCCTACTGACATTGTTTCTGATAGGGGTCCTCAGTTCGTGGCTCGTTTTTGGCGTGCCTTTTGTGATAGGTTGGGAGTTCATTTGTCGTTCTCGTCCGGATATCATCCTGAATCTAATGGCCAGACAGAAAGGAAAAACCAGGATGTTGAGCAGTTCTTGCGTTGTTTTGTGGCAGACAATCAAGAGGGGTGGTCTGAGTTTCTGCCACTTGCTGAATTTGCTCTGAACAATCATACATCTTCTTCTGCTGGTTGTTCGCCTTTTTTTTGTTGTTCTGGGAGACATCCGTCGTTTGGGTCGTTCTCCAAGTTGGGATCTGCCGTGCCTGAGGAGGAGAATTTTTCCGGTGATTTGGAGAGAGTTTGGACGGATGTGCGTGGTAATCTTCAGGAGGCCAACAGAAAATCTAAAGACTACTTTGATAGGAAACGACAGGAGGTTTTGTTCGCTGTTGGTGACATGGTTTGGTTGTCCTCTAGGAATCTGCGGTTGAGGATTCCTTCAAAGAAATTGGGTCCCAAGTTTGTAGGGCCCTTTAAGGTGCTTCAGGTTGTCAACCAATCTGCTGTTAGGTTGGAGGTTCCTACCTCCTGGAGAATTAATCCGGTATTTCATGTCTCTCTGTTGAAAAAAGCTGTTGTATCGGATTGTGACGCCCCTGCCTCTGTTCCTCCAGTGGTGGAGGACGGGGAATATGAAATTTCTCGCATCCTTAACTCTAGATGGTATAGAGGTAGTTTGCAGTATCTTGTGGCCTGGAAAGGTTTCGGTCCCGAGGATAACTCTTGGGTGAGGTCGGATGATGTTTCCGCGTCCAGACTTATCAGAGCGTTTCACAGGAGATTTCCTGATAAGCCTGGTCCTAGGGGATCCGGAGGATCCTCTTAGAAGGGGGGGTACTGTTAGAACCTTGCTCTTAGTTTTTTTTCCTTTGCTGGTCACATGACCTTGTTGGCATATTTAATCCTGCTCCGCCCTTCTGGCTTTGCTGGACTTCATTGTATATCTACTTTCTAGCTAGCCTGTGCTCTGTATCTTGCTCTGTTAGTTTGCTTGGTCTACTGACCTCTATGTTCTATATATTTTGTTTGTTCGTCTGTCTGCTACTATTTCTGTTAGGAGGTGTCCCATATTCCTCCCAGTCCTTAGTACTTGTAGGGATTCCTTCCTCACATCTATAGGTCTCCGTACAGACTAGCTTAGGACTTTAGCAGGTCTGATCGCAGGATCAGGTTCCCTGTTACATCGTAGGGATTAAGCTGAGTTCTATCGTAGGGACAGATCTCCTCTCTTTCCTTAGCTCTGGTAGCAGAACATAACACTAGCCAGGTGCTTCTGTGCCTATTCTGTCAGTTTGCTTGGTCTTCTGGGATCTCTAGTACATTTTGTCAGTTTGTCTTTTGCTCTGCAACAACTTCTGTTAGGAGGTGTCCCATTTTTGTTCCAGTCCTTAGTTTTTTTAGGGACCCCTCCCTTTATTCTATAGGTCTCCGTTCAGACTAGCTGAGGACAAAGACGGGTCTGTTCGCAAGGAACAGGCAGCCCGCTGCATCGTAGGGATTCAGTTTAGTCTTACTGTAGGGATAGCTTTCCCCTATCTTTCCTTAGTTTATGTTGCAGATCATAACACCCGCATTACACAAGCGCATGTCCCACAACATTAGCTGTGCCCTCAACAATGCAGTTACTGGGAAAGTCCAGCCCAAAATAAAAAACCTATAGGAAAGAAATTCGGGGATCAATATAGTTTCCATCCAGGAGTTGGCTCAACGCCTGCAGGGATTGTCTCTGGAGGTGGCCCAGGTTCAGCAACACGTGAGTAGCTGTCCTGGAATGCATTTTGTCGAACCTAAGGTAGGACTGCCTGATATTTTTTATGGTAAACAGCAAGATTTTTTTTCCTTTAAAAATGCTTGTCTGTTATATTTTCGTTTGAGACCGCGGTCCTCTGGGAATGAATCACAGCGCATTGGTTTCATTATGTCACTTTTGCGCAAAGAACCACAGGGGTGGGCCTTTTCTCTCCAGCCTAATGATCCGTGTTTAAGTTCTGTTGAAGATTTTTTTTCTGCTATGGGGCTATTATATGACGATCCTGATCGAATCTCATCTGCTGAATCAGAACTTAGATGTTTGAATCAGGGGTCAGATGATGTTGAAATTTATTGCACACACTTCAGGAGATGGGCTTCAGAAGTTAAGTGGAATGATTCGGCGCTGAAAAGTTTATTTCTTGCTGGTCTGAGTGAAAGGGTTAAGGATTTGCTAACTGCATTCCCTGCACCTGAGACTCTGCAAGAAGCTATGCAGTTAGCTGTTCGTGTGGACAGGAGAATAAGGTCCAGGGTCAATGATGTAAAAACTCCTGTAACTTCAGGTCCTAGTTTCCAGAAAATCTGCTCTGACAGTGGAGAATCAATGGAGGTTGGGGAGATGTCACTCCGCTCTCAAGAAAGAGATCGGAGATTCGCCGAATGTTTGTGTCTTTATTGTGGCAAAGCTGATCATTTGATTAAGTATTGTGAGCGTCGTTTAAGTAAAGAAAAAAAAAAGGTCAGTTACGCCCGTATAGCTTGTTTACGCTCTGCAGGAGTATTTCTTTCTGGGAGTACTACTCTACAGAGAGATTTGATTGAATTTCAGGTATTTGTGGATTGTGGTTCAACACTTAATGTGATTGATAAGGGGTTTTTGGAAAACCTTAAATTGAAATCCAAACCTTTGTCATCACCTATTTCTGTGATTGCAATTAATAACACTCCCATGAAATGTATTACTCACAAAACTGCTGCATTTCCTCTCACTATCAATGGTGTTCACCAATAAATTTTGTACTTGGTTGTAGTAAATTTTGCCCTCTCCAGTTGTTCTAGGATTGCCTTGGTTAAAACTGCACAATCCTTTGTTGGACTGGTCTACTAATGTGATTAAGTCTTGGAGTCCGAAGTGCTCTGATAAATGTTGTAATGGTCGCATTGCGGCTGTGGAAAAATGGGAATTAACGGTACCTATTCAAGAGTTTTGGAGGGTTTTTTCGGAGGAGGAGTTGCAAGTTTTACCTCCTCATAGGGATTATGATTGCGCCATTGAGTTTGTTCCAGGTTCTACTCTTCCCAAAAGTCGCTTGTTTAATCTTACTATCCCTGAAAGAAAGGCCTTGGAGGAGTACATAGAGACTAGCCTGGCTGCTGGTCACATTAGACCTTCTAAGTCGCCGGTGGCAGTTGGATAAAAAAAAGGACGGGGGTTTGCGTCCATGTCTGGATTTTCGTGAAATTAATAAGATTACCTATGCAATTCCTACCCATTGCCGTTAATTCCTGACTTGTTTAATCAGTTAGTGGGGGCCAAGTGGTTCTCTAAAATTGATCTCCGGGGGGCATACAATTTGTTACGAGTGAAGGAGGGTGATGAATGGAAAACTGCTTTTAACACTCCGATAGGTCATTTTGAGAATCTGGTGATGCCCTTCGGTCTTACCAATGTACCTGCATTTTTTCCAGAACCATATTAATGACATCCTGAGACCTCTGATTGTTAAAAATGTGGTTGTGTATTTGATGACATTTTGATTTATTCACCAGATCTGGAGTCTCATTGGCGGAGCGTACGTGAAGTTTTGCAGTTATTGAGTGATAATTCACTCTTTGCTAAGCTGGAGAAATGTGAGTTCGCTGTGCAGAGAATTAGTTTTTTGGGCTACATTGTCTCCAGCGAGGGCTTTGAGATAGACCCGGTGAAGGTTCAGGCTGTGCACGAATGGCCTAGGTCTATTGGTTTGAAATCTATACAGAGATTTTTGGGTTTTGCCAATTATTACAGGAAATTCATTAAGAATTTTTCTGTAATTGTTAAACCTCTAACCGATCTCACCAGGAAAGGTGTGAATACGACCCAGTGGACTACTGAGGCCATTGAAGCGTTTGAGTATCTCAAAGAGAGGTTCAGTTCTGCCCCTATCCTTATGCAGCCTGATGAGACCAAGCCTTTTTTGGTCGAGGTCGATGCTTCTTCTGTGGGGGTCGGTGCGGTGTTGTCTCAAGAAAACAAGGATGGAGTACATCCCTGTGCCTTTTTTTCAAAAAAAATTTCCGAGACTGAACTTAATTACGATATTGGTAATCGGGAATTGCTGGCTATTAAACTTGCATTTGAACACTGGCGTCATCTCTTGGAAGGTGCTGATTTTCCCATTCAGGTTTTCACTGATCATAAAAATCTGATCTATCTTGATGCTGCCAAGCGCTTGAATGCCCGTCAGGCTAGGTGGGCACTTTTTTTTTCGCGGTTTAATTTTTCTGTTACTTACATCCGGGGTACCAAGAATGTTAAAGCTGATGCGTTGTCTCGCAGCTTTTCTCCCATGGTCGGTGCTGAGGAGGAGGGGAGCATTTTACAAGAAGGTGTTGTGATTGCTGCATTGGACTCCGTTTTGGAAGATGATATTCTTAAAGCACAGGAGAATGCCCCATCTAACACTCCCCATGGGAGGTTGTTTGTGCCTTGGACCTTTCGGAGAGATTTGTTTGTTGAGTGTCATGAGTCTCGGTTGGCAGGTCATCCAGGAATTTCTGAGACCAAGAGACTTGCGGGTCGCAGTTTTTGGTGGCCTGGATGGCAGAAGGAAGTCATTAAGTGGGTGCATCAATGTACGGTGTGTGCTAGATCTAAGTCTTCACATACTCCTGCAGCGGGATTGCTTTGCCCTCTGGAGGTTCCTAGTGCTTTTTGGACACATCTGGCTATGGACTTTATTACTGACCTTTCACGGTTATCTGGGTGGTCGTGGACCGTTTTAGCAAGATGTGTCACTTGGTTCCGTTTGTCAAACTACCCTGCGCTAAGACACTCGCTAAGGCCTTTGTCAAGGAGATTGTCAGACTCCATGGTCTTCCTACTGACATTGTTTCTGATAGGTTGGGAGTTCATTTGTCATTTTCATCTGGATATCATCCTGAGTCTAATGGCCAGACAGAAAGGAAGAACCAGGATGTTGAGCAGTTCTTGCGTTGTTTTGTGGCAGACAATCAAGAAGGTTGGTCTGAGTTTCTGCCACTTGCTGAATTTGCCCTTAACAACCATACATCCTCTTCTGCTGGGTGTTCGCCTTTTTTTTGCTGTTCTGGGAGACATCCGTCTTTTGGGTCATTCTCCAAATTGGTTTCGGCTGTGCCTGAGGAGGAGAGTTTTTCCGGTGAATTGGAAAGAGTTTGGACGGATGTGCGTGGTAATCTTCAGGAGGCTAACAAAAAATCTAAGAGGTACTTTGACAGGAAACGTCAAGAGGTTTTGTTTACAGTTGGTGACCTGGTTTGGTTGTCCTCTAAGAATCTGCGGTTGAGGATTCCTTCTAAAAAATTGGGTCCCAAGTTTGTAGGGCCCTTTAAGGTGCTTCAGGTAGTTAACCAATCTGCTGTTAGGTTGGAGGTTCCTACCTCCTGGAAGATTAATCCGGTGTTTCATGTTTCTCTATTGAAAAAAGCTGATGTGTCAGATAGAGACGCCTCTGCCACTGTTCCTCCGGTGGTGGAGGACGGGGAATATGAAATTTCCCGCATCCTTAATTCTAGACGGTATAGGGGGAGTTTGCAGTATCTCGTCGCTTGGAAGGGTTTCGGTCCCGAGGATAACTCATGGGTGAGGGCGAATGATGTTTCTGCTTCCAGACTTGTCAGAGCATTTCACAGGAGGTTTCCTGATAAGCCTGGGCCTAGGGGATCCGGAGGATCCTCATAGAAGAGGGGGTACTGTTAGAACTCGCCTGTTAGTTTTTTTCTATTTTGCTGGTCACATGACCTTTTTGCCTATTTAATCCTGCTCCGCCCTCCTGGCCTTGCTGGACTTCATTGTAATTTCTACTCTTTAGCTAGCCAGGTGCTTTGTTACCTTACTCCGTCAGTTTAGCTAGGTCTCTTGACCTCTTTGTTCCTTGTTGTTTGTTTGTCTTTTTACTGCTACATTTCTGCTAGGAGGTGTCCATCTTACTCCCAGTCCCTAGTTCTTGTAGGGATCCCTCCCTCACATCTATAGGTCTTCGTACAGACTAGCTGAGGACTTTAGCGGGTCTGATCACAGGATCAGGTTCCCCGTTACATCGTAGGGAACTAGCTTAGTGCTATTGTAGGGACAGATCTACTTTCTTTCCTTAGTGCCTGTAGCAGATCATAACAGTTAGGTTGGATGTCCCTACTTCCTGGAAGATTAATCCTGTGTTTCATGTTTCCTTTTTGAAAAAGACTGACGTTTCTAATAGGGACGCCACTGTCACAGTTCCTCCTGTGGTGGAAGACGGCGAATATGAAATTTCTCGTATTTTGAATTCAAGATGACATAGAGGGAGATTACAGTATCTCGTCTCCTGGAAGTGTTTTGGTCCTGAAGACAACTCCTGGGTAAGGACGGATGATGTCTCTGCTCCTAGGCTTGCTAAAGCTTTCCACAGGAGGTTTCCTGATAGGCCTGGGCCTGGAGAATCCGGAGGATCCTCATAGAAGAGGGGGTACTGTTAGAACCCTCCTGTTAGTTTTTGCTATCTTGTGTTTTGTGGTCACGTGACCATCTGCCTATATATTCCAGCTCAGCCCTTCTGGCTTTGCCGGACTTCAGTGTTTTTTGCCTGTCTCTCTAGTCAGGTGCTTCGGTGCCTATCTCTGTCTAGTTTGCTTGGTCCTCTGGGACCTCTAGTACTTTTTGTCAGTTTGTCTTTTTGCTCTGCAACAACTTCTGTTAGGAGGTGTCCCATTTTTGTCCCAGTCCTTCTTTCTTTTAGGGACCCCTCCCTTTATTCTTTAGTCTCCGTTCAGACTAGCCGAGGACGTAGGCGGGTCTGTTCACAAGGAACAGGCTGCCTGCTACATCGTAGGGATTCAGCTTAGTCTTACTGTAGGGACAGCTTTTCCCATTCTTTCCTTAGTTTATGTTGCAGATCATAACACCCGCATTACACAAGCACATGTCACACAACATTAGCCGTGCCCTCAACAATGCAGTTACTGGGAAAGTCCACCTAACCACGGACACGTGGACAAGTGCTTGTGGGAAGGGACGGTACATCTCGCTGACGGCACACTGGGTTAACATAGTGGAAGCCGGGACCCAGTCAGAGCTTGGGATGGAACACATCCTCCCGACGACGAGGATTGCGGACCCTAGGTCAATCAGGGTTGCCCTCACAGTCTACAGCTCCTGCACCTCATCCTCCTCAGCCTCCTCCTTTTCAGCCTCCATCTCCAAAATGACTACATCAGTCACAAGCTGGAAGCACTGCAGCACTGCCTCAGCAAAGCGGCAACAGGCTGTGCTGAAGCTTTTATGCTTAGGTGACAAACTGCACAATGCTGAAGAGTTGTGGACAGCTCTGAAACAGCAGGCAGATCTGTGGCTGACACTGCTGAAACTACAGCCAGGCATGGTCGTGTGTGACAATGGCCTGAACCTGGTGGCAGCTCTGAGGTGAGGCGAGCTCACACTTGTACCATGCCTGGCCCATGTGCTTAACCTCGTGGTTCAGCGGTTTCTCAAAACCTACCCGGAGCTGCCGGATCTGCTTGTGAAAGTATGCCGCCTACGTGCCCTGCTTCAGCAGCGTTTGCAGCTTCCGGCTCACCGACAGGTGTGTGATGTCCCCACATGTTGGAACACTGCAGATGTTGGGAAGGATTTGTGAGAAGAAGAGGGCAGTTGTTGAGTACCAGCATCAACAAGGCCGTCGATATTCAGTTCAGACTCCACATATAAGATCTCAGGAGATGGTGAGCGGCGATGACGCCATAATTAGCATCACCATCCCGCTTCTCTGTCTTCTGAAACGCTCTCTGCTCACAATCAAAGAGGATGAATTGCAGGCGGAACACGATGAGATGGAGCAAGGAACCATACAGGGTGATTCCACACAGCCCAGCCTCATCTCATCCCAACGTGGATTGGGTGATAATGAGAAAGAGGAGGAGGAGGAAGAACAGGAGCTAGTTTCATGCGCTATAGACGGTACTACTTGCACAACGGTCATACAGCCTGTTCCACATGGATGTGGATGGCCTGAGGACAGGGAGGAGGAGGAGGAGGAGGAGAGCATGTTCAGTCGTCCTCTTGGTGAGGACACGGAAGTCTTGCCTGTTTGCCTCGCGTTCTCAAAATTTAAGTCATTACTGGTTGCTGACACTTCTAAACCTACGCTACAAGGAGAACTTTATATCTCTTACTCCTGAAGTGGACAGGTCTACAAAAATGGGGCTGTACCAGGAGGCCCTTGTTGCGGAACTATTAAAAAAAATTCCCATCTGAAAACGCTGATAGCAGAAGTCACAGTTTGTTGGACAACCAAGGAGTACAGGCGAGAGAGATGCAACTTCAATTCAGCAGAGGCAGGGGAACACTGTCAAAGTTCTGGGAGAGTTTTCTCAGACCCTCCCATCGGACAGACCCTGAGCTGCGGGGTACTCTTACAAGGAGTGCAAAGTTTGGAAAGATGCTGAGGGAGTACCTTGCCGACCGTACCAACGTCCTCCGTGATTCCTCTGTGCCTTATAATTATTGGATATCCAAGCTGGATACGTGGAATGAACTGGCTCTCTATGCCTTGAAGGTCCTGGCCTGCCCTGCCGCCAGCGTTTTATCAGAGTGGGTTTTTAGTGCCACTGGTGGAATTATAACTGATAAGCGCATCCGCCTGTCAACTGAAAATGCTGACAGGCTGACTCTTATAAAAATGAACAAGGGCTGGATTGGGCCAGACTTCTCAACACCACCAAATGATAGCAGCGTAACATAAACTCAAATTTAAACTCAAACATTCATCGGGAGCCAAGTCTAACCTCACCATCAGAGGCTCTAGTGAACAGTCCGGTGCTCGTTTAGTCATGCCCCTCCAGGCTTTCCGGGGTCTGTGACACAGTGGTTCCACAAACCACGTCCGTGACAGTGCGCCCTCGCAGGCAGGGTCCTCTCTCCTGTTGTACCAGTCGGTGACCCCTTTTGACATGTAAAGCGCAACTGAATAAATGTCGCTGTCACAGTAATAATAATTATAGTACATGTACTCTGGGTCAATTGATGGCACTTCCCTGGTGTCTACACCTAAGTTGATGTGTTTTGGCAGCTTTTAGTCCCATTTCTAGGTGTTATCTATGCATTTTTTAGATCCCCCCATTGACTCCAATGGGATTCGGAAATGTTCAACGAACATTCGGCGAATACAATTTGTCTGGCAAACTTTTCCGAACCGAACATTGAAATGTTCGCTCATGGCTAATCCTGGATGCTGAGACATGCTCTCTCTGCAAGGACAAAGTGCATAAGGCAGGGTCCTCCAGTCCCAAAAGCACAAAGACTTCCAGAGTTGGCGCTAAACTGTGAGCCTGCTTGGTCTTTATATAATGAGCAGTGAAGTGTATTCCCGGGAGCTCAGCAACCGCATGGAGTCACAGAGACACTGCTGCAAGAAAAAGTTAGTGTTCTGACTGGATTCATGTTGCCTGCTCGCTGGAAGGGATCAAAGATCTAGTAACTGTTTACCTTAGACCCCTGGGGATCCAAGGAATCGTCTACCAAAGGTATAATTGTCTGTGTGTGTGTGTCTGTGCATGACTGCATTTGCATTTCAGCGTGTGTGTTTGCATGTCTGCAAGTGTGTTTGCCTGCACTGCCTGTGTATGTGTGCGTATCTGCACACACACGTATGTGTACATGTGCTTCGTGCACTTCTACCTGTCTGTGTGTGACTTTGTGCATGTCTGTGTGCTCTTCTGAAGACTTATTATAATTGGGAAGAGATGGGGGCGAAATTTTAGAAGACCATATGGGGAAAATGTTCCTTGTATGTGGTATTACTCTGTCACTATGTGGTGGTAATATGTGGTGGTAATAATAATAATAATTCTTGTCACGGTGTGGCGGTATTTGTTCCATGTATGTGGCATTATTCGGTCACTATGTGGTGGTAATATGTGATTTGGTCATGGTTTGATGGTATTTGTCTCTTGTGATATTATTGGACATTTTAAAAAATGTATCTGACACATTCCCTTAAAGAGAAATAACTAAAAATATACCTAAAAAGAGTATTACATATTTTAAGAAATGTTTAATAGGTTAGAGTAGAGTATGGCCCGGCCAGAAGAGTCTACCTTGTCGTGGTGGCGGCTTTAAAAATCTTTTGGCCTAAACAAAAGCTTATGGCCATATACAGTATGAGATATGGTGTTCGATGGGAACTGTTAATGTGTGATTGGTGAGGACGTGGTGCAGAAGTGGAGTTTTTCCAGGAGTGGACGATGGGAGTGTGGAAGGTTCGAGGAATGGATGCGGAGCTGGGGTGTAGGTGGAGTCTCAAGGGGGCTCAAAAATGTTGCCAGTATGGGGCCCTGAAATTCCTGGTGTTAGCCCTGCGCACATTCCTCAAACAAGAATCTGCAAAAACAATTGTGCACGCCCTCACCAACTCCCGCCTCGACTTCTGCAATCTCCTGCTTTGTTGCCTCCCCTCTAACACTCTCACACCCCTCCAATCTATCCTAAACTCTACTGCCTGACTAATTCACTTGCCCCCCCCGCTATTCCCCGGTCTCTCATCTCTGTCAATCTCTTCACTGGCTCCCCGTTGCCCAGAGACTCCAATTCAAAACCCTAACCTTGGAATGCAAAGCCATCCACAACCAGTCTCCTCCATATACCTGTGATCTAGTCTCCCGATACTTACCTGCACGCAACCTTCAATCCTCATAAGATCTCCACTCCCCTCTTATCTCCTCTTCCCACAATCGCATACAAGATTTCTCCCGTGCATCCCCCCTACTCTGGAACTCTCTACCCCAACATATCAGGCTCTCGTCTAGCGTATAAACCTTCAAAAGGAGCCTGAAGACCCACCTCTTCTGATAAGTCTACAACTTGCAGTAACCACCGCTCCACTATACTGCTGCATGACCAGCTCCACCCTCACCTACTGTATCCTCACCCATCCCTTGTAGACTGTGAGCCCTCACAGGCAGGGTCCTCTCTCCTCCTATACCAGTCGCGGTCACGTTTGTGTTCAAGATTATTGTAATTGTTTATGCTATTGTCAAGGAAACGATCCCGATTACTCACTACGTAATTATCGGCAAGCGAGAAGTGAGTGTATGGCGTACACTCCTCCGAATTCCAGCGCATGGAATATGTGTATATGCCCATATGCCCCGTACGATCACTGCCAGATTCACGATAACCCAATTAATACTATTCGCTGCCACCACTGACCAGATTTGAAATACAGGCCTGATCGGACCCCTGCTTTCTGGTAGCCTATGGCTTTGGCGGAGGAATGATTATAAGACTGAAGAAACAGACTATTAAATTTTATGTTTAATCCAAAGGGAGGCAGCGTTTATGAAAAATATACAAAAGGTTTTACAAAGGGGACAGTGCAATACATATGCAGTTACACAAAATAAAATGGGATTAAAGAGGAACTTACTAGACAGATCACAGAGACTATTGGAGGGGAGGCACTCCAATTCTGTCCGTTATCGAACTGGACACCTGCTTATAAAATATATACTCCCGGCATGAGTGCCCTGGGGCCTCAGATGTGGGGTTCATCTTCTGCCTCTCTGGACAGACAAGGCTGATGTGAACCATTTGGTCACAAGTATAACACCTTCAGGAGTCAAATGCAGGCCGGGTGCTGGAAGATGGGGCAGAACCCCCTGAGGGCCGGCTGGCTGGAGCACTGGGGGTGGTTGTCGGCTTACCCTCTCTGCAGCTGGCGACAGTGGATTTCCGCACCTCTGGTGCGTGGTTGGCCTCATGTGCATCTGCGATCTGTGCTGCTTTGGCAGCTTCCTTTGGCTCTCGGTCCAGCACAAACTGTTGCACTTCCACTGGGCAAAGATGAAGAAACTGGTCCTTTACCATCAGATCTTTCAGGTCCTCAAAAGTAGTGACTGACAGTCCTTGGCCCCACTGCTCAAAGTTGATCCTCAGCCCATCCACCACATCGCTGTAGCTGTCATGTGGTCCACGCTGGAGGTCTCTGAATTTTTTTCAGTAAACCTCTTGAGTAAGCTGGTACTTTTTTATATCAGAGCCTGCTTCATGGCCTCATAGTCTCCATCTTGGTCTTGAGGGAGAGAAGCAAACACTTCCAGGGCTTTTCTTCTGAGCCTAGGAGTTAAGTACCTGGCCCACTGGTCCTCGGGCATCTGGTACAGTCTGCAGGCTTTTTCAAATCCTTGCAGAAATATGTTCAAGTCCCCATCCTTTTCCATCACAGTGAAATGCTCAGGACGGGGTTTAAAGCTGTTGGTGTTGCCGGACTCACTGCTCGATTGGGTGGACCTCTGCAGCTGGATTCGGGCTAACTCCAGCTGGTATAGCTGCTCATCTTGCTGCTTTCGCTCTGCAGCCTCTCGGTCGGCTTGGGCCTCTTGCTCAGCTCTCTCAGCTTGGGCCTGTTGCTCAGCAGCCTCTTGTTGCTCGAATGGGACCTCTGCTTATAAAATATCTACTCCCGGCATGAATGCAGACCGATGGATCTTTTATTCCAAAGCGGGGCACTGCCCACAAATTCCCCTGTGATTACCTCACATAGGCTAAGCTCCAACCTTCATGTTTTTATTAAAATCCCTAACTTCTGCAATAACTTCTCGCTGGTTGATTGCAGAAGTTAGCAAGTGATACCATATTTTTTATTACGAATTTACCTTTCTTTAGAGACTAGGCATACCATAGCTGCTGTCTGTTATGTTTGTACTTTTGCATTATAGCTCACCAGTGGGGCTTTCAGATACGGAAAAATATGCATATTGTTCCTTAGCTAACCCCGCCACTAAAAATATGTGCCCCATCACAATCGGAATTATAGAAACTCAGATATTCCATATTTTATGTCGGCGCCTGTGTAGCACCCCGAGGGCTCGGCTGCTGCAGGGGTATTGCACCTCAAACCAGAGGTGTGATATTCCACTCCCGGGTAAGGATGGAGTGTGGACCAGGACTCAGTAAGCTGCATGCACCACACACACCCCTTTTCCGAGGGACAGCTCAACGGTGCTCCCACTAGACAGAAGTGCAGGCACGACAGCCACCGGGACCGTAGTAAAGTTCCAGCTGGAGCACAGCTGGGGCTTCATTAGAGACCCGGAGGCCGCAACCGACGTCTTCGTGACCAGAAGAGACGTTGAGAGCCACCTGCCAGAGGGACATCGCGGACGTGACCTGTACCCTGGTGACGTGGTCACCTACACCCGGCACAAGGGCGCTAAAGGACTGTACGCCCTCCATGTCCACCGCTTAACCGAGGAGGAACTGCGGTACCGCCCAGACACTGAGTACCCTGAGGGTCCGGACGGACCTGAAGACTACCCAGAAGAGCAAGGAGGACACCGTTATTGAATAAACGGTAAAATGAACTATATATAGTTACCCGTCAGGGTACAAGAACTGTTGTGAAACTGTTGACTGTGTGAACGTTACCTCCCCTACATCCCCTACCAGGCTGAGGACTGTGAGCAGCCACTCCCCCTTTCTAACCGGCCGAGGACTGGGAACGGTCAATTCCCTGTAAATAGTTGCGCTTCCTAAAGCGCCCCCTACTGGTTTTATAAAAAGACTGTAACGTCTACCTCGGGACAGAAAGTCCCCCACGTTTAAAAGTTTGCTGAAGTTTTTGCACTTAAAAGAAGAGTGAACACCTGGTCGCAAGTTGCACAGCGGCCAGAACTCAAGAATGTGTTTGTGGAAGAATGTTTTGCTTGACAATGTTTTTACTGAAAAAGTTTGATATGCTGCTAAAATAGTGATGCCAAAGTTTTATATAGTGTTTTATAAAAGAGTTCCGGTGGCATTAGCTAGATGTTTTATAATGTTTTATACCAGTAACGTTAAAAAGAGAACAGTACCTCCCATAAAGGGATGAGTAAGTAGTTAATGTCTTATATGCGAATGCATTCTAAAAATTTTGTATGTTTAAATTGTTTTTATTCTTTCCAGCCCGAGGACGTGCTGTGATTTACCAGGGGGGAATGTAGCACCCCGAGGGCTCGGCTGCTACAGGGGTATTGCACCTCAAACCAGAGGTGTGATATTCCACTCCCGGGTAAGGATGGAGTGTGGACCAGGACTCAGTAAGCTGTATGCACCACACACACCCCTTTTCCGAGGGACAGCTCAACGGTGCTCCCACTAGACAGAAGTGCAGGCACGACAGCATCTGTCCCTGGCTGGAGTGGAGAGGGGAAGGAAAACCCAGTGGTGTAGGAGCAGATAGGGGTTGGGTCTCTGGGCATAGGTAGGAGCCCATTGGTTGCAAGTCACCTGGGCTCACACAGAGAGGGAGGTATATAAGGTGGGCACCATCTTAGTTCTGAGAGTAGAAGAAGACAGGACAGTCAGAGGAGAGGAGTGAGAGAAGGAGTTCAGCCAGAGAGGGCTGACAGGGAGCTGTGGCTCAGTCTGGGCCCAGCTCCACGAGACAGGCCTGGAGTGGAGGCCAGAAACAGCAGAGAGAACAGGAACAGAAGAGAAAGGAAACAAGGAACAGAACATTAAGAGAGGCCCAGAGACACGAAGGCAGAAGGAACCCCAAAGGCCCAGGAGATTGCGGGTGACGGGTTGGCAGAACAGGGTACCGGATCCCAAATTGGTGGAGGCGACTAATCCTCAGCCAAAGACCGGCGGTCGTGACTATATCTCGGTGCGACCCCTCACTACACCTACCAGGAAGGCACACCACATAGGGTCAGGGACACAGAAATCAGCATACCAAGAGAAGGCCCGAGGCAGCCGGACAAACGTAGAGTCACTGGTGGGGCACGGCCAGAGAAGGGAAGAGAAGGGAGCCCTGTGCCACGCTCTGGAATTGCCTGGGAGTTGGTCGAGCCCCTTGCCTGGTGGACGCAGCACGGCTTGGGCAGTCGCCGCCGGTGACGAGGTGACTAGGACCAGTAAAGAACTGTGAGTAAAGCATTGGAAACTGCAACCACACATCTCTGTGCTTCTTCGCCGCACCAGCACCACCAGTGCTGGGACGCTCGTGCACCATCACTCCCATCATCCGCACTAACTGCCCTGAGACTATACTTCTCCCGTGGGGAGTCATCCCATACTTGGCTGCGCATATAACATCAGCCTCAGCGGTCTGCATCGCAGCGGCGGTCTCCACTGACCGCAATCCACGGGTGGCGTAGTCGGACAATTATAATACTACTAAGTCTGCCACTGGTTTGACCACCCTGGGCACGGACCGGGTCATCGCCATGGAGACTACAACCCCCAGCGATCCGGCTCCGGGTATTCCCCGCATACACGTGCAAGCACAACACAGGCCCAGGGAGCAAGTCACCTGCAAGGCTGCAGCTTTCTGGTGAGCAAAGGGATTTTGCAAATGAGGGTGACCCTGCTATTTTGTGGAGTGTGATAGAATTCCTTTTGAAGCATAAATGAGCTGTCTTTCAATCCCATATGCTCAGGTGTCTATTTAGCACAGGTCTCTCCATTTGATATGTTAATTAGCCTGGACACTTGGTGGCTCCTGACATTTGCATAGAAGCCACTTCTCTAAAGCTTAAGCTCTTGTGCCTTTGACAAATACAAATTCAATGATTTCAGAGGGGAAGAGATATTTTCTTTAATATTTTCTATGACGGCTATGTATACCCCTTTTTCACATGTAAGGAGCTAAAATAATAATAATGTGGTCCAGACTCGCGGCTACTGAGATTGGACCGTGTGGAAGACAGGGTGGTGGTGGTTGCAAACTGACTGGAAGCTTTATCCATTTATCTGTTATCCAACCAACAACCTTTTCACACTGGTCTGGCTTCAAGGGTGGTATTCTGCAGCCCCGTAGAAAGTGGGACAAGAAGCTGGGTCTATATGATGTCCCATGTCATTTCAGCACTGTTTCCATCGATTTGGCCAATTTTTAGGCCCCCTACAGACCTCCGGGGGAAGCCGCCGGAAAAATGCTTGAGTTTCCCATTAACTTACATTGGGCTCGTTGCTCGGGTCGAGCACCCCAGCATTACGATTTGCTTGACCCGAGCATCGAGCACCCGAGCATTTTAGTGCTCGTTCATCACTACTTATTACATTGATGGCTGGACTGTACAATACAAGTACTTTATAGCATTCACCTCTTGTGTCGCCCCTATTTCTTCATAGATTTAAGCTTCCTAGCAAGACCCTCATTCCTGGTGATCCATGTGTTATTCTGTCATGTCTTTATTGTCTGTACATGTCTCCGCTGTAATGGAAAGTGCTGCGAAATATGTTGGCGCTATAGAAATAAAAGAATATTAATATTTACTGCCAGAAACTGTTTGTTCCCATTGATAGTTCTGCTTCTCATCGCTCGTCTCATCACTGCACACTGTCCTGATATTATATGACTCCTCAGATGGTGTGTTACATCTGATGAACCCGAGGAGTCTTCGGAGGGGCTTCGTGTCACCATCTTTTCATCCATCTTTTTAGTTTGCCATTAAAAGGGATCAACCACTGAGGACCCCCTATCTCCCTATCGCTAATATTTTCCTATCTACTGACTAACATGGTGCAGTATAAATGTATTGTATGTGTCCACCGGTTCCACCCCTGAGAGCCACATACACTCCTTTCCTCGTGTTGCATTATGGTCGCTCTTTTTCACAGCGCGGTCAATTCTAGTTTGTGGAAGCTACGAAAATCACTAAGCAAATCTCATAGACATCTCATTATTTAATGACAGTATTACACAATGTACATGGAGAGCACCAGTCATGTCCAGGTTGGCTCTTTATTCAAAGTGTGTGATTTCTTAGTAAGACTTCCCAGAAGGCTCATCTTGGCCGGCTTCTTGGAGACTTCCTTTCCAGTTACAGGCTTGGGTGTTGAGGATCTAAGGCTTGTATTTACACACATAAGGATGAGCCAGGTTACAGTTAGCATCATTCCACATTAGAAACTCTGAAAAAGACAAGGGTGATGGATACGTGAGGACCCCGCATGATACTACTGACACAATGGTGCTTATAAACGTAGAGCCGATCCATCAGTGCTTAGGAAGTGCTTACACCTAAAGCACAAGACAGCTAACATGGAAGAGTGAAATGTCCGCGAACAAGAGGGAGCAGGTTACACATCACACCCCACATCCACCATGAGAGCTATAGGAGCTTCATGTAATAGCACATGCACTTATAGATCAGGGTCAGTCCCAGACTGTGGTCTGTAGATCAGAGTAAGGCCACAGCCACACTATCAGTATTCGGTCAGTATTCGGTCAGTATTTGTTCTCAGGAGTGGGTGATAAATACAGAATTGGTGACTTGTTTCTATTAAACCTTTTCTCTGATTGTTCCTCATCTGGTTTTGGCTCCTGAGAAATAATACTGACCGAATACTGACCACATACTGATAGTGGGGCCGTGGGCTAATACTGATAGTGGGGCCATGGCCTTTGTGACGACACAGGTTCTAATCCTAATCAGCCACATGCCAAATATCCTATAGATAACACAGGTCCACATGTATAAGAAACACTCCTTTTTCCTTCAACAAATTGACAAAACATGTGGCAAAATTAACTTGGTTGTCCACGTGATGTGCTTCAACCCGTTTCCCCTTTAAGATATTGGTTTATCAGGAGGCCACATTGAGGCCATGTGCCCACGTAGCGTTCTTGTGGCGTTTTTACGGCCGCGAAAACTCTGCAAAAACGCTTGTAAAACCGTCTCCCATGCAAAGGAATGTGAATTCGGATGTGCTGTGCACATGATGCGATAATTAGCGCGCCGAATTCACATTGCATTGCAAAACGCAGCATGACCATTTCTACCGCAATTATGCTGCAAATTCGCGGCCATTGAGGAACATTGAAACACAGCAAACCCGCAGGTATATGTGGATTTGCTGCATTTCAAATAAATTCAATGGCATGCGCCGCTCACGCCTTCCGGTTGGCGGCCATTTCCTTCCGGTCACATGTGTGCACATGTGACCAATTTCTGGAGGGATATTTAAAAAGACGCCGGTGCTCTCATTGTGACGCCTCTTGACAAAGCGAACCTGCGAAACGCGCGTCGAGGCCTGCAGGTCCCACACTGGTCTGCTCCTGCCTTGTCCCCTTGCCCCCCCCTTTGAGCGTCCCCTGGCGATTATACTGGTGAGTGTATCCTCTATTATGGATTATACCTACTCTTGCCCCACTGTGGGAAAAATGTGATATTTATCCAGTATTATTTGAATTATTGACATCCTTCTACATATACCTCTCCTACTTTGTCATCCATTAACACATGTTACCCTTGGGTCGCTCTTTCTTCTCCCCCTCTTCATACTATCCTGCTACACTTGTTAGCTGTGGATATTTGTTACGTGCTTTTTTGTATCCGTATCGCCTCCCCATCTGCATCTATTTATTATACATGTAATATTATGTATTTATACTTTTACTAATAAAGTTTTTCTTACATGCCGTACACTCAGTTTTTTCTTGTGTTTTTACACCCATTTTGAGTAGGCAGGTTTTTCTTGCGACTATGGGGTGTGAGTTGCGGCTCTTCCGCACTCCATACTCGTGATCTCTATTACGCTGGCCGAAGTGTTTATTATTAATGGCCGCGAATTTGCAGCATAATCGCGGTGCGTGTGGTACCCGGGATGAAGAGGAGACTACAACTCCTCTCATCCCGGCTACCACGCGGTGAAAAAAAGAAATTAAAAAAAGTTAAAAATAAAAAAACCTGTATACTCACCTCTCCGGTCTCCTCCCGGCCGCGTCCTCTCTCCTCGGCGTCTCGCGGTGTACTGCCAGGACCTGTGGTGACGTCATATAGTCAGCTGACGTCAGCGGTCAGGTGATGGTCGTGTGACCATCAGCTGACTAAATGACGTCACCGAAGGTCCTGCAAGTACACCGCATTATGATTCTCCCGGTCATTACGAGTTCGTATATACCAAACCTGTAGGTTCTTTTCTATGCTGAAAAAAAAAATCTAAAATTTGTTAAAAAAAAACAAAAATGGCGCCATTTTCCGAGACCCGTAGTGTCTCCATTTTTCAGGACCTGGGGTTAGCATGGCAATAAGACAATTGCAGATTCAAGTCTCCTATGGAGACTATTGAAGCATGCAAAAAGTAAAAAAAAAAAGGTTTTAAAAAAAATAAAGAAATATAAAAAGTTTCAATCACCCCCCTTCCCCCCATTCAAAATAAAACAATAAAAAAATCAAATATACACCTATTTGGTATCGCCGCGTTCAGAATCGCCCGATCTATCAATAGAAAAAAAGAATTAATCTGATCGATCAATAAACGGCATAACGGAAAAAAAAATCAAAACACCAGAATTTTGTTTTTTTTGTCACCGCTACATTGCAATAAAATTCCAAACATCGTATCTACCCCAAGGATATTGTCCCTAATATCGTGTTTACGCACTTGAGTGAGTCATTTCTACATATACCGTATGTAGTACACGAGTCAATTAATATGTCACTTCAGCCGAAACATCGCCCGGCCACATGGGCTGATTAAAGTCCACTTTATCTTTGGTAATATTGGAGTGCTGCCGGCTTTTTTCATTTTTGTATATTCTGCAAAAAGTGGATATTTCTGCTTAGGAGGCCGTGCACCCTCCACTTATGTGTCAATAGGGTGCTGTTCCATTTTTCTAGTCAATACATATATACACTGTGTTCCAAATTATTATGCAAATAATATTTTCTCAGATTTTCCCAAATTACCTATATGAATTGCAGTTATTGTAATTTTCCAGTCTAATAACTATTCGAGTACAAGTGAAAGGTTTTTGTATAAACTGCTGATGATAACAGGATATTTATAAAAAATAAAACACTCAATCTGCCCTCAAAATGCATGTTCCAAATTATTATGCACAGCAGAGGTTTCAACCTTTTCATTTTAATAAAGAACAAAAAAATGGTCATTTGTGAAATTATAAGCATTAGCCGGTTATTACACACTGAAATCAAACAGTTTTCACCTCAAAACTTTATTCTAGGTGATGTTACATTTTCACATAGGACCCCTTGTTCGAAAGGAGCTTCTGAACTCTCTCGTCCATTGAATTTGTCAGGTTTTGGATGGTTTCTGCTTCAATTGTTTTGCATGAGGACAGAATACCCTCCCAGAGCTGTTGCTTAGATGTGAACTGCCTCCCGCCATCATAGACACTCCTTTTGATGATGCTCCAGAGGTTCTCAATGGGGTTGAGGTCAGGGGAGCATGGGGGGGTCACACCATAAGTTTGTCCACTTTTATGCCCATATCAGCTAGAGATGCAGATGTGTTATGTGCAGCATGAGACGGGGCATTATCAGGCATGAAATGATCTCGATGGTCCAGATGGATGGAGTGGAGGATGGCTGGTTGATGGACACCCCATTCAAACACGGCTACGGCGCTAACAAGGAGGAGGTGGAGTAATGTTTTGGGCTGGAATCATGGGGAGAGAGATTGTCGACCCTTTTAGGATCCATGAAGGGGTAAAGATAAACTCCATAATGTATGTTGAGTTTCTCAAACAGCACTTCCTTCCATGGTTCAAGAAGAAGAACCGTGTATTCCACAGCAAGATCATTTTCATGCCTGATAATGCCCCGTCTCATGCTGCACATAACACATCTGCATCTCTGGCTGCTATGGGCATAAAAGGGGACAAACTTATGGTGTGGCCCCCATGCTCCCCTGACCTCAACCCCATTGAGAACCTCTGGAGCATCATCAAAAGGAGTGTCTATGATGGCGGGAGGCAGTTCACATCTAAGCAACAGGTCTGGGAGGGTATTCTGTCCTCATGCAAAACAATTGAAGCAGAAACCATCCAAAACCTGACAAATTCAATGGACGAGAGAGTTCAGAAGCTCCTTTCGAACAAGGGGTCCTATGTGCAAATGTAACATCACCTAGAATAAAGTGTTCACACCCTGCAGTTACTGAGGCAGTGACCCAAGCAAGTCCAACATAAACAGCTTTATTCAGCAACTCACAGGTAAACAGGACAGTCCTCCAGTTCGCAGCCGGGTTAACACGAGTCTTTAAACAACGGTTGCCGTGGGCAACGGCCGCGCCGGGCCGCTCAGAGCCTGACAGGTGCAGAGCCTTCCCAGGCGTGGGTTCAGCCACCCTCCATCCTGCTGAGCTTTCCTGCTGTGCTCCTAGCAGGTTCCAACATAGAACAACACTAATCCTTAGTGCAGGGATTTTAAAAGACCTGTGGTAAGAGCCACTGGAAAAACCCAGATTGGAGGGAGGAGGCCGCCCCACTGCCTCCTGTGACCTCCTCCAAGAAATGAAGGCCCTGCCGGGTTTTTACTAATCTGCCTTAGCCAGATAGCCCGACTAGGTCAATGCTCACCTTCATTCCTGCATTGCAGCCGCAGGTGTGTCTGTGACTGCAATGCCCTCCAATAGTTTTAATAGGTCTCTGTACACATTCTGGTGGAGATAAAACGTCCCTCGTATACGATCCCGGTCACTGCCTCACATATCCCCCCCCTCTGTTCAAACTTGTGGGGTTGAACATTTGCCATCATACAGGGTGCCCGGGACAGGGAATCCGCGCAGGGCGATGTTCTACAGAGAAACTGAAATTTTGCAGTGACAGGAACCACCTAGTGACTCGCGCATTCCTCCCCTTGGCATTCCTCATCCATACCAAGGGCGAGTGGTCCATCACCAAGTGGAACTGACGCCCAAGTAAATAATAACATAGCGATTCCAAGGCCCACTTAATAGCCAAACACTCCTTCTCTACCACGCTATAGTTTTTCTCCGCCGGGGTAAGCTTTCTACTCAAGCAGGTGACCGGGTACTCTTCACCATTCACTTTTTGTGACAATACCACCCCTAGGCCTACCTCCGAGGCATCTGTCTGTACAATGAAGGTTTCCTTGAAGTTGGGGCTGATGAGGACCGGCTGTCCACACAGGGCCAACTTCATGGACTGAAAGGCTTCTGCTGCCTGAGGGTTCCACCGAACGTTACCGTTTTTTTTCCTTTCAAGAGATCGGTCAGGGCCGCCGTTCTCCCTGCAAAATTAGGTATAAACCGGCGGTAATACCCAAGGGTGCCAAGGAATGCCCTCACCTGCTTTGTACTTGACGGTTTAGGACAATTTTTTATGGCCTCCACTTTATTGATTTGGGGCTTGATAATTCCTCGGCCAATCACATACCTCAAATATCGAGCTTCCTCTAGCCCTATCGCACATTTTTTGGAGTTTGCCATTAATCCCGCGGCTCTGAGAGAATCCAGCACTGCTTGTACCTGGGCTAGATGCGTATACCAGTCGGTGCTAAAGATGATAATATCATCTAGATACGCGGACGCGTACTCCTGATGAGGCTTGAGCACTATGTCCATCAACCTCTGGAATGTAGCCGGGGCCCCATGTAACGCAAAAGGTAAGACCACATAGTGATATAGACCCTCCGGAGTTATGAAGGCGGTCTTTTCCTTCGCCGATTTCGTGAGAGGTACCTGCCAGTAACCCTTGGTGAGATCAAGCGTGGTAAAGTACTGGGCCTTCCCCAGTCTCTCAATCAGCTCATCCACCCTGGGCATTGGATAAAGGTCAAACTTTGACACTTTATTTAGTTTTCGGAAATCGTTACAGAAGCGTAACGACCCGTCTAGTTTCGGAATCAGTACGATGGGGCTAGCCCACTCACTCCGTGATTCCTCGATAACGTCTAAATGGAGCATCTGTTCTACCTCAGCCGTGATGGCTTGCCTCCGGGCTTCGGGTACCCGGTACGGTCTCATTCACACCCTTACCCCAGGTTCGGTGACCATGTCATGTTGGAGAACTGTAGTCCTACCCGGTAGCTCTGAGAACACGTCGGTATTCTGCTGCACCAGCGAGCCTCCCGTTGCTGCAGTTTAGTGAGGGCATCACTTATCCTGACCTCCCCCTCGGACGCTTCCCTGGCTGATGGTAGAGAACTCTCTGGTGATATGCCCAAAGTGACGTCTGTAACTAAACACTCTCTGTCTTTCCAAGGTTTTAGCAGGTTCACAGTACATGATAAAGCTGCTCAGGTTTCCTACTTCCGGGCTGATACACCCGGTAATTTACCTCCCCCACCTTTTCTCGAACCTCATATGGCCCTTGCCACTTGGCCATGAGTTTACTCTCGGCTGTGGGTACCAGTACTAACACCCGATCACCCTTGTTAAAAGTTCTGACTCTGGCTCTTTTATTATATGTGCGCCTCTGGGCGGCCTGGGCATCTAACAGATGTTCTTTCACGATGGGCATGACCACCGTGATCCGGTCCTCCATACTAGCCACATGTTCAATTATACTCCTATGTGGAGTTGGCTCTTGTTCCCACGTCTCTTTGGCTACGTCCAACAGACCCCTAGGGTGTCTGCCGTACAATAACTCAAAGGGAGAGGACCCTGTGGAAGCCTGGGGTACCTCACAGACAGTGAACATCAAATAGGGTAGCAACATGTCCCAATCCCTTCCGTCCTTAGAAACCACCTTTTTTAACATGGACTTGAGGGTTTTATTGAACCATTTTACTAGCCCGTCGGTTTGAGGGTGGTACACCGAGGTGCGCAATTGTTTAATTTTTAGCAGTTTGCACAGTTCCCTTGTCACTTTGGACATAAAGGGGGTCCCCTGATCCGTCAGGATCTCCTTAGGTAGTCCAAAGCGACAGAACAAGGCAAACAGCTCCCGTGCAATCAGTTTTGCCGAGGTGTGGCGTAGCGGTATAGCCTCCGGGTACCAGGTGGCATAGTCAACGACCACCAGTATATGTTGATGGCCACGAGCGGATTTTACAATGGGCCCTACCAAGTCCATTGCAATCCGTTCGAAAGGTACATCTATCACTGGCAGGGGTACCAATTGGCTACGCAAACTTGCGGTGGGTGTGGTCAACTGACATTCGGGACAGGATTCGCAGTACTTTTGGACCTCCGCGTAAATCTCCGGCCAAAAGAACCGCTGCAAGATACGCTCTTGCGTCTTTTTAACCCCTAAGTGTCCACCCAGCAGGTGTGTGTGTGCCAACTCCAGAACCGCCCGATGGTACGACTGAGGTACCACTAACTGTTCCACTACCTCGTCCCTGATTTTGTCTACCCTACAGAGCAACTCACTATTGACTACCATGCGTGGAAATACAGTATCTGCATCGGGCTGTTGAGATACGCCACTTACCTCTACCACCCTTTCCCGCGCCTGAGTCAGGGTGGGATCCTGTAGTTGAGCCGTCCCAAAAGTGTCCCCGGACACTTCCAGGTCGGGGATCGATGGGGTCTCCTCGACCTCTCATGCCAGCACCTCTAGGGGAAACCTATCGGGGTCACACTCTGTCCTTAGGTTGGACACCCCTACGGCAGGTACCCCTGACTCGGGTTCGTCGGGTACAGGGCCTGTAATACATTTTACCGGGGGAGAGAGGATTTTGTTTTTCCACAGAGTCCAGAACAGGGGCAAGTCTCTTCCCAACACAGTCCCATGGGGAAGCGTTTTTACCACCCCCACCACATGTTTTATATCTCCACATGGTGTGGACAAAACTACCTCCGCAGTTGGGTACTCTTGGAGGTCCCCATGGATACACACAACCCGACTGTCCGTCCACTGGGGCTGTCTCCTGCCACCAGCGACCCATGTACCAAAGTCACTAGGCTTCCCGAGTCTAGGAGGGCCTCCGAGGGGTACCCATTAACCAGTACCTGGCATAGTTGGAGTTCACTGTCCCGGGGGTTGGCGCTCGCCGTGCAGACGGTCTGGGCATACATTGAGGCCCATGAAAATACATGCTGAGCGCTCACGTATGTATTGACCCCCAGTCGGGCAAGGATCTCACCTTTGAGCTTCTGGTAGTCCTGGGCGTCCTTCTGACTGAGGTCGAAGTAGGCTTTTTGGGCATCGCCGACCAGAAACGGAGCCACCACTTCTGCCCACTGGCCGGCTGGTAGGTTTTCCCGCTCCGCTGTGCGCTCATAAATGGTCAGGAAGGCTTCCACGTCGTCCCCCAGTCCCATTTTCCTCAAAGCTGAGCGAACCTTGTCCCGGGCCTCGCGATGTTCCGGGGCTGAAGCCGTCGGTGTCTCACGCACGGCAACAATCTGTTGCAGCAACAGTTCATTACTGCTGGTACAGTAACTGTTGCTGTTGATCACGCTGCTGCTCCCGCTCCTGCTGTTGCCTCTGAGTGAGTACCAGCTGCTTTAACAGTGCGTCCATTTTGTCCACGGGGTGGAACTGGAAGATGGCAGGCCGGATTGTGGTCATGCAGCTGCCGGTGGGGCATGCCTCAGTCACACTGCCCATATTCTCCATCAAGCTGTAAGCCGGCAGTGTTCACACCGTGCAGTAACTGAGGCAGTGACCCAAGCAAGTCCAACATAAACAGCTTTTATTCAGCAACTCACGGGTAAACAGGACAGTCCTCCGGTTCGCAGCCGGGTTAACATCAGTCCATAACGACGGTTGCCGTGGGCAACGGCCGCGCCGGGCCGCTCAGAGCCTGACAGGTGCAGAGGCTTCCCAGGCGGTGGTTTAGCCACCCTCCATCCTGCTGAGCTTCCCTGCTGTGCTCCTAGCAGGTTACAACACTGAACAACACTAATCCTTAGTGCAGGGATTTTATAGGACCTGTGGCAAGAGCCACTGGAAAACCCGGGTTGGAGGGAGGAGGCCGCCCCACTGCCTCCTGTGACCTCCTCCAAGAAATGAAGGCCCTGCCGGGTTTTACTAATCTGCCTTAGCCAGATAGCCAGACCAGGTCAATGCTCACCTTCATTCCTGCATTGCAGCCGCAGGTGTGTCTGTGACTACAATGCACTCCAATAGATTTAATAGGTCTCTGTACACATTCTGGTGGAGATAAAACGTCCCTCGTATACGATCCTGGTCACTGCCTCACAATATATATACACACGCATACATACATACGTGTATATCTGTGAGTATATATATATATATATATATATATATATATATATATACAGTACAGACCAAAAGTTTGGACACACCTTCTCATTTAAAGATTTTTCTGTATTTTCATGACTATGAACATTGTACATTCACACTGAAGGCATCAAAACTATGAATTACCACATGTGGAATTATATACTTAACAAAAAAGTGTGAAACCACTGAAAATATGTCTTATATTCTAGGTTCTTCACAGTAGCCACCTTTTGCTTTGATGACATTCTCTGGCATGTGTTAATTCATAGTTTTGATGCCTTCAGTGTGAATGTACAATTTTCATAGTCATGAAAATACAGAAAAATCTTTAAATGAGAAGGTGTGTCCAAACTTTTGGTCTGTACTGTATATATATATATATATATATATATATATATATATTTATATATATATACACACACACACACACACAAATATTCACACATATATACATATATATTTGCACAGGTATATACACACAGATATACACTATGTGTGTGTGTATATATTATATATATGATGTGGTAGATTGGCTCACTCGGCAGCTCACAGAGGTAGACAAAGGAACGCTTTCAGTTTAATTCTTCCAATGGTTTATTAAAAAAATATGCTGCATAAACCAGTTCAGAATTAAATAAATATTCACAACCCTTCTGGCATAACATGAAAACAAAATAGCATACAGTACAGTCTGTGTGGCGGCAGTGATCTGCCCGCTCAGGGAAAAAAACACAAGATTCAGCTCTCTTTAACATGAGCACAGCTCTGGAGCTCTCATCACCAGAGACATCGAACACTGAATGAGTCCAAAGGCTCCATATTTAGCTTCTGGACCACACCCTGGGGTGGAGATCTGGTGAACAGCCTCCCACCCAATCTTCAGTTGTTCACAAAAACCAAGCCCTTAAAATGGCCGAGGTTGATAGCTTCAGTGATATGAAGCTGGGTGTAAAATCCTCCAGCACACTAAGTGCTGAGTGGGGTTAATCAGCCATGTTAAGGGTTGGGTTTTCTTTGTGAGCACCTGAAGAGTGAGTGGGGATTGGAAGGTAAATAATCAGCCTTCTGAATCATTGTTGGTGAGTGTGTCTGGAGTTGGGAGCTCCAGAGCTGTGTTTGAGTGTAAGGAAAGTGGAACTTTTGCTGTTTGCTCCCTGAGCAGATGGATCCCCGCAGAAACACAGACTGTGTTATACGTCATGTTTTTTTTTTGCTTTCCCGTTAGGCCATGTTTGTTTTTGCTAATGCTACACTGGTTTATGCAGTACCTTAAATAAACCTATTATGCCAGGAACCTACCAAATGTGAATCCTCTCTTAGAGACTAAAGTGTGCATGTGTATGGGAAGGTAAAAACCTGCTGTAATTAAAACTGTGTGTGGCTTAGAGGCGGAGTGCTCAGTCAGAAGGCCTATGCATATAAACAAGAAAGACTGACCTTCACTTTCAAAACAGAAAACTGGTGTGTACAGGTGCTTACTAAGAGTAGCCACCTCCATGTATAACTAACAAATAAAGCAGCACTTTGTAACGCTAAGTATGCAAACATGAAATACATGAAGTCTGAATAGCAATACTGCTCAAGAAAATAGAAATAAGTGAGAAATCTTAGTGCATAAATTGGCCAATTCATGTGTACCCGGCAGCCACGGTAAGGCGTTTCTCGTTACCAGGAACCTACCTAATGTGAATCCTCTCTTAGAGACTAAAGTCTGCATGTCTATGGGCAAGTAAGAACCTAAACCACACGCGGTTTTAATTGCAGTAGTATTTTACCTTCCCATACACATGCTGACTTTAGTCTCTAAGAAAGGATTCACATTTGGTAGGTTCCTGGTAATGAGAAAAGCCTTACAGGAATACATGAATTGGTCAATGTGACGGGTGCTAGTTACCCCATCCACAGATGTCCAATCTTCTCCTGTAGGCCCCTGACATGGAAAGGCTTCTCTTACACTGGGATATATAAAATATGACTATCGCACAGTGTCTCCAAGATGAACTTAACTTTTATTCTCACAAGCAGGTTTTATAGAGAATCACACAGGCTATTTTTAGCACCCATTGTTCTCACCAAATAATACCCACAGTAGGCTTCCAGACAGCAGTTATGCAACAACCCATTAATCAGCACATTGTCTGTTTGCCACTGCTAAGTGAGCACAGGAAGGTGGGGGCCAGGAGTGCTTCGGTCACATCACAGAATGTCCAACAATATGCGATCCACAATATTCACCCCACTTTATAACATTATGTCCCATTAGCTGCATAGGCGCTACGACAACCCCCATGTGGCAAAATCTTGGAGTACGTGGTTGATCCGTCACAGTCAATTTATGGGCTAAGATTTCTCACTTATTAGTATTTTCTTGAGCAGTAATGTTATTCACACCTCATGTAGTTCATCTTTGCATACTTAGTTGTTTATATTGCACAACACAACGGACTTGTAGAGATTGTCCTCAGCCTCCCACATCTGTTTGTTCTTATGTGGTAGTGTACTGCTTTGTGTTTGTGTGTATTGTGTTCACTTTGGGATTTTTGTAGGTTATTGTTCGACAAAAATATTTAATGGGGAATTGTGCAAGTGTTTTCTCCATTAGTACTAGCCCAAGACCCTATAATTATAGAAGGGGGTGCAGGAATAACTCATCTAAAACTATTCTGACCCAAACATAAGCTCGACAAAAGCTGAAATGAAGATTCTGGATTAATTGTGAGCCACACTCAGGAGACTCCTCCTAGATCTGCTCCACGGAGGAAGAGAAACTTTACATTCTGCTGGGCAAAGTGGCAAGCACAATCGGCATAGCGGCACCCTATGCACAGAGCATACTATGCCATGGACTTCTAGGGTGCCCCAATCTTCCACCCTTGATTAAGCATAATACTTTGGATGGATCCATGGCTTTTATGGCCTCGTTAGTTTTGTGGTTTCAGTGGACATTTTCCGCTGCTCGTTAAGCTTTGTTTTAATGATCTTCTCCAGAGTAACTTATGTAGAAGACATAGCGGGATGGGAATGGTATATCATATATAGTATATAGTATATGGTATATAGCATGCATATCAACAAGGTTTTGGGGTCACTTACTGTCTTTACATGAGAGCTCTCCACAATGCTCTATTCCATTATGGTTATCTGGTTGATTGACTTGCCACGAGCGGAAATTGTACATGGATCCATCATTCCACTTCCAGCGACGATTCTGAAAATGACGAAAGTGACAAAGTCTGTCCATTAAATTGTGCTGCCTGTATTCTGGTCTACTGGGAACTGATACAGATAGACCTCACTTCTTACAGAGAAGACCCCCACCCACATAGTGAGGAGTGCCTGGTGCTATCACCTGCTCAGGGTCGTGAAGTCCTATCCACACTGGCTGGTTCTTCTGATAGGCAGATATGTGGGAGGCAATGATATCGGCTTCTGCAGAATCCATGATTGATGCCAGATGAGCCCCGTGGCCATAGGCTTGGCAGTCAAACTGTGGGCAGATGTGGGATACAAGATTTCTTGCTGAGATAATAATAATAATCTTTATTTATATAGCGCCAACATATCCCGCAGCGCTTTACAATTCAGAGGTTCATCTGCAACAGTCATAAGTAACAGTTAAAGTTAATTCAATAATTAAAGCAAAAATAATGACGACCCTGCTGGTAAGAGCTTACAATCTACAATGAGGTGGGGGTGACACAAAGTCCAGGGGCTCATTTACAATGATGGTCTGCCATCTTGAGGGAATGGGGGATAGATAAAGGCTGCATGAGCTTATCACCAGCCAGTATCTGTAGTGCTTTTGGGTGAGGTGGAGTTTGATGGAGAATTATGTTTGGAGAAATAGTGAATGGGCTATATATAAAAGGACTTTGATTAGGGAACATGATAGGCCGCCCTAAACAGATGTATTGTAAGTTATGGTTCGTCATAATTTCTTGGGGTAGAGCATTCCAGAGAATTGGTGCAACTTGGGAGAAGTCTTGGAGCCGGGAGTGGGAGGTGCGGATTAGTGCAGATGTTAGTTGAAAATCGCTTGCGGAGCGTAGAGAATGGGTAGGCCGTAAAAGAGAAATAAGGGAGGAGATGCAGGGGGTGGGGGGTGCTCTCTGGAGAGCTTTGTGGGTGAGAACAAGCAATTTAAATTGGATCCTATAATGTATGGGCAGCCAGTGCAATGACTGGCACAGAGCGGAAGCAGAGTAATGATTAGCCAGATAGATGACCCTGGCTGCAGCATTAAGGATGGACTGGAGGGGGGAAAGTCGAGTGAGGGGGAGGCCAATTAATAGAGAGTTACAGTAATCAAGGTGGGAGTGGATGAGGGTGACAGTGAGGGTTTTTGCTGTTTCCATGGTAAGGGGTGGATTCTAGAGATGTTGTGCAGGTGCAAGTGACAAGAGCAGGCAAGAGATTGTATATAGGAGGTGAAGGAAAGATTGGTGTCAAACACAACGCCCAGACAACGCGCCTGCTGGCTCGGCGTTATTGTGGTGCCACACACGGAGAGGGAGAAGTCAGATTTAGGGAGGTGAGTAGACAGCGGGAAGATGTCAGAAGAAGTTCAGTTTTGGAAAGGTTGAGTTTCAGATAGAGAGCGGACATGATGTTGGAAACTGCGGACAGACAGTCACTGGTGTTCTGTAGTACAGTGGGGGTAAGGTCAGGGGATGAGGTGTATAGTTGTGTGTCATCAGCATAAAGATGGTACTGAAAACCAAATTTCCTGATGGTCTGTCCAATTGGGGCTGTGTAGAGAGAGAAGAGAAGAGGGCCAAGGACTGAACCCTGAGGGACCCCAATAGTGAGAGAAAGAGAAGAGGGCCAAGGACTGACCCCTGAGGGACCCAATAGTGAGATGAAGAGGAGAAGAAGTGGAGCCAGTGAACGATACACTGAAAGAGCGGTCAGATAGGTAGGAGGAGAACCAGGAGAGAGCAGGGTCCTTTATGCCGATTGAGTGGAGCATAGAGAGTAGGAGATGGTGGTTGTGATGACACAGTTTTTCTTCTTAATTATGCCAGGCAAATTCAGTAAGCCAGGAGCCGTATGCTTTTATCTTCATATTGACTCTTTCATTGGTGTTCTACTTTGGTTGATAACACAGATTATTGTTTGAATAATCCTGAATGTTGACACTTGAGTTGAGATATCCTGTAACCTATTCTCTGCAAATCTTGCAAGAGAGAGACATGGAGCAATACTGTGATAATATTCTGATTACGTATTATACCAAACCATGCAAGTTGATACAATGCTTAAATAATCAGTCAGGGGACTCCTTCTACTTTGATCTCTGACCCTTGACCTGTGAATGATGGCTGCAAGGACTACTGTGATCTATAAAAAAGGAGGTCTCTGCCTCTATTCGGAGTCATTCTACAGCATGTCAGCTTAGGGGACTTCGGCCCCAGGTGGAGGAACTGTGTAATGTTGCGCCATCTTGGGTATTTGCTGGGACTGTTCTGTGTGTTTATTGTCCGCTTTGTGGCTCAATAAAGTATTGCCACGCCGTTTTACCCGCACCCTGTATTGTCTGAGTAGTGTTACGCCATGGAAGACCCCGGGTCTTCACAGTGGTCAAGTGTCGAAAGCTGCAGAGGTCAAGAAGAATGAGCAGAGAGTAGTCACCATTACGTTTTGCTGTCAAAAGGTCATTGATCACTTTGATGAGTGCAGTTTCTGTAGAAAGTAGGAAACAAGAGGTGGATGATGATGAGACACAATTGCCAGAAAGTCAGGAGGAGGACCAGGGTGCGGAAGTGCAAGATGAGGTGGTGGACGATGAAGTCACTGACCCAACCTGGCAAGGTGACATGCAAAGCGAGGACAGCAGCACACAGGGGGAGGGAGGTGTAGCACTGCAACAGGCAGGAAGAAGCAGTGTGGTGGCCGCAGACAGAAGGCAGGAAACCGTTCCCCGTAACATTAACACGACGGAAGTTGCCAGTACAACTGTTAGGTCTTCCCGAGTCTGGTTGTTTTTTAAACACTCTGCCGATAACCTCAAAAAGGCCATTTGCACCACCTGCCAGGCCAGCATCAGCAGGGGTAGCAAAACTAGCAGCCTGACCACCACCAACATGATCAGGAACATGGCAGCAAAGCACCCGACAAAGTGCGCCGAACCCCAGGGTCCAGCAACAGTGTCTGCGGGTGACACCACTGCTTGTTCCACTGTTGTGCGTGCACGCCAATCCCCTGTCCATGGCGCATGCCAAGATGCCTCCCGCCCTGCACCTGTCATTGAACACTCTCAACTAGCACCATCAGCAAGCACGTTCACGTCCTTGTCCCAGTAGAGCATTCAGTTATCCCTACCCCAGTCCTTGGAACACAAGCGCAAATACGCAGCTAACGCCCCAGAGGCCACACTACTAAATTCACACATTTTGCGAATGCTTGCGCTCGAAATGTTGCCTTTTAGGCTTGTGGAGACGGAAGCTTTCCATAACCTCATGGCGGTGGCCATCCCTCGGTACTCGGTCCCCAGCCGCCACTATTTTTCCAGGTGTGCCGTCCCCGTATTACACGAGCACGTGTTCCACAACATTAGCCGTGCCCTCAACAACGCAGTTACTGGAAAAGTTCACCTAACCACGGACACGTGGACAAGTGCTTGTGGGCAGGGATGGTACATCTCGCTGACGGCACACTGGGTTAACATAGTGGAAGCTGGGACCCAGTGGGATCTTGGGACGGAACATGTCCTCCCGACGCCGAGGATTGCGGGGCCTGGGTCAATCAGAGTTGCCCCCACATTCTACAGCTCCTGCACCTCCTCCTCTTCAGCATCCATCTCCGAAATGACCACATCAGTGGCAAGCTGGAAGCACTGCAGCACTGCCTCGGCCAAGCGGCAACAGGCTGTGCTGAAGCTAATATGCTTAGGTGACAAACCACACAACACTGAAGAGTTGTGGACAGCTCTGAAAGAGCAGGCAGATCTGTGGCTCACACTGCTGAACCTACAGCCAGGCATGGTCGTGTGTGACAAAGTGTGGTGGCGGCTCTGAGGCGAGTCGAACTCACACACGTACCATGCCTGGCCCATGTGCTTAACTTCATGGTTCAGTGGTTTCTCAAAACCTACCCGGATCTGTCGGATCAGCATGTCAAAGTACGCCGCCTGTGTGCACATTTTAGAAAGTCCGCTACAGCTTCCGCCGCTCTTGCCGTGCTTCACCAGCGTTTGCAGCTTCCGGATCACCGACTTGTGTGTGATGTCCCCATGCATTGGAACTCTACACTGAAGATGTTGGGAAGGATTTCTGAGCAGAAGTGGGCAGTTGTTGACTACCTGCATCAACAAGGTCGTCGGTATTCAAGTCAGACTCCACACATAAAACCTCAGGAGTGGACATAGATGTCAGACATCTGTACCATACTCCAAAACTTTGAGGACTCCACCAAGATGGTGAGCGGCGATGATGCCATAATTAGCATCACCATCCCGCTTCTCTGTCTTCTGAACCGGTCTCTGTTCTCAATTAAAGAGGATGCATTGCAGGCAGAGCACAATGAGATGGAGCAAGGAACCATACAGGGTGATTACACACAGCCTCATCTCATCCCAACGTGGATAGGGTGACAATGAGGAAGAGGAGGAGGAGGAGGAAGAACAGGAGCTAGTTTCCTGCGCTATAGACGGTACTACCTGCACAACTGTCATACTGTCTGTTCAGCGTGGATAGCCTGAGAACAGGGGGGAGGAGGAGAGCATGGTCAGTCATCCTCTTGGTGAGGACACGAAAGTATTGCCTGTTAGCAGTCTGGCACGCATGGCTGAGTTTATGTTACGCTGCCTTTCCTGTGACCCTCGCGTTGTCCAAATTTTGGGTGACAGTCATTACTGGTTGGTGACACTTCTAGACCCACTCTACAGGGAGAACTTTATGTCTCTTATTCCTTTGCAGGACAAGCTTAATAAAATGGAGCAGTACGAGAAGGCCCTTGTTGCGGAATTAGTGAAAAAATTCCCATCTGAAAACACTGGCGGCAGAGGTCACAGTTCGTTGGACAACCAAGGAGTACAGGCGAGAAATGCAATCCAGCAGAGGCAGGGGAACACTGTCAAAGTTCTGGGACAGTTTTCTCAGACCCTCCCATCGGACAGGCCCTGAGGCGCGGGGTACTCTCACAAGGAGTACAAAGTTTTGGAAGATGGTGATGGAGTACCTTGCCGACCGTACCAACGTCCTCCGTGATTCCTCTGTGCCTTATAATTATTGGGTATCCAAGCTGGATACGTGGAATGAACTTCCTCTGTACGCCTTGGAGGTCCTGGCCTGCCCTGCCGCCAGCGTTTTATCAGAGTGGGTTTTTAGTGCCGCTGGTGGAATTATAACTGATAAGCGCATCCGTCTGTCAACTGAAAATACTGACAGGCTGACTCTTATAAAAATGAACAAGGGCTGGATTGGGCCAAACTTCTCATCACCACCGAATGATAGCAGCGTAACATAAACTCAAATCCCGTGTCTTTTTTGGGGGAGGTCTAATTCTATTCCCATGCACCTCTGTCTTCACACCCAGACATGGGTATATGCTTCCTGATTTTGTCTATTTGCTCTTGTCCTCCTCCTTCTCCGCATCCTCATCCTCCGCCACATCACCACCATATGTACCATATCAACATACAGTGAGTACGGAAAGTATTCCGACCCCTTTACATTTTTCACTGTTTGTTTCATTGCAGCCATTTGGTAAATTCTAAAAAGTTCATTTTTTTTCTCATTAAAGTCCACTCTGCACCCCATCTGAACTGAAAAAAAACAGAAATGTAGATGTAGCACCCTGAGGACTCGGCTGCTACAGGGGTATTGCACCTCAAACCAGAAGTGTGGTATTCCACTCCCGGGTAAGGATGGAATGTGGGACTGAGCTCAGATAGCTGCATGCACTACACTCATCCCATTTCCGGGGGACAGAACTACGGTACTCCCACCAGTTAGATGTGCAGGTACGACAGCGTCTGTCCCTGGCTGGAGTGGGAGGGGGGGAGGAACATCCCAGTAGTGTAGGGGCAGATAGGGGAGGGGCTCTGGGCATAGAGGTAGGAGCCCATTGGGTGCTAGTCACCTGGGCTCACACATAGAGGGAATATATATATGGTGGGCACCATCTAGAGATAGGGTCAGTCTGTCAGGAGAGTTCTGAGGAGGAGTTCAGCCAGGAGGGCTGACAGGGAGCTGTGGCTCCGGCTGGGCCCAGCTCCAGGGCCAGGCCTGAAGCAGAGAGGAAGAGGAAGAAGGCCCAGAGGCATAAGACCAAGAGGGAACCCTGAGATCCCACGAGTGAGCTAAAAAGGGTGAAGGGTTGGCAGAAGAGGGCACCGGATCCCAAACTGACGGAGGCAAAACATCCTTAATCAGGAACCGGAGGTCGTGGTCAAGTTTTGCCACGACCCTCACCACATTCACCAGGAAGGTACACCACGAGTAGGGTCAGGAAAGCCTTAAAAGGTTTTACCATATAGAGGCCCAAGGGAACCGGACAAAGGTGGATCCCTGGTGGGGATGGCCGGAGAGAGAGAGAGAGAAGGGAGCTCAGGACCACGTTCCGGAATTGCCTGGGGGTTGGCCGAGTCCCGTACCTGGTGGACGCAGCACGGCTCGGGTGGTCACTCCCGGCCGAAGTGACTGAAGCAACACCAGTGAGTAAAAACCCTGAAACTGCATCCCACGTCTCTGTGCCTCCTTACCGCACCATCACAACCCCCATCATCTACACCTGCTGCCCTGAGGCCATACCCCTCCCGTTGGGGGTTATACCATCCCCGCTGCACCATCCTTCCACCGGCCTCAGCGGTCTGCTCTGCAGCGGCAGCTCCAAAGCTGCATTCAACGGGTGGCGTAGTCATCCAACATCTACTGCTAATAGACTCGCCACTTAGTTTGACTCCCTGGGCACGGACCGGGTCACCGCCACGAGACTACTACCCCCATCTGATCCGGCTCCGGGTAAGCCCCCGTGCGCGCGATGCCGCACGACACAGAAGGCCCAGGGGCGCGTCATAGACACTTTTGCAAATTTATTTAAAAAGAAAAACTGAAATATTCCATGGTCATATGTATTCAGAACCTTTGCTCAGACAAAGTGTCATCTATTCATTAATGTAGTTTGGGGGATGGGATCAGTATGACACACCAACATCAGATATGAGTGTGTACGCCCCAGCTACATCCAGTGATTTGTTGCATATAAGGAGTTTTTTTTGTTTAACCTCACACTAACGTATTATATATCCAGTGGCAAAAAATTATTTTCATCGCCTCTGGTGGGGATTTGGGGGTAGTGACCGCATAGGGTCAATATCTATAAAACTACCTGCACTAAGTCACTTTTTTATGGGCACTTTATTCATGTTGTATGTGTCATGTTGTGATTATTAAAGATTATCTTTTATGAAAAAGGGTTTTTTCTGTTAGACCAGAAGTCTTCCTACACCTGGCCGTCCAGCCAAACTGAGCAATCGTGGTGAGCCTTGATGAGAGAGGTAAAGAAGAACCCCAAGATCACTGTGGCTGAGCTCCAGAGATGCAGTAGGGAGATGGGAGAAAGTTCCACAAAGTCAACTATCACTGCAGCCCTCCACCAGTCGGGCCTTTATGGCAGAGTAACATAGTAACATAGTTTTTTTACGGTTGAATGAAGACTACGTCCATCTAGTTCACCCCATAGCCGAACATGTTGATCCAGAGGAAGGCAAAGAAAACCATGTGGCAAACACTAAGCTCCACATTGGGGAAAAAAATTCCTTCCTGGCTCCATACGACAATCAGACTAGTTCCCTGGATCAACGCCCTATCAAGGAATCTAGTATATATAACCTGTAATATTATACTTTTCAGGAAAGGCGTCCAGGCCCTTCTTAAATGTTAGTAGTGAATCCCTCATTACAACATCATGCGGCAGAGAGCTCCATAGTCTCACTGCTCTTACAGTAAAGAATCCGCGTCTGTGATTATGATTAAACCTTCTTTCCTCCAGACGTAGAAGATGCCCCCTTGTCCCCGTCTCAGGCCTCAGAGTAAAACGATCAGTAGAAGGGTCTTTGTACTGTCCCCTCATATACTTGTACATAGTAATAAGATCCCCCCTAAGCCTTCGTTTTTCCACAGTAAATAACCCCAAGTGTAATAACCTGTCTTGGTATTGCAGACCCCCCAGTCCTCTAATAACCTGTCTTGGTATTGCAGACCCCCCAGTCCTCTAATAACCTGTCTTGGTATTGCAGACCCCCCAGTCCTCTAATAACCTGTCTTGGTATTGCAGACCCCCCAGTCTTCTAATAACCTGTCTTGGTATTGCAGACCCCCCAGTCCTCTAATAACCTGTCTTGGTATTGCAGACCCCCCAGTCCTCTAATAACCTGTCTTGGTATTGCAGACCCCCCAGTCCTCTAATAACCTGTCTTGGTATTGCAGACCCCCCAGTCCTCTAATAATCTGTCTTGGTATGGTATTGCAGACCCCCCAGTCCTCTAATAACCTGTCTTGGTATTGCAGACCCCCCAGTCCTCTAATAACCTGTCTTGGTATTGCAGACCCCCCAGTCCTCTAATAACCTGTCTTGGTATTGCAGACCCCCCAGTCCTCTAATAACCTGTCTTGGTATTGCAGACCCCCCAGTCCTCTAATAACCTGTCTTGGTATTGCAGACCCCCAGTCCTCTAATAACCTGTCTTGGTATTGCAGACCCCCCAGTCCTCTAATAACCTGTCTTGGTATTGCAGACCGCCCCCAGTCCTCTAATAACCTGTCTTGGTATTGCAGACCCCCCAGTCCTCTAATAACCTGTCTTGGTATTGCAGACCCCCCAGTCCTCTAATAACCTTGGTCGCTCTTCTCTGCACCCGCTCTAGTTCAGCTATGTCTTTCTTATACACCAGAGACCAGAACTGTGCACAGTATTCTAAGTGTGGTCGCACTAGTGACTTGTATAGAGGTAAAATTATCTTCTCCTCATGAGCATCTATGCCTCTTTTAATGCATCCCATTATTTTATTTGCCTTTGCAGCAGCAGCCTGACACTGGCCACTAAACGTGAGCTTGTCATCCACCAATACACCCAGGTCTTTTTCAGTTACAGTTTTGCCCAGTGTTTTACAATTAAGCATATAATTATACATTTTATTTCCTCTGCCCAAGTGCATTACTTTACATTTATCCCCATTAAAGCTCATTTGCCATTTATCAGCCCAAGCTTGTAGTTTACATAGATCCTCCTGTAATATAAAATTGTCCTCCTCTGTATTGATTACCCTGCAGAGTTTAGTGTCATCTGCAGATACTGAAATATTACTCTGTATGCCCCCTACAAGGTCATTAATAAATATGTTAAAAAGAAGGGGGCCCAATACTGACCCCTGTGGTTCCCCACTGCTAACTGAGACCCAGTCTGAGTGTTTTCCATTAATAACCCCCCTTTGTTTCCTATCACTGAGCCAATTCTTAACCCACATCCATATATTTTCCCCTATCCCCATTGTTCTCATTTTATGTATCAACCTTTTGTGTGGAACCGGATGAAAAGCTTTTGAAAAGTCCATATACACAACATCCACTGCATTTCCTTGGTCCAGTCCAGAACTTGCCTCCTCATAAAAGCTGATCAGATTAGTCTGACAGGAACCGTCCCTCGTAAACCCATGTTGATATTGGGGGAACGGTCCCTCGTAAACCCATGTTGATATTGGGTCATGAGGTTCTTCTTCTTCAGATACTCTAGTATAGCATCTCTTAGGAAACCCTCCAGGATTTTACCCACAGTAGAGGTTAAGCTTACCGGCCTATAATTTCCACGTTCAGTTTTTGTCCCCTTTTTGAATATTGGCACCACATTTGCTATACGCCAGTCCTGTGGTACAGACCCTGTTATTATGGAATCTTTAAAGATTAAAAATAATGGTCTATCTATGACGTTACTTAATTCCTGCAGTACTCGCGGGTGTATCCCATCCGGGCCCGGGGATTTGTCACCTTTAGCGATTTTTAGACGCCGCCGCACTTCCTGCTGGGTGAAGCAAGTGACATTTAATGGAGAATTTTTGTCATCACTGATCATGTTTTCTGTCATGTGATTTTCTTGTGTAAATACTGATGAAAAAACTCATTTATCACATTGGCTTTTTCCTCATCCACCATTTCACCCAGACTATTTTTAAGGGGGCCAACACTATGATTTTTTAGTTTTTTACTATTTATGTAGTTAAATAATATTTTGGGGTTATTTTTACTTTCTCTGGCAATGATTCTCTCTGCCTCAATCTTTGCTGCCTTGATTTGGTTTTTACAGAATTTATGTAATTTTCTATATTTATTTAATGCCTCATCACTACCTACTTGCTTTAGTTCTCTAAATGCTTTCTTTTTGTCACTTAGTGACTTGACGGAAGCCTCTCCTCAGTGCAAGTGTGGCGCCCCTGCGGGTTCAGTCGCCACAGAGGTACTGCATCTCACCCAGAGGTGTGGTATCCCACTCTCAGGTAAGGATAGAGTGCTGCCCGGGACCCTAACACCTGCATCCAACAAATCCACTTCAGTAGGGCAGGGCGAGATTGCTCCTACGGGAGACCACAGTCCCTGGTCCCTGGCTGGAGTGGAGAGGAACCTAGTGAGGGGGAACCATGTAGTGGGTGTGGGTGGAGGACGTAGATCAGGGGAGCACTTGAGAGGAGCTGTATAAAAAGGGGAACCATCTTGGGAAGTGTGTTCAGTTGGAGGAGGAACGTGAGGGGAGCAGGGGCTCTGCACGAGCTCTGCTCCAGAGTGGGCCTAGCAGAGAGGCCCAGGAGGAGAAGGAGAGAAGAGAGGAGAGGAGTAGCAAGGAAGGCTCCAAGAGGAGGAAGGGATCCTAGGGGTACAGGCAGTGCTGGAGGCCACCCATACGCCCGAATCTACCTGGTGTGGAGGGATCAAGCCGCAGAGGGGACCGGCCCCTAAACTAGTGGAGAACTACAAGGCTCAGTTAGAAACCGGAGGCTGCTGTACTTGCAAGGTGCAGTGGCCACAACCAGAATTACATCGCCAAGAAGGTGGCCACAGAGAGTCCAGGGGACTGCAGGTCGCCCGACAAGACCCGCAGCTACTGGATTGGGACACTGATTGTGAGGCGCAGGGCAGGAGGGCGAGAGCCAGCGCAGGAAGACGACTGAGGAAGGCACATAGAAAGGGGTCCTGTCAGGCACACTTGAACTACCCGAGGGATTGCTGAACCCCGGCCCGGTGAACGCAGCGCGACGTGGGAGGTTGTACCTCTACAGTGCAACCTGAGGAACTTAACAACTGTGAGTAAACTCGGAAGACTGCACCCCACTGTCTCTGTGATTACTATCTGCGCCATCACCCCAGCACTACAACACCCAGCATCACCTATAACATCTACACTGCCCTGGTGTCACGCTGTCTCTGTATACTGGAGGTAGGGGGCCTAAGCTGACCCTAAGCTGGGGCCCTGACTAATCCCTCAACCTGGAGGTACTGTTAAAGGTACAGAGGTCCAGGCCGCCAGCGTAACCCCTACCTCCTGAGGATCCCTGCACCTAAGTAATCTAGTCCTGAGAAGGACCCCGATCACAACAAAAGGGGACAAGTAATAATATGCCCACACACAGTACTTAGACGAACGAGAAAGTACAAGGGAAAAACCAAAACCACCTTGCATACAAAAACTACACAACTACAACAGAGGGAACACCAACGGGAAAGGAGATAAATGATAAAGCGAGGAAGGGAAAAAACTCTCCGAATACACTTATCTCTGAAACTCCAAATACCACGATCCGCTCTGTTAGTCTGCATGAAATGCTTTCACCGACACTTCCCTAACAGACCAGCAGGCATTTGAAGGAGTCTCACTACAGCAGCCTTGATTGCAGCTGGGCGAGGCTGGACCTCGTCTAGCACAGAGAGAGAGAATTAACTCCCTCACTGCCGAAAAACACAAAGCACCAAAAAGTCAGCTGCGAGAAGTCAGGCTGTGTAATCGTGACGATCTTCGTGGCGACACACCCGTGACAGTACCCCCCCTTCTACGAGGGGCCTCCGGACCCTCAGGGCCAGGTTTATCCGGGTGAGTCGTGTGGAAGGCCCCAACTAATCGGTCTGCGTTAATATCCGACGCAGGAACCCACATCCTCTCCTCAGGACCATACCCTTTCCAATGAACCAGGTACTGAAGGGACCGGCGATTAAAGCGTGAATCGATGACCCTCGATACCTGGAACTCCAAGTTACCCTTGACCACCACTGGAGGGGGAGGTAAAGGTGACGGTACCACCGGCGCCACATACCTCTTAAGCAACGATCTGTGGAACACGTTGTGAATTTTAAACGTAGGGGGGAGGTCAAGACGGAATGCCACCGGATTAATAATAGAACTGATTGTGTACGGCCCGATGAACCTGGGACCCAGTTTCCAGGAGGGAACCTTAAGTTTTATATTCCTGGTAGACAACCATACCCGATCGTTCACACTTAGGTCCGGACCAGACACTCTCCTCCTATCAGCCATACGTTTGTATCGGTTCCCCATAGTATTCAGATTCTTCAGCACCCCTCTCCATACTGAAGCGAGTGATGAGGAAAATCGTTCCTCCTCAGGAACCCCCGAAGAGCCCCCCCTACTGAAAGTACAAAACTGGGGGTGAAAACCATATGCCCCAAAAAACGGGGACTTACCAGTGGACTCGCTCCGCCTATTATTAAGAGCAAACTCTGCCAGAGGTAAGAAAGAAGCCCAGTCCTCCTGGTTCTCTGACACAAAACACCGGAGATATGTCTCCAAGCTCTGGTTCATACGTTCCGTCTGACCATTGGTCTGAGGATGAAAAGCCGATGAGAACGACAAATGCATACCCCGCCGTGCACAAAACGCCTTCCAGAACTTGGACACAAACTGAGACCCCCGATCAGACACCACCTCGGAGGGTACCCCGTGAAGCCTCACAATCTCCCCAATGAACACCTGCGCAAGAGTTTTAGCATTAGGGAGAGCCGGAAGAGCGATAAAATGTGCCATCTTGCTGAACCTGTCCACTACAACGAGTATGACCATTTTACCCGAAGACGGAGGGAGGTCCGTAATAAAGTCCATAGACAGATGAGTCCAAGGACGCTCCGGGATCTTCAAAGGTAAGAGGGCCCCAGATGGACGGGTATGTGAGGTCTTAGAGCGCGCACAAACCCCACAGGACGCGACAAAAGTTACCACCTCCTTATGTAAGTTAGGCCACCAAAACCGACGCGAGAGGAGATCCACAGTTGCTCTACTCCCCGGGTGTCCTGCAAAAACTGAGTTATGGTGTGCCTCGATCACCTTTTGTCGCAACTGATCTGGAACAAACAGTCTCCCCGGAGGTCCAACAGGGGCGTCCCCCTGAGCCTCCAATGCCTCCTCCTCCAGCTCAGAGCATACTGTCGAAACCACCACCCCCTCCTGAAGGATAGGAATCGGGTCGTCCGTATTCCCGGCCCCAGGGAAACTACGAGATAAGGCATCCGCCTTTACATTTTTTGACCCAGGACGATATGTAACGACAAAATTAAACCTGGTAAAAAACAATGACCACCTAGCTTGTCTGGGATTCAGACGTTTCGCGGACTCCAGATATAGCAGGTTCTTGTGATCGGTGATGACGGTGACCGGATGGACTGCCCCCTCCAAAAAATGGCGCCACTCCTCAAAAGCTAACTTAATGGCCAAGAGTTCCCTATTGCCGACATCGTAATTCCTCTCAGCGGACGACAATTTTTTAGAGAAAAAGGCGCACGGATGCCACTTACCAGGGGACGAACCTTGTGACAATACTGCTCCCACCCCTACCTCGGAAGCGTCTACCTCTACAATGAATGGCTGTGACGCATCCGGTTGAATGAGTATGGGTGCCGAGGCAAAACATTTTTTCAAGGAGGAGAATGCTTGACAAGCCTTGTCAGACCACCTAGAAAAATCCGTCCCCTTTTTAGTCATGTCTGTGAGAGGCTTAACCATGGACGAGAAGTTACGAATGAACTTCCGGTAATAATTAGCAAACCCCAGGAAACGTTGTAGTGCCTTAAGATTCTCTGGCCGATCCCACTCAAGAACTGCCCGCACTTTCCCAGGGTCCATACGAAAACCGGACGCTGAAACCAGGAAGCCTAAAAACTGGAGTTCCTGTACGGCGAACACACACTTTTCCCATTTGGCATACAGTTTATTATCCCGCAAGATCTGTAACACCTGCCTAACGTGCTCCTGATGAGACACCAGATCCGGCGAGTAAATTAAGATATCATCCAGATATATGACAACAAACTGTCCCACCAGGCGGCGAAAAATGTCATTAACAAAGTGTTGGAACACCGCCGGGGCATTAGTCAGACCGAATGGCATGACAAGGTTCTCATAATGCCCCTCCGGAGTGTTAAACGCCGTCTTCCACTCATCCCCCTCCTTCATCCTAATCAGATTGTACGCCCCCCTGAGATCCAACTTAGAGAACCATTTGGCGCCCACGATCTGATTAAAGAGATCGGGAATAAGTGGGAGCGGATACGGATCTCGGACCGTAATCCGATTAAGTTCACGGAAATCCAGGCAAGGGCATAGGCCTCCATCTTTCTTCTTAACAAAGAAGAACCCTGCAGCCACCGGTGAAGATGAAGGTCTAATATGCCCCTTAGCCAGACTTTCTGAAATATAATCCTTCATGGCCTGCCTCTCAGGACCAGAAAGGTTATACAACCTAGCTTTAGGTAACTTGGCCTCAGGGAGCAGTTTTACAGAACAGTCATACTCGCGATGAGGAGGTAGTTCCTGACACCCTTTCTCCGAGAATACATCCTCAAAGTCCGCCCGAAATGTAGGTAAGACCCAAGGAGTAACCGCACCGATGACCGTGTTCATGCAGTTTTTATTACAGAATTTACTCCATTGGCTTATCTCTCTGGTTTGCCAATTAATAACCGGGTTATGCTTAGTTAACCAAGGAAGGCCCAACACTATAGGAGTGGGAAGACCCTCCAACACGTAGCAAGACAACAGTTCTTTATGTATCGCCCCCACTTGAAGTTTTACGTCATGCACAGCTTGCAAAAAACTTCCCTGACCGAGAGGCCTGGCATCGATCGAGAATATGGGGATGGGTTTAGCCAACTCACTCAATCGCATACCTTGAACCCGGGCAAACCGAGCATCAACCAGATTAGCCCCGGCCCCACTATCCAGAAGAACAGATATCCTCTCAGTTCTCGTACCCACCACCACCTCCGCCGGTACGAGAAACTGAGACGAACCTAGGGACGAAATACCTACTCCCAGATTGCCGTCCACCACACAACCTGGGATCAACAGTTTTCCGACGACTCTTCACTCTGCAAGGGACGGGATGGACACCCCCCAATAAAATGTCCCTTTCTCCCGCAGAAGAAACACCTTCCTGTCTTATGGCGCACCACCGGTCCCCTCCCCCGAAATGATGTCCCTCCTAATTGCATAGGCTCCTCTGGACTGACCAGGGGAACCACCATATGAGGGGACCTTGTAGGAGGTGGAGTCATCACAGGGGGTAGAGTTATCCCGCACCTCTCCCGAAGCCGTCTGTCAACGCGAATAGCAAGGGCCATAGCGGCTTCCAGTGACGCGGGAGAGTCATACTGTGCCAACACATCCTGTAATTTGTCGGATAAACCTTGACAAAACTGGCTCCTAAGAGCCGGGTCATTCCACTGGGTGTCCGTGGCCCACCTACGGAACTCCGAACAGAATTCCTCCGCCGGACGATCTCCCTGCTGGATCCTACGTAACTTAGACTCAGCAAGGGAGATCCGATCTGGGTCATCATATACGAGTCCCAGAGCAGCGAAAAACCTATCCACTGACTGGAGAGCCGGGGAGCCCGGGGGAAGAGAGAACGCCCAAGATTGTGGGTCCCCTTGTAGGAGCGAGATGACAATTCCCACCCTTTGTTCTTCACTCCCCGATGACCGAGGCCGCAGCCGAAAGTACAACTTGCATGCCTCCCGGAAAACAAAAAACTTGTCCCGCCCCCCAGTGAACCTGTCAGGGAGAGCTACTTTAGGTTCTGGTCCGGCTTGCTCCTGAGGATACAAAACCTTGGACCTAACGTCAGCCAGCTCCATGGACAAACTCTGCAACTGCCGAGCTAGACCGGCTACTGGATCCATGGTAGCTGGAGAAAAACTAAGTGGTCGGTGAAAATGTCACGCTGTCTCTGTATACTGGAGGTAGGGGGCCTAAGCTGACCCTAAGCTGGGGCCCTGACTAATCCCTCAACCTGGAGGTACTGTTAAAGGTACAGAGGTCCAGGCCGCCAGCGTAACCCCTACCTCCTGAGGATCCCTGCACCTAAGTAATCTAGTCCTGAGAAGGACCCCGATCACAACAAAAGGGGACAAGTAATAATATGCCCACACACAGTACTTAGACGAATGAGACAGTACAAGGGAAAAACCAAAACCACCTTGCATACAAAAACTACACAACTACAACAGAGGGAACACCAACGGGAAAGGAGATAAATGATAAAGCGAGGAAGGGAAAAAACTCTCCGAATACACTTATCTCTGAAACTCCAAATACCACGATCCGCTCTGTTAGTCTGCATGAAATGCTTTCACCGACACTTCCCTAACAGACCAGCAGGCATTTGAAGGAGTCTCACTACAGCAGCATTGATTGCAGCTGGGCGAGGCTGGACCTCGTCTAGCACAGAGAGAGAGAATTAACTCCCTCACTGCCGAAAAACACAAAGCACCAAAAAGTCAGCTGCGAGAAGTCAGGCTGTGTAATCGTGACGATCTTCGTGGCGACACACCCGTGACACCTGGAGCTAAGCTCTACCTGTGGAAAGCCACACCAACTTTGCTGCATTAACATCAGCTCCAGAGGACCTGCTCCGCAGCGGCGGCTCCCTTTAGCCGCATACCACAGGTGGCGTCATGAACTTTGTACATAAAAACTATAAAATCCCCTTTTTACTGACCGCCCTGGGTCATGGACTGGGTCACCGCCACTGTGATATCACCCCTAGCAATGACCGGCCTGGTACCGAGTTCCCCACGGCCCAGGGGGCGCGTCACAAGACATATGAAAGCCCGCATAGAGTTTGCTCAAAAACACATGAAGGACTCACAGACTATGAGAAATAAGATTCTCTGGTCTGATGAGATGAAGATAGAACTTTTTGGTGATAATTCTAAGCGGTATGTGTGGAGAAAACCAGGCACTGCTCATCACCTGCCCAATACAATACCAACAGTGAAACATGGTGGTGGCAGCATCATGCTATAGGGGTGTTTTTCAGTTGCAGGGACAGGACGACTGGTTGCAATTGAAGGAAACATGAATGCGGCCAAGTACAGAGATATCCTGGTTGAAGACCTCTTCCAGAGTGCTCTGGACTTCAGACTTTGCCGAAGGTTCACCTTCCAACAAGACAATGACCCTAAGCACACAGCTAAAATAACAAAGGAGTGGCTTCAGAACAACTCTGTGACCATTCTTGACTGGCCCAGCCAGAGCCCTGACCTAAACCCAACTGAGCATCTCTGGAGAGACCTGAAAATGGCTGTCCACCAACATTCACCATCCAACCTGACGGAACTGGAGAGGATCTGCAAGGAAGAATGGCGGAGGATCCCCAAATCCAGGTGTGAAAAACTTGTTGCATCATTCCCCAGAATACTCATGGCTGTACTAGCTCAAAAGGGGGCTTCTACTCAATACTGAGCAAAGGGTCAGCATACTTATGACCATGTGAGATTTCAGTTTATCTTTTTTAATAAATTTGCAAAAATTTCTACATTTCTGTTTTTTTTAGTCCAGATGGGGTGCAGAGTGTACTATAATGAGAAAAAATATACTTTATAGAATTTACCAAATGGCTGCAATGAAACAAAGAGTGAAAAATTTAAAGGGGTCTGAATTCTTTCCGTACCCCCTGTATCTACGTCTCTTGCATGGGGCATTGGAGTTCCTCCAAATTTTTGGCAGCCGTTGCTTCCTTGCATAGGCAAACACTATGGGAGACCCACTTCCTAATAATGGGAACATTGTTTTTAGGAGGCTCTCTGAACCCTATGTCTCTTGCAAGGGGCATTGGAGTGCTTCCAAATTTTTGGCAACCCTTGCAGTCACTTCATATGCAATAACAGTATAGGAGACCGACTCGTTAATAATGGGAACAACAAAGCATAGCCGGTTGATGGCTCTCTAACAATAGAGAGGGCCAACGGCTGGCCCTTTAAGAATAGTAAGGGCTGCCTGATGGCCTATAAAAATAGGCTTTGTGACTTTCAGAGTCCCTCCATCATAAATGAAACATGATGTGTCTGATGATGTGTCACACACCACATTGCCAGATAAGGTTGTAAAATGTTAAAATGACATTTCCCAGTGAATGCATTTGTCTTAGTTGAAAGCAATGCAAAAGTGCAAAAATGCATCAAAAACGCTACGTGTGAACATAGCCCAAGGTGTGGAGGAGTATTTTTGTTTTTTGTTATTTATTTTTCCTTATGTACAAGTCATTACCCTGGAAAGGAAGTTCCTTAACATATTTCTCAGGAAAATCCATTTTGGTTTCATTTTTGTATGTTTTATTGTGAGTCCGTAAAAGTAGCGTAATACTCTGACCACGTTGCTGACAGCAGTGATCTGGGAGTCAGAAATGCTTCCAGGGGTCTTCCCCAAGCTGTTCCCATGTCATTTGAGCACTGTTCCCATTGATTTGGGCAATTTTTAGGCCCTCTGTAGACCGCTGGTGGGGGGCGGCCGGAAAAATGCTGGAGTTTCCCATAGACTTACATTGGGCTCGTTGCTCGGACCGAGCACTCAAGTGTTCCAATTTGCTCGACCAGAGCATCGAGCACCCGAGCATTTTACTGCTCGCCCATCACTATCTGAGACCTATTTTTAATGTATACAGTTTTAAAAAGTTTGGGACACACTGAGAGGTTTGCCGTGACATGGCAGCGGCTTCATACAATCTGATCAGAATGGTAAACTAAGACCCTCATGGTCCGTATTGCTATCTTTGCTTTGTGGCATTAGAACTCCGTATGATTTTTTGACATGTGGTCCTGGGCTTTTTCTATACTTCTAGCACAATATGTTGTAAAACCCAGTGACAGATGCAGTTTAACAATCCACTGGGACTAGAGATGAGTGGATCTATTGGCGGGAGGCCGCAGATCCATCCACTCATCTCGGAATGGACCCTAGAATTCTATTCCTTTCAGTCCAAACATTTGATGTCCAGCGTTTAGTGCACGGGAGCACAACTACCAACAGATGGGATTTGTGTCTCCTTCTTACCTCGGCTTCAGACCAAATTAATGCATAGCGGAAGTAGCCATAGCAGTTTGCCTTGTAGTAGAACCAGCCATTTGGGCAGCTGGACCGGGCCTTGCTACCTGAAATAAAAAAAGTTGTGAAATAGTGAGCGCCCATCATGGACCATACCTGCCTCCCATACACCGGGCGTATTGGAAGGGTTACTACAATGTGGCAGGACGCTTCCTCAGCCCTTGTGTAGGTGGATGTAACCTTGTCTCCATCTTTATTACTGTGTATGAGAGAAGGAAGGGCAGCGCCATGTTCTGGAGACATCTACACAACAGGACCTGGAGAAGAAGCGAGGGTGGAGGACCCAGCAGCAGAACGTGGGCTGGGAGGTGACGGATTGCGCTGAGTGTAAGCAGAAGATTCGCCTCTACAGAAGCGTCACGTTTATTCTTCTTGACAGGGTTACTTCAGACTCGGCTGTTTGAATGCTGACACCCTTCATGTCTCGTGGTGTCTCAGAGAGATCGGATATTGTACCTTCAGCGACTTGTGTGACTGCCAGGGATCCCAGGAGAAGAATGAGGGCGCACCAGGTGACGGCCATGATACCTGCAGAACAGTAATGAGCGGCATTAGACTCCGGACATCGGACTGTCATATGGGCCTGGATTGGGGGTCATCAACCTCCAGCTTTACACTTCCTTCACCATTTCCATTCTTATAACCCTCTAACCACTCCCGTAGAATATCAGCCACCGGTGGCATCGGTGAGGGGAGGTAACCTTCCTGGCCATGGACATCAGTTCAGGATGTGATGCATGCACTTTCTATGAAAACCTAAGGTGGGCCTCTACACTCTGAGGCCAGGTCCTTGCAAGGTCCAACATTCTGCCCTCAAACCTTGCAGTATATATTTAGACCGATCGGAGGTCCATTTTTAACCCCTTCCCGATGTAGGATGTACATTAACATCCTATGTTGGGTCCTCCTCTTTGAAGCATGCTCAGTTCATGAGCCCGGCAGATGATGGCTGTGTTATTCAGCCATCATCTGCCTCTAACAGCTGTAAGTGGAGCAGAACTACACATGCAGCTAAGGGTATGTGCAGACGATCTGGAGCCGGTTGCGGCCCGGAGGCTGCGGAGAAGCCGCCTCCGGCTTCCGCTTATTATGCAAATGAGCGACGCCATTTTTTTTCTCACAAGCGGGCTTTCCTCATAGATCATAGAGGTTAGGTCTATGGGGAAAGTCCGCATGCGCACCCGCAGGAGGAAATAAACATGCTGCGGTCTGGAAAGACGCACCCCATGTCTGTTTCCACGGGTGATCCGCAGACGCATAGTGGGCATGGGATTTGTATAAATCCATCCACTGCTGTAACATCTGACCGCTGCGGATGGCACGCAGCTTTTACTGACCGCGGGCACAGACCCGAACTGGTTAAATACCACAGTCTGACCGCAACATTTACACTGCGCGGCCTGGGGGTGCAGCTGACGCGCCCCTGGGCCTGAGTCGCGCAGCGTTGCGCACGCGGGAGCCTACCCGGAGCCGGATCAGGTGGGGGTTGTAGTCTCGTGGCGGTGACCCGGTCCGTGCCCAGGGAGTCAGACTAAGTGGCAGTCTATTAGCAGTAGATGGTGGATGACTACGCCACCCGTTGATTTGCAGCTATGGAGCTGCCGCTGCAGGGCAGACCGCTGAGGCCGGTGTAGAATTGTGCAGCGTGATAGTATAACCCCCAACGGGAGGGGTATGGCCTCAGGGCAGCCGACGTGGAAAATGAGGGTAGCAGGAACCACTCAGAGACGGTGCGGTGTAATTCAGGGTCTTTACTGGTAACAACGATAGACCCTCCCGGAGTACTTGCTAGCGAACGGGGCCTGGTCAGTCCTTGAGCAGATGGGATCTCCCCTGGCCAGGCGGAGTTGTAGGCCTCCCAAACTGGCTGTACTCTTCTGGCTACCTTGCTAGAAGCGGGTATAAGTAGCCCACGTCCCTGAGTGTACCGTGTGGTGCTCACCCGTATGGCCGGTGACTCGGGGCCTTCTAATGGCTTCCGCTCCACGATGGCGGTGCTGGTCCCACGCGTGTGACCGTGCCTTCGGGTTTCTGGGCCAGAGGACCTGAAATCCCCTGCCGGTCGGCTTCTGCTGCTGGGTAAGAGTTAGTCCCCACAGCCTCGGACGCCGGGTCCGGTAAGAAAGCTTCTCAGTCAGGGCGAGCTCTGCAGCTGCCAGCCCCTGACTTGTAGTAGTATTGCTCCCACTGAGCTTCTGCTGTTTCTTCCTGTGACTGTTTCTTGTCTCTACTCTCCTTGACTGACTAACCCTGCTTCAGCCCCGGGTTTATATAGGGGAAGGTCTTCCCCTCCCAAGACTGGGCAGGAGGTGTAGCATGCACAGGATCCCTGACCAAAGGACCTCCCACCTGCTCTCAGACATAACATTACATTACTGTGGGAAACCAGACCCCTGGGGTGCCACATTCCCCCCTAGTGAAATTTAGTACTCCGGGACTAAACATATTTTAGAAAAACATAACAAGATATAACAACAATAATAGTACAATAAGAAGAAACACATAAAGGTGGTCACGGCATGTCCGTAACCGGGTGTAGTCTTTGAAGAAAAGCAAGGTGTCCATTTCACCAAAACAGGGAGACGTAACCAGGTAGGGGTTTGTCCTGCCCCGAGTCCTTAACAGTCTTTAGTCCGTCCTGGGTTACGCTCCAACTATGTACAAAGGATTCCCGGTAAATCCACCAAGGACTCCTACAAATAACTAGAAACACAAAATTATACACAAGCAACAATACACAGGTAAACATAAATAAAACAATTTATACACTTCAAATCCTCCAACGTGCGGGTAACTGGCCTCTAGTGGCCTTAGTGGACCTACGGAGCTGACTGTCTAGCCCTGAACTACAGGGTGTAGGAGCTGTCAAGGGTAAACTGGGCAGCTGTCTACCGGCTCTTTGGCTCACTAGGGATATGGCAGGCTCACTGCAAGCAGAGGGTTGATCCTCCTGGTCTGCGGGTGTGGGGTCTTCTGCCTCCTGGACCGGCTGTTCTTCCAGCTCTACCTGTTGCTCCGTAGGTGCTTGGGATGCTGGTTGGAGGAAGGTGAGTACGGGTACCACAACTGCACCATTGACTTGAGTCCAAGACCGAGGGAAGTCCCCGAGCACAGTACTAACCATATCTTCCCTTTCCTCTACGGGTCGATGATCTTCTTGTTCCTCTTCAGGGTTCCTCAGTTGTTCGGGACACTTCTTCAGGTGGTCCCGGGATACAATGGCTGTAGTTTCCCATCCGTCTTTACTGATGGTACAAACCTTCGGGTTCTCGTGGCTTGAGGGCAGTACGGTGTACGGGTCCTTCTCCCACTGGTCGTCCAACTTGTGGAGCCGTCTCTTCCTCTTCAAGACCTGCTCTCCGGGTACCAGGGGAACAGCGGGAGCATACTGGTTGTAAGTTTTCTCTTGTCTTTCCCTATCCTGACAGAGACTTCGCTCCACGCTCTCCTGTACTCTCCGGTACTGCTGCTGCCTCTCTGTGTCCCAGTCTGCTTCTGGTGAAGTGTCCTCGGGTGTCAGGACTCCCATTTCCAGGTCAACAGGTAACTTACCAGGTCTTGCCCTCATTAGGTAAGCCGGGGTACAGTTGGTGGAACCTACCGGGATGTGGTTGTATAGGTCCACCAGATCGGGCAGCTTCTCAGGCCACAGACTGCGTTCTTCCAGGGGCAACGTTTTCAGAAGATCCATTACCACCTGGTTCATTTTCTCACAAAGTCCATTAGTTTGCGGATGATAGGGTGTTGTCCTTATCTTCCGGCAGCCATACAGAGTGCAGAATTCTTGGAAGACCTCCGCTTCAAAGGCAGGTCCCTGGTCTGTCAACACTTGGTCCGGGTACCCGTGTGGACGGCAGAAATGCTGCTGGAAGGCTCTCGCTGCTGTTCGAGCTGTTAAGTCCTTGACGGGGACGACAACCAAGAACCGGGAGTAGTGATCCACAATGGTTAGTGCGTAGACGTAGCCACTTCTGCTTGGGGTCAGTTTTACATGATCCAAGGCTACCAGTTCCAACGGCTGCCGGGTGACGATGGACTGCAGGGGAGTCTTCTGGCTGGCACGATCCTTCCTTCTTAGGTTGCACGGGCCACAGTCTCTGCACCACTTCTCAATGGTTCCCCTCATGCCTACCCAGTGGAATCGCTCGCGCAGCAGGAACTCCAGCTTCTTCCACCCGAAGTGTCCAGCTCCGTCGTGGTATGCCTCCATCACCATGGCTGCGTCTCTTCGTGGCACCACTACTTGCCAGAGTAGTTCATGCGTCCGGGAGTTAACCATTCTGCGGCACAACTTCCCCTTGTAAAGGAACAGTCGACTCCTCTCTGCCCATAGTTGTTTGGCTTCCTCCGGAGCGTCTGGTTCAAGGCAAGCCTCCGGGCGAGTCAGCATCTCCTTCACCAGTCGGACGGCAGGGTCGCTGTCTTGCGTTTCCGCCCAGTTGTAGTGAGGTAAGGGGTTCAACGTAGCAGCCTGCTTACTCCTTACCCGGTGGGAGTACTGGATAGTCCCATGACGGTGGAACGCAGGGAGTTCAACTTCTTCCAGTCCCTCCGGATCTTCTCCTTCGTCCGGCAGGTTGGGCATCCTGGACAGGGCGTCCGCGTTGGTATTGGAGCGTTCGGCCCGGTATTTGATTGTGAACTCGTAGTTGGACAGACGGGCCATCCACCTCTGCTCCAGGGCACCGAGTCTTGCCGTGTCCAGGTGTGTCAACGGGTTGTTATCCGTGTACACGGTGAACCGGGAAGAAGCGAGGTAATGCTTAAAGCGCTCGGTGACTGCCCATACTACGGCCAGGAACTCTAGCTTAAATGAGCTGTAATTCTCGGGATTCCTTTCGGTGGGTCGCAGCTTTCGGCTGGCGTAGGCGATTACTCGTTCCTTCCCCTGCTGGATCTGGGACAGTACGGCTCCTAGCCCGATGTTACTGGCGTCGGTGTAGAGGATAAAGGGCTGGCTATAATCCGGGTACGCCAGGATTTCGTCCCCCGTGAGGGCCATCTTCAGCTGGCGGAAGGACTCTTCTTCCAGCTCCTCCCATTTGAAGGGCGGCTTCTGGTTCTTGGCCTTCCGGGACTGGCCTATCAGGAGGTCCTGCATAGGTGCTGCCTTTTTGGTGAAACCGGGAATAAACCTTCGGTAGTAGCCTACCAACTCGAGGAACTGCCGCACTTCTTTTACGCTGGAGGGGCTTGGCCATTCCTTAATTGCGGTGATCTTATTAGGGTCGGGAGCCACTCCGTCAGCGCTCACCACGTGTCCCAGGTACTGCACCTTTGGCTTCAGGAGGTGACACTTGGAGGGTTTCACCTTTAGGCCGTAACTCGCCAGAGCTTCGAACACTTCCGCCAGGTGTTTCAGGTGGTCCTCATACGTCTTGGAATATACGATGACATCGTCCAGGTACAACAGGACCGTCTCGAAGTTTCTGTGGCCCAGACAACACTCCATTAGTCGTTGGAAGGTTCCTGGTGCGTTGCAGAGTCCGAACGGCATGCAGGTGAACTCGCTAAGTCCCATCGGGGTGGTGAATGCGGTCTTCTCCCGGTCTGCCTCTGCTACAGGAACCTGCCAGTACCCGCTAGTGAGGTCCAAGGTAGAGAAGAAGTTAGCAGATCTTAAAGCAGCCAATGACTCCTCTATCCTTGGTAAGGGGTACGCATCCTTGTGTGTGATACGGTTGATTTTCCGGTAATCTACACACATCCTCATGGTGTTGTCTTTTTTTCTGACTAAGACTAGTGGAGCTGCCCAGGGGCTACAGCTATCCCTGATCACCCCAGCCTCCTTCATGTCTCTAAGCATCCCCTTGGCGTGTTGGTAGTGTGCAGGGGGTACGGGTCGATACCTCTCTTTTATGGGAGGATGGTCTCCCGTGGGGATGTGGTGTTCTACCCCCTTGACTCGCCCGAAGTCTTACGGGTGTTTACTAAACACTCTCTCGTACTCTTGAACCACCCGATAGACTCCCTGTTTCTGATGTGAGGGAGTGGAGTCAGTACCCAAATGTAGTTGCTGACACCAGTCCTCCTTTGTTTTCTTAGAGCCGTTACCTTCCTCCGGGTGAGATGGAGGCAAGGGTTCCATAGATTGTATAGCATTTTGGTTAATGGTATATAATTTGGCTAGCGTGACATACCGGGGCAGGTACACTTCCCTCTTCCCGATATTGATTATGCGAACGGGCACCCTCCCATGGCGTACATTAACCACCCCCCGTGCTGTCAAGATGGTGGGCCTACTGTCTGAGTAAACTGGTTCTACCATTGCCTGGTAATCTCTACCTCTCAGACCAATAGCTGCCCGGCACCAAATCATCATTTCACTTTTTGGGGGCATGGCAATAGGAAAAGGGTCACACATTCTTACGCTACCAATCTCACCGCCGGAGAGTTCCACCTGTTGCCGTCGCATCAGTGCCCGGATCTCTTTCTGGAGCACCCGCTGCTCGCCGGAGCTGGCGTTCTTGGCAACCTGCTGTAAAAGGAAAATCACCTCTGCAAGACAATTTTCAATTACATTAGTTCCTAGAGTTATTTTTGGGTGACTCTCATGTTTGTCAATATCTACAATGATCAGTCCCTGTGCTGCCAGTTCGACTCTACCGATTTTGATGGTCACCTCTTTAAATCCGATCTGTGGCACGGGCTGGCCATTGCTGGCGATGATACTCAAGTCGTCGTCAGGGTAGCGGGTAATATCCGAGTCATTCCAGTACTGCTTAAAGAGCACGTACGGGATGGTGGTGACCTGTGACCCGGTGTCCAGTAGGGCACTCATGGGAATGCCATCCAGTACCACAGGCAAGACTGGACGTCCTCCCACATATCTGTCGCGCCAGTTCGATGGGCCTGGTGATCTTTTTCCTGGGGGTTGGCCCTCTACCCCAGGTTGTGCCCGTTTAAAGAACAGTACCTTGCCATATGTCCGGGTTGATTGCAGCGGCGGCAGATGGGTCGTCCGTCTTCGCTGTATCGGTCACTGGGTCTTCCTCTGGCCGGTGGGGTCCTCCTTGGTCGACGCCACGGGATGTCCTCTGGTCCGGATGCCAGCTGGATCTTCCCTGGGGTGGAAACCTGTAAAGACTGCACAGTTCGGGTTAGCGCAGCAACGCTCTTAGCTAGCTCTTGGACTTGATGGTGTAGGTCTGGAGCCGGGTCATTGTCCAAAGCCTGCGCATCAGCTCCCACAGGCCCTGCCGACAAGGGCGCCGCCTCCTGGTGGTAAGTGATAGCTGGGCGCCTGTGGGTCACAACGCCACCCGGTGCCGGTTCTCGGAGCACCCGGATGGCTCTGTCCTTGAACTGTGCAAAGCCCAGATGGGGATCCTGTAAGGCCATCGCCCGCAACTGGGTTCGGTGGGCATTACAATATAGTCCCTCTATAAATTGTTCGGTCAACGGCCTGTCCTCGTTTCCCACTCCATCAGGGTCGGTCTGCTTAATGGCCCTCAGGGCCTCTTGTAGGTTTAGTGCATAGTCCCTTATACTCTCATGCGCTCGCTGCTTGCACCCGTAGAATCTAAGCTTAATCTCGGCTGAGGTGCGAGTATCAAAGGTATCCTTCAGCCGGGTTAGTATCCCTGCGACAGTCTTCCTCCCAGGTGGCCAGGATTTTACTTCCCTTTTGGCTGCCCCGGTTAGTTGGGCCACCAGGATGCTCACTTTTTGCTCTTCTGTGAGGGGGTACACCTGGAAGAGGCTATCCAGCTTTTCTCTAAAGTCATGCAGGGTATGTGACTCCCCTGAGTACTGGGGTAGCCAAGCTGCTCCCGGGATATAGGGCATGGTGAAGGGCATAACTGCAGCAGCGGTGGCGCTGGCGGGGGTTGAGGCAATGAAGCTCTCCTCCGCATCCGACATCTTCCTCCCCCCTAGTGGACCGTGGCCTACCTTGCGATGATCCTGTTCCGTAGACCGCGGCTCCGCAGTAGATCGTCAGGGTTGAGGACCTTCCGTCGCGCTCCGGTGACGTCGGCGTCTGCTGGGCTCCTTCCAGGACCTTACGCAACGTCCGGACGTGAGGCGGGGCTTCAGTTCTCGCGCGCTTTCGGAGTCCACGCCCCTCTTCTTCCCGCGCGGCGTCCTCAAGATGGCGTCCAACGGCGGGAAAACTCCACGGATGGCGGGAAGAAGGCTGAAGATGGCGCCGGATGGCGGGAATCTTCACAGATGGCGGGAAGAAGGCTGAAAATGGCGCCGGATGGCGGGAATCTTCACCGATGGCGGGAAAACTTCACGGATGGTAAGTTTTAAAAGTCTCTTTTTCAGGCACGCAGTACCCAGTGGTTGCGGGCACGAAATCCTGCCGACTACGCCAAAGTTGACGCGCCCCTGGGCCTGAGTCGCGCAGCGTTGCGCACGCGGGAGCCTACCCGGAGCCGGATCAGGTGGGGTAGTAGTCTCGTGGCGGTGACCCGGTCCGTGCCCAGGGAGTCAGACTAAGTGGCAGTCTATTAGCAGTAGATGGTGGATGACTACGCCACCCGTTGATTTGCAGCTATGGAGCTGCCGCTGCAGGGCAGACCGCTGAGGCCGGTGTAGAATTGTGCAGCGTGATAGTATAACCCCCAACGGGAGGGGTATGGCCTCAGGGCAGCCGACGTGGAAAATGAGGGTAGCAGGAACCACTCAGAGACGGTGCGGTGTAATTCAGGGTCTTTACTGGTAACAACGATAGACCCTCCCGGAGTACTTGCTAGCGAACGGGGCCTGGTCAGTCCTTGAGCAGATGGGATCTCCCCTGGCCAGGCGGAGTTGTAGGCCTCCCAAACTGGCTGTACTCTTCTGGCTACCTTGCTAGAAGCGGGTATAAGTAGCCCACGTCCCTGAGTGTACCGTGTGGTGCTCACCCGTATGGCCGGTGACTCGGGGCCTTCTAATGGCTTCCGCTCCACGATGGCGGTGCTGGTCCCACGCGTGTGACCGTGCCTTCGGGTTTCTGGGCCAGAGGACCTGAAATCCCCTGCCGGTCGGCTTCTGCTGCTGGGTAAGAGTTAGTCCCCACAGCCTCGGACGCCGGGTCCGGTAAGAAAGCTTCTCAGTCAGGGCGAGCTCTGCAGCTGCCAGCCCCTGACTTGTAGTAGTATTGCTCCCACTGAGCTTCTGCTGTTTCTTCCTGTGACTGTTTCTTGTCTCTACTCTCCTTGACTGACTAACCCTGCTTCAGCCCCGGGTTTATATAGGGGAAGGTCTTCCCCTCCCAAGACTGGGCAGGAGGTGTAGCATGCACAGGATCCCTGACCAAAGGACCTCCCACCTGCTCTCAGACATAACATTACATTACTGTGGGAAACCAGACCCCTGGGGTGCCACACAGCCATCTAAATGTGACGTGAGCACAGGGCGCCAGTGGGTGACAGCTGGATCAACAGGTTTAGGCAGAGGGATTTTACTAATACCATTATTAGAATCACAAAAGTAATACAAAATATAAAACTAACTAAAAAATGATAAACGGGTTCATTTGTAATTGTAATAGTGCAGCAATAATAACAATGGTAATAATACATTGTGAGGCCGAGGCCCAGTAAGTTAGTAAGTTAGTGAAGGGAGGACAATTGGGGGAGGACAATTGGGGGAGGAAGGTTGAACTGGATGGACCGAGGTCTTTATTCCACCTCCGTTACTTTGTTACTATGCCAGCGCTCCTATGAAGCCCAGCGTGCTGTTGTGGCACCCTGCTACTACAGGTACCACAGGACCCAAAAGGGTGCATGGATGGACTTCTCCACAAGGGGCCCTCACTACGAACATACACCTCCACCCTTCCACCTCAGACCACCAGAGGGAGCCCTGTTAGGGATATATATATGGAGGGTGCAGTCAGGCAGTTCAGTTCAGTTGGAGAGCATGCTGGCACTTAGACCAGTGAAGAAGCAGCACGTGAGCTGCTGTGTTCTGAGGGCCCCGAGTGTGGCCGGAGGCAAAGAGGAAAGGAGAGAGGAGTTAAGGGGGCAGAGGAGCATTTCAGGCTCACCCCAGAATACAAACCGGACACCGAGTCCACACCTACAGGGTCCTCTACACCCAGTAGGGATTACCGGCATACCAGGAGGATTACAGATCCCTGGTCGACCTGAAGCTAAACCCTTTACAGGACTAGGAACCACGAAGGCCCCAGCATCCATGGATAGTGGTTGCCACAGAGAGGTCCTACTACCAAGTGACAGGTGAAGAAGGAACAGCACGACACAGAAGCTAGGCCCAGTTGCAGGTTGGCCAGGAGCTTAGAGAGAGGGAGAAACAGACCAGGAGGCCTTTTACCCGCTCATTGGGGAGAGTCCAGAAGTGCACCCTTCCTCCCGAGTACCCTGGACCTTACCTGTTATCCACACTAGTAAAGGTACTGAAGTGAATCTCCTGTCTCTGTCAGTTACTCCTGCTGCGCCATCTCTTCTGCACTACAATGCCCAGCATCACCATCTGCACCTACACTGCCCTGGGGCTGTGCTCTGCCTGTGGGGAGCCGCACCAACCCAGCTGCCCTAACACCTGTCCCGGAGGTCTGCAGCAGCGCTGCTACCCGTTACCAGGAACCACAGGTGGCGTCAAGAGACAAAAACTGTTACCGACCAAAAAAAACCCCTTTTTCAAGAGAGACTCCAGAGTACGGGCCCGGGAGCCAACTGCCGTGACATCCTAAACAAGGTAAAAGGCCCGGGTACCGAGTCCCCTATATCCCCCTGGGCGAGACACTGTCGTGACTTGTACTATATACTGCTATACCATGGCGTCGCGTTCTACAGTACAGATGATCAGACGATCGCGGATTCAGTTTCTATTGCAAATCGCAAGAAACACAAAGGTTTTAAAAACTAAAAAAGTAAATGCTCAAATCGTTTTCATTTTCCCACTTGCACACAAAGAGGCTTGTAAGGGCGCTGTTCACACCTGGGTAGTGCATAGTATTTGGGGTACCGGCATACGGCGTAACCAATAGGCTGTAAGCCGAATACTGTGCACTACCCAGTAGTGTGCACTACCCAGGTGTGAACAGCGCCCTTACAAGCCTCTTTGTGTGCAATTCTAATGCTGACAATCACCCCCTCCATGACCTGGTCGGCTGTAAGTGGTTGTCTCATCAGTATATTTACACTGTACAGCCGCCACCTTTGTTATATGGGTTTGCTGCATCCTGGTCGTGCATTACGTCTGAACTACTGAGCAGGTAAATGCTGCTGCTTTTTTTTGCTGTGTTTTCTCCTTGAATCTTGGGGTAATTGTAATTCTTCTTATTGTGGCTTTGCTTTTTGTGTTTACCACTTCTAACCCCTTTCCGACCAAGTCAGTAATAGTACGTAGCTGCGCCCTGGGCCGTATGGACCAGCTACGTACATAATAGGGCATAATGCGATCGCACCCGCACACAAGCGGTGCTGGGCGATCACCGCCGGGTGTCAGTTGATTGTCACAGCTGACAACAGGTGCTAGGAGCGGTCCCGCACCACTCCCAGCACATTAACCCCCGCAATGCTGCGATAGAAGTAGATTGCAGCATTGCGGGGGCAAGGGGGGAGGTAATCGCTGATACCTCCTCTCCGGCCTCCAGCGATGTCTGCTGCGGCTCCCGGATATTGTCCTGACGACCCGATGTCATCATGACAACTTCCGGGTCACCAGGAGGCAGGAAGTTACTTTGGTTATGCGCAGTGCATGACCAAAGTAACATCTCCCCTGTGTGCAGCGCTGACAGGCTGTATAGCACAGGGATGCTGCTGCTACTCTCTATGCTATACAGCCGATCAGGCTGCAAAAAGTGAAAGTCCCACAGTGGGACAATGTGTAACAGTAAAAAAAAGTGTAGGAAAGTGAAAAAAAAATTGTAAAAATATAAAAAAAGTGAAAAAAATAATCCCCAAAAAGTAAAAATATATTGAACCCATAATATTTATTTATTATGAAAAAATAAAAATAAACCAATAAAAGTACACATATTTGGTATCGCCGCATCCGTAATGACCTGACCTATAAAACTATCCCACTAGTTAACCCCTTTAGTGAACACGGTAAAAAAAATAAAAAACAAAGCAAAAAACAATGCTTTATCACCATACCACCAAACAAAAAATGGAATAACACGCGATCACAAAAGAAAAATATAAATAAAAATGGTACCGCTGAAAACATCATCTCATCCCGCAAAAAACAAGCCACCATGCAGCTCCATCAGCCGAAAAATAAAAGTTATAGCTCTCAGAATAAAGCGATGCAAAAAAAAATATTTTTTCTATAAAATAGTTTTTATTGTGTAAAAGCGCCAAAACATAGAAAAATGATATAAATGTGGTACCGCTGTAAACGTACTGACCCGAAGAATAAATCTTATAAATTTTACCACACGCGGAACAGCATTAAAAAAACCCCGCAAAAAACAATTCCTAAATTGCTGGTTTTTGTTTATTCTGCCTCCCAAAAATCGGAATCGGAATAGAAAACGATCAAAAAATGTCACGCGCCCGAAAATGGTGCCAATAAAAACGTCAACTTGTCCCGCAAAAAACAAATCGTCACATGACTGTCGGCCGAAATATGGAAAAATTATAGCTCTCAAAATATGGCGATGCAAAAACTACACACAAAAAAATGGGTCTTTTAGTGTGTGACAGCTGTCAGTCATAAAAACCCGATATGATTCTGGTATCTCTGTAATTGCACCGACCCGAAGAATAAAGTCGTCTAATCACTTATACCGCACGAGGAACAGCGTAAAAAATAAACTCTAGGGTTAGGGTTGTGCTAGGGTTAGGGTTAGAGTTGGGGTTAGAGTTAGGCTAGGGCTAGGGTTAGGGTTAGGGTTGGGATTTTTTCAAAAGTTAAGAAAAAAAAAAACGATGACGATATGGCGACTAGTGTTGAGCGCTCGCTACTTGAGTTTGCATCGGGTGCTCGGGTATGCACTGAGTATCGTGGGTGCTCGAGTCTCCGCCCCATATGCTTCGCGGCCAAAAAAAACTTGCGGTGATTGCCTGCCATGCACGAGCGATCCCCTCATGTTTTTTTTGGGGGGGTGCCTAATAATCGTGAAACATGCGGGGCAGGGACTCCAGCACCCACGATACATGGTGCATACCTGAGTACCTGATGCAAACTCAAGTAGCGAGCACTTGCACTCAAGACTAATGACAACTTATTCAATATGATGACCTAATGTTATCAAATTCTGTGTCGTACCTCTGGGCTCAAAATGTACACTATACCCCTTGATAAAATCCTTGGGGGGTCTAGTTTCCAAAATGGTGGCACTTGTGGGGGGTTTCCACTATTTAGGCACATCAGGGGCTCTCCAAACGCAACATGGCGTCCACTCTTGATTCCAGCCAATTTTAGTTCAAAAAGTCACACAGTGCTCCTTCCCTTCTGAACTCTGCCGTGCGCCCAAACACTGTATTTTCCCCACATATGGGGTATTGGTGCACTCAGGAGAAATTGCACAACAGGTTTCATTTTCTCCTCTTACCCTTGTGAAAATAAAAAATTTGGGGCTAAAAGATAATTTTTGTGGAAAAAGTTTGATTTTTTTTTTATTTTCACAGCTCCATGTTATAAACTTCTGTGAAGCACCTGGGGGTTCAAGGTGCCACCACACATCTAGATAAGTTCCCTGAGGGGTCTAGATTCCAAAATGGTGTCACTTGTGGGGGTTTCCACTGTTTAGGCACATCAGGGGCTCCCCAAATGCAACATGGCGTCCGCTAATTATTCAAGCAAATTTTACATTCAAAAAGTCAAATGGCGCTCCTTCCCTTCCGAGCCCTGCAGTGGTTTCCCCCCACATATGGGGTTTCTGTTTGCTCACGGGGAATTGCACAACAAATTTTGGGTCTAAAGTAACATTTTTGTGAAAAAAGTTAAATGTTCATTTTTTTCTTCCACATTCCAAAAATTCCTGTGAAGCACCTGAAGGGTTAATAAAGTTCTTGAATGTGGTTTTGAGCACCTTGAGGGGTGCAGTTTTTAGAATGGTGTCACTTTTGGGTATTTTCTGTCATAAAGACCCCTCAAAATCACTTCAAATGTGATGTGGTCCCTAAAAAAATGGTTTTGTAAATTTTGTTGGAAAACTGAGAAATCGCTGATTATCTTTTAACCCTTATAGCTCCCTAACAAAAAAAAAGTTGGTTCCAAAATTGTGCTGATGTAAAGTAGACATGTGGGAAATGTTATTTAGTAACTCTTTTGTGTGACAGATCGCTCTGATTTAAGGGCATGAAAATTCAAAGCTAGAAAATTGCAAAATTTTCAAAATTTTCACCAAATTTCTGATTTTTTCACAAATAAACGCAAGTGATATCGAAGAAATGTTACCACAATCATGAAGTACAATATTTCACGAAAAAACAATCTCAGAATCAGGGGGATCCGGTGAAGCTCCAGAGTAATTACCTCATAAAGGGACAGTGGTCAGAATTGTGAGAATTGCCTGGTAATTAACATGCAGACCACCCTCGGGGGTAAAGGGGTTAAAATGAACAAAAATTGTAAAAACTAAACATATTTTTTATTGCTGCATCCATAAAAGTCAGATCTATCAAAATCCAATAGGTAACGGTGTAACCATAAAAAAACATCAAAATGTAACCTGAGAGCAGCATGATGAAGGGCAGAGACCCTGATTCTAGGGATGCATCACTTACTGTGTTAACCTGAGAGCAGCATGATGAAGGGCAGAGACCCTGATTCTAGGGATGTGTCACTTACTGTGTTTTGCCCTCGTGCCCCCCACAGCACTGATTAGCAGCCATCACTATACAATGTACACATCTGCAGCAGAGAAACTGACGCTACCACAACTCCTGCACCCAGTGATCTAAGGGACCTATGGCTGGAATCAGGGTCTCTGTCCCTTCCTCATGCTGCACCCTTTAAGCTTAGGTTGTCCAGTACGGCTTCACATCTGCCGCACAGACATGGCGTTACATGATCGCTTGCTGCCCATGTACAGTAACCTTCTACACCTTCTGTAAACTGCTGGTGGGACAGGGACCCTCAGAAATCACCCAAAAGACCTCTCAGAAATGCTCAACTTTCTACAGCCTTCATCGCCGAATACCGGGACCAATACACAGACGTTCACTGTGTCAGTAAGAGATGTGTAGATGGGGGGAGACGATCACTGTGTCAGTAAGAGATGTGTAGATGGGGGAGACGTTCACTGTGTCAGTAAGAGATGTGTAGATGGGGGGAGACGTTCACTGTGTCAGTAAGAGATGTGTAGATGGGGGAGACGTTCACTGTGTCAGTAAGAGATGTGTACATGGGGGAGACGTTCACTGTGTCAGTAAGAGATGTGTAGATGGGGGAGACGTTCACTGTGTCAGTAAGAGATGTGTAGATGGAGGGAGACGTTCACTGTGTCAGTAAGAGATGTGTAGATGGAGGGAGACGTTCACTGTGTCAGTAAGAGATGTGTAGATGGGGGGAGACGTTCCCTGTGTCAGTAAGAGATGTGTAGATGGAGGGAGACGTTCACTGTGTCAGTAAGAGATGTGTAGATGAAGGGAGACGTTCACTGTGTCAGTAAGAGATGTGTAGATGGGGGAGACGTTCACTGTGTCAGTAAGAGATGTGTAGATGGAGGGAGACGTTCCCTGTGTCAGTAAGAGATGTGTAGATGGAGGGAGACGTTCACTGTGTCAGTAAGAGATGTGTAGATGGAGGGAGACATTCACTGTGTCAGTAAGAGATGTGTAGATGGGGGGAGACGTTCACTGTGTCAGTAAGAGATGTGTAGATGGGGGAGACGTTCCCTGTGTCAGTAAGAGATGTGTAGATGGGGGAGACGTTCACTGTGTCAGTAAGAGATGTGTAGATGGAGGGAGACGTTCACTGTGTCAGTAAGAGATGTGTAGATGGGGGGAGACGTTCACTGTGTCAGTAAGAGATGTGTAGATGGGGGGAGATGTTCCCTGTGTCAGTAAGAGATGTGTAGATGGGGGAGACGTTCCCTGTGTCAGTAAGAGATGTGTAGATGGGGGGAGATGTTCACTGTGTCAGTAAGAGATGTGTAGATGGAGGGAGACGATCACTGTGTCAGTAAGAGATGTGTAGATGGAGGGAGACGTTCACTGTGTCAGTAAGAGATGTGTAGATGCAGGGAGACGTTCCCTGTGTCAGTAAGAGATGTGTAGATGGGGGGAGATGTTCACTGTGTCAGTAAGAGATGTGTAGATGGAGGGAGACGTTCACTGTGTCAGTAAGAGATGTGTAGATGGGGGAGACGTTCCCTGTGTCAGTAAGAGATGTGTAGATGGGGGGAGATGTTCACTGTGTCAGTAAGAGATGTGTAGATGGAGGGAGACGATCAATGTGTCAGTAAGAGATGTGTAGATGGAGGGAGACGTTCACTGTGTCAGAAAGAGATGTGTAGATGGAGGGAGACGTTCCCTGTGTCAGTAAGAGATGAGTAGATGGAGGGAGACGTTCCCTGTGTCAGTAAGAGATGAGTAGATGGGGGAGACGTTCCCTGTGTCAGTAAGAGGTGTGTAGATGGAGGGAGACGTTCCCTGTGTCAGTAAGAGATGAGTAGATGGAGGGAGACGTTCACTGTGTCAGTAAGAGATGTGTAGATGGGGGGAGACGTTCACTGTGTCAGTAAGAGATGTGTAAATGGGGGGAGACGTTCCCTGTGTCAGTAAGAGATGAGTAGATGGAGGGAGACGTTCCCTGTGTCAGTAAGAGATGAGTAGATGGAGGGAGACGTTCACTGTGTCAGTAAGAGATGAGTAGATGGAGGGAGACGTTCCCTGTGTCAGTAAGAGATGTGTAGATGGAGGGAGACGTTCCCTGTGTCAGTAAGAGATGTGGAGATGGGGGGAGACGTTCACTGTGTCAGTAAGAGATGTGTAGATGGGGGGAGACGTTCACTGTGTCAGTAAGAGATGTGTAGATGGAGGGAGACGTTCCCTGTGTCAGTAAGAGATGTGTAGATGGGGGGAGACGTTCACTGTGTCAGTAAGAGATGTGTAGATAGGGAGAGACGCTCACTGTGTCAGTAAGAGATGTGTAGATGGAGGGAGACGTTCACTGTGTCAGTACGAGATGTGTAGATGGAGGGAGACGATCACTGTGTCAGTAAGAGATGTGTAGATGGAGGGAGACGTTCACTGTGTCAGTAAGAGATGTGTAGATGGAGGGAGAGGTTCCCTGTGTCAGTAAGAGATGAGTAGATGGAGGGAGACGTTCACTGTGTCAGTAAGAGATGTGTAGATGGGGCGAGACGTTCACTGTGTCAGTAAGAGATGAGTAGATGGGGGGAGACGTTCACTGTGTCAGTAAGAGATGAGTAGATGGGGGAGACATTCACTGTGTCAGTAAGAGATGAGTAGATGGGGGGAGACATTCACTGTGTCAGTAAGAGATGTGTAGATGGAGGGAGACGTTCACTGTGTCAGTAAGAGATGTGTAGATGGAGGGAGACGTTCACTGTGTCAGTAAGAGATGTGTAGATAGGGGGAGACGTTCACTGTGTCAGTAAGAGATGTGTAGATGGGGGGAGACGTTCACTGTGTCAGTAAGAGATGTGTAGATGGGGGAGACGTTCACTGTGTCAGTAAGAGATGTGTAGATGGAGGGAGACGTTCACTGTGTCAGTAAGAGATGTGTAGATGGGGGAGACGTTCACTGTGTCAGTAAGAGATGTGTAGATGGAGGGAGACGTTCACTGTGTCAGTAAGAGATGTGTAGATAGGGGGAGACGTTCACTGTGTCAGTAAGAGATGTGTAGATGGGGGGAGACGTTCACTGTGTCAGTAAGAGATGTGTAGATGGGGGAGACGTTCACTGTGTCAGTAAGAGATGTGTAGATGGAGGGAGATGTTCACTGTGTCAGTAAGAGATGTGTAGATGGGGGAGACGTTCACTGTGTCAGTAAGAGATGTGTAGATGGAGGGAGACGTTCACTGTGTCAGTAAGAGATGTGTAGATGGAGGGAGACGTTCCCTGTGTCAGTAAAAGATGTGTAGATGGGGGAGACGTTCACTGTGTCAGTAAGAGATGTGTAGATGGGGGAGACGTTCCCTGTGTCAGTAAGAGATGTGTAGATGGAGGGAGACGTTCCCTGTGTCAGTAAGAGATGTGTAGATGGGGGAGACGTTCACTGTGTCAGTAAGAGATGTGTAGATGGGGGAGATGTTCACTGTGTCAGCAAGAGATGAGTAGATGGGGGGAGACGTTCACTGAGTCAGTAAGTGATGTGTAGATGGAGGGAGACGTTCCCTGTGTCAGTAAGAGATGTGTAGATGGAGGGAGACGTTCACTGTGTCAGTAAGAGATGTGTAGATGGAGGGAGACGTTCCCTGTGTCAGTAAAAGATGTGTAGATGGAGGGAGACGTTCCCTGTGTCAGTAAGAGATGTGTAGATGGTTGAGACGTTCACTGTGTCAGTAAGAGATGAGTAGATGGGGGGAGACGTTCACTGTGTCAGTAAGTGATGTGTAGATGGAGGAAGACCTTCACTGTGTCAGTAAGAGATGTGTAGATGGAGGGAGACTTTCACTGTGTCAGTAAGAGATGTGTAGATGGAGGGAGACGTTCACTGTGTCAGTAAGAGATGTGTAGATGGGGGAAACGTTCACTGTGTCAGTAAGAGATGTGTAGATGGAGGGAGACGTTCACTGTGTCAGTAAGAGATGTGTTGATGGGGGGAGACGTTCCCTGTGTCAGTAAGAGATGTGTAGATGGAGGGAGACGTTCACTGTGTCAGTAAGAGATGTGTAGATGGAGGGAGACGTTCACTGTGTCAGTAAGAGATGTGTAGATGGGGGAGACGTTCACTGTGTCAGTAAGAGATGTGTAGATGGAGGGAGACGTTCACTGTGTCAGTAAGAGATGTGTAGATGGGGGAGACGTTCCCTGTGTCAGTAAGAGATGTGTAGATGGAGGGAGACGTTCACTGTGTCAGTAAGAGATGTGTAGATGGAGGGAGACGTTCACTGTGTCAGTAAGAGATGTGTAGATGGAGGGAGACGTTCACTGTGTCAGTAAGAGATGTGTAGATGGGGGAGACGTTCACTGTGTCAGTAAGAGATGTGTAGATGGAGGGAGACGTTCACTGTGTCAGTAAGAGATGTGTAGATGGGGGGAGACGTTCCCTGTGTCAGTAAGAGATGTGTAGATGGAGGGAGACGTTCCCTGTGTCATTAAGAGATGTGTAGATGGGGGGGGATGTTCACTGTGTCAGTAAGAGATGTGTAGATGGGGGAGACGTTCCCTGTGTCAGTAAGAGATGTGTAGATGGAGGGAGACGTTCACTGTGTCAGTAAGAGATGTGTAGATGGGGGGAGACGTTCCCTGTGTCATTAAGAGATGTGTAGATGGGGGGGGATGTTCACTGTGTCAGTAAGAGATGTGTAGATGGGGGAGACGTTCCCTGTGTCAGTAAGAGATGTGTAGATGGAGGGAGACGATCACTGTGTCAGTAAGAGATGTGTAGATGGAGGGAGATGTTCACTGTGTCAGTAAGAGATGTGTAGATGGGGGGAGACGTTCCCTGTGTCATTAAGAGATGTGTAGATGGGGGGGGATGTTCACTGTGTCAGTAAGAGATGTGTAGATGGGGGAGACGTTCCCTGTGTCAGTAAGAGATGTGTAGATGGAGGGAGACGATCACTGTGTCAGTAAGAGATGTGTAGATGGAGGGAGATGTTCCCTGTGTCAGTAAGAGATGTGTAGATGGAGGGAGACGTTCACTGTGTCAGTAAGAGATGTGTAGATGGGGGGAGACGTTCCCTGTGTCATTAAGAGATGTGTAGATGGGGGGGGATGTTCACTGTGTCAGTAAGAGATGTGTAGATGGGGGAGACGTTCCCTGTGTCAGTAAGAGATGTGTAGATGGGGGAGACGTTCCCTGTGTCAGTAAGAGATGTGTAGATGGAGGGAGACGTTCACTGTGTCAGTAAGAGATGTGTAGATGGAGGGAGACGTTCCCTGTGTCATTAAGAGATGTGTAGATGGGGGGGGATGTTCACTGTGTCAGTAAGAGATGTGTAGATGGGGGAGACGTTCCCTGTGTCAGTAAGAGATGTGTAGATGGACGGAGACGATCACTGTGTCAGTAAGAGATGTGTAGATGGAGGGAGATGTTCACTGTGTCAGTAAGAGATGTGTAGATGGAGGGAGACGTTCCCTGTGTTATTAAGAGATGTGTAGATGGGGGGGGATGTTCACTGTGTCAGTAAGAGATGTGTAGATGGGGGAGACGTTCCCTGTGTCAGTAAGAGATGTGTAGATGGAGGGAGACGTTCCCTGTGTCAGTAAGAGATGTGTAGATGGGGGAGACGTTCACTGTGTCAGTAAGAGATGTGTAGATGGGGGAGACGTTCACTGTGTCAGTAAGAGATGTGTAGATGGAGGGAGACGTTCCCTGTGTCAGTAAGAGATGTGTAGATGGAGGAGACGTTCCCTGTGTCAGTAAGAGATGTGTAGATGGAGGGAGACGTTCACTGTGTCAGTAAGAGATGTGTAGATGGAGGGAGACGTTCACTGTGTCAGTAAGAGATGTGTAGATGGAGGGAGACGTTCCCTGTGTCAGTAAGAGATGTGTAGATGGAGGGAGACGTTCACTGTGTCAGTAAGAGATGTGTAGATGGGGGGAGACGTTCACTGTATCAGTAAGAGATGTGTAGATGGGGGGAGACGTTCCCTGTGTCAGTAAGAGATGTGTAGATGGAGGGAGACGTTCACTGTGTCAGTAAGAGATGTGTAGATGGAGGGAGACGTTCCCTGTGTCAGTAAGAGATGTGTAGATGGGGGGAGATGTTCACTGTATCAGTAAGAGATGTGTAAATGGGGGAGACGTTCCCTGTGTCAGTAAGAGATGTGTAGATGGAGGGAGACGTTCACTGTGTCAGTAAGAGATGTGTAGATGGAGGGAGACGTTCCCTGTGTCAGTAAGAGATGTGTAGATGGAGGGAGACGTTCACTGTGTCAGTAAGAGATGTGTAGATGGAGGGAGACGTTCCCTGTGTCAGTAAGAGATGTGTAGATGGAAGGAGACGTTCACTGTGTCAGTAAGAGATGTGTAGATGGGGGGAGACGTTCACTGTGTCAGTAAGAGATGTGTAGATGGAGGGAGACGTTCACTGTGTCAGTAAGAGATGTGTAGATGGGGAGACGTTCACTGTGTCAGTAAGAGATGTGTAGATGGAGGGAGACGATCACTGTGTCAGTAAGAGATGTGTAGATGGGAGAGATGTTCACTGTGTCAGTAAGAGATGTGTAGATGGAGGGAGACGTTCCCTGTGTCAGTAAGAGATGTGTAGATGGAGGGAGACGATCACTGTGTCAGTAAGAGATGTGTAGATGGGAGAGATGTTCACTGTGTCAGTAAGAGATGTGTAGATGGAGGGAGACGTTCCCTGTGTCAGTAAGAGATGTGTAGATGGAGGGAGACGTTCCCTGTGTCAGTAAGAGATGAGTAGATGGGAGAGATGTTCACTGTGTCAGTAAGAGATGTGTAGATGGGGGAGACGTTCACTGTGTCAGTAAGAGATGTGTAGATGGAGGGAGACGATCACTGTGTCAGTAAGAGATGTGTAGATGGGAGAGATGTTCACTGTGTCAGTAAGAGATGTGTAGATGGAGGGAGACGTTCCCTGTGTCAGTAAGAGATGTGTAGATGGAGGGAGACGATCACTGTGTCAGTAAGAGATGTGTAGATGGGAGAGATGTTCACTGTGTCAGTAAGAGATGTGTAGATGGAGGGAGACGTTCCCTGTGTCAGTAAGAGATGTGTAGATGGAGGGAGACGATCACTGTGTCAGTAAGAGATGTGTAGATGGAGGGAGACGTTCACTGTGTCAGTAAGAGATGTGTAGATGGAGGGAGACGTTCACTGTGTCAGTAAGAGATGTGTAGATGGAGGGAGACGTTCCCTGTGTCAGTAAGAGATGTGTAGATGGGGGGAGACGTTCACTGTGTCAGTAAGAGATGTGTAGATGGAGGGAGACGTTCACTGTGTCAGTAAGAGATGTGTAGATGGGGGGAGACATTCACTGTGTCAGTAAGAGATGTGTAGATGGAGGGAGACGTTCCCTGTGTCAGTAAGAGATGTGTAGATGGGGGGAGACGTTCACTCTGTCAGTAAGAGATGTGTAGATGTAGGGAGACATTCACTGTGTCAGTAAGAGATGTGTAGATGGGGGGAGACGTTCCCTGTGTCAGTAAGAGATGTGTAGATGGAGGGAGACGTTCACTGTGTCAGTAAGAGATGTGTAGATGGGGGGAGATGTTCACTGTGTCAGTAAGAGATGTGTAGATGGAGGGAGACGTTCACTGTGTCAGTAAGAGATGTGTAGATGGAGGGAGACGTTCACTGTGTCAGTAAGAGATGTGTAGATGGGGGGAGACGTTCCCTGTGTCAGTAAGAGATGTGTAGATGTAGGGAGACATTCACTGTGTCATTAAGAGATGTGTAGATGGGGGGAGACGTTCCCTGTGTCAGTAAGAGATGTGTAGATGGAGGGAGACGTTCACTGTGTCAGTAAGAGATGTGTAGATGGGGGAGATGTTCACTGTGTCAGTAAGAGATGTGTAGATGGAGGGAGACGTTCCCTGTGTCAGTAAGAGATGTGTAGATGGGAGAGATGTTCACTGTGTCAGTAAGAGATGTGTAGATGGAGGGAGACGTTCACTGTGTCAGTAAGAGATGTGTAGATGGGGGAGATGTTCACTGTGTCAGTAAGAGATGTGTAGATGGAGGGAGACGTTCACTGTGTCAGTAAGAGATGTGTAGATGGGGGAGACGTTCACTGTGTCAGTAAGAGATGTGTAGATGGAGGGAGACGATCACTGTGTCAGTAAGAGATGTGTAGATGGGAGAGATGTTCACTGTGTCAGTAAGAGATGTGTAGATGGAGGGAGACGTTCCCTGTGTCAGTAAGAGATGTGTAGATGGAGGGAGACGATCACTGTGTCAGTAAGAGATGTGTAGATGGAGGGAGACGTTCACTGTGTCAGTAAGAGATGTGTAGATGGGGGAGACGTTCCCTGTGTCAGTAAGAGATGTGTAGATGGGAGAGATGTTCACTGTGTCAGTAAGAGATGTGTAGATGGAGGGAGACGTTCCCTGTGTCAGTAAGAGATGTGTAGATGGGGGGAGACGTTCACTGTGTCAGTAAGAGATGTGTAGATGGAGGGAGACGTTCACTGTGTCAGTAAGAGATGTGTAGATGGGGGGAGACATTCACTGTGTCAGTAAGAGATGTGTAGATGGAGGGAGACGTTCCCTGTGTCAGTAAGATATGTGTAGATGGGGGGAGACGTTCACTGTGTCAGTAAGAGATGTGTAGATGTAGGGAGACATTCACTGTGTCAGTAAGAGATGTGTAGATGGGGGGAGGCGTTCCCTGTGTCAGTATGAGATGTGTAGATGGGGGGAGACGTTCACTGTGTCAGTAAGAGATGTGTAGATGGAGGGAGACGTTCCCTGTGTCAGTAAGAGATGTGTAGATGGGGGGAGATGTTCACTGTGTCAGTAAGAGATGTGTAGATGGAGGGAGACGTTCCCTGTGTCAGTAAGAGATGTGTAGATGGGGGGAGACGATCATTGTGTCAGTAAGAGATGTGTAGATGGGAGAGATGTTCACTGTGTCAGTAAGAGATGTGTAGATGGAGGGAGACGTTCCCTGTGTCAGTAAGAGATGTGTAGATGGGGGGAGACGTTCACTGTGTCAGTAAGAGATGTGTAGATGGAGGGAGACGTTCCCTGTGTCAGTAAGAGATGTGTAGATGGGGGGAGACGTTCACTGTGTCAGTAAGAGATGTGTAGATGGAGGGAGACATTCACTGTGTCAGTAAGAGATGTGTAGATGGGGGGAGACGTTCCCTGTGTCAGTAAGAGATGTGTAGATGGGGGGAGGCGTTCCCTGTGTCAGTAAGAGATGTGTAGATGGGGGGAGACGTTCACTGTGTCAGTAAGAGATGTGTAGATGGAGGGAGACGTTCCCTGTGTCAGTAAGAGATGTGTAGATGGAGGGAGACGTTCCCTGTGTCAGTAAGAGATGTGTAGATGGGGGGAGACGTTCGCTGTGTCAGTAAGAGATGTGCAGATGGAGAGAGACGTTCCCTGTGTCAGTAAGAGATGTGTAGATGAAGGGAGACGTTCACTGTGTCAGTAAGGGATGTGTAGATGGAGGGAGACGTTCACTGTGTCAGTAAGAGATGTGTAGATGGAGGGAGACGTTCCCTGTGTCAGTAAGAGATGTGTAGATGGGGGGAGACGTTCACTGTGTCAGTAAGGGATGTGTAGATGGGGGGAGACGTTCACTGTGTCAGTAAGGGATGTGTAGATGGGGGGAGACGTTCACTGTGTCAGTAAGAGATGTGTAGATGAAGGGAGACGTTCACTGTGTCAGTAAGAGATGTGTAGATGGAGGGAGACGTTCCCTGTGTCAGTAAGAGATGTGTAGATGGGGGGAGACGTTCACTGTGTCAGTAAGAGATTTGTAGATGGAGGGAGACGTTCCCTGTGTCAGTAAGAGATGTGTAGATGGAGGGAGACGTTCCCTGTGTCAGTAAGAGATGTGTAGATGAAGGGAGACGTTCACTGTGTCAGTAAGGGAATGGAGATGATGGTGCGAGAGAGTCAGTGTCAGTAAGGGAAGGATGTGAGAGTGAGCAGTGGATTTGTAGGTTAAAATGACAATATGTCAGTAAATTGAGACTGTAGTGATGTGCAGAAAATGAAGAGTAATAGTGGTGCCAGCATCTTACCAGACTCACGGGGCGAGCGGGCAGCGTGTTGGTTATAGGTGGGTGCCGATCTCCTTTATAATCAGTTCCAGGGTGAGGACTTGTTTACTGTCATCATAAAACGTTATCATTGTCGGACCGGTGTGACAGCTGGAGGACCCCACACCCATTTATAGCCTCCACCCAATATTGACGTGCCACCGCCCTGTGCTTTATTTGCTGTAGTATAATATATTGATGAGTGAGTATCAGGAGAGACTGGGGTGAGGGGTCTTGGACCCGGACCCTGCTATTATTGGAGTCATCCTATTATATGCACCCTTTCTGCATTTCTCAGAGCTCTGGACCCTCTGATCCTCCATCACTGCCATTGGGTGGTCTATTGGATTTCAGTATCTCTGGCTGACACTCCCCTCTCGGCCTTCTCATTAGAGGGGCATGTGTCTGGTCAGCGGTTCACTCATCTTCACAGACCTGAGCACCTGCTGTCCACATTTTATCATAAAGTCAACGACAAGTCCCTTTCGTGTTCCTGTGGAGTTATCAGACCATTCCTGGTCACCATCCTTCCAGGACTCCGAGACCCCACATTTCCTTCCTCAGAGCTCAGTTCTGAGCAGATTCTCCCCTACTGTGGAGGAGGTTGACGCGCCCCCTGGGCCGTGGGGTACTCGGTAGCCGGGCTGGTCCTTTTCTATTGGGGTTGTCACAGAGGCAGTGACCCGGTCTGTGGCCCAGAGCGGTCAATAAAATAAAGTGAAGAGTCAATTGGGGCAATAAAGATTTGGGGATAATGTTCGTGACGCCACTTGTGGTAAGCGGCTATATGGATCCTCCGCTGTGGAGCAGATCCTCTGGAGCTGGTGGTGACGCAGCAGAGTTGGTTCAGCTCTCCACAAGCAGAGCTTAGCTCCAGGGCAGTATATGAAGAATTGTGGAGGTAGATGTTGTTGGTGCGGTGTAGTGCAGAGCAGGTGACACAGTAATTAGCTGAGGACACAGTGGGGTGCAGTCTTCAGGTTTTACTCACAGTTGCTAAGTTCTCCAAGTTACAGTTACCGGTGTGCATCCGCCCAAGTCATCCTGTGTCCTCCGGGGTAGTGATCCAGCAAACTCTCAGGTATCTCAGGAGCACTTGGACAGGACCCCGTTCTATGTACATTTCCAGGTAATCTCACTGCGCTGGCTCTCACCCTCCTGCCCCAAGCCTCACACCCAGTGTCCCAAGCCAGTGGCCGCAGGCCTTGTCGGGCGACGTCCTCTGAGTCCCCTGGGTCCTCTATGGCCACCTTTTCGGCAATTAGGTTTGGAGTGTGACTGCAGCACCTGAAATGCTGCAGCCTCCGCTTTGCTAGCTGAGACTTGAAGTACTCCACTAGGCTGGGGCCGGTCCCCTACTGCGGCCTGATCCCTCCGCGTTAGCGTGAATTCGGGCGCGTGAATTCCACCCTCTGACGAAGGTTTTATACCGAAACGAGCGTCGGGGTAGGCGCCACACAATTCTCTTGGACCATATAGGTATGATCATGCAGCACATGGTAGTATATTGTATATTGTATATGAATAATACATCTTTGGCTTTGTTTGCTGGGACTGTCAGGCCTAGTGTTTAGAAATATGCACGGCACGTTAACTATTGATTGATTGCACTAAGGCGCTTTGCTCAGTCTAGTGAAGCCACTTCACATTTATCAGTTGTTTATTCCTCTACATATGCCATATCATATACAAGGTCAATTGTTTTTGAGAATCATGTACTATGTCATTTATACTGATTCTTTATTAATATATATTCTATGTCCATGTAATATGTACAGTGAGAACTTATACTCTTCACTTATATATATAATCATTTGTGTGAGTGCTTGTCTTTGCAGTGCCACCCATGAGCCTAACCAGGGCCGGCGTCACCACCCGGCGCACCTGGGCAAGTGCCGGGGCCCTGAGCAGGCGGAGGGACCACTGCCATTGGGCATCCGCCGTGCTATGGGATCGGTGTCAGCGCCCGCCACCCCCCCCCCCCGCTTGCTCAGCGCCCCGGCAGCCGGCACAATACTTACCCCTTCCCGTGCCTCCGCAGCGTCTCCCGCGTCCTCTGACTGTGACGTCTCAGGTCGGAGGGTGCGGTGACGCCTTTACACCGCGCGCAATCTCTCCTGACCTGTCACAGTGCAGAGCGGGAAGACGCGGGCGACGCTGGAGTCCGGAGCAGCGGCAGCAGGTGAGGAGTGAGGTGAGTATTGGATTTTTTTATTTTTTTGATGTATGGGGGCATGGGGCATTATATGGTGGGGGTGTGTGTGACATCCTGCATGGGGCATTATATGGGGGGGAGAGGTGACATCCTGCATGGGGCATTATATGGGGGAGAGGTGACATCCTGCATGGGGCATTATATGGGGGAAGAGGTGACATCCTGCATGGGGCATTAATTATAAGGTGAGGGAGGGGGTGACATCCTGCATGGGGCATTATATGGTGGGGGTGTGTGTGACATCCTGCATGGGGCATTAATTATAAGGTGAGGGGTACGTGTGACATCCTGCATGGGGCATTATATGGGGCAGAGGTGACATCCTGAATGGGGCATTATATGGGGGGGAGAGGTGACATCCTGCATGGGGCATTATATGGTGGGGGTGTGTGTGACATCCTGCATGGGGCATTATAAGGGAGGGGGTGTGTGTGACATTCTGCATGGGGCATTATATAGGGGAGAGGTGACATCCTCCATGGGGCATTATATGGGGGAGAGGTGACATCCTGCATGGGGCATTATATGGGGGAGAGGTGACATCCTGCATGGGGCACTATATGGGGGGGAGGTGACATACTGCATGGGGCATTATATGGGGAGAGGTGACATCCTGCATGGGGCATCATATGGGGGAGAAGTGACATCCTGCATGGGGCATTATATGGGGAAGAGGTGACATCCTGCATGGGGCATTATATGGGGGAGAGGTGACATCCTGCATGGGGCATTATATGGGGGGGAGAGGTGACATCCTGCATGGGGAATTATATGGGGGGGTGACATCCTGCATGGGGCATTAATTATAAGGGAGGGGGTGTGTGTGACATCCTGCATGGAGCATTAATTATAAGGGGAGGGGGGGCGACATCCTGCATGGGGCATTATATGGGGGGGTGACATCCAGTATGGGGCATTATAAGGGGGGAAGTGACATCCTCAATGGGGCATTATATGGGGGAGAGGTGACATCCTGTATGGGGCATTATATGAGGGGAGAGGTGACATCCTGCATGGGGCATTAATTATAAGGTGAGGGGGGGTGACATCCTGCATGGGGCATTATATGGTGGGGGTAACATCCTGCATGGAGCATTAATTACAAGGTGATGGGTGAGTGTGACATCCTGCATGGGGCATTATATGGGGGAGAGGTGACATCCTGCATGGGGAATAATATGGGGGGGGTGACATCCTGCATGGGGCATTATATGGTGGGGGTGTATGTGACATCCTGCATGGGGCACTAATAGAGAGGGGTTGTGTGTGACATCCTGCATGGGGCATTAATTATAAGGTGAGGGGGGGGTGACATCCTGCATGGGGCATTATATGGGGGGAGAGGTGACATCCTGCATGGGGCATTATATGGGGGAGAGGTGACATCCTGCATGGGGCATTATATGGGGGAGAGGTGACATCCTGCATGGGGCAATATATGGAGGGGGTGACATCCTGCATGGGGTATTACATGGGGGGAGGTGACATCCTGCATGGGGCATTATATGGGGGAGATGAAATCCTGCATGGGGCATCATATGGGGGAGAAGTGACATCCTGCATGGGGCATTATATGGGGGAGAGGTGACATCCTGCATGGGGTATTATATGGGGGAGAGGTGACATCCTGCATGGGGCATTATATGAGGGGTGACATGCTGCATGGGACATTATATGGGGGGGTGACATGCTGCATGGGACATTATATGTGGGGTGACATCCAGCATGGGGCATTATATGGGGGGGTGACATCCTGCATGGGGCATTATATGGGGGAGAGGTGACATCCTGCATGGGGCATTATATGGGGGAGTGACATCCTGCATGGGGCATTATATGGTGGGGGTGTGTGTGACATCCTGCATGGGGCATTATATGGGGGGGAGAGGTGACATCCTGCATGGGGCATTATATGGGGGGGTGACATCCTGAATGGGGCATTATATGGGGGGTGACATCCTGAATGGGGCATTATATGGGGGGGTGACATGCTGCATGGGACATTATATGGGGGGTGACATCCAGCATGGGGCATTATATGGGGGGATGACATCCTGCATGGGGCCAATGGGCATCCGCCGCACTATGGGACCGGTGTCAGCGCCCGCCACCCCCCCCCGCCTGCTCAGGGCCCCGGCAGCCGGCACAATACTTACCCCTTCCCGTGCCTCCGCAGCGTCTCCCGCGTCCTCTGACTGTGACGTCTCTGGTCGGAGGGTGCGGTGACGCCTTTACACCGCGCGCAAACTCTCCTGACCTGTCACAGTGCAGAGCGGGAAGACCCGGGCGACGCTGGAGTCCGGAGCAGCGGCAGCAGGTGAGGAGTGAGGTGAGTATTGGATTTTTTTATTTTTTTGATGTATGGGGGCATGGGGCATTATATGGTGGGGGTGTGTGTGATATCCTGCATGGGGCATTATATGGGGGGGAGAGGTGACATCCTGCATTGGGCATTATATAGAGGGGGAGAGGTGACATCCTGCATGGGGAATTATATGGGGGGGTGACATCCTGCATGGGGCATTAATTATAAGGGAGGGGGTGTGTGTGACATCCTGCATGGAGCATTAATTATAAGGTGAGGGGGGGTGTGACATCCTGCATGGGGCATTATATGGGGGGTGACATCCTGCATGGGGCATTATATGGGGGGGTGCCATCCTGCATGGGGCATTATATGGGGGGGGGAGTGACATCCTGCATGGGGCATTATAAGGGGGGTGACATCCTGCATTGGGCATTATAAGGGGGGAGTGACATCCTCCATGGGGCATTATATGGGGGAGAGGTGACATACTGCATGGGGCAATATATGGGGGGGTGACATCCTGCATGGGGCATTACATAGGGGGAGGTGACATCCTGCATGGGGCATTATATGGGGGGAGATGAAATCCTGCATGGAGCATCATATGGGGGAGAAGTGACATCCTGCATGGGGCATTATATGGGGGAGAGATGACATCCTGCATGGGGCATTATATGGGGGAGAGGTGACATCCTGCATGGGGCATTATATGGGGGGGAGGTGGCATACTGCATGGGGCATTATATGGGGGGAGGTGACATCCTGCATGGGGCATCATATGGGGGAGAAGTGACATCCTGCATGGGGCATTATATGGGGAAGAGGTGACATCCTGCATGGGGCATTATATGGGGGAGAGGTGACATCCTGCATGGGGCATTATATGGGGGGGGAGGTGACATCCTGCTTGGGGCATTATATGGGGGGGTGACATCCTGCATGGGGCATTAATTATAAGGGAGGGGGTGTGTGTGACATCCTGCATGGAGCATTAATTATAAGGGGAGGGGGGGTGATATCCTGTATGGGGCATTATATGGGGGGGGTGACATCCTGCATGGGGCATTATATGGGGGGGTGACATCCTGCATGGGGCATTATATGGGGGGAGTGACATCCTACATGTGGCATTATAAGGGGGGGTGACATCCTGCATGGCGATTATATGGGGGGGAGTGACATCCTCCATGGGGCATTATATGGGGGAGAGGTGACATCCTGCATGGGGCATTGTATGGGGGGATAGGTGACATCCTGCATGGGGAATTAATTATAAGGTGAGGGGGGGTGACATCCTGCATGGGACATTATATGGTGGGGGTGTGTGTGACATCCAGCATGGAGCATTAATTATAAGGTGAGGGGTGTGTGTGACATCCTGCATGGGGCATTATATGGGGGAGAGGTGACATCCTGCATGGGGCATTATATGGGGGGGTGACATCCTGCATGGGGCATTATATGGTGGGGGTGTATGTGACATCCTGCATGGGGCACTATAAGAGAGGGGGTGTGTGTGACATCCTGCATGGGGCATTAATTATAAGCTGAGGGGGAAGAGTGACATCCTGCATGGGGCATTATATGGGGGGAGAGGTGACATCCTGCATGGGGCATTATATGGGGGAGAGGTGACATCCTGCATGGGGCATTATATGGGGGAGAGGTGACATCCTGCATGGGGCAATATATGGGGGGGTGACATCCTGCATGGGGCATTACATGGGGGGAGGTGACATCCTGCATGGGGCATTATATGGGGGGAGATGAAATCCTGCATGGGGCATCATATGGGGGAGAAGTGACATCCTGCATGCGGCATTATATGGAGGAGAGGTGACATCCTGCATGGGGTATTATATGGGGGAGAGGTGACATCCTGCATGGGGCATTATATGGGGGGGTGACATGCTGCATGGGGCATCATATGGGGGAGAAGTGACATCCTGCATGGGGCATTATATGGGGGAGAGGTGACATCCTGCATGGGGTATTATATGGGGGAGAGGTGACATCCTGCATGGGGCATTATATGGGGGGGTGACATGCTGCATAGGACATTATATGGGGGGGTGATGACATGCTGCATGGGACATTATATGGGGGGTGACATCCAGCATGGGGCATTATATGGGGGGGTGATATCCTGCATGGGGCATTATATGGGGGAGAGGTGACATCCTGCATGGGGCATTATATGGGGGGGTGACATCCTGCATGGGGCATTATATGGTGGGGGTGTGTGTGACATCCTGCATGGGGCATTATATGGGGGGGAAGAGGTGACATCCTGCATGGGGCATTATATGGGGGGTGACATCCTGAATGGGGCATTATATGGGGGGTGACATCCTGAATGGGGCATTATATGGGGGGGTGACATGCTGCATGGGACATTATATGGGGGGTGACATCCAGCATGGGGCATTATATGGGGGGTGACATCCTGCATGGGGCCACTGGGCATCCGCCGTGCTATGGGACCGGTGTCAGCGCCCGCCACCCCCCACCCCCGCTTGCTCAGGGCCCCGGCAGCCGGCACAATACTTACCCCTTCCCGTGCCTCCGCAGCGTCTCCTGCGTCCTCTGACTGTGACGTCTCAGGTCGGAGGGTGCGGTGACGCCTTTTCACCGCGTGCAATCTCTCCTGACCTGTCACAGTGCAGAGAGGGAAGAAGCGGGCGACGCTGGAGTCCGGAGTAGCGGCAGCAGGTGAGAAATGAGGTAAGTATTGGATATTTTTTATTTTTTTGATGTATGGGGGCATGGGGCATCATATGGGGGAGAAGTGACATCCTGCATGGGGCATTATATGGGGAAGAGGTGACATCCTGCATGGGGCATTATATGGGGGAGAGGTGACATCCTGCATGGGGCATTATATGGGGGGGGTGACATCCTGCATGGGGCATTATATGGGGGGGTGACATCCTGCATGGGGCATTATATGGGGGGAGTGACATCCTACATGTGGCATTATAAGGGGGGGTGACATCCTGCATGGCGATTATATGGGGGGGAGTGACATCCTCCATGGGGCATTATATGGGGGAGAGGTGACATCCTGCATGGGGCATTGTATGGGGGGATAGGTGACATCCTGCATGGGGAATTAATTATAAGGTGAGGGGGGGTGACATCCTGCATGGGACATTATATGGTGGGGGTGTGTGTGACATCCAGCATGGAGCATTAATTATAAGGTGAGGGGTGTGTGTGACATCCTGCATGGGGCATTATATGGGGGAGAGGTGACATCCTGCATGGGGCATTATATGGGGGGGTGACATCCTGCATGGGGCATTATATGGTGGGGGTGTATGTGACATCCTGCATGGGGCACTATAAGAGAGGGGGTGTGTGTGACATCCTGCATGGGGCATTAATTATAAGCTGAGGGGGAAGAGTGACATCCTGCATGGGGCATTATATGGGGGGAGAGGTGACATCCTGCATGGGGCATTATATGGGGGAGAGGTGACATCCTGCATGGGGCATTATATGGGGGAGAGGTGACATCCTGCATGGGGCAATATATGGGGGGGTGACATCCTGCATGGGGCATTACATGGGGGGAGGTGACATCCTGCATGGGGCATTATATGGGGGGAGATGAAATCCTGCATGGGGCATCATATGGGGGAGAAGTGACATCCTGCATGCGGCATTATATGGAGGAGAGGTGACATCCTGCATGGGGTATTATATGGGGGAGAGGTGACATCCTGCATGGGGCATTATATGGGGGGGTGACATGCTGCATGGGGCATCATATGGGGGAGAAGTGACATCCTGCATGGGGCATTATATGGGGGAGAGGTGACATCCTGCATGGGGTATTATATGGGGGAGAGGTGACATCCTGCATGGGGCATTATATGGGGGGGTGACATGCTGCATAGGACATTATATGGGGGGGTGATGACATGCTGCATGGGACATTATATGGGGGGTGACATCCAGCATGGGGCATTATATGGGGGGGTGATATCCTGCATGGGGCATTATATGGGGGAGAGGTGACATCCTGCATGGGGCATTATATGGGGGGGTGACATCCTGCATGGGGCATTATATGGTGGGGGTGTGTGTGACATCCTGCATGGGGCATTATATGGGGGGGAAGAGGTGACATCCTGCATGGGGCATTATATGGGGGGTGACATCCTGAATGGGGCATTATATGGGGGGTGACATCCTGAATGGGGCATTATATGGGGGGGTGACATGCTGCATGGGACATTATATGGGGGGTGACATCCAGCATGGGGCATTATATGGGGGGTGACATCCTGCATGGGGCCACTGGGCATCCGCCGTGCTATGGGACCGGTGTCAGCGCCCGCCACCCCCCACCCCCGCTTGCTCAGGGCCCCGGCAGCCGGCACAATACTTACCCCTTCCCGTGCCTCCGCAGCGTCTCCTGCGTCCTCTGACTGTGACGTCTCAGGTCGGAGGGTGCGGTGACGCCTTTTCACCGCGTGCAATCTCTCCTGACCTGTCACAGTGCAGAGAGGGAAGAAGCGGGCGACGCTGGAGTCCGGAGTAGCGGCAGCAGGTGAGAAATGAGGTAAGTATTGGATATTTTTTATTTTTTTGATGTATGGGGGCATGGGGCATTATATGGTGGGGGTGTGTGTGACATCCTGCATGGGGCATTATATCGGGGGGAGAGGTGACATCCTGCATGGGACATTATATTGGGGGGAGAGGTGACATCCTGCATGGGGCATTATATGGGGGGGTGACATCCTGCATGGGGCATTAATTATAAGGGAGGGGGTGTGTGTGACATCCTGCATGGAGCATTAATTATAAGGTGAGGGGGGGTGACATCCTGCATGGGGCATTATATGGGGGGGTGACATCCTGCATGGGCATTATATGGGGGGGTGCCATCCTGCATGGGGCATTATATGGGGGGGAATGACATCCTGCATGGGGCATTATAAGGGGGGGTGACATCCTGCATGGGGCATTATAAGGGGGGGAGTGACATCCTCCATGGTTTAATTATATGGGGGAGAGGTGACATCCTGCATGGGGCAATATATGGGGGGGTGACATCCTGCATGGGGCATTACATGGGGGGGAGGTGACATCCTGCATGGGGCATTATATGGGGGAGATGAAATCCTGCATGGAGCATCATATGGGGGAGAAGTCACATCCTGCATGGGGCATTATATGGGGGACAGGTGACATCCTGCATGGGGCATTATATGGGGGAGAGGTGACCTCCTGCATGGGGCATTATATGGGGGAGAGGTGACATCCTGAATGGGGCATTATATGAGGGGGTGACATCCTGCATGGGGCATTATATGGTGGGGGTGTCTGTGACATCCTGCATGGGGCATTATATGGGGGGAGAGGTGACATCCTGCATGGGGCACTATAGGGGTGTGTGACATCCTGCATGGGGCATTTTATGGGGGAGATGTGACATCCTGCATGGGGCATTATATGGGGGGGAGAGGTGACATCCTGCATGGGGCATTATATAGGGGAGAGGTGACATCCTGCATGGGGCATTATAAGGGGGGGAGAGGTGACATCCTGCATGGGGCATTATAAGGGGGGGAGTGACATTCTGCATGGAGCATTATATGGGGGAGAGGTGACATCCTGCATGGGGAATTATAAGGGGGGGAGTGACATCCTGCATGGGGCATTATATAGCTGAGAGGTGACATCCTGCATGGGGCATTATATGAGGGGAGGTGACATCCTGCATGGGGCATTATATGGGGGGGTTAGGTGACATCCTGCATGGGGCATTATATGGTGGGGGTGTGTGTGACATCCTGCATGGGGAATTATATGTGGGGGTGTGTGTGACATCCTGCATGGGGCATTATATGGGGGGAGGTGACATCCTGCATGGGGCATTATATGGGGGGAGAGGTGACATCCTGCATGGGGCATTATATGGGGGAGAGGTGACATCCTGCATGGGGCATTATATGGCCGGAGGTGACATCCTGCATGGGGCATTATATGGGGGAGAGGTGACATCCTGCATGGGGCATTATATGGGGGAGAGGTGACATCCTGCATGGGGCATTATATGGGGGAGAGGTGACATCCTGCATGGGTCTTTATATGGGGGGAGAGGTGACATCCTGCATGGGGCACTATATAGGGGAGAGGTGACATCTTGCATGGGTCGTTATATGGGGGGAGAGGTGACATCCTGCATGGGGCATTATATGGGGGGAGAGGTGACATCCTGCATGGGGCATTATATGGGGGAGAGGTGACATCCTGCATGTGGCATTATATAGTGGGGGTGTGTGTGACATCCTGCATGGGGCATTAATTATAAGGTGAGGGGGGGTGCGACATCCTGCATGGGGTATTATATGGTGGGGGGTGTGTGTGACATCCTGCATGGGGCATTATAAGAGGGGGAGGGGGGAAGTGACATCCTGCATGGGGCATTATAAGGGGGGTGACATCCTGCATTGGGCATTATAAGGGGGGAGTGACATCCTCCATGGGGCATTATATGGGGGAGAGGTGACATACTGCATGGGGCAATATATGGGGGGGTGACATCCTGCATGGGGCATTACATAGGGGGAGGTGACATCCTGCATGGGGCATTATATGGGGGGAGATGAAATCCTGCATGGAGCATCATATGGGGGAGAAGTGACATCCTGCATGGGGCATTATATGGGGGAGAGATGACATCCTGCATGGGGCATTATATGGGGGAGAGGTGACATCCTGCATGGGGCATTATATGGGGGAGAGGTAACATCCTGCATGGGGCATTATATGGGGGGGAGGTGGCATACTGCATGGGGCATTATATGGGGGGAGGTGACATCCTGCATGGGGCATCATATGGGGGAGAAGTGACATCCTGCATGGGGCATTATATGGGGAAGAGGTGACATCCTGCATGGGGCATTATATGGGGGAGAGGTGACATCCTGCATGGGGCATTATATGGGGGGGGAGGTGACATCCTGCTTGGGGCATTATATGGGGGGGTGACATCCTGCATGGGGCATTAATTATAAGGGAGGGGGTGTGTGTGACATCCTGCATGGAGCATTAATTATAAGGGGAGGGGGGGTGATATCCTGCATGGGGCATTATATGGGGGGGGTGACATCCTGCATGGGGCATTATATGGGGGGGTGACATCCTGCATGGGGCATTATATGGGGGGAGTGACATCCTACATGTGGCATTATAAGGGGGGGTGACATCCTGCATGGCGATTATATGGGGGGGAGTGACATCCTCCATGGGGCATTATATGGGGGAGAGGTGACATCCTGCATGGGGCATTGTATGGGGGGATAGGTGACATCCTGCATGGGGAATTAATTATAAGGTGAGGGGGGGTGACATCCTGCATGGGACATTATATGGTGGGGGTGTGTGTGACATCCAGCATGGAGCATTAATTATAAGGTGAGGGGTGTGTGTGACATCCTGCATGGGGCATTATATGGGGGAGAGGTGACATCCTGCATGGGGCATTATATGGGGGGGTGACATCCTGCATGGGGCATTATATGGTGGGGGTGTATGTGACATCCTGCATGGGGCACTATAAGAGAGGGGGTGTGTGTGACATCCTGCATGGGGCATTAATTATAAGCTGAGGGGGAAGAGTGACATCCTGCATGGGGCATTATATGGGGGGAGAGGTGACATCCTGCATGGGGCATTATATGGGGGAGAGGTGACATCCTGCATGGGGCATTATATGGGGGAGAGGTGACATCCTGCATGGGGCAAGGGAGGAGTCCTGAGGAGATAATTTGCATATTCCCACTGCATTTTGGGGTAAGTGAAGAGTCTCCGCGAGCTCAAAGAACACTGGATTTTGGCTGTTGGAGCTGAAAAGAGGACATCGGTAAACCAGGGGAGGAGTTGAAGTTGCATTTTGAAGCCTTTTTTTTAAGCTTTTTTCACTGTTTTCAGAACATTAACAATAAGAACATGGAAGAGTCCAGGAGCCATTTGGTGAGCTGCATATCCTGCTACATGTTCACAGACTTGCCAGTGGAAAAGCCAAACTTCACATGCCAGAAATGCAAGCTTGTGTCCCTGTTGGAGGAAAAGTTGCGAAATCTAGAAGAGAGGTTAACTACCTTGAAAATCATTAAGGAAGGTGAAGAGTTCTTAGACAGAGCAGAATTATCTCTTCATGATTCAGAAAGAGAAGAAATTCGAACTGCACCTGACGAAACAGAGGAATGGAAGCATGTGACCCACAGAAGCAGGAGGATCGAGAGGCAGTCAGCACCCATACTGCTCAGGAACCAGTACCAGGCTCTCACGCAGGAGAACCATGAAGAAATACAGCAAAATAAGACTTTGCCAGCAATGAATAACCTTGTAAGCCCTCAGAATCCTCCTGGATGGAGAAAGAAGAATGTTGTGAAGAAAAAACGGAGAGTGGTGGTCATGGGGGATTCCCTGTTAAGAGGAACAGAGGCCGCTATCTGCAGACCAGACATAACCTCAAGAGAAATGTGCTGTCTTCCAGGAGCAAAAATTAAAGATGTGTCTGACAGGATATCAAGACTCTTCAGACCTACAGATCACTACCCATTCCTGCTAATACATGTGGGGACAAATGACACCGCAAGAAAGGACCTGGAAACCATCTGCAGTGACTTTGAAGACTTAGGCAAGAAAGTGAAAGAATTGGGAGCGCAGGTGGTCTTCTCATCCATCCTCCCAGTGGATGGCCATGGAACAATGAGGTGGAATAAGATTCTACAGGTGAACAACTGGCTACGTCGATGGTGCCGTCAACAAGGATTTGGATTTCTGGATCACGGAATGAATTACCTATACGATGGACTACTTGCTAGAGATGGGGTGCACCTTACGAAGACTGGAAAACATGTATTTGGAAGTCGCCTTGCTACACTCATCAGAAGAGCTTTAAACTAGAACAATGTGGGAAGGGAAGCAAAAGGCCAGAAAAAGCCATACAGCTGACAAATACTATTGAGATCTCTGCTACTGGAAGTGGAAAGGAAGAACAAAGACAAAACAATTTAAATAATAAAAATATGGGAGGAAGAGAAACCAATCACAAACTAAAATGTTTTTATACAAATGCACAAAGCATGGGCAACAAACAAGGAGAATTGGAACTACTAATGCAGGAAAAGGAATATGATGTCATTGGAATCACTGAAACTTGGTGGGACGATACACATGATTGGAATAAAAGGCTAAAAGGATACAACTTATTTGCAAGAAACAGACTTGATAAACGAGGAGGAGGTGTCGCATTGTATGTTAGAAAAGCGTATATCTGCACAGAGATTGAAGCTTCAGAGACTGGGAGTTCGGTGGAAACTGTTTGGGTAAGAATACAAGGAGAGAACAACGGAAAGGACACCATTGTAGGCATTTACTACAGGCCACCTTGGCAAGCTGAAGATATGGATGAACTCTTTATGTATCAAATGACCAAGTTCTCCAAAAAATATGACGTAGTGGTCATGGGAGATTTCAACTATCCAGACATTTGTTGGGAATCTCTCTCAAGTAAAACTAACAGGTCAAGCAAATTCTTATCGTCTCTTGCTGACAACTTTATCTTCCAAAAGGTAGGGGAGAAAACAAGGGGATCTGCTACTTTGGATCTAATCCTTATAAACAGGGAGGAAATGGTTGAGGAGGTAAAGGTGGCTGGGACCCTAGGAGGCAGCGATCATGCTATTATAGAATTTTGGATAACTAGAGGAGGAAGACATGTGAAGACTCAAACTTCAAGGTTAGATTTTAGAAAGGCAGATTTTAAGAGACTCAGAAAGAGAATAGGAGGGATCCAATGGCTGGATGTCCTTAAGGACAAAAATGTCCAGGAAGGATGGGAAATTTTTAAAAATGAGATTCTCAAAGCACAATCGTTAACAATCCCGAAAAGTAGGAAGAATGGGAAGCATTTAAGGAAACCAGGATGGATGAACACAGAACTTAAACACATGCTAAAAAGAAAGAAAGAAATGTTTATTAAATGGAAAGAGGGAGGCATATCTAAAGAAGATTATAATGCAGTCTGCAGATCCTGCAGGGCACGTATCAGGTTAGCTAAAGCTGACAATGAATTAAGGCTTGCAAGAGATGTCAAAAGCAATAAAAAAGGATTTTGGGGGTATGTCAAAAGTAAAAGAAAAGTCAAAGATGCTATAGGATTTTTACAGGATGAAAATGGAGAAATGGTAAGAGAGGATGTTGAGAAGGCCGAACTTTTTAATTCCTATTTTGCATCTGTTTTCTCTCAGAAAGAAAATGTAACATCAACTTATCTTCACTGTCCTTTTAAAGGAATAGAGGAATCCAAGTTATCTGTAAACAGAAAGATTGTGAGGGAATATTTAGCTAACATAAATGAGTTCAAGTCTCCAGGTCCAGATGAATTACACCCCAGAGTACTGAAGGAGAGCGTAGAAGAAATTTTAGAACCACTCTCCATAATCTTTGAAAATTCTTGGAGAACAGGAGAAGTCCCAGAAGACTGGAGAAGAGCAAATGTTGTTCCTATCTTCAAAAAGGGGAAGAAGGTGGACCCAGGGAACTATAGGCCGGTGAGTCTGACTTCTATACCAGGAAAGATCTTTGAACAAATTATTAAACAACATGTATGTAAGTATATGGATAAGAATGAAGTGATTAACCAGAGTCAGCATGGGTTTGTAACTAACAAGTCATGTCAGACTAACTTAATTTCCTTCTATGACAGAATCACTGACTGGGTGGATCAGGGAAATGCTGTAGATATAGTATATCTTGACTTCAGCAAAGCATTTGACAAAGTATCTCACACCATCCTTATTGAAAAAATGACCAAGTATGCAATGGACCAGGCAACTGTTAGGTGGATTCATAACTGGCTTAGTGATCGGACTCAAAGGGTGGTTGTAAATGGCTTCACATCCAGCTGGATGAATGTCTCAAGTGGGGTACCACAGGGCTCCGTCCTGGGACCTGTATTGTTCAACATCTTTATCAATGATTTAGATGAAGGAATTGAGGGTAAACTGATTAAATTTGCTGATGACACAAAGCTAGGAGGGATAGCTAATACTAGAGAAGAGAGAGAGAGGATTCAAAAAGACCTAAATAAACTGGAGCAGTGGGCAGCAACCAACAGAATGGTTTTTAACAGGGAAAAATGCAAAGTACTACATCTGGGCAATAAAAATGAAAAAAGCATATACAGAATGGGAGGAATAGAGCTAAGCAACAGTACATGTGAAAAAGACTTAGGTATACTAATAGATCATAGACTGAACATGAGTCAACAGTGTGATGCAGCAGCAAAAAAGGCAAATACAATTCTGGGATGTATTAACAGAAGCATACAGTCTAGATCACGTGAAGTCATTATCGGTCTTTACTCCTCTTTGGTCAGACCTCATCTGGAATACTGTGTACAGTTTTGGGCACCACATTTTAAAAAAGACATAGACAAACTGGAGCAAGTTCAGAGAAGAGCGACCAGAATGGTGACTGGTCTGCAAACCATGTCCTATGAGGAACGGTTGCAGGATTTGGGAATGTTTAGCTTGCAAAAAAGAAGACTGAGAGGAGACTTAATAGCTGTCTACAAATATGTCAAGGGCTGTCACATTGTAGAAGGATCATCTTTATTCTCATTTGCACAAGGAAAGACTAGAAGCAATGGGATGAAACTAAATGGGAGGAGACACAGATTAGATATTAGAAAAAACTTTTTGACAGTTAGGGTGATTAATGAGTGGAACAGGCTGCCACGAGAGGTGGTGAGTTCCCCTTCAATGGACGTCTTCAAACAGAGGCTGGACAGACATCTGTCTGAGATGATCTAGTGAATCCTGCTTTGAGCAGGGGGTTGGACCAGATGACCCAGGAGGTCCCTTCCAACTCTACCATTCTATGATTCTATGATTCTATGATTCTATGGGGGGGTGACATCCTGCATGGGGCATTACATGGGGGGAGGTGACATCCTGCATGGGGCATTATATGGGGGGAGATGAAATCCTGCATGGGGCATCATATGGGGGAGAAGTGACATCCTGCATGCGGCATTATATGGAGGAGAGGTGACATCCTGCATGGGGTATTATATGGGGGAGAGGTGACATCCTGCATGGGGCATTATATGGGGGGGTGACATGCTGCATGGGGCATCATATGGGGGAGAAGTGACATCCTGCATGGGGCATTATATGGGGGAGAGGTGACATCCTGCATGGGGTATTATATGGGGGAGAGGTGACATCCTGCATGGGGCATTATATGGGGGGGTGACATGCTGCATAGGACATTATATGGGGGGGTGATGACATGCTGCATGGGACATTATATGGGGGGTGACATCCAGCATGGGGCATTATATGGGGGGGTGATATCCTGCATGGGGCATTATATGGGGGAGAGGTGACATCCTGCATGGGGCATTATATGGGGGGGTGACATCCTGCATGGGGCATTATATGGTGGGGGTGTGTGTGACATCCTGCATGGGGCATTATATGGGGGGGAAGAGGTGACATCCTGCATGGGGCATTATATGGGGGGTGACATCCTGAATGGGGCATTATATGGGGGGTGACATCCTGAATGGGGCATTATATGGGGGGGTGACATGCTGCATGGGACATTATATGGGGGGTGACATCCAGCATGGGGCATTATATGGGGGGTGACATCCTGCATGGGGCCACTGGGCATCCGCCGTGCTATGGGACCGGTGTCAGCGCCCGCCACCCCCCACCCCCGCTTGCTCAGGGCCCCGGCAGCCGGCACAATACTTACCCCTTCCCGTGCCTCCGCAGCGTCTCCCGCGTCCTCTGACTGTGACGTCTCAGGTCGGAGGGTGCGGTGACGCCTTTTCACCGCGTGCAATCTCTCCTGACCTGTCACAGTGCAGAGAGGGAAGATGCGGGCGACGCTGGAATCCGGAGTAGCGGCAGCAGGTGAGAAATGAGGTAAGTATTGGATATTTTTTATTTTTTTGATGTATGGGGGCATGGGGCATTATATGGTGGGGGTGTGTGTGACATCCTGCATGGGGCATTATATCGGGGGGAGAGGTGACATCCTGCATGGGACATTATATTGGGGGGAGAGGTGACATCCTGCATGGGGCATTATATGGGGGGGTGACATCCTGCATGGGGCATTAATTATAAGGGAGGGGGTGTGTGTGACATCCTGCATGGAGCATTAATTATAAGGTGAGGGGGGGTGACATCCTGCATGGGGCATTATATGGGGGGGTGACATCCTGCATGGGCATTATATGGGGGGGTGCCATCCTGCATGGGGCATTATATGGGGGGGAATGACATCCTGCATGGGGCATTATAAGGGGGGGTGACATCCTGCATGGGGCATTATAAGGGGGGGAGTGACATCCTCCATGGTTTAATTATATGGGGGAGAGGTGACATCCTGCATGGGGCAATATATGGGGGGGTGACATCCTGCATGGGGCATTACATGGGGGGGAGGTGACATCCTGCATGGGGCATTATATGGGGGAGATGAAATCCTGCATGGAGCATCATATGGGGGAGAAGTCACATCCTGCATGGGGCATTATATGGGGGACAGGTGACATCCTGCATGGGGCATTATATGGGGGAGAGGTGACCTCCTGCATGGGGCATTATATGGGGGAGAGGTGACATCCTGAATGGGGCATTATATGAGGGGGTGACATCCTGCATGGGGCATTATATGGTGGGGGTGTCTGTGACATCCTGCATGGGGCATTATATGGGGGGAGAGGTGACATCCTGCATGGGGCACTATAGGGGTGTGTGACATCCTGCATGGGGCATTTTATGGGGGAGATGTGACATCCTGCATGGGGCATTATATGGGGGGGAGAGGTGACATCCTGCATGGGGCATTATATAGGGGAGAGGTGACATCCTGCATGGGGCATTATAAGGGGGGGAGAGGTGACATCCTGCATGGGGCATTATAAGGGGGGGAGTGACATTCTGCATGGAGCATTATATGGGGGAGAGGTGACATCCTGCATGGGGAATTATAAGGGGGGGAGTGACATCCTGCATGGGGCATTATATAGCTGAGAGGTGACATCCTGCATGGGGCATTATATGAGGGGAGGTGACATCCTGCATGGGGCATTATATGGGGGGGTTAGGTGACATCCTGCATGGGGCATTATATGGTGGGGGTGTGTGTGACATCCTGCATGGGGAATTATATGTGGGGGTGTGTGTGACATCCTGCATGGGGCATTATATGGGGGGAGGTGACATCCTGCATGGGGCATTATATGGGGGGAGAGGTGACATCCTGCATGGGGCATTATATGGGGGAGAGGTGACATCCTGCATGGGGCATTATATGGCCGGAGGTGACATCCTGCATGGGGCATTATATGGGGGAGAGGTGACATCCTGCATGGGGCATTATATGGGGGAGAGGTGACATCCTGCATGGGGCATTATATGGGGGAGAGGTGACATCCTGCATGGGTCTTTATATGGGGGGAGAGGTGACATCCTGCATGGGGCACTATATAGGGGAGAGGTGACATCTTGCATGGGTCGTTATATGGGGGGAGAGGTGACATCCTGCATGGGGCATTATATGGGGGGAGAGGTGACATCCTGCATGGGGCATTATATGGGGGAGAGGTGACATCCTGCATGTGGCATTATATAGTGGGGGTGTGTGTGACATCCTGCATGGGGCATTAATTATAAGGTGAGGGGGGGTGCGACATCCTGCATGGGGTATTATATGGTGGGGGGTGTGTGTGACATCCTGCATGGGGCATTATAAGAGGGGGAGGGGGGAAGTGACATCCTGCATGGGGCATTATAAGGGGGGTGACATCCTGCATGGGGCATTAAAGGGGGGGAAGTGACATCCTGCAAGGGGCATTATATGGGGGGGAGAGGTGACATCCTGCATGGGACATTATATGGAGGGGGGAGAGGTGACATCCTGCATAGGGCAATAAAAGGGGGGGTGACATCCTGCATGGGGCATTATAAGGGGGGAACAGTCTGCATGGAGTGTTATATGGGGGCCAGTATTCTGTATGGAGCATTATATGGGGGCCAGAATTCTGTATGGAGCATTATATGGGGACCAGTATCCTGTATGGAGCATTATATGGAGACCAGTATCCTGTATGGAGCATTATATGGGGGCCGGTATTCTGTATGGAGCGTTATATGGGGACCAGTATCCTGTATGGAGCATTATATGGGGGCCAGTATCCTGCATGGAGTGTTATAAGGGGGGGGGTAGTGACATCCCGCATGTGGCATTATAAGGGGGGGTGACATCCTGCATGGGGCATTATATGGGGGAGAGGTTACATCCTGCATGGGGCATTATAAGGGAGGGGGGTGACATCCTGCATGGGGCATTATAAGGGGGGGAGTGACATCCTGCATGGGGCATTATATGGGGGAGAGGTGACATCCTGCATGGGGCATTATATGGGGGAGTTGACATCCTGCATGGGGCATTATATGGGGGGAGGTGACATCCTGCATGGGGCATTATATGGGGTGAGAGGTGACATCCTGCATGTGGCATTATATGGGGGAGAGGTGACATCCTGCATGGGGCATTATAAGGGAGGGGGTGTATGTGACATCCTGCATGGGGCATTATAAGGGAGGGGGGTGTGACATCCTGCATGTGGCATTATATGGGGGGGTGACATCCTGCATGGGGCATTATAAGAGAGTGAGGGTGTGACATCCTGCATGGGGCATTATAAGGGAGGGGGTGTATGTGACATCCTGCATGGGGCATTATAAGGGAGGGGGGTGTGACATCCTGCATGGGGCATTATATGGGGGGATGACATCCTGCATGGGGCATTATTTATAAGGTGAGGGGGGTGTGACATCCTGCATGGGGCATTAATTATAAGGTGAGGGGGGGTGACATCCTGCATGGGGCATTATATGGGGGAGAGGTGACATCCTGCTTGGGGCATTATAAGGGGGTAGAGGTGACATCCTGCACGGGGCATTAATTATAAGGTGACGGGGGGTGACATTCTGCATGGGGCATTAATTATAAGGTGAGGGGGGGTGACATCCTGCATGGGGCATTATAAGGGGGGGAGTGACATCCTGCTTGGGGCATTATATGGGGGGAGAGGTGACATTCTGCATGGGGCATTATAAGGGGGGGAGTGACATCCTGCATGGGGCATTATATGGGGAAGAAGTGACATCCTGCATGGGGCATTATATGGGGGGAGGTGACATACTGCATGCGGCATTATATGGGGGGGAGAGGTGACATCCTGCATGGGGCATTATATGGTGGGGGTGTGTGTGACATCCTGCATGGGGCATTATATGGGGGGAGGTGACATCCTGCATGGGGCATTATAAGGGGGGGAGAGATGACATCCTGCATGCGGCATTATATGGGGGAGAGGTGACATCATGCATGGGGCATTATATGGGGGGAGGTGACATCCTGCATGGGACATTATATGGGGGGGAGAGGTGAAATCCTGCATGGGGCATTATATGGTGGGGGAGTGTGTGACATCCTGCATGGGGCATTATATGGTGGGGGTGTGTGTGACATCCTGCATGGGGCATTATAAGGGAGGGTGTGTGTGTGACATCCTGCATGGGGCATTAATTATAAGGTGAGGGGGGTGTGCGACATCCTGCATGGGGCATTATATGGAGGGGGAGAGGTGACATCCTGCATAGAGCATTAAAAGGGGGGGTGACATCCTGCATGGGGCATTATAAGGTGGGTGACATCCGGCATGGGGCATTATAAGGGGGGAACAGTCTGCATGGAGCGTTATATGGGGGCCAGTAATCTGTATGGAGCATTATATGGGGGCCAGTATTCTGTATGGAGCGTTATATGGGGACCAGTATCCTGTATGGAGCGTTATATGGGGACCAGTATCCTGTATGGAGCTTTATATGAGGACCAGTATCCTGTATGGAGCGTTATATGGAGACCAGTATCCTGTATAGAGCTTTATATGTGGACAAGTATTCTGTATGGAGCATTTTATGGTGGCCGGTATTCTGTATGGAGCGTTATATGGGGACCAGTATCCTGTATGGAGCGTTATATGGGGACCAGTATCCTGTATGGAGCTTTATATGGGGACCAGTATCCTGTATGGAGCATTTTATGGAGGCCAGTATTCTGTATGGAGCTTTATATGGGGACCAGTATCCTGTATGGAGCGTTATATGGGGGTCAGTATCCTGTGTGGGGCATTATATGGGGGCTAGTATCCTGTATGGAGCATTATATGGGGACCAGTATCCTGTATGGAGCATTTTATGGGGGCCAGTATCCTGTATGGAGCATTTTATGAGGGCCAGTATTCTGTATGGAGCTTTATATGGGGACCAGTATCCTGTATGGAGCATTATATGGGGGCTAGTATCCTGTATGGGGCATTATATGAGGGCCAGTATGCTGTATGGAGCGTTTCATGGGGGCCAGTATTCTGTATGGAGTGTTATATGGGGGCCAGTATTCTGTATGGAGCATTTTATGGGGGCCAGTATTCTGCATGGAGCATTTTATGGGGGCCAGTATTCTGTATGGAGCGTTATATGGGAGCCAGTATTCTGCATGGAGCGTTATACGGGGGCCAATATTCTGCATGGAGCATTATATAGGGGCCAGTATTCTGCATGGAGCATCTTATTGGGGCCAGTATTCTTCATGGAGCATTTTATGGGGGCCAGTATTCTGCATGGAGCATTTTATGGGGGCCAGTATCCTGTATGGAGTGTTATATGGGGGCCAGTATCCTGTATGGAGCATTTTATGGGGGCCAGTATACTATGTGGAGCGATTTGCCGGTTTCTGAGCTATTGCGGAATTTACAATAGATATCACTCATGTCATGTAAGAAGTGAAATCTTCAGCATTGTACTATATGTATATTTTTCAGCGGTATCTGTGCATCATGAATTGTGGTATGTGCTAAAGGGGACACTGAGACTCTTTCGCCCGGGGCCCACAAAAACCTGGAGCCGGCCCTGGGCCTAACCATGATTCATTAAAGGTTTTTTAATTTACCTTGCTTCATTTTTGATCTCTTTTGTTCGGTTTTCTTTTTTGGTTAGGTCAACTGCTCCTGAGCAGAACTCCCCTCAGAACTCTAGATCTTTCCACTCTTCTTTTTATATGCTTCTCTCAGTGCTCCCCTGAACCTCTTCCTACACCCACACCTACTACATGGTTCCCCCTCTCTTGGTTCCCCCCCTTCCAGCCAGGGACAGGGCTCAGCAGTGACCAAGTGCATCTTGCCCCTCCTGCTGGTCTGGAGCAGTGTAGTGTTGGATGCTGGTGTTAGGGTCCAGGCAGCACTCCCTCCTTACCTGAGAGTGGGGTACCACACCTCTGGGTGAGATGAAGTACCTCTGTGGCAACTAAACCCGCAGGGGCGCCACAGGTGCAAGCTCCGATCAATGTCGGACTGGTGTACCGAAGGCTCACAGGTATAATTGTCTCTAGGAGCTCACATCACAGCCATATGCAAAGGATTGTCAGGCATTATCCCTGTTAGAGTGGAGCGTTGGCTGTAAACTACAGATGGCGCCTTCGCTGTGCCCACACCATAACTGTGACTTAACAATTACAGTGGTTTGCATTAAAGAAGTTCTCCAGTGAAAACAAGATATTGGGAAACTTATTAATCAGCGGAGATCTGTCCTCTAGGACCCACATCAATCGGCAGGAGAGGGAGCTTTAATCCCCAATGGGACACTTTTATTCATTTTAAAATGGAATTGTCGGCTCAGATGTTTGACCAACGCTCCTTCCATTCTCTATGGATCTGCCATAAAAAGGCAAGCACAGCACTCGGCAGCCAAATGAGGAATGATTAGAGCGTTGGTGGAACATGTGCACTGATGCTCCATCAGGTCTCCTTCACAACTCCATGCCTCCAGTACGAGTGGTGACAGTTTTCACACGTACTGGAGACACTTACACACGCAGACCCATTCAAATGAATGGGTCTGGCGCACGTCATTGTGTTACCACGGACTGTGTGTCCATGTGCAAAACATGCAAAATATCCTGCACACATACACATTGATGACACACGAATGACATCCGTGTGTAATCAGTGTGACATGTACCGGCGCCTGGGACAATCTGTACATTTAGCACTGTTCCCAGGGCCGGGTGCTGAACACTACTGTAATCATTGTCGGCTGGTCTCCCTGCGATCAGCGAGACCAGGTAACGCTGATGACAATTGTAGTCAGCAACTGCTGTCTGTGTATAGCACTAACTACAACTGTCATCATTGTAGGCTGGTCTCGCTGTCATCAGCAAGACCAGGCGACGCTGATGATAGCTATAGTCAGCAGCCGCCATCTGTGTCTAGCACCTATTAAATCATTAAAAAAAAACAGCATGCAGTCTTCCGTAATTTTTATAACCAGCTGAGGGAAAGCCAACAGCTGGGGGCTGATGTTAATATTTTGGGAAGGGACCAATAGCCATAAAGGTTCCCAGGCTAATAATATCAGCTTACAGTGGTATGCTTAGCCTTCACTGGTTATTATAGAGGAGACGCGCCCAAAAAAATGACTTGGGATCCCCTTATATTTACTAACCAGCAAAGGCTAAACACACAGCTGACTGATATTAATGATCTAGGACGGGTCCATGTCTTCCCACTTGCCCTGGTGCAGTGGCAAGTGGGGTAATAATTGTGTGGTTGATGTCAGCTGTTTTATGGCCGCTGACATAAATCCCCAGGGGTTAGTAATGGAGAGGTGTGAGAAATTAGTTGCGAGCAGTAAAGTCATTGAGGTTATCGCAGTTCATCGGCCAGCTCACACTGAGCTGACTGTGGGAACAGCTGGCTTTGACCTGTGGTAACCTCATGTTACGATACTGGCGCAGTACTGCTGGAAACCAGCGGCCAATGGAGCACAAGCAGGAACTGCAAGTGGTAGAGAAGTTCTTGGAGTTAGCAAGGAGTTGTAGGTAACAATCCATAGATGAATGAGAACAGTCTAGGTAAGAATGTTTAGGAGCTGAGACTGGAACTAGGCTAACAGCTAGACACAATACTCAAGCAATGAGTGAGAGGTCCATGTGGCTTTTAGTAGGCCCAAACAGGAAACAAGATGGATTCCATAGATTCAGAATCCAACATCTTGGTAAAGGGCAATTGCAGAACACAATAGTAGCCTCCAGTGGTAAGGAGTGAAACTGCAGCACAATTAATAAAGTGAACAATAGCAGCCACTAGTGGTCAAACTGTAAAGGGGCAATAGAAATTCTGACCCCTCAATGATGTTACTGCTCATCACTGAAGCTGTTCCCAAGCTCAGCTCAGTGTCTCCTGGATTCATGGCTGAGCGGTCACATCATGCCACCACTCAGCCATGCAATCCAGGTGAAGCAGAGTTGGACTCTTCTTCATGGGACAAATGGATTGTTGGCGGACAGGTGAGGGATATGGTGTTTTATTATTTTTCGTTTTACAGTAATAAATGGGTAAAAAGGGTGGGGAGTCTTACTTCAAATAACAGACTGTGTCTTTACTTCAATTAAAGGACTTTACTCTGTCTGTGTCTTTGTTACATTTGACTATGGGGTTAGTAATGGGAGCATCTTATAAACGCCTCTCCATTACTAACCCCTGGGCTTGATGTCAGCATCCATAAAACAGCTGACATCAACCCCACAACTATTAACCCGCATACCACTGCACCAGGGCACGTGAAAAGAGCAGAAGCTAAGTGCCAGATTTCTGGGGCAGCTGAAGACTGATGTTCTTAGTCTGGGAGGGGGCCAATATCCATGGTCCTGTCCTAGGCTATTAATATCAGTTCACAGCTGTCTGTTTAGCCTTTTCTGGATAGTAAATATAGGAAGGACTCCATATCATTTTTTTTTGGGGGGGGGTCTTCTCTATATTAACCAGTAAAGGCTAAGCAAACAGCTGTGAGCTGATATTAACCCCTTTTTGACATGTGCCATGCTATTACGACACATGTCGGGTCCCTCAATTTGGTACGGGCTCCAACAGTGAGCCCGCACCTTTCCAGACACAGGACAGCTGATCTGTACAGCTGTCATGTGCCCCTAACAGCCGAGGTGGGATTTGCGATCCACCCATGGCTGTTAACTAGTTAAATGCCGCTGTCAAACTCTGACAGCGGCATTTAACTCGCGCTTAGAGGAAGCGTGTCACTGGCTCCGCCCAACGGCACCCGTGTCACATGATTGCGGGTCACTGATGGGTTGGCATGACATTCTGGGGTTTGCAGGAGACTCCTGTGGTTGTCATTGCCAGATTGCTATGAGCGCCACCCAGTGGTCGGCGCTCATAGAAAATGAGCATTTTGCTACACACAGGCGATCTGATCATCTCTGTCTGTAGCAGAGGTGATCAGATAATTGCAGGCCCCAAGTCACCGGCCATACGGGTGAGCACCACACGGTATACTCAGGGACGTGGGCTACTTCTACCCGCATAGAGCAAGGTAGCCAGGAAAGAGTGCAGATAGTCGGGGAGGCCTACAGCTCCACCTGGCCAGGGGAGATCCTGCTTGCTCACAGACTGACCAGGCCCCTACTGCTAACCAGTACTCCCGGGAGGGTCTGCTTTATACCATCAGTAAAGACCCTGAACTGCACCACACGTCTCTGTGTTTCATCGCCGCACCAGCACCATTACTACTGGGACGCTCACACTATCACTCCCATCATCCACACTAGCTGCCCTGAGGCAATACTTCTCCCGTGGGGAGTTATCCCATACTCAGCTGCTCAAACAACATCAGCCTCAGCGGTCGGCAGCGCAGCGGCGGTCCCCACTGACCGCAATCCACGGGTGGCGTAGTCGGACATTGTTATTACCTAAGACTGCCACTGGTTTGACCGCCCTGGGCACGGACCGGGTCACCGCCACACTGAGACTACAACCCCCAGCGATCCGGCTCCGGGTATCCCCTGCACCAGCACAGGCCCAGGGGGCGCGTCAACTTTGGCGTAGTCGGCAGGATTTCCTGCCTGCAACCACCGGGTACTGCGTGCCTGAAAAAGACTTTTATACTTACCTGTGGTGAAGTTTCCCGCCGTCCGGAGTCGTTTCCCGCCATCGGACGCCATCTTGGACCGTTTCCCGCCGTCTTCTGCCGTCTTCCCGCCATCCGCAGCTGCTTCCCGCCATCGGACGCCATCGTCAGGATGCCGCGCGGGAAGAAGAAGGGCGTGGACGCCGAAAGCGCGCGAGATCCGAAGCTCCGCCCCACGCTCCGACGCTGCGTAAGGTCCTGGAAGGGAGGAAGAGCGACGCTGACGTCATCGGAGCGCGACGCCAGGTCCTCAACCCCGACGATCGACTGCGGAGCCGTGGCCTACGGAAGAAGAGCATCGCAAGGTAGGCCACGGTCCACTAGGGGGGAAGGAGGATGTCGGACACCGAGGGGAGCTCCACTGCCACAGCCACCGCCAGCGCAACCACTGAAGCAGTCATGCCATTCACCATGCCCTATATCCCGGGGACAACCTGGCTACCCCAGTACTCAGGGGAGTCACATACCCTGAGTGACTTTAGGGAAAGACTTGATAGCCTCTTCCAGGTATACCCCCTCACAGAAGAGCAAAAAGTGAGCATCCTGGTGGCCCAGTTAATCGGGGCAGCCCAAAGGGAGGTAAAGTCCTGGTCACCTGGGAAGAAGAGGACTGTCAGAGAGATACTAGCCCGGCTGAAAGACACATTTGATACCCGCACCTCAGCCGAGATAAAACTAAGATTTTACGGGTGCAAACAACGGGCACATGAAAGTATAAGAGACTATGCCCTAAACCTACAAGAGGCCCTGAGAGCCATTAAGCAGGCAGACCCTGACAGCGTGGGAAATGAAGACAAGCTGCTGACCGAACAATTTATTGAGGGTCTACTGTGCAATGCCCACCGAACCCAGTTGCGGGCAATGGCCTGACAGGACCCTGACCTGGACTTTGCACAGTTCAAGGACAGAGCCATCCGGGTGCTCCGAGAACCATCACCAGGTGGCGCTGTGACCCACAGGCGCCCTGCTATCACTTATCACCAAGACGCGGCGCCCTTGTCTGCAGGGCCTGTGGGAGCTGATGCGCAGGCTTTCAACAATAACCCGGCAACAGACCTGCACCCAGATGACGACCTGAGCATTATAGCCAGCAATGGTCAGCCCGTGCCACAGATAGGATTTAAGGAGGTGACCATTAAGGTTGGTAAAGTTGAACTGCCGGCACAAGGACTGATCATTGTGGACATTGACCATCGCGAGAGTCACCCAAAAATAACCCTAGGTACTAATGTAATCGAAAACTGTCTTGCAGAGGTGATTCTTATTTTGCAACAGGTTGCCAAGAACGCCAGTTCCAGCCAGCAGCGTGTGCTCCAAAAAGAGATCCGGGCACTGATGAAGCGGCAACAAGTGGAACTATCTGGTGGTGAGATAGGTAGCGTGAGAATGTGTGACCCGTTCCCTATTGCCATGCCCCCAAAAAGTGAGATGATGATTTGGTGCCGGGCAGCTATTGGTCTAAGAGGTAGAGACTACCAAGCAATGGTAGAACCCGTCTACTCAGACAGTAGGCCCACCATTTTGACAGCACGGTGGGTGGTCGATGTACACCATGGGAGGGTGCCCGTCCGCATCACCAATATCGGGGAGAGAGAAGTATACCTGCCCCGGTATGCCACGCTAGCCAAATTGTTCACCGTAAACCAGAATTCTGTACAGGCCGTGGAACCCTTGCCTCCATCTCAACCAGAGGAAGGTAACGGCTATAAGAAACCAATGGAGGACTGGTGTCAGCAACTGCATTTGCGTACTGACTCCACTCCCTCACACCAAAAACAGGGAGTCTACCGGGTGGTTCAAGAGTACGAGAGAGTGTTTAGTAAACACCCGCTAGACTTTGGGGGAGTAAAGGGGGTAGAACATCACATCCCCACGGGAGACCATCCTCCCATAAAGGAGAGATACCGACCCGTACCCCCTGCACACTATCAACACGCCAAGGGGATGCTAAAAGACATGAAGGAGGCTGGGGTAATTAGGAACAGCTGTAGCCCCTGGGCAGCTCTACTAGTCTTAGTGAAAAAGAAAGACAACACCATGAGAATGTGTGTAGACTACAGGAAGGTCAACCATATCACACACAAAGATGCGTACCCATTACCAAGGATAGAAGAGTCCTTAGCTGCATTAAAATCTGCTAACTTCTTCTCTACTTTGGATCTCACTTGCGGGTACTGGCAGGTTCCTGTAGCAGAGGCGGACCGGGAGAAGACCGCATTCACCACCCCGATGGGACTCAGCGAATTTAACTGTATGCCGTTCGGGCTCTGCAACGCACCAGGAACCTTCCAACGGTTGATGGAATGCTGTCTGGAACACCGGAACTTCGAGACGGTCCTGTTATACCTGGACGATGTCATCGTCTATTCCAAGACCTATGAGGACCATCTGGAACACCTGGCAGAAGTGTTTGAAGCCCTGGCAAGCTATGGCCTAAAGGTAAAACCCTCGAAGTGTCATCTACTGAAGCCAAAGGTACAGTACCTGGGACACGTGGTGAGTGCTGACGGAGTAGCCCCCGACCCTGACAAGATCACCGTGATTAAGGGCTGGCCAAGACCATCCAGCATAAAGGAAGTGCGGCAGTTCCTCGGGTTGGTAGGCTACTACCGAAGATTCATTCCCGGTTTTACCAAGAAGGCAGCTCCTATGCAGGACCTCCTGATAGGCCAGTCCAGGAAGGCCAAAAACCAGAAGCCACCCTTCAAATGGGAAAAGCTGGAAGAGGAGTCCTTCCGCCAGCTGAAGATGGCCCTCACGGGGGATGAAATCCTGGCGTACCCTGATTACAGCCAGCCCTTTATCCTCTACACGGACGCAAGCAACATCGGGCTAGGAGCCGTACTGTCCCAGATCCAGCAAGGGAGAGAACGGGTAATTGCTTACGCCAGCCGAAAACTGCGACCCACGGAAAGAAACCCTGAGAATTACAGCTCGTTCAAGCTAGAGTTCCTGGCAGTGGTGTGGGCAGTAACCGAACGTTTTAAGCATTACCTTGCCTCTTCCAGGTTCACCGTGTACACGGACAACAACCCGTTGACACACCTGGACACTGCAAGACTGGGTACCCTGGAGCAGAGATGGATGGCCCCCTGTCCAATTATGAGTTCACGATCAAATACCGGGCAGGACGCTCCAATACCAACGCGGACGCCCTGTCCAGGATGCCCAACCTACCGGACAAAGGGGAGGATCCAGAAGAATTGGAAGAGATCGAACTCCCTGCGTTCCACCGTCATGGGATTACCCAGTATTCCCACCGTGTGAGGGGCCAGCGATCCGCTACGTTCAACCCCTTACCCCACTACAACTGGGCGGAGACGCAAGACAGTGACCCCGCAGTCCGTCTGATGAAGGAGATGCTGACCCAGGCTGACGCCCGCCTGGACCCAGACGCTCCGGAAGAGACCAAGCAACTGTGGACGGAAAAGAGCAGACTGTTTCTCTACAAGGAGAAGTTGTGCCGCAGAATGGTCAATTCCCGGACACATGAACTGATCTGGCAGGTGGTGGTACCGAGACGGGACGCAGGTATGGTGCTGGAGGCCTACCACAATGGGGCAGGGCACTTCGGATGGAAGAAGCTAGAGTTCCTGCTGCGTGAACGGTTCTACTGGATAGGCATGAGAGGAGCCATTGAGACGTGGTGTAGAGACTGTGGCCAGTGCAATCTAAGAAGAAGGGACCATGCCAGCCAGAGGACTCCCCTGCAGCCCATCGTCACCAGGCAGCCGCTGGAACTGGTCGCCCTGGACCATGTTAAACTGGCTCCAAGCAGAAGCGGGTATGTCTACGCCCTAACCATCGTGGATCACTACTCCCGGTTCCTGGTGGTGGTCCCTGTCAAAGACTTGACGGCTCAGACAGCAGCCAGAGCCTTCCAGCTGCACTTCTGCCGCCCGCACGGGTACCCGGACCAAGTGCTGACGGACCAAGGACCAGCCTTCGAAGCGGAGGTCTTCCAGGAGTTCTGCAACCTGTATGGCTGCAAGAAGATAAGAACAACGCCCTATCACCCCCAAACCAATGGACTCTGCGAGAAGATGAACCAGGTGGTGATAGATCTGCTAAAAATATTGCCCCTGGAAGAACGCAGTCTGTGGCCTGAGAAACTGCCCGATCTGGTGGACCTGTATAACCACATCCCGGTAGGTTCCACCAACTGTACCCCGGCTTACCTAATGCGAGCAAGACCTGGTAAGCTGCCTGTTGACCTGGATATGGGAGTCCTGACACCTGAGGACACCTCGCCAGAGGCAGACTGGGATACAGAACGGCAGCAGCAGTACCGGAAAGTACAGGAGAGCGTCGAGCGAAGTCTCTGTCAATCAAGAGAAAGGCAGGAGAGGACTTATAACCAACATGCTCCCGCTGTTCCCCTGGTACCTGGAGAGCAGGTCTTAAAAAGAAAAAGGTGGCTCCATAAGTTGGACGACCAGTGGGAGAAGGACCCGTACACCGTATTGCCCTCAAGCCACAATAATCCAAAGGTGTACGTCATCAGCAAGGATGGAGGAGAGACCACAGCCACTGTCTCCAGAGACCACCTGAAAAAGTGCCCCGAGAAGTTGCAAAGCACGGATGAAGATCAGGAAGACCCTCAACCCATAGAGGAAAAGGAGGAAATGATCACCACCATACTCGGAGACTTTCCCAGGTCCTGGACACAAGCAAACAACGCTATCGTGGTGCCCGTCCTCACCTTTCTCCAGCCAGCCCCTCAAGTGCCTACAGAAGACCAGGTAGAGCTGGAAGAGCAGCCGGCCCAGGAGGCAGAAGAGTCCACACCAGCAGCCCAGGAGAATCAACCCTCTGCTAGTAGTGAGCCTGCCGTGCCCCTAGTGAGCCAAAGAGTGCGCAGACAGCTGCCCAGCTTGCCCATAACACCTCCTACACCCTGTAGTGCAGGACCAGTTAGTGAGCTCCGTAGGTCCACTAGAGTCACTAGAGGTCAGATGCCCGCTCGCTGGAAAATATAAAATAATGCACTGTAAATTTACCTGTTTCTTGAAAATATTTATGGTTTATGTTTGTTGCCTGTTATTAATTATGTTTCTCAGTTACCCTGCAGATTTATTTGGACTAACAGGTTATGGACACTGGATAACCGGAACAATTTTTGTAGATAGTTGCACCTTGGTGCCTCTTGAGAAGACGGCCGCGGAAGAGAAAACCTGTCTGGCGTGGCCTACTTGCGGTCCAAAGTAGTTAGCTTCAGCCTTGCAGCCACGCCCAGGGCCAACGCAAGGGGTTTGCTTTGGACAGGTCCCCTACTTCGCTTAAAACTTCACCTTGGGTTATATGGACACCCGGTTGCGGACACGCCATGACCTTTAAAGAACTAAAGCTTCTTGTAAATATGTTATTGTGTTATTGTTATACCCTGCATTTATGTTTCTTTAAAAATGTGTTTAGTCCCGGAGTACTAAAATTTACTAGGGGGGAATGTGGCACCCCAGGGGTCTGGTTACCACAGTAATAGAAATATTACGTCTGAGAGCAAGTGGGAGGTTTCTCTATTCAGGAGCCCTAAGCATGCAACACGGCCCACCCAGACCTGGGAGGGGAGGAATCTGCCCTTATAAACTGGGTCTGGGGTGGGATTAGTGAGTGAAGACAGAGACAGAGCCTGCAGAACAAGCAGAGCAGTCAGTGCCTGGAAAGGGAGAGTTACAACAGGAGCTCTGTAGGAGCAGGAGTGAGTGCCAGAGGCTGGAAGCTAGATAGCTCGCCTTGGCTGAAGACACTAAACCCGGACACGGAGTCCGAGGCTGTGGGGACATCCAGGTCCAGCAGCAGAATCCAACAGGCAGGGGATTCCATGTCCTCTGGCCTTAGAAACCCGAAGGCACGGTCACAAGCAAGGGACCAGCACCGCCATCGTGAAGCGGAGGCTAACGGAAGGCCCCAAGTCACCGGCCATACGGGTGAGCACCACACGGTATACTCAGGGACGTGGGCTACTTCTACCCGCATAGAGCAAGGTAGCCAGGAAAGAGTGCAGATAGTCGGGGAGGCCTACAGCTCCACCTGGCCAGAGGAGATCCTGCTTGCTCACAGACTGACCAGGCCCCTACTGCTAACCAGTACTTCCGGAAGGGTCTGCTTTATACCATCAGTAAAGACCCTGAACTGCACCACACGTCTCTGTGTTTCATCGCCGCACCAGCACCATTACTACTGGGACGCTCACACCATCACTCCCATCATCCACACTAGCTGCCCTGAGGCAATACTTCTCCCGTGGGGAGTTATCCCATACTCAGCTGCGCAAACAACATCAGCCTCAGCGGTCGGCAGCGCAGCGGCGGTCCCCACTGACCGCAATCCACGGGTGATGTAGTCGGACATTGTTATTACCTAAGACTGCCACTGGTTTGACCGCCCTGGGCATGGACCGGGTCACCGCCACACTGAGACTACAACCCCCAGCGATCCGGCTCCGGGTATCTCCTGCACCAGCACAGGCCCAGGGGGCGCATCAAGAATACCGACGGATATGTTGGAGCTGCTACTTAACAAGTGCCCTCTGCTGCTCACAAACCCTTCCCAACATATGCAATGTTGAGTTCCAACCAACACGTGGTGACATCGCACACCAGTCTGTGAGCTGGCTGTGTATTTGCGCTTGCGTGGCTGTGTATTTGCGTTTGCGCTGAGACAAGGACGTGGACATGGTTGCTGACGGTGGTTGCAAGTGTGCAACGACAGGTGCAGGGTGGGAGGCATCTTCGCCTGCGTCATGGACAGGGGATTGGCATGCACACACTACAGTGGAACAGGCAGTGATGTCACCCGCAGACACTGTTCCTGGACTCTGGCTTTCGGCCCAACAAGTCAGGTGCTTTGCTGTCATTTGCCTGAGCATGCTGGTGGTGGTCTCACTGATAGTTTTGCGCAGAGACATCATCGCTTCCGTGCCGTCTCCAGCGCAACACTGAAGGGGAGGAGGGACTCCCTTGGAGCTGCATGGCCGATCATCTTTGACGACCATGCAGCTCCAAGGCTCTCTGCACGGAGGAGATGCACACCCGCTGTCGACGACATAACAGCACACAATACCCCAGGACCCGGTGAGCAGAAGCACAACAGTAAGGGCCCCAGCTCTTTACAGCTGTTCACCTGGCCCCATACAGCAGTAAGGGCAGTAATGCCCTGATGGCGGCCCTGTATACAGCAATGCTATTCAAATCAACCAAGTCTGGCTATATGCTGTTGTGCAGTATAAATGGTGTATTATATTGCTTTTCACCAAAATTATCAGTATGAAGAGCAAAACGAGTATGATCAGCCCTGATATCTAGGGCTATTGATAGGAGTTCCAGCAGCAGAAAGAATGTGCAATGGAACCTATTCTGTACTATACTAGGTCTCCACAAACTCTGCCTAACTAGTGCTGTCAGCAGGATTAATATTCATCAGAATGAGCCCTTACAAGAACTGTTAGTGTAGATGAAATTAGTAATAGTGATCTGGAATCCCTGCCTGAAATAAGCGCCAATTCTCTCCCTCGCTCAGCTGCAGCTCGCCCTATTCTGCCTGTTTGATGGGGTAAACTGTGATGAGCATAAGGTCCTGGGCCTTATATAGACCCGATGACGCTATGGTGCCAGCCTATCACTGTAATGCCACAACAACATGGCTACGGCATTACAGTGACTGGCAGGTAATCCCTGTGTGTTAATTGGCTGCCTAAAAAACGCCAAACATGTAGGGCACGGATTTCAGCCATCGCTCAAACATTCAAAAAATACTCGAGCATCCCGAAAACTGTGATGCTCGGGCGATTAACGAGTAGTGACGAGCATGCTCGCTCATCACTACTAAGTACCCAATGTTATTTATATGCACTATTGCTTTTACTCATTTACTTACAGAATGGTATTTATTTTATTGATTTTGTTTCTGTTTGGGGTTTTTGCCTGTTTTCCGGCCAGTGTGAACGTGCTTCTATTTTGCATGCATACCAACTTGACTTCAGTTCATTTCTTTCGGTTTAGCAAAGGAGTAAATAACTACACCCAGGTTGCCAACCTCCCCGCAACCCGGGCTCCTTAGTTTTCTGGTGGCTGTTTACGGTTGGTTATGGAGGGACAAGCACCCACAAAATGACCCTTTCCACCACAGAAGAAACACACTCCCCCTTTACACTGAATTACCGTTTAACCAACAGGCTGTGCCGCCCAACCCAATTGCATGGGTTCATCGGTTAACTCAGACCCCACAAATTGGAGTGTCTCCTTATGTCTCTGACGAAGACAGCGATCCACACGGATGATCAAACAAATGGTCGCCTCAAGAGAGACCCTTACAGATAGCCCTTGATAGAACTGGCTACAGAGTGCGGGGTTATTCATCTTAGTATCGGTAGATCATCTCCGAAACTCAGAGCAATACTCCTCCACCGGCCCGTTGGCTGGCCGAAGTTTACATGACGTAGACTCGGCAGGGAGACGCGGTCAGGGTCATCGTATATGTGAACCAGTGCCTGAAAAAAATCCTCAACCATCCAAAGCGATTGAGAGTTGGCTGGAAGAGAAAATACCCAGGCTTGAGGGTCACCCTGAAGGAGAAAAATTATTATCCCCACCCGTTGCTCCTCAGTTCCAGAAGAGTGAGGACGTAACCTAAAGTAAAGTTTACAGGCCTCCCTGAACACAACATACTTGTCTCACCCCCCAGAGATCCTGTCAGGTAAAGCGATCATGGGCTACAACTGGCTCTGTCTGGGAGTAGCAGTCCCCAGACCAGGCATGGTTGGGTGTTGTGAAACAACATAGCAAAGATCTGCCACCTCCAGGCTGAGCTGCTGCAGTTGCCCAGCTAGAGCAGTTACTGGATCCATGATGGATCAAAAAATAATATGGGCCAGTGTTAATGTCACAACTGTGTTGTCGGATTAATCGGGCGCAGGAGCTCCTTCCCTGTTCCTAATGCTAGGGGCGCCCTAGCTATCCCTGCTCCCTGGATTACTTCTGATGGTGAAGATACCAGGGCCAAGTACCATGCTGAACTCCTGAATCAGCCCCCAGGCAAGGGGGAAGAAACAGACTAACAAGGGAGGACATACAGGGATAAATGAAAATACCAATCATACAAATATGCACTCACAGACAACAGAGAGGAACAACGAGCAGAAAAGGAAGGAAAACCAAATAGGAGATAAGGAGGATTTCCACACAGCCGAAACACCAAGCAACAGTCACGGATCAACACTCCAAAATGCCTCTACCAACAACCGACTCCTCTACTCCACACCAGGCAGTATAATACTAAGACCGCGGCCCCATTATCAGTATTTGGTCAGTATTCGGTCAGTATTTTGTCTCAGGAGTGGGAGCCAAAACCATGTGAGGAACAATCACCCACTCCTGGTTTTGGCTCCCACTCCTGAGAAAAAATACTGACCGAATACTGATAGTGGGGCCATGGTCTAGCAAAGGTAATCCAGATTGCCAAAGGCCAGTATATATAGGAGAGGGGAGTGGCCAATACTGAACAGCTGAGATCACCCAAGCAGAAAAGCTTCAGAGACTCTAAGCTGAACGTTTAACCCCTGCACTGCTAACAGAAACCTGTACTGTTAAATATGAAAGAGAAGTGCTTCTAATCAGTGCAGGAGTATGTGAAATCAAACGCTGTGGTCTTCTGACCGCTCTCTGTCGTGGTAAACCCGTGACAGGTAGACTGCACTACTGCACATAACGGTATACTCTAAAACGCGTGCATTAAACATTTACATTTTTGTTAAAATGGGTGACGGAACCACTGTATGGAAACCAAAGGAGGTATCTGATTAAAGGGGTTGTCCGGACTAAAATTAAAAGTCTGCAGTCACTCTATGTGCTGGGAACTGCATGTGACTGCAAGTACGCAATACGCATCGGACACCATCGGATCCTCACAGTGTGCAGTGACTGCAATACTTTTAGGCTGGAAAAAACCCTTTAATGTATGTCTGTATACTGTATATGTATCCTAGTGTATATGCTAAAAAGAGACCACTGAGCCAAAGAGCTCATTCAAACAGACGTATTTTTGGTTAGAGTGCTGTTGGTGTGCTTAGCACACAGATCCAATAACCACAAGTTTTCACGCTGATCACAGCATGCACTAGTCTGGTCTGAGTATGAGATCGGAGTAGAGCTCCTGCACCCATCCACCGTGTAGATAAGCACACAGAGCCAATCATGTCTGCAACGAGTTTAGTATGGGCCAGATTGATTCTCCTATTCTTTACAATTATCTAGACATATTTATTAGTGATGAGCGAGCGTGCTCGCTCCTGCTCTGTTCTCGCCCGAGAAGCTCACTGCTCGACATGCTCGGCGAGTACTTCCGGGATGCTCGGGCGGGAGCTCGAGTCCGCACCCCGAATGTTTGCCGCTGTTTTAACAGCGAATAAACATGCAGGAATTGCCTGCCACTCACTGTAATGCCGTAGCCATGCTGGTTGTGGCATTACAGTGATTGGCTGGCCGCGTAGCGTCATTGGGTCTATATAAGACCCGGTGACCCTATGCTCATCACAGTCTACCCCGGAAACAGGCAGAGTAGGGAGAGGTGCTGCTGAGTGAGGGACAGAATTGGTGTTTTATTAGTGAGGTGTTACATATTCCACAACATACCTATATATCCTTCTGAACTAACAGTCCTTCTGAGGACTAATCCAGCTGCATGTACTAGTAATCCTGGTGATAGCAGAAGTTAGGCAGGCAGGGTTTGTGGGGAGTGTATGAGCAGAATAGGGTCCAGTGCACGTTCTGTCTGCTGTTACAGATATCCATAGCCCTAGATATCAGGGCTGATTTTTTTTTTGCTGTTAATCCTGATTATTTGCTTAAAAAGCAATTCAGAGTGCACAATTTTACTGCTCCATTTGCTTGTAAGCAGAATACACAGCTATATTTTATTCGCATTGCTGTGTTGTGGAAGCAGAGAAACTTTTCCATCATCAGACGTGATCCCATATTACTGCGGTAATAATCCTGACATTTTGGGAAGCGTGCCAAATATCACACTCCAGTTGTGTGTTGTTCAACCTTTTCACACTTAGTCGCTGACCAATACCACATCTCTTACGCCACTGCCTAAAACCGTGGTCATCACACGTGATCCAATATTACTGCGGTAACAATCGTGACATTTTTTGGAGCGTGACAAATATTACACTCTATTTAAAGGCTGCCAGTTGTGTGTTGTTCAAACCTATTCACACTAGGTCGCTGACCAATATTATTATTATTATTACTATTATTTATTGTTATAGCGCCATTTATTCCATGGCGCTTTACATGTGAAAAAGGGGTATACATAGCAAAACAATTACAAAATAACAACAAAATAATCTTGAACACAATGTGACAGCGACTGGTACAGGAGGAGCGAGGACCCTGCCCTCGAGGGCTCACAGTCTACAAGGGATGGGTGAGGATACAGTAGGTGAGGGTAGAGCTGGTCGTGCAGCGGTATGGTGGAGCGAGGACCCTGCCCTCGAGGGCTCACAGTCTACAAGGGATGGGTGAGGATACAGTAGGTGAGGGTAGAGCTGGTCGTGCAGCGGTATGGTGGAGCGAGGACCCTGCCCGCGAGGGCTCACAATCTACGAGGGATGGGTGAGGATACAGTAGGTGAGGGTAGAGCTGGTCGTGCAGTGGTATGGTGGAGCGAGGACCCTGCCCGCAAGAGCTCACAGTCTACAAGGGATGGGTGAGGATACAGTAGGTGAGGGTAGAGCTGGTCGTGCAGTGGTATGGTGGAGCGAGGACCCTGCCCGCGAGGGCTCACAGTCTACAAGGGATGGATGAGGATAAAGTAGGTGAGGGTAGAGCTGTTCGTGCAGCAATGTCGTGGAGCGGTGGTTACTGCAGATTGTAGGCTTGTCGGAAGAGGTGGGTCTTCAGGCTCCTTTTGAAGGCTTCCATGGTAGGCGAGAGTCTGATGTGTTGGGGTAGAGAGTTCCAGAGTAGGGGGGAAGCACGGGAGAAATCTTGTATGCGATTGTGGGAGGAGGAGATTAGAGGGGAGTAGAGAAGGAGATCTTGTGAGGATCGGAGGTTTCGTGCAGGTATGTAGCGGGAGACTAGGTCAGAGATATACGGAGGAGACAGATTGTGGATGGCTTTGTATACCAGGTTAGGGTTTTGAACTGGAGTCTCTGGGCAATGGGGAGCCAGTGAAGGGATTGACAGAGAGGAGAGGCCGGGAAATAGCGAGGGGACAGGTGGATTCATAGGCGGATTATAATGAGGACGATCTGGGCTACTCCCTGGGGCCCGAGGCTCCGGGGGGGCCCATGGCCAGATCGCCCTCATTATAATGTTTTCTGCAGAGGCAGGGGCAGGGGGGACCGCACTGTACCATTAGACGCCGGCCGCATCAGGGAGACAGACTCGCCCCCTGCACGCTGTGTGCTGCGTCTCCAGGACTGACATCACACAGCGGCGCCTGGAGCTGCTTAACTTCAGCCTGCCAGAGAGGAGCTCCTGCATCAGTGGATGGCAGTAAATAGTAAATGCGAGGTCGAGCCCAGGGCAGGATGTCTGGAGTGAGGAGGGGGCTGCAGGACGCTGCTCCCCTCCTGATGAGTGCACACGGATCCCTTAGTGTCAGGTCAGCGGCCGCTCTGCTGGGGCACAGTGACTTATTGCAGGAGTCTGACCTTTGCTGCAGATCAGGTCGCGCTGTCAGTACCAGGTCATCGGCTCCAGCGTCACCAGATCTGCAGGAAAATTCAGAGTCCTGCAATAAATCACACTGAGCCCCTAAGGTTCTAACAATACTATACTGCTCCATGTACAAAAAATCTCATCAAGTATACAGATTACTGTATGGTATACTATGGTAGAGACATCAGATGGGAAATAACAATGTGTATAGTATATAACATCTAATGTCTGTATCACAGTATATCATACTAGCTATTGAACAAGTTCTACGCCCGGGTGGCAAGCTTTTATATTGGTATATGCTTCCCCATCCTAGTATGTGCTCCCCTATCCTGGTATATGCGTCCCCGTCTTGGTATATGCTCCCCCATCCTGGTATATGCTTCCCCATCCTGGTCCCCCATCCTGGTATATGCTCCCCCATCCTGGTATATGCTCCCCCATCCTGGTCTGCCATCCTGGTGTATGCTTCCCCATCCTGATCCCCCATCCTGGTGTATGCTTGCCCATCCTGCTCCCCCATCTTGGTATATGCTCCCCCATCCTGGTCCCCCATTCTGGTGTATGCTTCCCCATCCTGGTCCCCCAACCTGGTCCATGCTTCTCCCCCATCCTGGTCCATGCTTCTCCCCCATCCTGGTATATGCTCCCCCATCCTGGTCCATGCTTCGCCCCATCCTGGTATATGCTCCACCATCCTGGTCCCCCATCCTGGTCCATGCTTTACCCCATCCTGGAATGTGGTCCTCCATCCTGGTATATGCTCCCCCATCCTGGTCCCCCATCCTGGTATATGCTTCCCCATCCTGGTCCCCCATCCTGGTATATGCTCCCCCATCCTGGTATATGCTCCCCCATCCTGGTCTGCCATCCTGGTGTATGCTTCCCCGTCCTGATCCCCCATCCTGGTGTATGCTTGCCCATCCTGCTCCCCCATCTTGGTATATGCTCCCCCATCCTGGTCCCCCATTCTGGTGTATGCTTCCCCATCCTGGTCCCCCACCCTGGTCCATGCTTCTCCCCCATCCTGGTCCATGCTTCTCCCCCATCCTGGTATATGCTCCCCCATCCTGGTCCATGCTTCGCCCCATCCTGGTATATGCTCCACCATCCTGGTCCCCCATCCTGGTCCATGCTTTACCCCATCCTGGAATGTGGTCCTCCATCCTGGTATATGCTCCCCCATCCTGGTCCCCCATCCTGGTATATGCTCCCCCATCCTGATCCATTCTTCTCCCCATCCTGGTATATGCTCCCCCATCCTGGTCCCCCATAGTGGTATATGCTCCGCCATCCTGGTATATGCGCCCTCGTCCTGGTATATGCTCCCCCATCCTGGTATATGCGCCCCCGTCCTGGTATATGCGCCCCCGTCCTGGTATATGCTCCCCCATCCTGGTGTATGCTTCCCCATCCTGGTCCATGCTTCCCCCCATCCTGGTATATGCTCCCCCATCCTAGTCCATGCTTCCCCTTGTCCTGGTATATGCTCCCCCATCCTGGTATATGCTCCCCCATCCTGGTATATGCTCCCCCATCCTGGTCCATGCTTTCCCCCATCCTGGTATATGCTCCCTGATCCTGGTCCATGCTTCCCCTCGTCCTGGTATATGCTCCCCCATCCTGGTATATGCTCCCCCATCCTGGTTTATGCTTCCCCATCCTGGTATATGCTCCCCCATCCAGGTATATGCTCCCCCATCCTGGTCCATGCTTTCCCCCATCCTGGTATACGCTCCCCCATCCTGGTCCATGCTTCCCCTCGTCCTGGTATATGCTCCCCCATCCTGGTATATGCTCCCCCATCCTGGTGTATGCTTCCCCATCCTGGTATATGCTCCCCCATCCTGGTATATGCTTCCCCATCCTGTTCCCCCATCCTGGTCCATGCTTCCTCCCATCTTGGTATATGCTCCCCCATCCTGGTATATGCTCTCCCATCCTGGTCCATGCTCCCCCCCCATCCTGGTATATGCCCCCCATCCTGGTCCCTTATCCTGGTATATGCTCCCCCTTCACCCTGGTCCATGCACCCCATGTCCGCATAGCGCGATATCCGGTTTCATTTGAATGAATAAAAATGTGCAGAGTGTATTCAACAAAATGGCGCCAAAGTACGTGCATGCGCATACCACGCTCTCCATTTTGTCGAAGACACTGTTCATATTTGTCTTCACTAAAATAGCCCTGGAAATCGCACACTCCTCCCCCTGCCTCTCCAGAGATGACAGGACCGAACAGGTATGGGTTTATGGTACCTTTGCATACCTCAATCTCCGGCACCACACTCCTCATCCCTGTCTGGGACATGGATGTGTCTTTCTGTCTGTGGCCAGACTGCGTTGGTATTGCGCTTGCGCAGTCTATAGAGGCTTCTGGCAGAAGGACACATCCCTGATTATATTATAGATGCCAGTCATGTATTGTCATATAAACTGTACAGGGCCATACCTAGGGGAATCTGGGGGGGCATGTGACCGGGGTACAGCCGTCAGGGGGGTGCCTTCGGGCCACCTCATTCGGTGGTCAGAGGTAACTCCCAGGTAGCTGCACTTTGCATTCCACCATTCTCTGAGCTGGCTGTGGAACCGACAGTCGATCAGAGAAGGGAGCTATGTACGGGCTCATATTGTATATAGGGAGCTATGTGGGTGCTCATACTGTATATAGGGAGCTATGTGGGGCTCATACTGTATATAGGGAGCTATGTAAGGGCTCATACTGTATATAGGGAGCTATGTGGGGGCTCATACTATATATAGGAGGCTATGTGTGGGCTCATATTGTAAATAGGGGGCTATGAGGGGGCTCATACTGTATATAGGGAGCTATGTGGGGGCTCATACTATATATAGGGAGCTATGTGCAGGCTCATATTGTATATAGGGGGCTATGCGGGGTTCATACTATATCTAGGGAGCTATGTGGGGGCTCATACTGTATCTATGGAGCTATGTGTGGGGCTCATACTGTATCTAGGGAGCTATGTGGGGGCTCATACTGTATCTAGGGAGCTATGTGGGGGCTCATACTGTATCTAGGGAGCTATGTGGGGGCTCATACTTTATATAGGGAGCTATGTGGGTGCTCATACTGTATATAAGGAGCTATGTACGGGCTCATATTGTATGTAGGGAGCTATGTGGGGGCTCATACTGTATATAGGGAGCTATGTGGGTGCTCATACTGTATATAGGGAGCTATGTACGGGCTCATATTGTATATAGGGAGCTATGTGGGTGCTCATACTGTATATAGGGAGCTATGTGGGGCTCATACTGCATATAGGGAGCTATGTAAGGGCTCATACTGTATATAGGGAGCTATGTGGGGGCTCATACTATATATAGGAGGCTATGTGTGGGCTCATATTGTAAATAGGGGGCTATGAGGGGGCTCATACTGTATATAGGGAGCTATGTACGGGCTCATACTGTATATAGGGAGCTATGTGGGGGCTCATACTATATATAGGGGGCTATGTGCAGGCTCATATTGTATATAGGGGGCTATGCGGGGTTCATACTATATCTAGGGAGCTATGCGGGGGCTCATACTGTATCTATGGAGCTATGTGTGGGGCTCATACTGTATCTAGGGAGCTATGTGGGGGCTCATACTGTATCTAGGGAGCTATGTGGGGGCTCATACTGTATCTAGGGAGCTATGTGCGGGCTCATACTGTCTCTAGGGAGCTATGTGGGGGCTCATACTGTATCTAGGGAGCTATGTGCGGGCTCATACTGTATCTAGGGAGCTATGTGGGGGCTCATACTGTATCTAGGGAGTTATGTGGGGGCTCATACCGTATATAGGGGGATGTCAGCATACTTAATTCTGCTCAATATTAAGTCATACAATGAATATATATTTTTTAATTATTTTGTTAATATTATTAATATTGAGCAGAATTAATTTCAGCCTATTGGTTCGGCTTCCACAACAGTCACGGTCTCTCATGTGGCCCCTCAAAGAAATTAATCTCCCACCGCTGCTCTACTATATGTAGCGCTATGTTATGTATAGGGCTGGGTACATAATGGAAAAAAATTTCCATCATTTTCCGTCTACAGATGTGACCAAAGCATCTGTGTGTTAGTCACATGACCTATCATGTGACATGCCACGTGATACATCGGGTACCTGTGGGGGTGCCCACACCTTCTAAACTGCCCGGGGCACTGAATCCACCCCTGGGTAGATTAGCAGGGCAGCAGAGTTTAGGATAGATTGGAGGGGTGCGAGAGTGTTAGAGGGGAGGCCACAGAGCAGGAGGTTGCAGTAGTCGAGGCGGGAGATGATGAGGGCGTGCACTAGTGTTTTTGCAGATTCGTGGTTGAGGAATGCACGGATCCGGGAGATATTCTTGAGTTGGAGTAGGAAGTGGAAAGGGCTTGGATATGAGGTTTGAAGGAGAGATTACAGTCCAGTGTTACCCCAAGGCAGCGAGCCTGAGGGACTGGGGAGAGTGGGCAGCCATTGATGTTGATATATAGGTCAGGTGGGGGGGATGAATGAGATGGTGGAAAGATGATGAGTTCAGTTTTATCCATGTTAAGTTTTAGAAATCTAACAGAGAAGGATGAAGTAGCGGACAGACATTGTGGGATTTTGCTTAGTAGGAAGGAGATATAAGGTCCGGAGAGGTAGATCTGTGTGTCATCAGCCTACAGGTGATACTGAAAGCCGTGAGAGTCTATGAGCTGTCCCAGGCCAAAGGTGTAGATGGAGAAGAGCAGAGGTCCTAGGACTGAACCTTGGGGGACACCGACAGATAGGGGGCGAGATGAGGAGGTGGTGTGTGAGTGGAAGACGCTGAATGTCCTGTCTGTTATGTACGAAGAGATCCAAGATAGGGCCAAGTCTGTGATGCTGAGAGATGAGAGAGTCTGTGGTGATAGGGAATGGTCCACTGTGTCGAAGGCAGATGACAGGTCGAGGAGGAGGAGGACAGAGTAGTGTCTCTTGGATTTGGCGGTTAGTAGGTCATTGGTGACTTTAGTCAGGGCAGTTTCAGTAGAATGGTGCAGTCGGAAGCCAGATTGGAGGCCGTCAAAGAGAGAGCAGGAGGAGAGGTGGGATCACAGTTAAAAGTGGACATGTTGTTCCAGTAGTTTTGAGGCATAGGGGAGAAGGGATATGGGGCGGTAGCTTGTCAGAGAGAATGGGTCAAGGGAGGGCTTTTTGTGTGATCGAGGCATGTTTGAAGCATGAGGGGAAGATGCCAGTTGTTAGTGACAGGTTGAAAAGATGGGTTAGGGTTGGGATGAAGATAGTGGTAAGGTTGGGGATGAGGTGGGACGGGATTGGGTCAAGTTCACAGGTGGTGAGGTGTGATTTGGAGAGTAAAGAGGAAATTTGATCTTCCATAATGGTGGAGAAACTGGTTTTGGAGGAGGATTGAGAAGGTGTGGGGAGGGGCTGGTGGGACTTTAGGCAAAAACATTGTCTGATGGTGTCAATCTTCTGCTTGAAGAATGAGGCAAAGTCTTTGGTTGAGATGAGAGGAGAGGGAGGAGGCGCGGGGGGGGAGAATTGAAGGTGTTGAATAGTTGTTTAGGGTTGTGAGACAGGTAGGATGTGAGAGATGAGAAGTATGTTTGTTTTGATGCAGTGAGTTTGGACTTGAAGGTAGTGAGGGACTGTTTGAATGTGATGAAGTGCTCATTGGAGTGGGACCTTTTCCATCTACGCTCAGCAACCCTGGAGGCCCGATGCAGTTCTTTGGTTAGGCTGGTGTGCCAGGGTTGCCTGTTGATTGTGCAAGCTTTGGTATGTGTGAGGGGGCAACCGAATTGAGAGCTGGAGCTGTTGTGGTGTTAAATAAAACAGCGGCAACATCTGCATCATGTAAGGAACTGATGTCTGTAAGAGGGAGGAGGAATTCAGAGTGAGTGTATGTCAAAGTGTTTAAGATTTCTGTGAGGGTGTGCAACTTTGTGGAGTGGGGATTGTTGACCTGGAGAGAAGAGGGTAGAGAATGTAAGTAGGTTGTGGTCAGAAAGAGGGATGGGTGAGTTAGAAGGTTAGACAGGGAACAGAGGCGGGTGAAGATGAGGTCCAGTGTGTGGGCGTCTTTGTAAGTGGCTGCGGAAGACCATTGAGTAAGGCTGAAGGAGGAAGTGAGGGATAGAAGCTTAGAGGCAGCTGAGAGAGAAGAGTCAATGAGGATGTTGAAGTTGCCCATGATGATAGTGGGGATGTCAGCGGAAAGGAAATGAAGTATCCAGGCAGTGAAATGGTCTGGGAAGGTGGTGGCTGGTCCTGGGGGGCGGTAAATGATAGCCAGTTGAAGCTTGGAGGGGGAGTAGATGCGTACACAGTGCACTTCAAAAGAGAGGAGAGTAACTGAGGGGGCAGTAGGATTTGGGTGAAGGAGCACTTATCTGGCAGGAGAAAGTCTACTCCTCCACCATGCTTGCCAATAGAGCGGGTGGTGTGTGAAAGGTGGAATCCACCGTATGAAAGTGCAGCTGGAGAGGCAGTGTTAGAGGGGGTGAGCCAGGTTTCGGTGATGCCGATTAAAGAAAGTTTGTTAGTGATGAAAAGATCATGGATGTAGGAAAGTTTGTTGCAGACGAAGTGAGCGTTCCATAGAGCTCCTGTTAGTGGCACTGGGGAAGCGGGGGCTGGGCGGATGTGTATGAGGTTAGAAGGGTTGTGAGAGTTTGTGATAGATCGTGGATAGCAGGTGGAAGTGACTGTGGAGATGTGGTGAGGAGGGCCAGGAGAGATATTGCTGGCAGTGAAGAGGAGCAGAGAAAGTGTTAGTAGGTGGGAGCAGAAGAGACCATGTGGTGGCTGTCTGTGCTTAGAGACACAGGATTAAATGTTGAGGAATAGTTCTGAGGAGCAGGTGAGATGAATGGGAAGGATGGAGGGAGAGATGAAGAGTTCATTACTAGGTGTAGGGATTAGAGGTGGTTGTAAAAAGTGAAGGATTAAGGAGGTGAGAGAGAAAACAAACACAAACAATGTTTACAGTGTCCAAGTATCCAGTTACCTTCAGTTCCCTTCAGGTTCAATTCAGGTATAATTCATATTTCTCACACTTAAGCAATACACTTAAGGCAATGCACTGCAGACTCGTCTATAGCAGACTCCTTGCTCACAATATACAGTGGGGGAAAAAAGTATTTGATCCCTTGCTGTTTTTGTAAGTTTACTCACTGACAAACACATGAACAGTCTATCATTTTAAGGGTAGGTTAATTTTAACATTGAGAGATATAATATCCCAAAAAAAAATCAAGAAAATCACATTGTATAAATTAGATATTTTTTTGCATTTTGCAGTGAGAAATAAGTATTTGATCCCTCTGGCAAACAACACTTAATATTTGGTGGCAAAACCCTTGTTGGCAAGCACAGCAGTCAAACATTTTTTTGTAGTTGCGCACATGTCAGGAGGAGTTTTGGTCCACTCCTCTTTGCACTTCATTTCTAAATCATTAAGATTTTGAGGCTATCTCTTGGCAACTAGGAGCTTCAACTCCCTCCAAAAGTTTTCTATGGGATTAAGGTCTGGAGACTGGCTAGGCGTCTCCATGACCTTACTGTGCTTCTTTTTGAGCCACTCCTTTGTTGCCTTGGCTGTATGTTTTGGGTCATTGTCTTGCTGTAAGACCCAGCCACGACTCATCTTCAATGCTCTTACTGAGGGAAGGAGGTTGTTGGCCAAAATCTCACGATACATGACCCCGTCTATCTTCCCTTCAGTACGGTGCAGTCGTCAAGTCCCCTTTGCAGAAAAGCACCCCCAAAGTATAAAGTTTCCCCCACCATGCTTCACATCCACGGCACAGGGGTAAATACCTATTAGAGAAACATGATAGACTCTTGAGTGTGGACTGCACGAATTCTCATTTAAAGATTTTTCTGTATTTTCATGACTTTGAAAATTGTACATTCACACTGAAGGCATCAAAACTATGAATTAACACATGTGGAATTATATACGTAACAAAAAAGTGTGAAACAACTGAAAATATGAACATATGTCTTATATTCTAGGTCCTTCAAAGTAGCCACCTTTTGCTTTGATGACTGCTTTGCACTCTCTTGGCATTCTCTTGATGAGCTTCAAGAGGTAGTCACCGGAAATGGTCTTCCAACAATCTTGAAGGAGTTCCCAGAGATGCTTAGCACTTGTTGACCCTTTTGCCTTTACTCTGCGGTCCAGCTAACCCCAAACCATCTCGATTGGGTTCAGGTCTGGTGACTGTGGAGGCCAGGTCATCTGACGTAGCACCCCATCACTCTCCCTCTTGGTCAAATAGCCCTTACACAGCCTGGAGGTGTGTTTGGGGTCATTGTCCTGTTGAAAAATAAATGATGGTCCAACTAAACGCAAACCGGATGGAATAGCATGCTGCTGCAAGATGCTGTGGTAGCCATGCTGGTTCAGTATACCTTCAATTTTGAATAAATCCCCACCAGTGTCACCAGCAAAGCATCCCCACACCTTCACACCTCCTCCATGCTTCACGATGGGAACGAGGCATGTAGAGTCCATCCGTTCACCTTTTCGGCGTTGCACAAAGGCACGGTGGTTGGAACCAAAGATCTCAAATTTGGACTCATCAGACCAAAGCACAGATTTCCACTGGTCTAATGTCCATTACTTGTGTTCTTTAGCCCAAACAAGTCTCTTCTGCTTGTTGCCTGTCCTTAGCAGTGGTTTCCTAGCAGCTATTTTCCCATGAAGGCCTGCTGCACAAAGTCTCCTCTTAACAGTTGTTGTAGAGATGTGTCTGCTGCTAGAACTCTGTGTGGCATTGACCTAGTCTCTAATCTGAGCTGCTGTTAACCTGCGATTTCTGAGGCTGGTGACTCGGATAAACTTATCCTCAGAAGCAGAGGTGACTCTTGGTCTTCCGTTCCTGGGGCAGTCCTCATGTGAGCCAGTTTCTTTATAGCGCTTGATGGTTTTTGCAACTGCACTTGGGGACACTTTCAAAGTTTGCCCAATTTTTCGGACTGACTGACCTTCATTTCTTAAAGTAATGATGGCCACTCGTTTTTCTTTACTTAGCTGCTTTTTTCTTGCCATAATACAAATTCTAACAGTCTATTCAGTAGGACTATCAGCTGTGTATCCACCTGACTTCTGCACAACACAACTGATGGTCCCAACCCCATTTATAAGGCAAGAAATCCCACTTATTCACTTATTAAACCTGACAGGGCACACCTGTGAAGTGAAAACCATTTCCGGTGACTACCTCTTGAAGCTCATCAAGAGAATGCCAAGAGTGTGCAAAGCAGTCATCAAAGCAAAAGTTGGTTACTTTGAAGAACCTAGAATATAAGACATATTTTCAGTTGTTTCACACTTTTTTGTTAAGTATATAATTCCACATGTGTTAGTTCATAGTTTTGATGCCTTTAGTGTGAATGTACAATTTTCAAAGTCATGAAAATACAGAACAATCTTTAAATGAGAAGGTGTGTCCAAACTTTTGGTCTATACTGTATATAAATTCTATATGTCCACACATGCTGTATATACGTAAACTAATGTTTCTAATGTTTTTATGCGTGTGTGTGTTTTTCACAATATATATTTTATCATGTATTTTAAGTATACCTATAACAACAAAAGAAACAAGGATAAGCTAAAGCTGCATACTTAAAACCATTAAGCAGCAATTAAGCTGATGAAGAACCACCAGGTCTGGACCATTTAACATAATTAATTTATTCAAGTGGACCTATATAGACTATATAACTCCAGCAGTCTGTAAAGCAATATCTTACCTGAGGAAGGCTATTGTTTAAATATATAGCCGAAACGCGTTGTTCTATGTATTGTTTTTTAATGATTTTTATCCTAAGTAAATTTCTGATGATGTATAATACTTCTACCTGGTGCCTGTTGTTTGGGAGCGCTGAATAGACTGGATGAATCTTTTTATTTTTTCCTGATCTTCATTCCACTGTCTCCTGGCTGAGAGATCCATTGTATCCAGACTATAGCTGCACATCAAGGAGACAAGGCATCCCAGTCAGACCTAATAGGTCGATACGCTATGCCACAAGCTACATCAAAGGTGAGCAAATCAGCTTTTAATAAATAAAAAAAAGAGTTGAACTAAATCATCTGCACTTAGATCTGCGCCCGTGTTTTTTGTCTTTCCCCCTCTCCTAGACCCTATTGCCTTGGGGTCATATACCTCCCACCATGCTTCACGGTTGGGACAATGTTCTTAGTGTTGTACTCATCCTTCTTCTTCCTCCAAACACAGCGAGTTGAGTTAATTCCAAAGAGCTCAATTTTTGTCTCATCTGACCACAGCAGCTTCTCCCAATAACTCACAGAATCATCAATGTGTTCATTGGCAAACTTCAGACGAGCCTGCACTTGTGCCTTCTTGAGCAGGGGGACCTTGCGGGCACTGCAGGATTTTAAAAGTTTAAGGCGTAATGTGTTATCAATGGTTTTCTTCGTGACTGTGGTCCCAGCTGCCTTGAGATCATTAACAAGTTCCCCTCGTGTAGTTTTAGGCTGATCTCTCACCTTCCTCATGATCAAGGATACCCCAACAGGTGAGATTTTGCATGGTGCCCCAGATCGATGTCGATTGACAGTCATTTTGTATTTCTTCCATTTTCTTACTGTTGCACCAACAGTTGTCTCCTTCTCACCCATTGTCTTACTTATAGTTTTGTAGCCCATTCCGTTTTTTTCGCAGGTCTATGATCTTGTCCCTGACATCCTTAGAAAGCTCTTTGGTCTTGCCCATGTTGTAGAGGTTAGAGTCTGACTGATTATTTGAGTTTGTGGACAGGAGTCTTTTATACAGGTGACTATGTAAGACAACTGTCTTTAATGCAGGTAACAAGTTGATTAGGAGCGTCTAACTGCTCTGTAGTCGACAGAACTCATAATGGTCTGTAGGGGATCAAATACTTATTTTTCACTGCAAAATGCAAAAAAAAATATCTAATTTATATGTACAATGTGATTTTCTTGATTCTTTTTGGGATATTCTATCTCTCAATGTTAAAATTAACCTACCCTTAAAATTTTAGACTGTTCATGTCTTTGTCAGTGGGCAAACTTACAAAAACAGTGTTACGGATCCGGGTGGTGAAACCTCTGTGCCGCGGTGCAAGGAGGGACCCAGAGGGGCGTAACTAAGTATCAACTCAGACCGACCCTGCTCGTACGGCGGCTAACGACTCCGTGACCAGGGAGGGACCGAGCAGAGGGACCAGGTGCTACTCTGGGGATGACCTTGTCAGAGAGCAGGTGGCTCCCACGGGTCAGATGACTGGAACTGACCGGTATAGCGGATGGGCACAACAAGTAGGCAGAAGTCTCTGGGTTAGCTGACAGGTGGTCACGGCACGTGACGGCAGAGCAGGCTGAAGTCTCTAGGTTAGCAGACAGGTGGTCACGGCAAGTGACAGCAGGAGCCTCCAGGTAGGCTATCAGGTGGTCACGGCAAGTGACAGCAGGAGCCTCCAGGTAGGCTATCAGGTGGTCACGGCAAGTGATGGCTGAGCCTCCAGGTGGGCTAGCAGGTGGTCACGGCAAGTGACAGCAGGAGCCTCCAGGTAGGCTATCAGGTGGTCACGGCAAGTGACAGCAGGAGCCTCCAGGTAGGCTATCAGGTGGTCACGGCAAGTGATGGCTGAGCCTCCAGGTGGGCTAGCAGGTGGTCACGGCAAGTGACAGCAGGAGCCTCCAGGTAGGCTATCAGGTGGTCACGGCAAGTGACGGCCGAGCCGCCAGGTAGGCTAGCAGGTAACAGGCGAGTGCTTCCAGGTGAGCGGGCTAGCAGGCATGGCAGGTAGCAGGCAGATAACAGGCGAGTGCTCCCAGGTGAGCAGGCTAGCAGGCACGGCAGGTAACAGGCAGGTAACTGGCAGGTGCTTCCTGGTAAGCAGGCGGACTTGCCCATAGATTGACTGGCGGGTTGAACGGAAGACAGACTGTCGGGCTGGAGAGTAGTCAGGCTGGCGGACTGGAACAGTAGTCAGGCTGGCAACTGGACCTGAGGGCTGAAGCAGAGGTAAGTATACTGTGCATCAACTATTGCTCGGGCACCTCCATTTTGGAGAAGGTGCCTTATATATGGGAGGTCCTCCGGCTATTGGCCGGGGACTCCTTAGGACGGCGCGCGCGGCCCCTTTGAGAGAGAGGGAGCACAGTGCCCGGGAAGCAGCGCGCGCCGACAGCAGCAGCAGGAAGAGGAGAGCTGGAGGACGCCGCGCGGGGAGCGAGGAGGTGAGAGGGACGGCGTCTCTGCCTGGCAGGGGGCAGAGACGCCGATGCTACAGTACCCCCCCCCCTTTACGCCCCCTCTTTTTTAGGCCAGAAAGAAATCTTTGAAGGAGAAGAGGGACATGGATGTTCTCCCTGAGTTCCCAAATTCTCTCCTCTGGGCCAAACCCCTTCCAATCCACCAGAAAAAAGTTTTTTCCTCTTACCCTCTTGGTGGCCAGAATATTCTCTACCTCAAAAACATCCTCAGCGGAAACCGGGGCAGGGGAAGTACCTGGATTGTTGGAAAAAGAATTAAAGACAACTGGTTTGAGGAGAGATACGTGGAAGGAGTTGGGAATCCGTAAGGTGGCTGGAAGCTTTAACTTGTAGGCCACTGGATTGATTTGTTTAAGGACTTCAAATGGACCGATGAACCAATGACCCAACTTGTAGGAGGGTATTTTGAGCCGAACATGTTTGGAGGAGAGCCAAACCTTGTCTCCCGGACGGAATTGAGGCGGATTCAGACGTCTTTTGTCAGCAAATCTCTTCATCCGCTCGGAGGACTGAAGAAGTGCGGACCTAGTATTCTCCCAATTGGTGGAAAATTCGCTGACCAAAGACTCCGCGGCAGGGTTATCCACAGAAGCGGAGACGGGAAACGGAATCCGGGGATGTTGACCATAGACTATAAAGAACGGGGACTTGGAAGTCGATTCGCTCTCATGGTTGTTGTAGGAGAATTCGGCCCATGGTAGGAGGTCCACCCAATCAGTATGGTGAGCATTAACAAAGTGCCTGAGGTAGCCGGTAAGGATCTGGTTGATCCGCTCCACTTGACCATTGGACTGTGGATGGTAAGTGGAGGAGAAATCCAGGGTGACATCCAGCAGCTTACACGTAGCTCTCCAGAAGCGTAAGGTGAAATGAACCCCTCGATCCGACACGATGTGGAGGGGTAGACCATGGAGACGGAAGATATGAAGGAAGAAGTCCTTAGCTAGCTCTGATGCAGACGGGAGACCAGGCAGAGGGATGAAGTGGGCCATTTTAGAAACGCAGTCGGCGACCACCCAAATGACTGTACAACCGGCAGAGACAGGGAGATCTGTAATAAAGTCCATAGCAATGTGTTGCCACGGGGCATCAGGTACGGGAAGAGGTAGGAGATGACCGGCTTGTAGATGTCTGGGAACTTTGTTGCGGGCACAAGACGAACAGGCTGAGACGAAGTCTACCACATCCTTGCGCAGGGTAGACCACAAGTAATGCTGGGTAATGAGCAGGAAGGTCTTTTTCTGGCCAGCATGGCCGGCTAGTTTAGATGAATGACCCCAGTGAAGAACCTTCTTCCGATCTGGTACTGCTACAAAGATCCAAGGGGGCCACATTCATCACCTTGGAGGGGTCGATGATGTGCACAGGCTCCTCCTGTTGATCGGAGGACAGGAAGGATCGGGACAAGGCGTCGGCTTTAACATTCTTGTCCGCCGGGAGGAAATGTAGGACGAAGTCGAAGCAGGCGAAGAACAAAGACCACCGGGCCTGACGCGGATTGAGTCTTTGGGCATTTTGGAGATATGCCAGATTTTTGTGATCCGTATAGATGATCACCGGGTATAGAGCCCCTTCAAGCAGGTAACGCCACTCCTCCAGTGCCAACTTGATGGCTAACAATTCTCGGTCTCCAATGGAGTAGTTGCGCTCAGACGAGGAGAAGAGTTTGGAGATGAAGCCGCAGGTTACCATTCTCCCGGATGAAGATTTTTGGGTGAGCATCGCTCCGGCTCCGGAGGAGGAAGCATCAACCTCCAGGAAGAACTGTTTGTTGCAGTCCAGATGGTGCAGTACTGGGGCAGAGGAGAAGGCTTGCTTTAAGGAAAGGAAGGCCTCCTCAGCTTCGGGCGACCATACCTTGGGATTTGCTCCCTTACAGGTGAGCGCAGATATGGGAGCAGTCTGGGAAGAGAAGTGTGGAATGAAGAGACGATAGTAGTTGGCGAAGCCCAGGAATCGCTGAATCGCCTTCAACCCCTCCGGATGGGGCCACTTTAGGACAGCAGAGAGCTTCTCAGGATCCATTCGCAAGCCTGTCTGGGAGATGACATAGCCCAGAAATGGAAGAGAGGTCTGCTCAAAGAGGCACTTCTCGTATTTTGCATAGAGGTGGTTCTGCCTGAGCCTAAGCAGGACCTGACGAACATCCCTCCGGTGTGTGGGAAGATCTGGAGAGAAGACCAAGATATCGTCCAGGTATACCACCACGCAGGAGTAGAGAAGATCACGGAAGATGTCATTGACCAATTCTTGGAAGACGGCGGGAGCATTGCAGAGACCGAAGGGCATCACACGGTATTCATAGTGACCGTCCCGGGTATTGAATGCCGTCTTCCACTCGTCTCCTTGACGGATACGGACCAGGTTATACGCTCCACGTAGATCCAACTTGGAAAAGATCCTGGCGCCCTTAAGGCGATCAAACAACTCGGAGATGAGCGGCAGGGGGTATTTGTTTTTTACCGTGATCTGATTGAGTCCTCTATAATCAATACAGGGGTGTAGGGAGCCATCCCTCTTCTTGACAAAGAAGAATCCGGCTCCAGCTGGGGAGGTAGATTTCCGGATGAATCCCCTAGCCAGATTCTCCTCAATGTATTCAGACATGGCCCAGGTTTCGGCCGCCGACAACGGATAAATACGCCCACGGGGTGAAGTGGCGCCAGGTACCAGGTCGATCGGGCAATCATATGGCCTATGGGGTGGAAGTTTCTCTGCTTCCTTTTTACCGAAGACATCCGCATAGGACCAGTAAGGAGCCGGAAGACGGGGTAAATTAGCTGGGGTAGGTGGTGGACGAGCCTGGCGAACCGGAACCAGGCAGGTCCTGTGGCAGTCCTGACCCCACCGGAGTACTTCACCGGATTGCCAGTTCAGCACGGGTTCATGTGTCTGGAGCCAGGGTAGACCTAGCAATAGGGAGTGGGAGAGTCCGGGTAGCACATGGAAGGAGATTTTCTCAGAGTGCATCATTCCCACCTGCAGGGTTATGGGTTCAGTGACGAGCAGGATGGTCACCGAAAGGAGTCTTCCATCCACGGAGGCGACGGACAATGGTTCAGCCAGAGGTTTGGTGGGAATCCGGTATCTCTCTACCAGGGACTGGGAATTGAGGTTTCCAGCAGCTCCAGAATCCAGGTGAGCAATTTCAAAGTGACGGTTTTCACCCCAGGAGATAGAGACGTACAAAGTCAGGGTTGGAGAGGGCTTACTTTTGCCTAGGACAACCTCTCCGAGCGGTCCTAGACACTGGCGTTTCCCGGCTTCTCCAGGCAGGAACGGATGAAGTGCTCCTTACTGCCACAATAGAAACAGCTTCCCTCGTCTCGGCGTGACTCTTGGCGAGATTTGACCATCTTGGTCTGGTCGAACTGCATAGGTTCGGGCGAGTGCGCCCGGGGAGTGACTGGTTGAGAGGCAGGTCTCTGGAAAGTAGGAGCAAGGCGGGAAAACTTTCTCTCCCGAGTAGTCTCTTTGGTACGTTCTTGGAACCGGATGTCGATCCGGGTAGCTAGTGACACCAGGTCATCCAGGGTGGTAGGAATGTCCTGACCGGCTAACTCGTCCTTAATCCGACCGGAAAGACCCTCCCAGAAGACAGACACCAGAGCCTCGTTCTCCCAGGCAAGCTCAGAAGCGAGAGTACGGAACCGTATGGCATATTGGCCCACGGTGAGACTCTCTTGGCGGAGACGTAGCAGAGAGGAGGCAGAAGAGGTTTTCCGTCCTGGTTCATCGAAGACTCTCCGGAAAGCAGCGAGGAAAGACGACAGGTCGGACACCAGGGGATCCCCTCTTTCCCACAGGGGATTTAGCCATGTCAGTGCCTCCCCAGTGAGATGGGAAATGATGAAGGCCACCTTGGCCCGGTCGGAGATGAACTGGTATGCCAAGAGGTCAAAGTGCAGGGTGCCCTGGTTTATGAAACCCCGGGCTAAAGCGGGGTCGCCAGCAAAACGTGGAGGTGCCAGGAGCCGAGGTCCATAGCCGGGTGCCATAATGGGACTGGATTGCGGAGCCGCAGGAACAGGCACCACTGGACCGGAGATAGATACAGACGAGTCAGACAATGCGCCTAGGCCAGAGTTAACAGACCGTAGAAAGGACAGGACCGATTCCTGTTGAGCTCTCTGACGTAAGACTTCCTGGTGCAGATCGGAGATCTGGGGACCACCGGGTTCCATGGCCCGAGCAAACTGTTACGGGTCCGGGTGGTGGAACCTCTGTGCCGAGGTGCAAGGAGGGACCCAGAGGGGCGTAACTAAGTATCAACTCAGACCTACCCTGCTCGTACGGCGGCTAACGACTCCGTGACCAGGGAGGGCCCGAGCAGAGGGACCAGGTGCTACTCTGGGGACGACCTTGTCAGAGAGCAGGTGGCTCCCACGGGTCAGATGACTGGGACTGACCGATATAGCGGATGGGCACAACAAGCAGGCAGAAGTCTCTGGGTTAGCTGACAGGTGGTCACGGCACGTGACGGCAGAGCAGGCTGAAGTCTCTAGGTTAGCAGACAGGTGGTCACGGCAAGTGACAGCAGGAGCCTCCAGGTAGGCTATCAGGTTGTCACGGCAAGTGACAGCAGGAGCCTCCAGGTAGGCTATCAGGTGGTCACGGCAAGTGACGGCCGAGCCTCCAGGTAGGCTAGCAGGTTGTCACGGCAAGTGAGAGCAGGAGCCTCCAGGTAGGCTATCAGGTGGTCACGGCAAGTGAAGGCCGAGACTCCAGGTAGGCTAGCAGGTAACAGGCGAGTGCTCCCAGGTGAGCGGGCTAGCAGGCACGGCAGGTAGCAGGCAGATAACTGGCAGGTGCTTCCTGGTAAGCAGGCGGACTTGCCCATAGACAGACTGGCGGGTTGAACGGAAGACAGACTGTCGGGCTGGAGAGTAGTCAGGCTGGCGGACTGAAACAGTAGCCAGGCTGGCAACTGGACCTGAGGGCTGAAGCAGAGGTAAGTATACTGTGCATCAACTATTGCTCGGGCACCTCCATTTTGGAGGAGGTGCCTTATATATGGGAGGTCCTCCGGCTATTGGCCGGGGACTCCTTAGGACGGCGCTCGCTGCCCCTTTAAGAGAGAGGGAGCGCGCGCCCTAAGCACAGTGCCCGGGAAGCAGCGCGTGCCGACAGCAGCAGCAGGAAGAGGAGCGCAGGAGGACGCCGCGCGGGGAGCGAGGAGGTGAGAGGGGCGGCGTCTCTGCCTGGCATGGGGCAGAGACGCCGATGCTACAAACAGCAAGGGATCAAATACTTATTTCCCTTACTGTATGTGCTACAGAATGCATTCAGGTGTGAATTAGAGGGAAGTGGTCTGTGCTCATCTTGATCAGCTGATTAAGGCTAAGCCAGATGCAGGATACTGAAGGGCCAAGTAAAAAAAGGTCATAAATAAGAGTATGGGGTAGGAGTTGTTAGTTGAAAAACATACCATGAGAATGTAAGAGCAGAGGAAGGAAGAAATCAGCATGGGAAAGTTGGGTCACGTACTCTTAAGCAATACACTTAAGGCAATGCACTGCAGACACGTCTATAGCAGACTCCTGGCTCACGTACTCAATATCACAATATCATACTAATAGGCCACTGCCTAAAACCATGTTCATCAGATGTGATCCGATATTACTGCGGTAATAATCGTGACATTTTGGGGAGGGTGCCAGATATTACACTCCATTCCATTTAAAGTCTGCCAGTTGTCTGTTTTTCAAACCTATTCACACTTGGTCGCTGACCAATAACATATCTCTGAACAATGTTGTCAGAGTATTACACCATTTTTACGGACTGACAATAAAACATACAGAAACAAAGCTAAAATGGATTTTGCTGGAAGAAATGTTAAGAAACATTCTTTGCAGGGTCATGACTTGTATATAAGGCCAAATAAAAAAAAAAGTGTGGACTGTGGAAGAGATTTATGTGACCAGAATGAACACTCATCTTGAGCTGATACCACCTAGCAGCACCTGTCCCTATTGTAAATGCATCTAACAGCGGTATCGATAGGGAGTAGAATAGATGTGTACTTTTTTTTCTGCAGCACGCAGTATAAGGCAATAATACCTGGCTGGATCAGTGTAATACGCTATCCTGCGATAGCTCACCCGTAAAAGAATTTCAGATAAGACAAGTAATATTCTAGAATATAGAATCTATTTGAATTGTCCTTTCCATTATTAAGGAGTGGGTCTCCTATACTGTTATTGCGTATGCAGCACTTTCAAGGGCTGCCAAAAATTAGGACGCACTCCAATACACTTTTGAAGAGACGTAAAAAAAATAAATAAATAAATAAAAACACATCAGGATCTTTAGGATAAAAACCAGACTGGTCAATGCAACCTCTTAATCCTTGCAAGCCTCAACACAAGGTAGACAGCAGCGGTGGTCGGTCTCCTAGACAACAAGCAAACTCCTTCATGATGATAGAGGCCACCATCTCCTTAGCTTGCTGGTACTTTTCAGTGGGAATGAGCTTGTCTCCAACCAGCCAGGAATATCCAGTGAATGGCACGCCATGGTTTGGTATTAGCACCCAGAACCAGAAGCGAAGCTATCCACAATTTCCATATCTCAGGAATATTATTTGGTAGACTGGCTGCCCAAACATTAGTTTCTCACAAAGGAGCTGAAGACACTGAGTGGCAGTAGATGCTAGTTTCTCCAGCATGACCTGTTTGTTAGATATCAGAGAGAGAACAGAATTGGGCTTTGCCATTGAGCCAGATTGCAGATCTTAAGTCTTACCGATTGCTGGAGCCAGTCCACAGTAAAAAAGAAGCCACAGAGTGTCCGGGAACCTTCACACACGCAAGGCTCTTGTCCAAGGCTGCTTCTCAGTGACAGTTGTATTCCACCACAGCCATATTCTTTAGCTTGGTCTGGCACAGAGGGAAACCATATCTACTCCGGCTGTCATTTCTCCCAGGAAGTCCTCTAATGCAGCTTCTTGCATAAGCAATGGCAGTCCTTCCAACATCAGCTCACACTTCTCGGTGCTTTGACACACATAGATCTTTGCGCCTTGAATTTCATGACTACAGAGTTGGGCAATGGCCTGATCAGCAATGCCTTTTTTTAAATAACATGCATAAGCAAAGCCACGGATTAGACCACTGAAGGTCATCATTAAGAAAAACTCATACAGATTTCCGACAGACTGAAAGAGGGGTATCAATGCATCTTCATATATCTCCGGAGGAATATTGCCAATAAAAATTTCAGAACCATTTCTCCAAGCCAGCCTGTAGAAGGGCCATCATATTTCCTTTTTCCATTCTCTTGCACCAGTGATACATTAGAGCTCCTCATCCACTTTATGAGTCCAGCTTTATTTTCCTGTTCACAGAGTTCAGCCATATCTGAGGTTCGCAGGCTGCACTGGCTGCTCCCTTCTGCTCCATGGCTCCTCTACTGCAGAGTCTGTGTCTCTTTGGATAAAGCCATGCTACCAAGCTGATGGTCTGCAGAGAGTCTGATCTTTGATTCTCTTTGTAAAGTCTCTTTGAACTCTGTCTCTAATCTCCTCCTGCTACAGAGGCATATGTTCCTTAAATAGTTCAATGTCCTCTGAAATACACATCCACAGGTCAAGGATTAGGGAGGGTATTATTCCACAGGGCTCAGGTCTCATTGTTTGAGCCTTTAATCAATTTACATAGTTGGTATAGCAGGGGGCTCTTGTGAATAAACATCTAGCTGGCTTTAGTATATTATGCAATTAGCATAGTAACAAACATAATTGTTTCAAAACAAAGAGAAGACAACAATCAGGGTTATACAAATACTGGTCTGTTCTTCTTGACCAGCCACAGAAATACACATACATTCACAAGTCAACACAAACACAATAGTGTATTTCTCTTGGCTTAACAAATCTAAGATTGACCCCTGGGGGGGTATACATATATATTATATATGAAGTTAGAGGTAGGCCTCTAAAAATAGTTCCTATGCGCATCATAAACATCCTCAAAAAAAATTATGTGGGCGTTGCATGATAGTCACCCTGGTTATATGGTGGTGGAGGATGAGGAGAAGGAAGAGGGTGACATAAAATAGAAGAAATCCCGAAGCATATACCCATGTCTGGGTGTGAAGGGGTGCATGGCAATAGACCCCCCAAAAAATAAACACTGGATTTGAGTTTATGCTTTGCTGTCATCATCTGGTGGTGTTGAGAAGTCTGGTCCAATCTAGCCCCTGTTCATTTTGATAAGTCAGCCTGTCAGCATTGTCAGTACACAGGCAGATGCGCATATCAGTTATAATACCCCCGGCAGCACTAAAACCCATCTCTGACAAAACCCTATGCCAGGACCTCCAAGGCATAGAGAGACAGTTCATGCCACGTGTCCAGCTTGGATACCCAACAGTTGTAAGGCACAGAGAGGAATCGTGGAGGACGTTGGTACGGTCAGCCAGGTAGTCCTTCAGCATCTCCAAAACGTTTCCCTCCTTGCCAGAGTACCCCGCGTATCAGGGCCTGTGAGCTGGAAGGGTCTGAGAAAACTGTCCCAGACTTTTGACAGCGTTCCCCAGCCTCTGCCATATCTGATTTGTGTTTCCCTCGCCTGTATTCCTTGGTTGTGCAATGAACTGTGACCTCTGCCGCCAGCGTTGTCAGATGGGAATTTTTTTAATAATTCTTCAACAAGGGCCTGAAACTGAATCTCTCCAAAACTAAACACCTTGTGTTACCTCCCTCTACTAACCTACCTATACTCGACATTGAAATTTCCTTAGGTGGAGTCATATTTGACACACAACTTTCCTTTATTCCCAATGTACAATCACTCACTCACTCATGTCACTTGAGTCTAATCGGTCTTCCTCTAAAAAAAACGGTCTCCTCTCCAATCCATTCTGAATGCAGCAGCCAGGGTCGTATTTCTATCAGGCCGCTTCACCGATGCCTCCACCCTGTGCCAGTCATTGCACCGGTTACCCATTCACTACTGAATACAATACAAACTCATCTCTCTCACCCACAAAGCTCTCCACCTTTCTGCACCGCCTTATATCTCATCCCTCATTTCTGTCTATCACTCCTCCAGTGTCCTCCGTTCTGCAACTGATCTAAGACTAGCATCCTCCTTAATCCGAATCTCACACCTCCGTCTACAAGACTTCTCTTGTGCCGCCCCAGTTTTCTGGAATGCACTGCCCCAAACGATGCGACTTATATCGAGCCCCCATGTTTTTAACCCCTTAATAACATCTGACGTACTAATACGCGTCTGTGCCCTGGGACTTAAGAGCCAGACCCGTATTAGTACGTCATCGCGATCGCGCGCGCACACAGGCTGTGCGGGCGCGATCGCCGCCGGGTGTCAGCTGATTGTCACAGCTGACACCCGGTACTATGTGTAGGGAGCGGTCCTGCACCGCTCCCAGCACATTAACCCCTGCGATGCTGCGATCGAAGTCGATCGCAGCCGATCGCAGCATTGCGGGGGCAAGGGGAGGTGATCGCAGATACTCACCTCCTCTTCCGGCTTCCAGCGCTGTCTGCAAAGGCTTCCCGGGTGTTGCCATGACGACCCAATGTCGTATAAAAACTGTCAGTAAGTGGAAAAAAAAAAAAAAATTGCAAAAATATAAAAAAATAAATAAATAAAATAATCCACCAAAAATAAAAATATAATGTACCCATCAATAAATATTATTATAAAAAAAACAAAAAAAACAATAAAAGTACACATATTTGGTATCGCCGCGTCCGGAACAACCTGACCTATAAAACTGTCCCACTAGTTAACCCCTTCAGTGAACACGGTAAAAAAAAAAAAAAAAAAACGAAGCAAAAAACAATGCTTTATCATTATACCGCCAAATAAAAAATGGAATAACACGCGATCAAAAAGACGAATATAAATAAAAATGGTACCGCTGAAAACGTCATCTCGTCCCGCAAAAAACAAGCTGACATACAGCTGCATCAGCCGAAAAATAAAAGTTATAGCTCTCAGAAAAAAGCTATGCTAAAAAATATTTTTTCCTATAAAATTGCTTTTATTATGTAAAAGTGCAAAACATAGAAAAACTATATAAATGTGGTACCGCTGTAAATGTACTGACCCGAAGAATAAAGCTACCTTATCAATTTTACCACACGCGGAACAGAATAAAAAACAAAAACAATTCCTGAATTGTTGGTTTTTGTTTATTCTGCCTCCCAAAAATCGGAATAGAAAGCGATCAAAAAATGTCACGTGCCTGAAAATGGCACCAATAACAACGTCAACTCATCCCGCAAAAAACGAGCCGTCACATGACTGTCTGCCAAAATCTGGAAAAATTATAGCTCTCAAAATATGGCGATGCAAAAACTAGATTTTACAAAAAATGCGTCTTTTTGTGTGTGACAGCTGTCAGTCATAAAAACCCCATATGATTCTGGTATTGCTGTAATCACACCGACCCGAAGAATAAAGTCGTCTAATCACTTATACCGCACGAGGAACGGCGTCAAAAATAAACTCTTGGGTTAGGATTGGGCTAGGGTTAGGGTTGTGCTAGGGTTAGGGTTGTGCTAGGGTTAGGGTTGAGCTAGGGTTAGGGTTGTGCTAGGGTTAGGGTTGTGCTACGGTTAGGGCTGGGGTTGGGGTTAGGGTTGTGATGGGGTTGGGATTTTTTTCAAAAGTAAGAAAAAAGATGACGATATGGCGACTAGTGTTGAGCGCAAGTGCTCACTACTTGAGTTTGCGTCGGGTGCTCTGGTATGCATTGAGTATCGTGGGTATTTGAGTGACATGCTCGAGTCTCTGCCCCATATGCTTCGCGGCCAAAAAACTTTACGGGGATTGCCTGCCATGCACGAGCGATCCCCGCATGTTTTTTTTTGGGTGTCTAATAACCGTGAAACATGCGGAGCAGGGACTCGAGCATGTCACTCGAGCACACGCTGTACATGGTGCATACCTGAGTACCCGATGCAAACTCAAGTAGCGAGCACTTGCGCTCAAGACTAATGACAACTTATTCAATATGATGACCTAATGTAAACAAATTATGTGTCGTACCTCTGGGTTCAAAATGTTCACTATACACCTTAATAAAATCCTTGAGGGGTATAGTTTCCAAAATGGGGTCACTTGTGGGGGAGCTCCACTGTTTAGGCACATCACGGGCTCTCCAAACGCGACATGGTGTCCGCTAACAAATTGAATGGAAAATCGGCTCAAATTGTTAGCGGACGCCATGTTGCGTTTGGAGAGCTACTGCGTGCACAAACATTGGAGCTCCCCCACAAGTGACCCCATTTTGGAAACTAGACCCCCAAAGGCACCTATCTAGATGCATAGTGAGAACTTGGAACCCCCAGGTGCTTCACAAATTGATTCGTAAATATGAAAAAGTGTTTTTTCTTCACTTTTTCATTTTTACGAATCAATTTGTGAAGCACCTGGGGGTTCCAAGTGCTCACTATGCATCTAGATAGGTGCCTTTGGGGGTCTAGTTTCCAAAATGGGGTTACTTGTGGGGGAGCTCCAAAGTTTGGGCACACAGGGGCTCTCCAAACACAACATGGCGCCCGCTAATTATTCAAGCAAATTTTACAATCAAAAAGTCAAATGTCGCTCCTTCCCTTCCGAGCCCTGCCGTGCGCCCAAACAGTGTTTTTTCCCCACATATTGGGTATCTGCGTGCCCAGGGGAAATTGCGCAACAAATTTTGGGGTCCATTTTTTCTTGTTACCTCTGTGAAAATAAAAAAAATTGGGTCTAAAGTAACATTTTTGTGAAAAAAGTTAAATGTTCATTTTTTTCTTCCACATTCAAAAAATTCCTGTGAAGCACCTGAAGGGTTAATAAAGTTCTTGAATGTGGTTTTGAGCACCTTGAGGGATGCAGTTTTTAGAATGGTGTCACTTTGGGGTATTTTCTGTCATAAAGACCCCTCAAAGTGACTTCAAATGTGATGTGGTCCCTAAAAAAATGGTTTTGTAAATTTTGTTGGAAAAATGAGAAATCGCTGGTCAACTTTTAACCCTTATAGCTCCCTAACAAAAAAAAATTTTGGTTCCAAAATTGTGCTGATGTAAAGTAGACATGTGGGAAATGTTATTTATTAACTCTTTTGTGTGACATATCGCTCTGATTTAAGGGCATAAAAATTAAAATTTTGAAAATTGCAAAATTTTCAAAATTTTTGCCAAATTTCCATTTTTTTTTGCAAATAAACGCAAGTGATATCGAAGAAATTTTACCACAATCATGAAGTACAATATGTCACGAAAAAACATTCTCAGAATCATGGGAATCCGTTGAAGCGTTCCAGAGTAATTACCTCATAAAGTGACAGTGGTCAGAATTGTAAAAATTGGCCTGGTCATTAACGTGCAAACCACCCTCGGGGCTTAAGGGGTTAAACATGCTTTAAAAACACATCTGTTTAGACAAACCTATCACCTCAACTCACTAACCCAACTCTCCCATGTTCCCTCCTAAATGTTAATCTTAATCTGCCCCTGCGTATTCTTCTGTCTCCACATCCTCCATGCACCCAATAGGACAAGGTAACTACATTTAGACAGATACTGGCTGATGACCATGTTCTACCTATTGTGTCACACTATTTCCATAAAGATTGTAAGCTTGCGGTCAGGGTCCTCCCTCCTCCTGTATGTAAATGTCCCTACTTAATTGTAAAGTGCTACGGAGTATGTTGGCGCTATATAAATAAAGATTATTATTAAGGGTGACCAACCAGTAATTAATGTCACCAAAAATGCGTACAATGCGAGGGTCACGGTAAAGGCAGCAGAACATAAAGTCAGCCATGTGTGACAGACTGCCAACAGCGAAGACTTCCCTGTCCTCACCAAGAGGACGACTGTCCATGTTCTCCTCCTCATCCTCCTCCTCCTCATTATCACCTAATCCGCACTGAGATTAGCTGAGGCTGGGCTGCATAGTTCCTTGCTCCGCCTGAATGCCTCCTCTTTAACTGTGAGCAGCGAGCGTTTCAGTAGACAGAGAAGCGAGATGGTGATGCTAGTTATGACATCGTCGCCACTCACCATCTTGTGGAGTCCTCAAAGTTTTGGAGGATGGCACAGATGTCAGACATCCATGCCCACTCATCAGCTCTTATGGACAGAGGCTGACCTGAATTCCAACGGGCATGTTGAAGCTGGTACTCAAAAACGTGTTTCGTCCCAGGGTCCGATTGGGTCCCGGCTTCCACAATATTAACCCAGTGTGCTGTCAGTGAGATGTACCGTCCTTGGCCACAAGCACCTGTCTAAGTGTTTGTGGTTAGGTGGTCCTTCCCAGTAACTGCGCTGGTGAGGGTACAGGTAATGTTCTGGGACCCGTGCTTGTATAATGGGGGGACGGCACACCAGGAGAAATAGTGGTGACTGGGGACCAAGTACTGAGGGACAGCTGCCACCATGAGGTTGCGGAAAGCTTCCACCTCCTCGAGCCTAAAAGGAAAAATTTCTAGTGCAAGCAGTCCAGAAATGTGGCAGTTTAGTATTTTGGCCTGTGGGTGGTTGCGTATTTGTGCTTGCGTTCCAGGGACAGGGGTAGGAACAACTGAACGCTCAGATGGGATAAGGACGTGTACAAGGTTGCTGACTGTGATGGTTGCAAGTGTGCAACGACAGGTGCAGGTTGGGAGGCATCTTCGCCTTCATCATGAATGGAGGCTTGGCGCGCTCGTACAGCAAGCGAAGAGGCAGTGGTGTCACCAGCAGACACTGTTTCTGGACCCTGGCGTTCAGCCAAACTAGTCGGGTGCATTGCTGTCATGTGCCTGAGCATGCTGGTGGTGGTCAGGCTGGTAGTTTCGCTGCCCCTGCTGATGCTGGCATGGCAGATGTTGTAAATGGCCTTTTTGGGGTTAACTGGACAGTCTTTAAAAAAGAGCCAGACTTGGGAAGACCTAGCAGTTGGTGTTTTGGGGAACAGTTGCCCGCCTTGTGTCTGTGGCCACCCCACTGCTTCTTCCTGCCTGTTGTGGTGCTACACCTCCCTCCTCCTCTGTGCTGCTGTCCTCACTATGCATGTCACCTTACCAGGTTGGGTCAGTGACCTCATCGTCCACCACCTCGTCTTACACTTCCGCACCCTGTTCCTCCTCCTGACTTTCTGTCCATTGTGTCACATCATCATCCACCTTTTGCGACAGTAATTGCACTCTGCCACCATCACCTTCATCTGACTATAGCTGCTGAAATATTTGGGCATGGCTACATGTGATCTCCTGTTGCTCCGGTTGAAGGGGACCGAGCGAGAGGCCCGAATCTATAAATGGAAAGATGAGCAAAACAGCTTTTCGGAGTGTCCAAGTGTGGTATCAGTTGTCTCCAGAAAACTCAGCATGGTGGTAGGAACGAGGACCAGGGTGAGGAATATGCCGACTCCAAGTCAAAAAAATCTCCTGGATCCGCACATTCCTCAAACAAGAATCTGCAAAAACACTAGTGCATGCCCTCATCATCTCCCGCCTCGACTACTGCAACCTCCTGGTTTGTGGCCTCCCTTCTAACACTCTTGCACCCCTCCAATCTATCCTAAACTCTGCTGCCCAACTAATCCACCTGTCTCCCTGTTTTTCCCGGGCCTCTCCTCTCTGTCAATCCCTTCACTGGCTCCCCATTGCCCAGAGACTCTAGTTCAAAACCCTAACCTTGGCATGCAAAGCCATCCACAACCTGTCTCCTCCATACATCTGTGACCTAGTCTTCCGGTACTTACCTGCACGCAGCCTCCGATCCTCACAAGATCTCCTGCTCTACTCCCCTCTTATCTCCTCTTCCCACAATCGCATACAAGATTTCTCCTGTGCATCCCCTCTACTCTGGAACTCTGTACCCCAACACATCAGACTCTCTCCTACCGTGGAAACCTTCAAAAGGAACCTGAAGACCTACCTCTTCCGACAAGCATACAACCTGCAGTAACCACCGCTCCACCACATTACTGCATGACCTCCTCTACCCTCACCTCCTGTATCCTCACCCATCCCCTGTAGACTGTGAGCCCTCGCGGGCAGGGTCCTCGCTCCACCATACCACTGCACGACCAGCTCTACCCTCACCTACTGTATCCTCACCCATCCCTTGTAGACTGTGAGCCCTCGCGGGCAGGGTCCTCGCTCCACCATACCACTGCACGACCAGCTCTACCATCACCTACTGTATCCTCACCCATCCCTTGTAGAATGCGAGCCCTCGGGGGCAGGGTCCTCTCTCGTCCTGTACCTGTCGCCATCACGTGTTTCTTCAAGATTATTGTAATTGTTTTTGCTATGTATACATCCTTTTTCACATGTAAAGCACCATGGAATAAATGGCGCTATAATAATAATAATGTGGTGCAGACTCGCAGCTACTGAGATTGGACCGTGTGGAAGACAGGGTGGTGGTGGTTGCAAACTGACTGGAAGATTTATCTATTTATCTGTTATCCAACCAACAACCTTTTCACACTGGTCTGGCTTCAAGATTGTTATTCTGCAGCCCCCTAGAAAGTGGAATAGGAAGCTAGGTCGACATGATGTGGGTGTTTGTTGTGCTCCACCAGGAGGCACAGTTTCATCTTGCCCACGGCCTCTGCCTGCACTATCATCATCACTATAACGTCCACTCCCCCGTCCACCTTGCCTATTTTAAATGGAGTTTAATATTTGTCACATTGCCAAAAATGTCTGTATTATTACCGCAGTAATATAGGATCACGTCTGATGACCACAGTTTTAGACAGCGACCAGGGATGCAGAGACGCTTCCAGGGGTCTTCCCCATGCTGTTCCCATGTCCTTTCAGCACTGTATGTGTCACACAGCATATGGCCAGATAAGGTAGTAAAATGTTAAAATTACATTTACCTGTGAATGTATTTTTCACCATTGAAAGCAATGCAAAAGTGCAAAAACGCTACATGTGAACATAGCCCAAGGTGTGGAGGAGCATTTTTTTTTTGTTATTTATTTTGTCTTATATACAAGTCATTACCTTGGAAAGGATGTTCCTTAACATTTTTTCCAGGAAAATCCATTTTGGTTTTGTTTGCTTTATTGTGAGTCCGTAAAAGTTGCGTAATACTCTGACCACATTGCTGACAGCAGTGACCTGGGTGTGAGAAATGCTTCCAGGGGTCTTCCCCATGCTGTCCCCATGTCATCTGAGCACTGTTTCCATTGATTTGGCCAATTTTTAGGCCCTCTGCAGACCGCCGGAGGGAGCCGCACAAAAAATGCTGAAGTTTCCCATAGACTTACATTGGGCTCGTTGCTCGGGTCGAGCACCTGAGTATTCCAATGTGCTCGACCCGAGCCGCGAGTACCCGAGCATTTTACTGCTTGCTCATTACTAATCTATATATATAATCGTCTTATCCCGTCTGTCTGCTGTGCTGATTGGTCGCGGCCAATCACTGATTTTGGCACCACATTTAAACACTGCTGTGCTGATTGGTCGCGGACGCTGCCCGCGACCAATCAGCGACTTTGGTGCCAAATTTAAACACCGCTCTGCTGATTGGTGGCGGCCACCAGCCACGACCAATCAGCGAGATTGGCGCCAAATTTAAACAACGCTCTGCTGACTGGTCGTGGCCGCCGGCCGCAAATAATCTGCATTATAGCCGCCAAATTTAAACACCGCTTAGCTAATTGGTCGCGGTCGCCAGCCACGACCAATCAGCATTATTGGCGCTAAATTTAAACAACGCTCTGCTGATTGGTCGCGACCGCTGTCTAAGACCAATCAGCGACATTGGCGCCAAATTTAAACACCGCTATGCTGATTGGTCGCGGTCGCCAGCCGACCGCGACCAATCAGCGAGATTGGCGCAAAATTTAAACAATGCTCTGCTATTTGGTCGCGGATGCCGGCCGCGACTAATCAGCAGTATTGGCGCCATATTTAAACACCGCTCTGCTGATTAGTCGCAACCACCGGCCGCGACTAATCCGGATTTTGGCACCAAATTTAAACACACTCTCCAGTCCTCACTAACATGGTTCGCTGATTGGTCGCGGCCGCCGCCCGCAAACAATCAGCAGTATTGGCGCCAAATTTAAACCCCGCTCTGCTGATTGCTCGCGGTCGCCAAACGCGACCAATCAGCATTATTGGCGCCAAATTTAAACACCGCTTTGTTTATTGGTCACGGTGGCCGGCCGCGACCAAGCAGCGGTATTGGCGCATAAATTTAAACACCGCTCTGCTGATTGGTCGCTTTTGCTGGCCGCAACCAAACAGCGATATTGGCGCCAAATTTAAACACCGCTTTGTTTATTGGTCTCGGTTGCCGGTCGCAACTAATCAGCATTATTGGCGCCAAATTTAAACACCGCTCTGTTGATTGGTCGCGGCCGTAACCAATCACCATTATTGGCGCCAAATTTAAATACCGCTCTGCTGATTGGTCGCTGCCAGCGAACGCGACCAATCAGCATTATTGGAGCCAAATTTAAACCCCGCTCTGCTGATTAGTCGCGACCGCCGGCCGTGACCAATCAGCGATATAGGTGCCAAATTTTAACACCGCTTTGCTGATTGGTCACGGTTGCCGGCCCCGACCAATCAGCGATTTTAGTGCCAAATTTAAACACGCTCTCCAGTTCTCACTAAAACGGTTTGCTGATTGGTCGCGGCCGCCGCCTGCGACCAATCACCGATATTGCCGCCATATTTAAACACCGTTCTGATGATTGCGCCCCGTCGACCGCATACATATTCTAGAATACCCGATGCGTTAGAATCGGGCCACCATCTAGTATTTATATATTCAATCACGCACACACTATACACATACATTCATATACAGTGGGGAACATAAGTACTTCATACACTGCAGATTCTGTACGTTTTCCCAAATAGAATGGAGAGGTCTATAATTTTTCTCTTAGGTCACTTTACCTGTGAGAGACAGAAACTTAAAATAAAATCCAGAAAATCACATTGTAGGATTTTTACATAATTAAATTGCATTTTATTGCATGAAATAAGTATTTGATCACCGACCAACCAGTAAGAATTCTGGCTTTCACAGATCTGTTAGTTTTTCTTTAAGAAGCCTCCTACTCTGCACTCATTACCTGTATAAAAGACACCTGTCCACACATTCAATCACACTCCAACCTCTCCACCATGGCCAAGACCAAAGAGCTGTCTAAGGACACCGGGGACAAAGTTGTAGACCTTCAAAAGGCTGGGATGGGTTACAGGACAATAGACAGCAGCTTGGTGAGAAGGAAACAACTGTTGGCGCAATTATTAGAAAATGTATCTCTGTATACAGGGAGCTCCCCCTAGTGGTGGCAGCAGACAGGATCTTATCATGTATCTCTGTATACAGGGAGCGCCCCCTAGTGGTGGCTGCAGATGGGATCTTATCATGTATCTCTGTATACAGGCAGCTCCCCCTAGTGGTGGTTGCAGACAGGATCTTATCATGTATCTCTGTATACTGGGAGCTTCCCCTAGTGGTGACTGCAGACATGATCTTATCATGTATTTCTGTATACAGGGAGCTCCCCCTAGTGGTGGCTGCAGACAGAATCTTATCATGTATCTCTGTATACTGGCAGCTCCCCCTAGTGGTGACTGCAGACAGGATCTTATCATGTATCTCTGTATACAGGGATCTCCTCTTAGTGGTAGCTGCAGACAGGATCTTATCATGTATCTCTGTATACAGGGAGCTCCCCCTAGTGGTGACTGCAGACAGGTTCTTATCATGTATCTCTGTATACAGGGATCTCCCCTTAGTGGTAGCTGCAGACAGACTCTTATCATGTATCTCTGTGTACATGGAGCTCCCCCTAGTGGTGACTGCAGACAGGATCTTATCATGTATCTCTGTATGCAGGGAGCTCCCCCTAGTGGTGACTGCAGACAGAATCTTATCATGTATCTCTGTATACAGGGAGCTCCCCCTAGTGGTGACTGCAGACAGGATCTTATCATGTATCTCTGTATACAGGGAGATCCCACTAGTGGTGGTTGCAGACAGGATCTTATCATGTATCTCTGTATACATGGAGCTCCCCCTGGTGGTGACTGCAGACAGGATCTTATCATGTATCTCTGTATACTGGCAGCTCCCCCTAGTGGTGACTGCAGACAGGATCTTATCATGTATCTCTGTATACAGGGATCTCCCCTTAGTGGTAGCTGCAGACAGGATCTTATCATGTATCTCTGTGTACATGGAGCTCCCCCTAGTGGTGACTGCAGACAGGATCTTATCATGTATCTCTGTATGCAGGGAGCTCCCCCTAGTGGTGACTGCAGACAGGATCTTATCATGTATCTCTGTGTACATGGAGCTCCCCCTAGTGGTGACTGCAGACGGGATCTTATCATGTATCTCTGTATACAGGGATCTCCCCTTAGTGGTAGCTGCAGACAGACTCTTATCATGTATCTCTGTGTACATGGAGCTCCCCCTAGTGGTGACTGCAGACAGGATCTTATCATGTATCTCTGTATGCAGGGAGCTCCCCCTAGTGGTGACTGCAGACAGGATCTTATCATGTATCTCTGTATACTGGCAGCTCCCCCTAGTGGTGACTGCAGACAGGATCTTATCATGTATCTCTGTATACAGGGATCTCCCCTTAGTGGTAGCTGCAGACAGGATCTTATCATGTATCTCTGTATACAGGGAGCTCCCCCTAGTGGTGACTGCAGACAGGATCTTATCATGTATCTCTGTATACAGGGATCTCCCCTTAGTGGTAGCTGCAGACAGGATCTTATAATGTATCTCTGTATGCAGGGAGCTCCCCCTAGTGGTGACTGCAGACAGAATCTTATCATGTATCTCTGTATACAGGGAGCTCCCCCTAGTGGTGACTGCAGACAGGATCTTATCATGTATCTCTGTATACAGGGAGATCCCACTAGTGGTGGCTGCAAATAGAATCCTATGTATCTCGGTATACAGGAAGCTCCCCCTAGTGGTGACTGCAGACAGAATCTTATCATGTATCTCTGTATACAGGGAGCTCCCCCTAGTGGTGACTGCAGACAGAATCTTATCATGTATCTCTGTATATAAGGAGCTCCCCCTAGTAGAGGCTGCAGACAGGATCTTATCATGTATCTCTGTATACAGGGAGCTCCCCCTAGTGGAGGCTGCAGACAGGATCTTATCATGTATCTTTTTATACAGGGAGCTCCCCCTAGTGGTGGCTGCAGACAGGATCTTATCATGTATCTCTGTATACACGGAGCTCCTCCTAGTGGTGGCTGCAGACAGGATCTTATCATGTATCTCTGTATACAGGGAGCACCCCCTAGTGGTGTCTGCAGACAGGATCTTATCATGTATCTCTGTATACAGGGAGCTCCTCCTAGTGATGACTACAGAGAGAATCTTATCATGTATCTCTGTATACAGGGAGCTCCCCCTAGTGGTGACTGCAGACAGGATCTTATCATGTATCTCTGTATACAGGGAGCTCCTCCTAGTGATGACTACAGACAGAATCTTATCATGTATCTCTGTATACAGGGAGCACCCCCTAGTGGTGACTGCAGACAGGATCTTATCAGGTATCTCTGTATACAGGGAGGTCCTCCTAGTGATGACTACAGACAGAATCTTATCATGTATCTCTGTATACAGGAAGCTCCCCCTAGTGGTGGCTGCAGAAAGAATCTTATCATGTATCTCTGTATACAGGGAGCTCCCTCTAGTGGTGGCTGCAGACAGGATCTTATCATGTATCTCTGTATACAGGGAGCTCCCCCTAGTGGTGACTGCAGACAGGAACTTTTCCTGCATCTCTGTATACAGGGATCTCCCCTTAGTGGTGGCTACAGACAGAATCTTATCATATTTCTCTGTATACAGGGAGCTCCCCCTAGTGGTAACTGCAGAAAGAATCTTATCATGTATCTCTGTATACAGGGAGGTCCTCCTAGTGGTGGCTGCAGACAGGATCTTATCATGTATCTCTGTATACAGGGAGCTCCCCTTAGTGGTAGCTGCAGACAGACTTTTATCATGTATCTCTGTGTATATGGAGCTCCCCCTTGTGGTGACTGTAGACAGGATCTTATCATGTATCTCTGTATACAGGGAGCTCCCCCTAGTGTTGACTGCAGACAGGATCTTATCATGTATCTCTGTATACAGGGATCTCCCCTTAGTGGTAGCAGCAGACAGGATCTTATCATGTACTTCTGTATACAGTAAGCGCCCCCTAGTGGTGACTGCAGACAGGATCTTATCATATATCTCTGCATACAGGAAGCTCCCCCTAGTGGTGGCTGCAGATATATTCTTATCATATATCTCTGTATACAGGTATCTCCCCCTAGTGGTGACTACAGACAGAATATTATGTATCACTGTATACAGGGAGCTCCCCCTAGTGGTGGTTGCAGACAGGATCTTATCATATATCTGTGTACATGGAGCTCCCCCTAGTGGTGACTGCAGACAGGATCTTATCATGTATCTCTGTATACAGGGAGCTCCCCCTAGTGGTGACTGCAGACAGGATCTTATCATGTATCTCTATATACAGGGAGATCCCACTAGTGGTGGCTGCAAATAGAATCTTATCATGTATCTCTGTATACAGGGAGCTCCCCCTACTGGTGGCTGCAGACAGAATCTCATCATGTATCTCTGTATACAGGGAGCGCCGCCTAGTGGTGGCTGCAGACAGGATCTTATCATGTATCTCTGTATACAGGGAGCTCCCCCTAGTGGTGGCTGCAGACAGAATCTTATCATGTATCTCTGTATACAGGGAACTCCCTCTAGTGGTGGCTGCAGACAGAATCTTATCATGTATCTCTGTATACAGGGAACTCCCTCTAGTGGTGGCTGCAGACAGAGTCTTATCATGTATCTCTGTATACAGGGAACTCCCTCTAATGCTGGCTGCAGACAGAATCTTATCATGTATCTCTGTATACAGGGAACTCCCTCTAGTGGTGGCTGCAGACAGAATCTTATCATGTATCTCTGTATACAGGGAACTCCCTCTAGTGGTGGCTGCAGAGAGAATCTTATCATGTATCTCTGTATACAGGGAGCTCCCCCTAGTGGTGGCTGCAGACAGAATCTTATCATGTATCTTTGAATACAGGGAGCGCCCCCTAGTGATGACTACAGACAGAATCTTATCATGTATCTCTGTATACAGGGAGCTCCCCTTAGTGGTGGCTGCAGACAGGATCTTATCATGTATCTCTGTATACAGGTAGCTCACCCTAGTGGTGGCTGCAGACAGAATCTTATCATGTATCTTTGAATACAGGAAGCTCCCCTTAGTGGTAGCTGCAGACAGGATCTTATCATGTATCTCTGTATACAGGGAGCTCCCTCTAGTGGTGGCTGCAGACAGGATCTTATCATGTAACTCTGTATACAGGGAACTCCCCCTAGTTGTGGCTGCAGACAGGATCTTATCATGTATCTCTGTATACAGGGAGCGCCCCCTAGTGGTGACTGCAGACAGGATCTTATCATATATCTCTGAATACAGGGAGCTCCCCCTAGTGGTGGCTGCAGATATAATCGTGTCATATATCTCTGTATACAGGGAGCTCCCCCTAGTGGTGACTGCAGACAGAATCTTATCATATATCTCTGTATAAAGGGAGCTCCCCCTAGTGGTGACTGCAGACAGGATCATATGTATCTCTGTATACAGGTAGCTTCCCCTAGTGGTGGCTGCAGACAGAATCTACTCATGTATCTCTGTATACAGGGAGCTCCCCCTAGTTGTGGTTGCAGACAGAATCTTATCATGTATCTCTGTATAAAGGGAGCTCCCCCTAGTGGTGGTTGCAGACAGGATCTTATCATGTATCTCTGTAAAACGGAGCTCCCCCTAGTGCTGGCTGCAGACAGAATCTTATCATGTATCACTACATACAGGGAGCTCCCCCCTAGTGGTGGCTGCAGACAGGATCTTATCATATATCTCTGTATACAGGGAGGTCCTCCTAGTGGTGGTCGCAGACCGACTCTTATCACGTATCTCTGTATACAGGGAGCTCCCCCTAGTGGTGGCTGCAGACAGATTCTTATCATGTATCTCTGTATACAGGGAGCTCCCCCTAGTGGTGGCTGTAGACAGGATCTTATCATGTATCTCTGTATACTGGCAGCTCCCCCTAGTGGTGACTGCAGACAGGATCTTATCATGTATCTCTGTATACTGGGAGCACCCCCTAGTGGTGGCTGTAGACAGAATCTTATCATGTATCTCTGTATACAGGGAGCTCCCCCTAGTGGTGGCTGCAGACAGGATCATATGTATCTCTGTATACAGGGAGCTCCCCCTAGTGGTGGCTGCAGACAGGATATTATCATGTATCTCTGTATACAGGGAGTTCCCCCTAGTGTTGACTGCAGACAGGATCTTATCATGTATCTCTGTATACAGGGAGCTCACCCTAGTGTTGACTACAGACAGGATCTTATCATGTATCTCTGTATACAGGGAGCTCCCCCTAGTGGTGACTGCAGACAGGATCTTATCATGTATCTCTGTATACAGGGAGATCCCACTAATGGTGGCTGCAAATAGAATCCTATGTATCTCTGCATACAGGGAGCTCCCCCTAGTGGTTGCTGCAGATATAATCTTATCATGTATCACTGTATACAGGGAGCTCCCCCTAGTGGTGGTTGCAGACAGGATCTTATCATATATCTCTGTGTACATGGGGCTCCCCGTAGAGGTGGCCGCCGACCGACTCTTATCACGTATCTCTGTATACAGCGAGCTCCCCCTAGTGGTGGCTGCAGACAGAATCTTATCATGTATCTCTGTATACAGGGAACTCCCTCTAGTGGTGGCTGCAGACAGAATCTTATCATGTATCTCTGTATACAGGGAACTCCCTCTAGTGGTGGCTGCAGACAGAATCTTATCATGTATCTCTGTATACAGGGAACTCCCTCTAGTGGTGGCTGCAGACAGAATCTTATCATGTATCTCTGTATACAGGGAACTCCCTCTAGTGGTGGCTGCAGACAGAATCTTATCATGTATCTCTGTATACAGGGAACTCCCTCTAGTGGTGGCTGCAGACAGAATCTTATCATGTATCTCTGTATACAGGGAGCTCCCCCTAGTGGTGGCTGCAGACAGAATCTTATCATGTATCTTTGAATACAGGGAGCTCCCCCTAGTGATGACTACAGACAGAATCTTATCATGTATCTCTGTATACAGGGAGCTCCCCTTAGTGGTGGCTGCAGACAGGATCTTATCATGTATCTCTGTATACAGGTAGCTCACCCTAGTGGTGGCTGCAGACAGAATCTTATCATGTATCTTTGAATACAGGAAGCTCCCCTTAGTGGTAGCTTCAGACAGGATCTTATCATGTATCTCTGTATACAGGGAGCTCCCTATAGTGGTGGCTGCAGACAGGATCTTATCATGTATCTCTGTATACAGGGAGCGCCCCCTAGTTGTGACGGCAGACAGGATCTTATCATATATCTCTGAATACAGGGAGCTCCCCCTAGTGGTGGCTGCAGATATAATCGTGTCATATATCTCTGTATACAGGGAGCTCCCCCTAGTGGTGACTGCAGACAGAATCTTATCATATATCTCTGTATACAGGGAGCTCCCCCTAATGGTGACTGCAGACAGAATCTTATCATGTATCTCTGTATACGAGGAGCTCCCCCTAGTGGTGGCTGCAGACAGAATCTTATCATATATCTCTGTATAAAGGGAGCTCCCCCTAGTGGTGACTGCAGACAGGATAATATGTATCTCTGTATACAGGTAGCTTCCCCTAGTGGTGGCTGCAGACAGAATCTACTCATGTATCTCTGTATACAGGGAGCTCCCCCTAGTTGTGGTTGCAGACAGAATCTTATCATGTATCTCTGTATAAAGGGAGCTCCCCCTAGTTGTGGTTGCAGACAGGATCTTATCATGTATCTCTGTATAAAGGGAGCTCCCCCTAGTGGTGGCTGCAGACAGAATCTTATCATGTATCACTACATACAGGGAGCTCCCCCCTAGTGGTGGCTGCAGACAGGATCTTATCATATATCTCTGTATACAGGGAGGTCCTCCTAGTGGAGGCCGCAGACCGACTCTTATCACGTATCTCTGTATACAGGGAGCTCCCCCTAGTGGTGGCTGCAGACAGATTCTTATCATGTATCTCTGTATGCAGGGAGCTCCCCCTAGTGGTGGCTGTAGACAGGATCTTATCATGTATCTCTTTATACTGGCAGCTCCCCCTAGTGGTGACTGCAGACAGGATCTTATCATGTATCTCTGTATACTGTGAGCACCCCCTAGTGGTGGCTGTAGACAGAATCTTATCATGTATCTCTGTATACAGGGAGCTCCACCTAGTGGTGGCTGCAGACAGGATCATATGTATCTCTGTATACAGGGAGCTCCCCCTAGTGGTGGCTGCAGACAGGATATTATCATGTATCTCTGTATACAGGGAGCTCCCCCTAGTCTTGACTGCAGACAGGATCTTATCATGTATCTCTGTATACAGGGAGCTCACCCTAGTGTTGACTACAGACAGGATCTTATCATGTATCTCTGTATACAGGGAGCTCCCCCTAGTGGTGACTGCAGACAGGATCTTATCATGTATCTCTGTATACAGGGAGATCCCACTAATGGTGGCTGCAAATAGAATCCTATGTATCTCTGCATACAGGGAGCTCCCCCTAGTGGTTGCTGCAGATATAATCTTATCATGTATCACTGTATACAGGGAGCTCCCCCTAGTGGTGGTTGCAGACAGGATCTTATCATATATCTCTGTGTACATGGGGCTCCCCCTAGTGGTGGCCGCAGACCGACTCTTATCATGTATCTCTGTATACAGCGAGCTCCCTCTAGTGGTGGCTGCAGACAGACTCTTATCATGTATCTCTGTATACAGGGAGCTCCCCCTATTGGTGGCTGCAGACAGACTCAAATCATATATCTCTGTATACAGGGAGCTCCCCCTAGTGGTGACTGCAGACAGGATCATATGTATCTCTGTATACAGGGAGCTCCCCCTAGTGGTGGCTGAAGACAGAAACTACTCATGTAACTCTGTATACAGGGAGCTCCCCCTAGTTGTGGCTGCAGACAGGATCTTATCATGTATCTCTGTATAAAGGGAACTCCCCCTAGTGGTGGCTGCAGACAGAATCTTATCATGTATCTCTGTATACAGGGAACTCCCTCTAGTGGTGGCTGCAGACAGAATCTTATCATGTATCTCTGTATACAGGGAACTCCCTCTAGTGGTGGCTGCAGACAGAATCTTATCATGTATCTCTGTATACAGGGAACTCCCTCTAGTGGTGGCTGCAGACAGAATCTTATCATGTATCTCTGTATACAGGGAACTCCCTCTAGTGGTGGCTGCAGACAGAATCTTATCATGTATCTCTGTATACAGGGAACTCCCTCTAGTGGTGGCTGCAGACAGAATCTTATCATGTATCTCTGTATACAGGGAGCTCCCCCTAGTGGTGGCTGCAGACAGAATCTTATCATGTATCTTTGAATACAGGGAGCTCCCCCTAGTGATGACTACAGACAGAATCTTATCATGTATCTCTGTATACAGGGAGCTCCCCTTAGTGGTGGCTGCAGACAGGATCTTATCATGTATCTCTGTATACAGGTAGCTCACCCTAGTGGTGGCTGCAGACAGAATCTTATCATGTATCTTTGAATACAGGAAGCTCCCCTTAGTGGTAGCTTCAGACAGGATCTTATCATGTATCTCTGTATACAGGGAGCTCCCTATAGTGGTGGCTGCAGACAGGATCTTATCATGTATCTCTGTATACAGGGAACTCCCCCTAGTTGTGGCTGCAGACAGGATCATATCATGTATCTCTGTATACAGGGAGCGCCCCCTAGTGGTGACGGCAGACAGGATCTTATCATATATCTCTGAATACAGGGAGCTCCCCCTAGTGGTGGCTGCAGATATAATCGTGTCATATATCTCTGTATACAGGGAGCTCCCCCTAGTGGTGACTGCAGACAGAATCTTATCATATATCTCTGTATACAGGGAGCTCCCCCTAATGGTGACTGCAGACAGAATCTTATCATGTATCTCTGTATACGAGGAGCTCCCCCTAGTGGTGGCTGCAGACAGAATCTTATCATATATCTCTGTATAAAGGGAGCTCCCCCTAGTGGTGACTGCAGACAGGATAATATGTATCTCTGTATACAGGTAGCTTCCCCTAGTGGTGGCTGCAGACAGAATCTACTCATGTATCTCTGTATACAGGGAGCTCCCCCTAGTTGTGGTTGCAGACAGAATTTTATCATGTATCTCTGTATAAAGGGAGCTCCCCCTAGTTGTGGTTGCAGACAGGATCTTATCATGTATCTCTGTATAAAGGGAGCTCCCCCTAGTGGTGGCTGCAGACAGAATCTTATCATGTATCACTACATACAGGGAGCTCCCCCCTAGTGGTGGCTGCAGACAGGATCTTATCATATATCTCTGTATACAGGGAGGTCCTCCTAGTGGAGGCCGCAGACCGACTCTTATCACGTATCTCTGTATACAGGGAGCTCCCCCTAGTGGTGGCTGCAGACAGATTCTTATCATGTATCTCTGTATGCAGGGAGCTCCCCCTAGTGGTGGCTGTAGACAGGATCTTATCATGTATCTCTTTATACTGGCAGCTCCCCCTAGTGGTGACTGCAGACAGGATCTTATCATGTATCTCTGTATACTGTGAGCACCCCCTAGTGGTGGCTGTAGACAGAATCTTATCATGTATCTCTGTATACAGGGAGCTCCCCCTAGTGGTGACTGCAGACAGGATCGTATCATGTATCTCTGTATACAGGGAGATCCCACTAATGGTGGCTGCAAATAGAATCCTATGTATCTCTGCATACAGGGAGCTCCCCCTAGTGGTTGCTGCAGATATAATCTTATCATGTATCACTGTATACAGGGAGCTCCCCCTAGTGGTGGTTGCAGACAGGATCTTATCATATATCTCTGTGTACATGGGGCTCCCCCTAGTGGTGGCCGCAGACCGACTCTTATCATGTATCTCTGTATACAGCGAGCTCCCTCTAGTGGTGGCTGCAGACAGACTCTTATCATGTATCTCTGTATACAGGGAGCTCCCCCTATTGGTGGCTGCAGACAGACTCAAATCATATATCTCTGTATACAGGGAGCTCCCCCTAGTGGTGACTGCAGACAGGATCATATGTATCTCTGTATACAGGGAGCTCCCCCTAGTGGTGGCTGCAGACAGAAACTACTCATGTAACTCTGTATACAGGGAGCTCCCCCTAGTTGTGGCTGCAGACAGGATCTTATCATGTATCTCTGTATAAAGGGAACTCCCCCTAGTGGTGGCTGCAGACAGGATCTTATCATGTATCTCTGTATACTGGGAGCTCCCCCTAGTGGTGACTGCAGACAGGATCTTATCATGTATCTCTGTATACTGGGAGCTCCCCCTAGTGGTGGCTGCAGACAGAATCTTATCATGTATCTCTGTATACAGGGAGCCTTCACTAGTGGTGGCTGCAGACAGGATCTTATCATGTATCTCTGTATACAGGAAGCTCCCCTTAGTGGTGGCTGCAGACAGGATCTTATCATGTATCTCTGTATACAGGTAGCTCCCCTTAGTGGTAGCTGCAGACAGGATCTTATCATGTATCTCTGTATACAGGGAGCTCCCTATAGTGGTGGCTGCAGACAGGATCTTATCATGTATCTCTGTATACTGGGAGCTCCCCCTAGTGGTGACTGCAGACAGGATCTTATCATGTATCTCTGTATACTGGGAGCTCCCCCTAGTGGTGGCTGCAGACAGAATCTTATCATGTATCTCTGTATACAGGGAGCCTTCACTAGTGGTGGCTGCAGACAGGATCTTATCATGTATCTCTGTATACAGGAAGCTCCCCTTAGTGGTAGCTGCAGACAGGATCTTATCATGTATCTCTGTATACAGGGAGCTCCCTATAGTGGTGGCTGCAGACAGGATCTTAACATGTATCTCTGTATACAGGGAACTCCCCCTAGTTGTGGCTGCAGACAGAATCTTATCATGTATCTCTGTATACAGGGAGCGCCCCCTAGTGGTGACGGCAGACAGGATCTTATCATATATCTCTGAATACAGGGAGCTCCCCCTAGTGGTGGCTGCAGATATAATCTTGTCATATATCACTATATACAGGGAGCTCCCCCTAGTGGTGACTGCAGACAGTATCTTATCATATATCTCTGTATACAGGGAGCTCCCCCTAGTGGTGACTGTAGACAGAATCTTATCATGTATCTCTGTATACGGGGAGCTCCCCCTAGTGGTGGCTGCAGACAGAATCTTATCATATATCTCTGTATAAAGGGAGCTCCCCCTAGTGGTGACTGCAGACAGGATCATATGTATCTCTGTATACAGGTAGCTTCCCCTAGTGGTGGCTGCAGACAGAATCTACTCATGTATCTCTGTATACAGGGAGCTCCCCCTAGTGGTGGTAGCAGACAGGATCTTATCATGTATCTCTGTAAAACGGAGCTCCCCCTAGTGCTGGCTGCAGACAGAATCTTATCATGTATCACTACATACAGGGAGCTCCCCCCTAGTGGTGGATGCAGACAGGATCTTATCATATATCTCTGTATACAGGGAGGTCCTCCTAGTGGTGGCCGCAGACCGACTCTTATCACGTATCTCTGTATACAGGGAGCTCCACCTAGTGGTGGCTGCAGACAGATTCTTATCATGTATCTCTGTATGCAGGGAGCTCCACCTAGTGGTGGCTGCAGACAGGATCATATGTATCTCTGTATACAGGGAGCTCCCCCTAGTGGTGGCTGCAGACAGGATATTATCATGTATCTCTGTATACAGGGAGCTCCCCCTAGTGTTGACTGCAGACAGGATCTTATCATGTATCTCTGTATACAGGGAGCTTACCCTAGTGTTGACTACAGACAGGATCTTATCATGTATCTCTGTATACAGGGAGCTCCCCCTAGTGGTGACTGCAGACAGGATCTTATCATGTATCTCTGTATACAGGGAGATCCCACTAATGGTGGCTGCAAATAGAATCCTATGTATCTCTGCATACAGGGAGCTCCCCCTAGTGGTTGCTGCAGATATAATCTTATCATGTATCACTGTATATAGGGAGCTCCCCCTAGTGGTGGTTGCAGACAGGATCTTATCATATATCTCTGTGTACATGGGGCTCCCCCTAGTGGTGGCCGCAGACCGACTCTTATCACGTATCTCTGTATACAGCGAGCTCCCTCTAGTGGTGGCTGCAGACAGACTCTTATCATGTATCTCTGTATACAGGGAGCTCCCCCTATTGGTGGCTGCAGACAGACTCAAATCATATATCTCTGTATACAGGGAGCTCCCCCTAGTGGTGACTGCAGACAGGATCATATGTATCTCTGTATACAGGGAGCTCCCCTTAGTGGTGGCTGCAGACAGAAACTACTCATGTAACTCTGTATACAGGGAGCTCCCCCTAGTTGTGGCTGCAGACAGGATCTTATCATGTATCTCTGTATAAAGGGAACTCCCCCTAGTGGTGGCTGCAGACAGGATCTTATCATGTATCTCTGTATACTGGGAGCTCCCCCTAGTGGTGACTGCAGACAGGATCTTATCATGTATCTCTGTATACTGGGAGCTCCCCCTAGTGGTGGCTGCAGACAGAATCTTATCATGTATCTCTGTATACAGGGAGCCTTCACTAGTGGTGGCTGCAGACAGGATCTTATCATGTATCTCTGTATACAGGAAGCTCCCCCTAGTGTTGACTGCAGACAGGATCTTATCATGTATCTCTGTATACAGGGAGATCCCACTAGTGGTGGCTACAAATAGAATCCTATGTATCTCTGTATACTGGGAGCTCCCCCTAGTGGTGGCTGCAGACAGGATCTTATCATGTATCTCTGTATACTGGGAGCTCCCCCTAGTGGTGGCTGCAGACAGAATCTTATCATGTATCTTTTTATACAGGGAGCTCCCCCTAGTGGTGGCTGCCGACAGAATCTTATCATATATCTCTGTATACAGGGAGCTCCCCCTAGTGGTGACGGCAGACATGATCTTATCATTTATCTCTGTATACAGGGAGCTCCCCTAGTGGTGGCTGTAGAAAGAATCTTATCATGTATCTCTGTATACAGGGAGCTCCCCCTAGTGGTGGCTACAGACAGGATCTTATCATGTATCTCTGTATACAGGGAGCTCCCCCTAGTTGTGGCTGCAGACAGGATCTTATCATGTATCTGTATACAGGGAGCTCCCCCCTAGTGGTGGCTGCAGACAGATTCTTATCACGTAACTCTGTATACAGGGAGCTCCCCCTAGTTGTGGCTGCAGACAGGATATTATCATGTATCTCTGTATAAAGGGAGCTCCGCCTAGTGGTGGCTGCAGACAGGATCTTATCATGTATCTCTGTATACAGAGAGCTCCCCCTAGTGGTGGCTGCAGACAGACTCTTATCATGTATTTCTGTATACAGGGAGCTCCCCCTAGTGGTGACTGCAGACAGAATCTTATCATGTATCTCTGTATATAGGGAGCTCCTCCCTACTGGTGGCTGCAGACAGGATCTTATCATGCATCGCTGTATACAGGGAGCTCCCCTAGTGGTGGCTGTAGACAGAATCTTATCATGTATCTCTGTATACAGGGAGCTCCCCCTAGTTGTGGCTGCAGACAGGATATTATCATGTATCTCTGTATAAAGGGAGCTCCCCCTAGTGGTGGCTGCAGACAGGAACTTATCATGTATCTCTGTATACAGGGAGCTCCCCCTAGTTGAGGCTGCAGACAGGATATTATCATGTATCTCTGTATAAAGGGAGCTCCCCCTAGTGGTGGCTGCAGACAGGATATTATCATGTATCTCTGTATAAAGGGAGCTCCCCGTAGTGGTGGCTGCAGACAGACTCTTATCATGTATCTCTGTATACAAGGAGCTCCCCCTAGTGGTGACTGCAGACAGGATCTTATCATGTATCTCTGTATACAGGGAACTCCCCCTAGCGGTGACTACAGACAGAATCTTATGTATCACTGTATACAGGGAGCTCCCCCTAGTGGTGACTGCAGACAGAATCTTATCATGTATCTCTGTTTACAGGGAGCTCCCCCTAGTGGTGACTGCAGACAGAATCTTATCACGTTTCTCTGTATACAGGGAGCTTACTTTAGTGTGGGCTGCAGACAGACTCTTATCATGTATCTCAGTATACAGGGAGCTCCCCCTAGTGGTGGCTGCAGACAGACTCTTATCATATATCTCTGTATACATGGAGCTCCCCCTAGTGGTGACTGCAGACAGGATCATATGTATCTCTGTATACAGGGAGCTCCCCCTAGTGGTGGCTGCAGACAAGAACTACTCATGTAACTCTGTATACAGAGAGCTCCCCCTAGTTGTGGCTTCATACAGGATATTATCATGTATCTCTGTATAAAGGGAGCTCCGCCTAGTGGTGGCTGCAGACAGGATCTGATCATGTATCTCTGTATACAGAGAGCTCCCCCTAGTGGTGGCTGCAGACAGACTCTTATCATGTATTTTTTGTATACAGGGAGCTCCCCCTAGTGGTGACTGCAGACAGGATCTTATCATGTATCTCTGTATACAGGGAGCTCCTCCTAGTGCTGGCTGCAGACAGAATCTTATTATGTATCACTACATGCAGGGAGCTCCCCCCTAGTGGTGGCTGCAGACAGGATCTTATCATGTATCTCTGTATACAGGGAGCTCCCACTACTGGTGGCTGCAGACTGGATCTTATCATGCATCGCTCTATAGAGGGTGCTCCCCCTAGTGGTGGCTGCAGACAGGATCTTATCATGTATCTCTGTATACAGGGAGCTCCCCCTAGTAGTGGCTGCAGACAGGATATTATCATGTATCTCTGTATACAGGGAGCTCCCCCTAGTGGTAGCTACAGACAGGATCTTATCATGTATCTCTGTATACAGGGAGCTCCCCTAGTGGTGGCTACAGACAGGATCTTATCATGTATCTCTGTATACAGGGAGCTCCCCCTAGTGGTGGCTGCAGACAGAATCTTATCATGTATCTCTGTATACTGGGAGCTCCCCTAGTGGTGGCTGCAGACAGGATCTTATCATGCATCGCTGTATACAGGGAGCTCCCCTAGTGGTGGCTGTAGACAAAATCTTATCATGTATCTCTGTATACTGGGAGCTCCCCTTAGTGGTAGCTGCAGACAGACTCTTATCATGTATCTCTGTATACAGGGAGCTCCCCCTAGTGGTGGCTGCAGACAGGATCTTATCATGTATCTCTGTATACAGAGAGCTCCCCCTAGTGGTGGCTGCAGACAGGATCTTATCATGTATCTCTGTATACAGAGAGCTCCCCCTAGTGCTGGCTGCAGACAGAATCTTATCATGTATCACTACATGCAGGGAGCTCCCTCCTAGTGGTGGCTGCAGACAGGATCTTATCATCTATCTCTGAATACAGGGAGCTCCCCCTACTGGTGGCTGCAGACAGAATCTTATCATGCATCGCTGTATAGAGGGTGCTCCCCCTAGTGGTGGCTGCAGACAGGATCATATGTATCTCTGTATACAGGGAGCTCCCCCTACTGGTGGCTGCAGACAGGATCTTATCCTGTATCTCTGTATACAGGGAGCTCCCCCTAGTGGTGGCTGCAGACAGGAACTACTCATGTAACTCTGTATACAGAGAGCTCCCCCTAGTTGTGGCTTCATACAGGATATTATCATGTATCTCTGTATAAAGGGAGCTCCGCCTAGTGGTGGCTGCAGACAGGATCTGATCATGTATCTCTGTATACAGAGAGCTCCCCCTAGTGGTGGCTGCAGACAGACTCTTATCATGTATTTTTTGTATACAGGGAGCTCCCCCTAGTGGTGACTGCAGACAGGATCTTATCATGTATCTCTGTATACAGGGAGCTCCTCCTAGTGCTGGCTGCAGACAGAATCTTATTATGTATCACTACATGCAGGGAGCTCCCCCTAGTGGTGGCTGCAGACAGGATCTTATCATGTATCTCTGTATACAGGGAGCTCCCACTACTGGTGGCTGCAGACTGGATCTTATCATGCATCGCTCTATAGAGGGTGCTCCCCCTAGTGGTGGCTGCAGACAGGATCTTATCATGTATCTCTGTATACAGGGAGCTCCCCCTAGTAGTGGCTGCAGACAGGATATTATCATGTATCTCTGTATACAGGGAGCTCCCCCTAGTGGTAGCTACAGACAGGATCTTATCATGTATCTCTGTATACAGGGAGCTCCCCTAGTGGTGGCTACAGACAGGATCTTATCATGTATCTCTGTATACAGGGAGCTCCCCCTAGTGGTGGCTGCAGACAGAATCTTATCATGTATCTCTGTATACTGGGAGCTCCCCTAGTGGTGGCTGCAGACAGGATCTTATCATGCATCGCTGTATACAGGGAGCTCCCCTAGTGGTGGCTGTAGACAAAATCTTATCATGTATCTCTGTATACTGGGAGCTCCCCTTAGTGGTAGCTGCAGACAGACTCTTATCATGTATCTCTGTATACAGGGAGCTCCCCCTAGTGGTGGCTGCAGACAGGATCTTATCATGTATCTCTGTATACAGAGAGCTCCCCCTAGTGGTGGCTGCAGACAGGATCTTATCATGTATCTCTGTATACAGAGAGCTCCCCCTAGTGCTGGCTGCAGACAGAATCTTATCATGTATCACTAGATGCAGGGAGCTCCCTCCTAGTGGTGGCTGCAGACAGGATCTTATCATCTATCTCTGAATACAGGGAGCTCCCCCTACTGGTGGCTGCAGACAGAATCTTATCATGCATCGCTGTATAGAGGGTGCTCCCCCTAGTGGTGGCTGCAGACAGGATATTATCATGTATCTCTGTATACAGGGAGCTCCCCCTAGTGGTGGCTGTAGACAGGATATTATCATGTATCTCTGTATACAGGGAGCTCCCCTAGTGGTGGCTGTAGACAGAATCTTATCATGTATCTCTGTATACAGGGAGCTCCCCCTAGTGGTGGCTGCAGACAGGATCTTATCATGCATCGCTGTGTAGAGGGTGCTCCCCCTAGTGGTGGCTGCAGACAGGATCTTATCATGTATCTCTGTATACAGGGAGCTCCCCCTAGTGGTGGCTGCAGACAGGATATTATCATGTATCTCTGTATACAGGGAGCTCCCCTAGTGGTGGCTGTAGACAGAATCTTATCATGTATCTCTGTATACAGGGAGCTCCCCCTAGTGGTGGCTACATACAGGATCTTATCATGTATCTCTGTATACAGGGAGCTCCCCTAGTGGTGGCTACAAACGGGATCTTATCATGTATCTCTGTATACAGGGAGCTCCCCCTAGTGGTGGCTGCAGACAGGATCTTATCATCTATCTCTGCATACTGGGAGATCCCCCTAGTAGTGGCTGCGGACAGACTCTTATCATGTATCTCTGTATACAGGGAACTCCCCCTAGTGGAGGCTGCAGACAGGATCTTATCATGTATCTCTGTATACGGGGAGCTCCCCCTAGTGGTGGCTGCAGACAGGATCTTATCATGTATCTCTGTATACAGGGAGCTCCCCCTAGTGGTGACTGGAGACAGGATCTAATCATGTATCTCTGTATGCAGGGAGCTCCCCCTAGTGGTGACTGCAGACAGGATCTTATCATGTATCTCTGTATACAGGGATCTCCCCTTAGTGGTAGCTGCAGACAGACTCTTATCATGTATCTCTGTATACAGGGAGCTCCTCCTAATGGTGGCTGCAGACAGGATCTTATCACGTATCTCTGTATACAGGGAGCTCCCTCTAGTGGTGACTGCAGACAGAATCTTATCATGTATCTCTGTATACAGGGAGCTCCCCCTAGTGGTGGCTGCAGACAGAATTTTATCATGTATCTCTGTATACAGGGAGCTCCCCCTAGTGGTGGCTGCAGACTGAATCTTATCATGTAGCTCAGTATACAGGAAGCTCCCCCTAGTGGTGGCTGCAGACAGACTTTTATCATGTATCTCTATACAGGGAGCTCCCCCTAGTGGTGACTGCAGACAGGAACTTATCCTGCATCTCTGTATACAGGGATCTCCCCTTAGTGGTGGCTGCAGACAGGTTCTTATCATGTATCTCTGAATACAGGGATCTCCCCTTAGTGGTAGCTGCAGACAGGATCTTATCATGTATCTCTGTATACAGGCAGCTCCCCCTAGTGATGGCTGCAGACAGGATCTTATCATGTATCTCTGTATACAGGGAGCGCCCCTTAGTGGTGACTGCAGATAGAATCTTATCATGTATCTCTGTATACAGGGAGCTCCCTCTAGTGGTGGCTGTAGACATGATCTTATCATGTATCTCTCTATACAGGGAGCTCCCCTAGTGGTGGCGGTAGACAGAATCTTATCATGTGTCTCTGTATACAGGGAGCTCCCCTATTGGTGACTGCAGACAGGATCTTATCATGTATCTCTGTATACAGGGATCTCCCCCTAATGGTGGCTGCAGACAGGATCTTATCATGTATCTCTGTATACTGGGAGCTCCCCCTAGTGGTGGCTGCAGACAGACTCTTATCATGTATGTCTGTAAACAGGGAGCTCCCCCTAGTGGAGGCTGCAGACAGGATCTTAGCATGAATCTCTGTATACAGGGTGCTCCCCCTAGTGGTGACTGCAGACAGGATCTTATGATGCATCTCTGAATACAGGGAGCTCCCCCTAGTGGTGCCTGGAGACAGGATCTTATGATGTATCTCTGTATACAGGGAGCTCCCCTTAGTGGTGGCTGCAAATAGAATCTTATGTATCTCTGTATACTGGGAGCTCCCCCTAGAGGTGGCTGCAGACAGGATCTTATCATGTACCTTTTTATACAGGGAGCTCCCCCTAGTGATGACTACAGACAGAATCTTATCATGTATCTCTGTGTACAGGGAGCTCCCCCTAGTGGTGACTGCAGACAGGAACTTATCCTGCATCTCTGTATACAGGGATCTCCCCTTAGTGGTGGCTACAGACAGAATCTTATCATGTTTCTCTGTATACAGGGATCTCCCCTTAGTGGTGACTGCAGACAGAATCTTATCATGTATCTCTGTATACAGGGAGGTCCTCCTAGTGATGACTACAGACAGGATCTTATCATGTATCTCTGTATACAGGGAGCTCCCCCTAGTGGTGGCTGCAGACAGGATCTTATCATGTATCTCTGTATACAGGGAGCTCCCCCTAGTGGTGACTGCAGACCGGATCTTATCATGTATCTCTGTATACAGGGAGCTTCCCCTAGTGGTGGCTGCAGACTCTTATCATGTATCTCTGTAGACAGGGAGCTCCCCCTAGTGGTGGCCGCAGACCGACTCTTATCACGTATTTCTGTATACAGGGAGCTCCCTCTAGTGGTGGCTGCAGACAGACTCTTTTCATACAACTCTGTATAAAGGGAGCTCCCCTTAGTGGTGGCTGCAGACAGGATCTTATCATGTATCACTACATACAGTGAGCTCCCCCCTAGTGGTGGCTGGAGACAGGATCTTATCATTTATCCCTGTATACAGGGAGCTCCCCCTAGTGGTGACTGCAGACATGATCTTATCATGTATCTCTGTATACAGGGAGCTCCCCTAGTGGTGGCGGTAGACAGAATCTTATCATATATCTCTGTATACCGGGAGCTCCCCCTAGTGGTGGCTACAGACAGGATCTTATCATGTATCTCTGTATACAGGGAGATCCCACTAGTGGTGGCTGCAAATATAATCTTATGTATCTCTGTATACTGGGAGCTCCCCCTAGTGGTGGCTGCAGACAGGATCTTATCATGTATCTTTGTATACTGGGAGCTCCCCCTAGTGGTGGCTGCAGACTGAATCTTATCATGTATGTTTTTATATAGAGAGCTCCCCCTAGTGGTGTCTGCAGACAGAATCTTATCATGTATCTTTGTATACAGGGATCTCCCCTTAGTGGTAGCTGCAGACAGACTCTTATCATGTATCTCTGTATACAGGGAGCTCCCCCTAGTGGTGACTGCAGACAGGAACTTATCCTGCATCTCTGTATAAAGGGATCTCCCCTTACTGGTGGCTGCAGACAGACTCTTATCATGTATCTCTGTATACAGGAAGCTCCCCCTAGTGGTGGCTGCAGACAGACTCTTATCATGTATTTCTGTATACAGGGAGCTCCCCCTAGTGGTGACTGCAGACAGGATCTTATCATATATCTCTGCATACAGGGAGCTCACCCTAGTGGTGGCTGCAGATAGAATCTTATGTATCTCTGTATACAGGGATCTCCCCCTAGTGGTGACTACAGACAGAATCTTATCATGTATCTATATGCAACATCCCTGGTGGCGTGCTTGCATGGCTTACCACCTCCCACCATGCAAGACCGCAATCTTACCTATCAGGCCAGGCTGCACACTTTGCTCCAGTACCTGCTGTTTGTATGTCTCTTGTCTGCTGGCTTAGGGAGGCGCTGTTACTTCCTGATTCTTAAAGCTACAGTGTGCGCAGTCCTAATGCGTCCCCAGCCTATTGCTGTGAGTCACTGGATACTTAAACCCCCTCCACCCAGTAGGAGGTGCCTGAGCAACACTTTCCATCTGTGTGTTCCTTGCAACTGAGTTGCCAGGTCCTGTCCTGTATCTAGTCTGTTTCTGCCACCCTGGGGGCTGTATACCCAGGCCTGTTACTTGTACCTGTGACTTCTAGTCAGTTTCCGCCACCCTGGGGGCTGAGTTCCCAGGCTCGTTCCTGTATCTTGTTCCTGGTTCAGATCCTGTCTGAACAGTTTCCTAGTCCGTTACCTGTTTGTCTCTGTACCTTCCACTTTTCCTGCAGTATCTAAACCTGCACCTAACTCCAACTCGTTGTCTCTGTACTTCTGTTTGTGAGTTTTGTGTCCACTCTCTACTTCATTGCAAGTACCTTGTGTGTATCTGGCTCTGCTCGTTCTGTTTCCCTGCCTCCGTATCTAACTCCTGTGTTCCAGCTATCTTCTTGTGTTTTCCAGTTTGTTCCATGTGAACAGAGCCCTGTCCTATCAACCGCATCTGCAGGTTTTGCTCTGCTCTGCTTGTCTACCGCTTCTGCGTTTTTTGCTCTGCTCTGCTTGTCTACCGCATCTGCAGGTTTTGCTCTGCTTGTCTACCGCATCTGTGGGTTTTGCTCTGCTCTGCTTGTCTACCGCACCTGCGGGTTTTGCTCTGCTCTGCTTGTCTACTGCATCTGCGGGTTTTGCTCTGCTCTGCTTGTCTGCCGCATCTGCAGGTTTTGCTCGGCTCTGCTTGTCTACCGCATCTGCGGGTTTTGCTCTGCTCTGCTTGTCTACTGCATCTGCAGGTTTTGCTCTGCTCTGCTGGTCTACCGCATCTGCGGGTTTTGCTCTGCTTGTCTACCGTTTCTGTGGGTTTTGCTCTGCTCTGCTTGTCTACCGCATCTGCGGGTTTTGCTCTGCTCTGCTTGTCTACCGCACCTGCGGGTTTTGCTCTGCTCTGCTTGTCTACCGCACCTGCGGGTTTTGCTCTGCTCTGCTTGTCTACTACATCTGCGGGTTTTGCTCTGCTCTGCTTGTCTGCCGCATCTGCGGGTTTTGCTCTGCTCTGCTTGTCTACTGCATCTGCGGGTTTTGCTCTGCTCTGCTTGTCTACCGCATCTGCGGATTTTGCTCTGCTCTGCTTGTCTACCGCATCTGCGGCTCCGTTCCTGTGTCCCAGTCTGTACTGGTCCCTATCCTGCCTGCGTTCCTACCTGCCTGTACCTGCCTGTCTGCATGCCAACCGTGCCTGCCAGTGCCCACCTGTCTGCATGCCAGCCGTGCCTGCCAGCGCCCACCTGTCTGAATGCCAGCCGTGCCTGCCAATACCCACCTGTCTGCATACCAGCCGTGCCTGCCAGTATCCACCTGTCTGTATGCCAGCCTAACCTGGCTGTTCCTGCATTCCCCGGTGTGGATCAACAGCTGTGACCGGGGTCTGACCTGGAGTAGCACCTGGTCTCTCTGCTCGGTTCCTCCCCGGTTCACGGAGTCGACTGAGCCGCCGTGTGACCTTGGTTGGACCGAGTTGATACTTAGTTACGCACTTCCAGGCACTCCTTGGTTCATAGTCCAGTGGAATCACTAATCATGCTCACGCCAGTCAGTCCGGGCGTGTGCGTAACACTCTATATACAGGGAGCTCTCTCTAGTGTTGATTGGAGACAGGATCTTATCATGTATCTCCTTTTACAGGGAGCTCCCCCTAGTGGTGACTGCAGACAGGATCTTATCATGTATCTCTGTATACAGGGAGCTCCCCCTAGTGGTGACTGCAGACAGGATCTTATCATGTGTCTCTGTATACAGGGAGCGCCCCCTAGTGGTGGCCGCAGACAGAATCTTATCATGTATCTCTGTATACAGGGAGCTCCCCCTAGTTGTGGCTGCAGACAGGATCTTATCATGTATCTCTGTATACAGGGAGCTCCCCCTAGTGGTGGCTGCAGACCGAATCTTATCATGTATCTCTGTATACAGGGAGCTCCCTCTAGTGGTGGCTGCAGACCGAATCTTATGTCGTATCTCTGTATATATATGGTGAATTCATTCTTCTGGCAAGAAAAAGTATCTTGTGGTTGAGGAGACCAAACAAAGGATTTGCCTTCCTTTGTTAATTCGATGATTGCTGCAATTATACCTGAAAAATTCTTAATGAAATATCTGTAAAAATTGGCAAAGCCCACAAATCGTTGCGACTTCTTTCACATTTTTTGGCTTTGGCCACTCAGTGATAGCTTGAATCTTGCTAGAGTCCATTTGCAATCCTTGAGTAGAGATTATATAGCCGAAGAACTGGATCTCTATTTGAACTCACATTTCTCCAGCTTAGGGTTAGGGTGATGGTGGTCATAAGCTGATGTTCCCTCTTTCATCATTGCTTTCAACTCGATCAGCATCCAGGATCCCGATACTGATGAAGGTGCGATGACGTGCAGGGGGGAGGCCCAGTGCCAGCTCTGACACAGCTGCCATATGAAACAAACCACAGATTTTAGGCAACATCTAGTGCAGGAATGTCAAACTGAAATACACAGAGGGCTAAAATTAAATACTTGGACAAAGTCTCGGCCAACCTTGACATTTATTAAGAAAAAACCTTAATATTCAGTGGGGTCACAGAGGAGCATATCTCACAACTATACAGCCCTTACAGAGTAAGTTTCCTATTATTGAAACCCCTAGATTGCCCTTTCCTTGCTCCTAAAAAGTATGATGCCAACAAAAGTGCCCCCCAAACACAGTATGATGCCCCCATAGTGAATTCCTTCCCAGTACCCTCTACACGTATAGTATGATGACCCTACTGTACCCCGCCTCAACTCCCCTGGCAAAGTATGGTATATGGCCCTCATCCTGGCCCCCATCCTTGTATATGGTCCTCATTCTGGCCACATCCTGTTATTTATCTCCTTCCTGATATATGTCCCTATCCTGGTATATGGCCCTCATCCTGGGCCCCATCCTTTTATATGGCCCCTATTCTGGTATATGGCCCCCATCCTGGTTTATGTGCTCCATGTTGGTGTATGGCCCCCATCCTGGTTTATGTGCTCCATGCTAGTGTATGGCCCCCATCCTGGTATATGGCCCCCATCCTGGTTTATGTGCTCCATGCTGGTGTATGACCCCCATCCTGGTTTATGTCCTTCATCCGGGTATAGGGTCCTCATGCTGTTATATGGCCCCCATCCTGGTTTATGTGCTCCATGCTGGTGTATGGCCCTCATCCTGGTTTATGAGCTCCATCCTGGTATAGGGCCCCCATCCTGGTTTATGTGCTCCATCCTGGTATATGGCCCCATCCTGGTTTATGTGCTCCATCCTGGTATAGGGACCTTATGCTGGTATATGGTCCCATCCTGGTATTGTGCCCTTATCCTGGTTTATGTGCTCTATCCTGGTATAGGGACCTTATGCTGGTATATGGTCCCATCCTGGTATAGTGCCCCCACCTTGGTATATGGTCCCATCCTGGTATAGGGCCCTCATGCTGGTATATGGCCCCCATCCTGATATATGGTCCCATCCTGGTTTATGTGCCCCATCCTGGTGTATGGCCCCCATCCTGGTATAATGCCCCCATCCTGGTTTATGTCCTTCATCCTGGTATAGGGCCCCCCATGCTGGTGTATGGCCCCCATCCTGGTATAGTGCCCTCATCCTGGTTTATGTGCGCCATCCTGGTATAGGGCCCCCATCCTGGTATATGTGCTTCATCCTGGTATATGGCCCCCCCAAAAAAACAACCGCTCCTACTCACCTTCCCCGTACTCCCAGGCCAAGCTGCATCCACTTCTGAAGCTGGCAGCTGACTTTGGCATGCGACGGGAGTGCATGACATCAATGTGCACGCCGGTCACGTGCATGCTGATGTAAACTGCTAGCCTCTGATTAGCCAGCAGCGTGTATTGCAGTGCATGGACCAGATGGGTTTGTGTGCTGAGCTATACTTCAGCTGAATGTGCGTCTAAGGACCCAAATCCTGCTGAAGTAGGGACTGCCTTCGGTGGGGCGACCACTGCGCCCGTGGTTGTTTCACCCCTGGTGGGATGGATGATGATGTTGCTACTCACAGCTGCTTTTCCAAATTTGCTTCGGTTTATGATGCATTTTGAAAAGAACTTGCAGCAAGTTGTATCAAACACAGATGTATATTACACTGCAGGTCTGCTCGCAGGGGAAAACTCATCACTGCTCACGTTACATCGAACTCAGCAGTGGGGGGGGTCTGCTGTAAACATTACATAGCAGACACTGAGACTGATGTATACATCACATAGGAGACACAGACTGCTGTATACATCACATAGGAGACACTGAGATTGCTGTATATACATCACATAGGAGACAGACTGTTGTATAGATCACATATCAAAGACTGCTATATACATCACATAGGAGACACAGACTGCTCTGTGAATCACATAGGACACTGAGATTGCTGTATATACATCACATAGGAGACACTGACACTGCTGTTACATCACATATGAGACACAGACTGCTGTATATATATCACATAGGAGACCCTGAGATTGCTGTATATACATCACATAGTAAACACTGGGACTGCTATATAGAAGATCACATAGGAGACACTGAGACTGCTGTATATACATCACATAGGAGACACTAGACAGTGAGACTGCTCTATATAAATCACAGGAGAGACTGGGGCATACACATCACATAGGAGAGACTGGAGCTGCCTCTGCTGCTGCCATCGGTGGGACTGAAACACAGAGCATGCTAACTCTTCCCACAAACTACGTCATGACACTGGCACTGGCTAACATCAGGTCATAATCCTTCAGCGTATGCGCCACAGTGTTCTGTAGTGAATGCTGCGTGAGCATGCTTGCAATGTAAAGAGAAAATAAAGGGCCGACGGCCTGCAAAATGCGGCCATTGGTCCGAGCATTGCGATCCCTAGGAATCTGCCTGGGGGATGCAGAAAAGGACATTGTGGGCCGGAGCTTCTATTAGAACCCTCCTGTTTGTTTTTTCCATCTTGTGTTTTGCGGTCACGTGACCATCTGCCTTTATATTCCAGCTCTGCCCTTTTGGCTGTGCTGGACTTCAGTGTTTGACTGTTTCTCTAGCCAGGTGCTTCGGTGCCTTTCTCTGTCAGTTCGCTTGGTCCTTCTGGGACCTCTAGTACCTTTTTGTCAGTTTGTCTTTCTGTGTTCTGCAACAACTTCTCTGTTTAGGAGGTGTCCCATTTTTGTTCCAGTCCTTAGTTCTTTTAGGGACCCCTCCCCTTATGCTATAGGTCTTCGTTCAGACTAGCCGAGGACTAAGGCGGGTCTTTTCGCTAGGAACAGGCAGCCCGCTACATCGTAGGGATTCAGCTTAGTCTTATTGTAGGGACAGCTTTCCCTTATCTTTCCTTAGTACTTGTTGCAGATCATAACAGCTTCCCCACCCGTTTATAGAGCATGCACATTCTCATTATTAAGATTGGTGACGCTAGAAACACATATGACATGAACCTATTTTAATTTTTTCAAATAATGAAATTATTTTATGGAGTATTGGATTTTCTGAAAACTTTATATGATTTGACTCTGAGCCAGCAAGGAATCCAGAGCAGCCATCACACAAGGGCCACAGACTCCCCTTCGTGGACGTAACATTCGGAGATCAGTTCTTTTTTCCTATGCATCTAGTAGTTTAATGCTGTTGAAAGGTTTTACAGCCCTGGAGTATCAGCGCACAAACCGTATGCCTTCCTTATCTTATCTGTATATATATATATCATACCTAGAGCTATTGCCTTCGACTTCCATCTGTGCTCATCTTCCTCCACCCACTCCAGAGGTTACATGCATCGACAGGCTTTCTCTTTTTCTGGCCTCTTCTACTCATTTTTACCTTCTTTATGAAGATTTTATATAGTAATTAATATTGTTTTCAAAGGCCACTGGCACCAACAACACTGACGGAGCCTATGGTCTCTTTACATGGACTGACTTTCACCGACCAGCGGTCTTTAAAGGGAACCATCACTATGAAAATGCTGTCCACTCTGCAGGCAACATGTTACAGACGGGGGGAGCTGGGCAGATACAGTTAAGTCCATATATATTTGGACAGAGACAACATTTTTCTAATTTTGGTTCTAGATATTACCACAATGAATTTTAAACAAAACAATTCAGATGCAGTTGAAGTTCAGACTTTCCACTTTCATTTGAGGGTATCCACATTAAAATTGGATGAAGGGTTTAGGAGTTTCAGCTCCTTAACATGTGCCACCTTGTTATTAAAGGGACCAAAAGTAATTGGACAGATTAAATAATTGTAAATAAAATGTTCATTTCTAGTACTTGGTTGAAAACCCTTTGTTGGCAATGACTGCCTGAAGTCTTGAACTCATGGACATCACCAGACGCTGGGTTTCCTCCGTTTTGATGCTCTGCCAGGCCTTCACTGTGGTGCTTTTCAGTTGCTGTTTGTTTGTGGGCCTTTCTGTCTGAAGTTTAGTCTTTAACAAGTGAAATGTATGCTCAATTGGGTTGAGATCAGGTGACTGACTTGGCCATTCAAGAATATTCCACTTCTTTGCTTTAATAAACTCCTGGGTTGCTTTGGCTTTATGTTTTGGGTCATTGTCCATCTGTAGTATGAAACGACGACCAATCAGTTTGGCTGCATTTGGCTGGATCTGAGCACACAGTATGGCTCTGAAGACATCAGAATTCATTCGGCTGCTTCTGTCCTGTGTCACATCATCAATAAACACTAGTGACCCAGTGCCACTGGCAGCCATGCATGCCCAAGCCATCACACTGCCTCCGCCGTGTTTTACAGATGATGTGGTATGCTTTGGATCATGAGCTGTACCACGCCTTCGCCATACTTTTCTCTTTCCATCATTCTGGTAGAGGTTGATCTTGGTTTCATCTGTCCAAAGAATGTTCTTCCAGAACTGTGCTGGCTTTTTTAGATGTTTTTTTTAGCAAAGTCCAGTCTAGCCTTTTTCTTCTTGATGCTTATGAGTGTCTTGCATCGTGCAGTGAACCCTCTGTAGTTACTCTCATGCAGTCTTCTCTTTATGGTAGATTTGGATATTGATACGCCTACCTCCTGGAGAGTGGTGGTCACTTGGTTGGCTGTTGTGAAGGGGTTTCTCTTCACCATGGAGATTATTCTGCGATCATCCACCACTGTTGTCTTCCGTGGGCGCCCAGGTCTTTTTGCATTGATGAGTTCACCAGTGCTTTCTTTCTTTCTCAGGATGTATCAAACTGTAGATTTTGCCACTCCTAATATTGTAGCAACTTCTCGGATGTTTTTTTTCAGTTTTTGCAGCTTAAGGATGGCTTGTTTCACGTGCATGGAGAGCTCCTTTGACTGCATGTTTACTTCACAGCAAAACCTTCCAAATACAAGCACCACACCTCAAATCAACTTCAGGCCTTTTATCTGCTTAATTGAGAATGACATAACGAAGGGATTGCCCACACCAGTCCATGAAAATAGCCTTGGAGTCAACTGTCCAATTACTTTTGGTCCCTTTAAAAACAGGGTGGCACATGTTAAGGAGCTGAAACTCCTAAACCCTTCATCCAATGTTAATGTGGAGACCCTCAAATGAAAGCGGAAAGTCTGAACTTCAACTGCATCTGAATTGTTTTGTTTAAAATTCATTGTGGTAATGTCTAGAAGCAAAATTAGAAAAATGTTCTCTGTCCAAATATAAATGGACCTTACTGTATATAGCTTTGTGAGACAAGATTCAGTGTAACCCGTGCCTTACTAATTGAATCCTATATTCTGGAGTTTTGGGTAGAGTGGGTGGTCCCACCAGTGATTGCCAGCTTTCTTTGTATAAGTGCATGCAGAGGTAGCTGTCAGTCACTGATAGGACCGGCCACTGGACCAAAGATCCCAGAAAGAGCAGAGGACTAAATGACGAAAACACGGGATATACAGAATCTCTCACAAAACTAAAGTGCCTTGAAAAAGACTTCACATCCTGTGACCTTTTCCACATTTTTTCACGATACAGCCACAAACAAATGTATTTTATTGAGATTTCCTGTGATACCAACACAAAGTAGTAAGTATCTGTGTCGTGTAAAGGAAATTATTGAGGTTTTCTAATTATTTCAAAAACATAAATCTAAAATTGTAAGATGCATTTGTATTCAGCCCCCTGTAGTCAGATACCCCTATATAACATCCCGAGTGACCACTTGCCCCCAGATCTCACATAATTAGTACATTGCGTCCACCTGGGTGTGATTTCTTCTCAGTAAAACCACAGCTGTTCTGTGAAGGCCTCAGAGGTTTGTGTGAGAACATTAGGGATCAAACAGCCTCATGAAACCAAGGAGCACACCAGACAAGTCAGGGATAAAGTGGTGGAGAAGAGGAAAGCAGGGTTAGGTTATAAAAAAATTGAATATTGTAGCATGGAGAGATAATAGTAAAACATAACTTTTATTATAAACCTTAAAATATCACAGGGCTGTATAATTGTGCCTTTATGGTTGGTTCTACGTATATTAGACTGGTTTATACCCTGCGATATTTTAAGGTTTACATTAAAAGTTATGTTTTAATAGTATCTCTCCATGCTATAATACTTTTATATACTCTTGAGAGGGTTTTTGGTCTGACATACACCGATTGGTATCCCTTTGCTATATACACAGCTCAAAAAACTAAAGGGACCCCTGAAATCCCCCTCCTAGATGTGAATGAATGAATCTTCTCATTGAATACTTTGTTCTGTAGAAAGCTGAATGTGCTGACAACAAAATCACCCAAAAATCATCAATGGAAATCACATTTATTAACCAATGGAGGCCGGGATGTGGAGTCACCCCCAAAATTATAGTGGAAAAACACACTACAGGCTGATCCAACTTTGATGTAATGTCCTTTAAAACAAGTCACAATGAGGCTGAGTATTGTGTGTGGCCTCCACGTGCCTGTATGGCCTCCCTACAACGCCTGGGCATGCTCCTGATGAGGCTGAGTATTGTGTGTGGCCTCCACGTGCCTGTATGACCTCCCTACAATGCCTGGGCATGCTCCTGATGAGGCTCAGTATTGTGTGTGGCCTCCACGTGCCTGTATGACCTCCCTACAACGCCTGGGCATGCTCCTGATGAGGCTGAGTATTGTGTGTGGCCTCCACGTGCCTGTATGACCTCCCTACAACGCCTGGGCATGCTCCTGATGAGGCTGAGTATTGTGTGTGACCTCCACGTGCCTGTATGACCTCCCTACAACGCCTGGGCATGCTCCTGATGAGGCTGAGTATTGTGAGTGGCCTACACGTGCCTGTATGACCTCCCTACAACGCCTGGGCATGCTCCTGATGAGGCTGAGTATTGTGTGTGGCCTCCACGTGCCTGTATGACCTCCCTACAATGCCTGGGCATGCTCCTGATGAGGCTGAGTATTGTGTGTTGCCTCCACGTGCCTGTATGACCCTCTACAACGCCTGGGCATGCTCCTGATGAGGCTCAGTATTATGTGTGGCCTCCACGTGCCTGTATGACCTCCCTACAACGCCTGGGCATGCTCCTGATGAGGCTGAGTATTGTGTGTGGCCTCCACGTGCCTGTATGACCCCCCTACAACACCTGGGCATGCTCCTGATGAGGCTGAGTATTGTGTGTGGCCTCCACATGCCTGTATGACCTCCCTACAACGCCTGGGCATGCTCTAGATGAGGCTGATTACTGTGTGTGGCCTCCACGTGCCTGTATGACCTCCCTACAACGCCTGGGCATGCTCCTGATGAGGATGAGTATTGTGTGTGGCCTACACGTGCCTGTATGACCTCCCTACAACGCCTGGGCATGCTCCTGATGAGGCTGAGTATTGTGTGTGGCCTCCACGTGCCTGTATAACCTCACTACAACGCCTGGGCATGCTCCTGATGAGGCTGAGTATTGTGTATGGCCTCCACGTGCCTGTATGACCTCCCTACAACGCCTGGGCATGCTCCTGATGAGGCTGAGTATTGTGTGTGGCCTCCACGTGCCTGTATGACCTCCCTACAATGCCTGGGCATGCTCCTGATGAGGCTGAGTATTGTGTGTGGCCTCCACGTGCCTGTATGACCTCCCTACAACGCCTGGGCATGCTCCTGTTGAGGCTGAGTATTGTGTGTGGCCTCCACGTGCCTGTATGACCTCCCTACAACGCCTGGGCATGCTCCTGATAAGGCTGAGTATTGTGTGTGGCCTCCACGTACCTGTATGACCTCCCTACAACGCCTGGGCATGCTCCTGATGAGGCTGAGTATTGTGTGTGGCCTCCACGTGCCTGTATGACCTCCCTACAACGCCTGGGCATGCTCCTGATGAGGCTGAGTATTGTGTGTGGCCTCCACGTGCCTGTATAACCTCCCTACAACGCCTGGGCATGCTCCTGATGAGGCTCAGTATTGTGTGTGTCCTCCACGTGCCTGTATGACCTCCCTACAATGCCTGGGCATGCTCCTGATGAGGCTGAGTATTGTGTGTGGCCTCCACGTGCCTGTATGACCTCCCTACAACGCCTGGGCATGCTCCTGATGAGGCTGAGTATTGTGTGTGGCCTCCAAGTGCCTGTATGACCTCCCTACAATGCCTTGGCATGCTCCTGATGAGGCTGAGTATTGTGTGTGGCCTCCACGTGCCTGTATGACCTCCCTACAACGCCTGGGCATGCTCCTGATGAGGCTGAGTATTGTGTGTGTGGCCTCCACGTGCCTGTATGACCTCCCTACAACGCCTGGGCATGCTCCTGATGAGGCTCAGTATTGTGTGGCCTCCACGTGCCTGTATGACCTCCCTACAACGCCTGGGCATGCTCCTGATGAGGCTCAGCATTGTGTTTTGCCTCCACGTGCCTGTATGACCTCCCTACAAAGCCTGGGCATGCTCCTGATGAGGCTGAGTATTGTGTGTGGCCTCCAAGTGCCTGTATGACCTCCCTACAATGCCTTGGCATGCTCCTGATGAGGCTGAGTATTGTGTGTGGCCTCCACGTGCCTGTATGACCTCCCTACAATGCCTGGGCATGCCCCTGATGAGGCTGAGTATTGTGTGTGGCCTCCACGTGCCGGTATGACCTCCCTACAATGCCTGGGCATGCTCCTGATGAGGCTGAGTATTGTGTGTGGCCTCCACGTGCCTGTATGACCTCCCTACAACGCCTGGGCATGCTCCTGATGAGGCTCAGCATTGTGTGTGGCCTCCACGTGCCTGTATGCCATCCCTACAACGCCTGGGCATGCTCCTGATGAGGCTCAGTATTGTGTGTGGCATCCACGTGCCTGTATGATCTCCCTACAACGCCTGGGCATGCGCCTGATGAGGCTGAGTATTGTGTGTGGCCTCCACGTGCCTGTATGACCTCCCTACAACGCCTGGGCATTCTCCTGATGAGGCTCAATATTGTGCGTGGCCTCCACGTGCCTGTATGACCTCCCATCAACGCCTGGGCATGCTCCTGATGAGGCTGAGTATTGTGTGTGGCCTCCACGTGCCTGTATGACCTCCCTACAATGCCTGGGCATGCTCCTGATGAGGCAGAGTATTGTGTGTGGCCTCCATGTGCCTGTATGACATCCCTACAACTCCTGGGCATGCTCCTGATGAGGCTGAGTATTGTGTGTGTCCTCCACGTGCCGGAAGGACCACCCTACAATGCCTGGGCATGCTCCTGTTGAGGCTCAGTATTGTGTGTGGCCTCCACGTGCCTGTATGACCTCCCTACAACGCCTGGGCATGCTCCTGATGATGCTGAGTATTGTGTGTGGCCTCCACGTGCCTGTGTGACCTCCCTACAACACCTGGGCATGCTCCTGATGAGGTTCAGTATTGTGTGTGGCCTCCACGTGCCTGTATGACCTCCCTACAATGCCTGGGCATGCTCCTGTTGAGGATGAGTGACGCGCCCCCTGGGACATATTCCTTTTTGAGGGGAATACCCGGCACCGGATCAGATGGGGGGTTGTAGTCTCCGAGCGGCTGTGACCCGGCCCGTGCCCAGGGCGTCAAGCTCAGTGTTATGTGGCAGTCCTACAGATGTTATTAAGAGTTCTTTTGTGTCGACTACGCCACCCGTTGTGATGCGGTCACTGTGGCCGCCGCTGCAGCAGGGTCCGCTGAGGCTGATGGTGGGTGCGCAGCTTGGTGGGATAACCCCCAACGGGAGGGGTATAGCCTCAGAGGGGACAGGCGCAGAGGATGGGGGTTGTGGTGGTGTAGTGCAGACGGCAGTGAAGACAGAGTCGGGTTGTGCAGTTAAGGGTGTTTACTTACTGCAGATGTTGTACTGGTCACTCCAGCTGCTAGTGACCACCCGAGCCGTGCTGCGTCCACCAGGTCCTGGATCCAGCCAACCCCCAAACAAGTCCGGAGCGTGGCCCTGAGCTCTCTTTCTGTCCCGTTCTCTGGCCGTCCCCACCAGTAATCCACCTAGGTCCAGCTCCCTCGGGCCTTCTGTTGGGACACCCTTGGCCCTGGGTTCCCTGACCCTTCATGTGGTGTGCCTTCGGGGTGGATGTGATGGGTGACCGTGGCAGACGCTGCCCACGGTCTCCGGTCTCTGGCTGGGGAATGTTTTTACCCCCACCAGCTTGGGTTCCGGTACCCTGATGCCGACTCTTCACCCGGTGCTTTTAGTTGGGATCTCAGAGTCCTTCTCTTCTGTTCTCTGGGTCTCTCTCTTTTCTCCTCTCTCACTCTGGGTCTTTGTCTTTCTTCTCTCCTCTGCTCCTGACTTGTTCTCTGCAGCTGACTGACTCTCTGCATCTGATCCTCTGCATCTGACCCTGATCTTAGTTGGTGCCCACCTTATATACACCCTCTATGTGTGAGCTCAGGTGACCAGCACCCAATGAGCTCCTATCTTTACCCAGGCTGCTCCCCCTATCTGCCCCTACACTACATGGGATGTACCACCCCCCTCCCACTCCAGCCAGGAACAGACTCGGTCGTACCTGCACATTTCTAAGTGGGAGTACCGTCGGCCTGTTCCCCGGAAATGGGATGTGTGTAGTGCATGCAGCCTACCGAGCTCAGTTCCACTCTCCATCCTTGCCCGGGAGTGGAATATCACACCTCTGGGTTGAGGTGCAATACTCCTGTAGCAGCCGAATCCTCAGGGTGCTACATGAGTATTGTGTGTGGCCTCCACGTGCCTGTATGACCTCCCTACAACGCCTGGGCATGCTCCTGTTGAGGATGAGTATTGTGTATGGCCTCCACGTGCCTGTATGACCTCCCTACAACGCCCGGGCATGCTCCTGATGAGGCTGAGTATTGTGTGTGGCCTCCACGTGCCTGTATGACCTCCCTACAACGCCTGGGCATGCTCCTGATGAGGCTGAGTACTGTGTGTGGCCTCCACGTGCCTGTATGACCTCCCTACAACGCCTGGGCATGCTCCTGATGAGGCTGAGTATTGTGTGTGGCCTGCACGTGCCTGTATGACCTCCCTACAATGCCTGGGCATGCTCCTGATGAGGCCGAGTATTGTGTGTGGCCTCCACATGTCTGTATGACCTCCCTACAACGCCTGGGCATGCTCCTGATGAGGCTGAGTATTGTGTGTGGCCTCCATGTGCCTGTATGACCTCCCTACAACGCCTGGGCATGCTCCTGATGAGGCTGAGTATTGTGTGTGGCCTCCACGTGCCTGTATGACCTCCCTACAACGCCTGGGCATGCTCCTGATGAGGCCGAGTATTGGGTGTGGCCTCCACGTGCCTGTATGACCTACCTACAACGCCTGGGCATGCTCCTGATGAGGCTGAGTATTGTGTGTGGCCTCCACGTGCCTGTATGACCTCCCTACAATGCCTGGGCATGCTCCTGATGAGGCTCAGTATTGTGTGTGGCCTCCACGTGCCTGTATGACCTCCCTACAACGCCTGGGCATGCTCCTGATGAGGCTGATTACTGTGTGTGGCCTCCACATGCCTGAATGACCTCCCTACAACGCCTGGGCATGCTCCTGATGAGGATGAGTATTGTGTGTGGCCTACACGTGCCTGTATGACCTCCCTACAACGCCTGGGCATGCTCCTGATGAGGCTGAGTATTGTGTGTGGCCTCCACGTGCCTGTATAACCTCACTACAACGCCTGGGCATGCTCCTGATGAGGCTGAGTATTGTGTATGGCCTCCACGTGCCTGTATGACCTCCCTACAACGCCTGGGCATGCTCCTGATGAGGCTGAGTATTGTGTGTGGCCTCCACGTGCCTGTATGACCTCCCTACAACGCCTGGGCATGCTCCTGATGAGGCTGAGTATTGTGTGTGGCCTCCACGTGCCTGTATGACCTCCCTACAACGCCTGGACATGCTCCTGTTGAGGCTGAGTATTGTGTGTGGCCTCCACGTGGCTGTATGACCTCCCTACAACGCCTGGGCATGCTCCTGATAAGGCTGAGTATTGTGTGTGGCCTCCACGTACCTGTATGACCTCCCTACAACGCCTGGGCATGCTCCTGATGAGGCTGAGTATTGTGTGTGGCCTCCACGTGCCTGTATGACCTCCCTACAACGCCTGGGCATGCTCCTGATGAGGCTGAGTATTGTGTGTGGCCTCCACGTGCCTGTATAACCTCTCTACAACGCCTGGGCATGCTCCTGATGAGGCTGAGTATTGTGTGTGTCCTCCACGTGCCTGTATGACCTCCCTACAATGCCTGGGCATGCTCCTGATGAGGCTGAGTATTGTGTGTGGCCTCCACGTGCCTGTATGACCTCCCTACAACGCCTGGGCATGCTCCTGATGAGGCTGAGTATTGTGTGTGGCCTCCAAGTGCCTGTATGACCTCCCTACAATGCCTTGGCATGCTCCTGATGAGGCTGAGTATTGTGTGTGGCCTCCACGTGCCTGTATGACCTCCCTACAACGCCTGGGCATGCTCCTGATGAAGCTGAGTATTGTGTGTGTGGCCTCCACGTGCCTATATGACCTCCCTACAACGCCTGGGCATGCTCCTGATGAGGCTCAGTATTGTGTGGACTCCACGTGCCTGTATGACCTCCCTACAATGCCTGGGCATGCTCCTGATGAGGCTCAGCATTGTGTGTTGCCTCCACGTGCCTGTATGACCTCCCTACAACGCCTGGGCATGCTCGTGATGAGGCTGAGTATTGTGTGTGGCCTCCAAGTGCCTGTGTGACCTCCCTACAATGCCTTCGCATGCTCCTGATGAGGCTGAGTATTGTGTGTGGCCTCCACGTGCCTGTATGACCTCCCTACAACGCCTGGGCATGCCCTGATGAGGCTGAGTATTGTGTGTGGCCTCCACGTGCCGGTATGACCTCCCTACAACGCCTGGGCATGCTCCTGATGAGGCTGAGTATTGTGTGTGGCCTCCACGTGCCTGTATGACCTCCCTACAACGCCTGGGCATGCTCCTGATGAGGCTCAGCATTGTGTGTGGCCTCCACGTGCCTGTATGCTATCCCTACAACGCCTGGGCATGCTCCTGATGAGGCTCAGTATTGTGTGTGGCATCCACGTGCCTGTATGATCTCCCTACAACGCCTGGGCATGCGCCTGATGAGGCTGAGTATTGTGTGTGGCCTCCACGTGCCTGTATGACCTCCCTACAACGCCTGGGCATTCTCCTGATGAGGCTCAATATTGTGCGTGGCCTCCACGTGCCTGTATGACCTCCCAACAACGCCTGGGCATGCTCCTGATGAGGCTGAGTATTGTGTGTGGCCTCAACGTGCCTGTATGACCTCCCTACAACGCCTGGGCATGCTCCTGATGAGGCAGAGTATTGTGTGTGGCCTCCACGTGCCTGTATGACATCCCTACAACTCCTGGGCATGCTCCTGATGAGGCTGAGTATTGTGTGTGTCCTCCACGTGCCTGTAGGACCACCCTACAACGCCTGGGCATGCTCCTGTTGAGGCTCAGTATTGTGTGTGGCCTCCACGTGCCTGTATGACCTCCCTACAACGCCTGGGCATGCTCTTGATGATGCTGAGTATTGTGTGTGGCCTCCACGTGCCTGTGTGACCTCCCTACAACGCCTGGGCATGCTCCTGATGAGGTTCAGTATTGTGTGTGGCCTCCACGTGCCTGTATGACCTCCCTACAATGCCTGGGCATGCTCCTGTTGAGGATGAGTATTGTGTGTGGCCTCCACGTGCCTGTATGACCTCCCTACAACGCCCGGGCATGCTCCTGATGAGGCTGAGTATTGTGTGTGGCCTCCACGTGCCTGTATGACCTCCCTACAACGCCTGGGCATGCTCCTGTTGAGGATGAGTATTGTGTATGGCCTCCACGTGCCTGTATCACCTCCCTACAACGCCCGGGCATGCTCCTGATGAGGCTGAGTATTGTGTGTGGCCTCCACGTGCCTGTATGACCTCCCTACAACGCCTGGGCATGCTCCTGATGAGGCTGAGTACTGTGTGTGGCCTCCACGTGCCTGTATGACCTCCCTACAACGCCTGGGCATGCTCCTGATGAGGCTGAGTATTGTGTGTGGCCTGCACGTGCCTGTATGACCTCCCTACAACGCCTGGGCATGCTCCTGATGAGGCTGAGTATTGTGTGTGGCCTCCACGTGCCTGTATGACCTCCCTACAATGCCTGGGCATGCTCCTGATGAGGCTGAGTATTGTGTGTTGCCTCCACGTGCCTGTATGACCCTCTACAACGCCTGGGCATGCTCCTGATGAGGCTCAGTATTATGTGTGGCCTCCACGTGCCTGTATGACCTCCCTACAACGCCTGGGCATGCTCCTGATGAGGCTGAGTATTGTGTGTGGCCTCCACGTGCCTGTATGACCCCCCTACAACACCTGGGCATGCTCCTGATGAGGCTGAGTATTGTGTGTGGCCTCCACATGCCTGTATGACCTCCCTACAACGCCTGGGCATGCTCTAGATGAGGCTGATTACTGTGTGTGGCCTCCACGTGCCTGTATGACCTCCCTACAATGCCTGGGCATGCTCCTGATGAGGATGAGTATTGTGTGTGGCCTACACGTGCCTGTATGACCTCCCTACAACGCCTGGGCATGCTCCTGATGAGGCTGAGTATTGTGTGTGGCCTCCACGTGCCTGTATAACCTCACTACAACGCCTGGGCATGCTCCTGATGAGGCTGAGTATTGTGTATGGCCTGCACGTGCCTGTATGACCTCCCTACAACGCCTGGGCATGCTCCTGATGAGGCTGAGTATTGTGTGTGGCCTCCACGTGCCTGTATGACCTCCCTACAATGCCTGGGCATGCTCCTGATGAGGCTGAGTATTGTGTGTGGCCTCCACGTGCCTGTATGACCTCCCTACAACGCCTGGGCATGCTCCTGTTGAGGCTGAGTATTGTGTGTGGCCTCCACGTGCCTGTATGACCTCCCTACAACGCCTGGGCATGCTCCTGATAAGGCTGAGTATTGTGTGTGGCCTCCACGTACCTGTATGACCTCCCTACAACGCCTGGGCATGCTCCTGATGAGGCTGAGTATTGTGTGTGGCCTCCACGTGCCTGTATGACCTCCCTACAACGCCTGGGCATGCTCCTGATGAGGCTGAGTATTGTGTGTGGCCTCCACGTGCCTGTATAACCTCCCTACAACGCCTGGGCATGCTCCTGATGAGGCTCAGTATTGTGTGTGTCCTCCACGTGCCTGTATGACCTCCCTACAATGCCTGGGCATGCTCCTGATGAGGCTGAGTATTGTGTGTGGCCTCCACGTGCCTGTTTGACCTCCCTACAACGCCTGGGCATGCTCCTGATGAGGCTGAGTATTGTGTGTGGCCTCCAAGTGCCTGTATGACCTCCCTACAATGCCTTGGCATGCTCCTGATGAGGCTGAGTATTGTGTGTGGCCTCCACGTGCCTGTATGACCTCCCTACAACGCCTGGGCATGCTCCTGATGAGGCTCAGTATTGTGTGGCCTCCACGTGCCTGTATGACCTCCCTACAACGCCTGGGCATGCTCCTGATGAGGCTCAGCATTGTGTGTTGCCTCCACGTGCCTGTATGACCTCCCTACAAAGCCTGGGCATGCTCCTGATGAGGCTGAGTATTGTGTGTGGCCTCCACGTGCCTGTATGACCTCCCTACAATGCCTTGGCATGCTCCTGATGAGGCTGAGTATTGTGTGTGGCCTCCACGTGCCTGTATGACCTCCCTACAACGCCTGGGCATGCCCCTGATGAGGCTGAGTATTGTGTGTGGCCTCCACGTGCCGGTATGACCTCCCTACAATGCCTGGGCATGCTCCTGATGAGGCTGAGTATTGTGTGTGGCCTCCACGTGCCTGTATGACCTCCCTACAACGCCTGGGCATGCTCCTGATGAGGCTCAGCATTGTGTGTGGCCTCCACGTGCCTGTATGCCATCCCTACAACGCCTGGGCATGCTCCTGATGAGGCTCAGTATTGTGTGTGGCATCCACGTGCCTGTATGATCTCCCTACAACGCCTGGGCATGCGCCTGATGAGGCTGAGTATTGTGTGTGGCCTCCACGTGCCTGTATGACCTCCCTACAACGCCTGGGCATTCTCCTGATGAGGCTCAATATTGTGCGTGGCCTCCACGTGCCTGTATGACCTCCCAACAACGCCTGGGCATGCTCCTGATGAGGCTGAGTATTGTGTGTGGCCTCCACGTGCCTGTATGACCTCCCTACAACGCCTGGGCATGCTCCTGATGAGGCAGAGTATTGTGTGTGGCCTCCATGTGCCTGTATGACATCCCTACAACTCCTGGGCATGCTCCTGATGAGGCTGAGTATTGTGTGTGTCCTCCACGTGCCGGAAGGACCACCCTACAACGCCTGGGCATGCTCCTGTTGAGGCTCAGTATTGTGTGTGGCCTCCACGTGCCTGTATGACCTCCCTACAACGCCTGGGCATGCTCCTGATGATGCTGAGTATTGTGTGTGGCCTCCACGTGCCTGTGTGACCTCCCTACAACGCCTGGGCATGCTCCTGATGAGGTTCAGTATTGTGTGTGGCCTCCACGTGCCTGTATGACCTCCCTACAATGCCTGGGCATGCTCCTGTTGAGGATGAGTATTGTGTGTGGCCTCCACGTGCCTGTATGACCTCCCTACAACGCCCGGGCATGCTCCTGATGAGGCTGAGTATTGTGTGTGGCCTCCACGTGCCTGTATGACCTCCCTACAACGCCTGGGCATGCTCCTGTTGAGGATGAGTATTGTGTATGGCCTCCACGTGCCTGTATGACCTCCCTACAACGCCCGGGCATGCTCCTGATGAGGCTGAGTATTGTGTGTGGCCTCCACGTGCCTGTATGACCTCCCTACAACGCCTGGGCATGCTCCTGATGAGGCTGAGTACTGTGTGTGGCCTCCACGTGCCTGTATGACCTCCCTACAACGCCTGGGCATGCTCCTGATGAGGCTGAGTATTGTGTGTGGCCTGCACGTGCCTGTATGACCTCCCTACAATGCCTGGGCATGCTCCTGATGAGGCCGAGTATTGTGTGTGGCCTCCACATGTCTGTATGACCTCCCTACAACGCCTGGGCATGCTCCTGATGAGGCTGAGTATTGTGTGTGGCCTCCATGTGCCTGTATGACCTCCCTACAACGCCTGGGCATGCTCCTGATGAGGCTGAGTATTGTGTGTGGCCTCCACGTGCCTGTATGACCTCCCTACAACGCCTGGGCATGCTCCTGATGAGGCCGAGTATTGGGTGTGGCCTCCACGTGCCTGTATGACCTACCTACAACGCCTGGGCATGCTCCTGATGAGGCTGAGTATTGTGTGTGGCCTCCACGTGCCTGTATGACCTCCCTACAATGCCTGGGCATGCTCCTGATGAGGCTCAGTATTGTGTGTGGCCTCCACGTGCCTGTATGACCTCCCTACAACGCCTGGGCATGCTCCTGATGAGGCTGATTACTGTGTGTGGCCTCCACATGCCTGTATGACCTCCCTACAACGCCTGGGCATGCTCCTGATGAGGATGAGTATTGTGTGTGGCCTACACGTGCCTGTATGACCTCCCTACAACGCCTGGGCATGCTCCTGATGAGGCTGAGTATTGTGTGTGGCCTCCACGTGCCTGTATAACCTCACTACAACGCCTGGGCATGCTCCTGATGAGGCTGAGTATTGTGTATGGCCTCCATGTGCCTGTATGACCTCCCTACAACGCCTGGGCATGCTCCTGATGAGGCTGAGTATTGTGTGTGGCCTCCACGTGCCTGTATGACCTCCCTACAACGCCTGGGCATGCTCCTGATGAGGCTGAGTATTGTGTGTGGCCTCCACGTGCCTGTATGACCTCCCTACAATGCCTGGGCATGCTCCTGTTGAGGCTGAGTATTGTGTGTGGCCTCCACGTGCCTGTATGACCTCCATACAACGCCTGGGCATGCTCCTGATAAGGCTGAGTATTGTGTGTGGCCTCCACGTACCTGTATGACCTCCCTACAACGCCTGGGCATGCTCCTGATGAGGCTGAGTATTGTGTGTGGCCTCCACGTGCCTGTATGACCTCCCTACAACGCCTGGGCATGCTCCTGATGAGGCTGAGTATTGTGTGTGGCCTCCACGTGCCTGTATAACCTCTCTACAACGCCTGGGCATGCTCCTGATGAGGCTGAGTATTGTGTGTGTCCTCCACGTGCCTGTATGACCTCCCTACAATGCCTGGGCATGCTCCTGATGAGGCTGAGTATTGTGTGTGGCCTCCACGTGCCTGTATGACCTCCCTACAACGCCTGGGCATTCTCCTGATGAGGCTCAATATTGTGCGTGGCCTCCACGTGCCTGTATGACCTCCCAACAACGCCTGGGCATGCTCCTGATGAGGCTGAGTATTGTGTGTGGCCTCCACGTGCCTGTATGACCTCCCTACAACGCCTGGGCATGCTCCTGATGAGGCAGAGTATTGTGTGTGGCCTCCATGTGCCTGTATGACATCCCTACAACTCCTGGGCATGCTCCTGATGAGGCTGAGTATTGTGTGTGTCCTCCACGTGCCGGAAGGACCACCCTACAACGCCTGGGCATGCTCCTGTTGAGGCTCAGTATTGTGTGTGGCCTCCACGTGCCTGTATGACCTTCCTACAACGCCTGGGCATGCTCCTGATGATGCTGAGTATTGTGTGTGGCCTCCACGTGCCTGTGTGACCTCCCTACAACGCCTGGGCATGCTCCTGATGAGGTTCAGTATTGTGTGTGGCCTCCACGTGCCTGTATGACCTCCCTACAATGCCTGGGCATGCTCCTGTTGAGGATGAGTATTGTGTGTGGCCTCCACGTGCCTGTATGACCTCCCTACAACGCCCGGGCATGCTCCTGATGAGGCTGAGTATTGTGTGTGGCCTCCACGTGCCTGTATGACCTCCCTACAACGCCTGGGCATGCTCCTGTTGAGGATGAGTATTGTGTATGGCCTCCACGTGCCTGTATGACCTCCCTACAACGCCCGGGCATGCTCCTGATGAGGCTGAGTATTGTGTGTGGCCTCCACGTGCCTGTATGACCTCCCTACAACGCCTGGGCATGCTCCTGATGAGGCTGAGTATTGTGTGTGGCCTGCACGTGCCTGTATGACCTCCCTACAATGCCTGGGCATGCTCCTGATGAGGCTGAGTATTGTGTGTGGCCTCCACGTGCCTGTATGACCTCCCTACAACGCCTGGGCATGCTCCTGATGAGGCTGAGTATTGTGTGTGGCCTGCACGTGCCTGTATGACCTCCCTACAATGCCTGGGCATGCTCCTGATGAGGCCGAGTATTGTGTGTGGCCTCCACATGTCTGTATGACCTCCCTACAACGCCTGGGCATGCTCCTGATGAGGCTGAGTATTGTGTGTGGCCTCCATGTGCCTGTATGACCTCCCTACAACGCCTGGGCATGCTCCTGATGAGGCTGAGTATTGTGTGTGGCCTCCACGTGCCTGTATGACCTCCCTACAACGCCTGGGCATGCTCCTGATGAGGCCGAGTATTGGGTGTGGCCTCCACGTGCCTGTATGACCTACCTACAACGCCTGGGCATGCTCCGGATGAGGCTGAGTATTGTGTGTGGCCTCCACGTGCCTGTATGACCTCCCTACAATGCCTGGGCATGCTCCTGATGAGGCTCAGTATTGTGTGTGGCCTCCACGTGCCTGTATGACCTCCCTACAACGCCTGGGCATGCTCCTGATGAGGCTGATTACTGTGTGTGTCCTCCACATGCCTGTATGACCTCCCTACAACGCCTGGGCATGCTCCTGATGAGGATGAGTATTGTGTGTGGCCTACACGTGCCTGTATGACCTCCCTACAACGCCTGGGCATGCTCCTGATGAGGCTGAGTATTGTGTGTGGCCTCCACGTGCCTGTATAACCTCACTACAACGCCTGGGCATGCTCCTGATGAGGCTGAGTATTGTGTATGGCCTCCACGTGCCTGTATGACCTCCCTACAACGCCTGGGCATGCTCCTGATGAGGCTGAGTATTGTGTGTGGCCTCCACGTGCCTGTATGACCTCCCTACAACGCCTGGGCATGCTCCTGATGAGGCTGAGTATTGTGTGTGTCCTCCACGTGCCTGTATGACCTCCCTACAATGCCTGGGCATGCTCCTGATGAGGCTGAGTATTGTGTGTGGCCTCCACGTGCCTGTATGACCTCCCTACAACGCCTGGGCATGCTCCTGATGAGGCTGAGTATTGTGTGTGGCCTCCAAGTGCCTGTATGACCTCCCTACAATGCCTTGGCATGCTCCTGATGAGGCTGAGTGACGCGCCCCTGGGCCTGTGTCGCGCTGCGGTGCGCACGCGGGAGCTTACCCGGAGCCGGATCCGTGGAGGGTTGTAGTCTCCGAGCGGCTGTGACCCGGCCCGTGCCCAGGGCGTCAAGCTCAGTGTTATGTGGCAGTCCTACAGATGTTATTAAGAGTTCTTTTGTGTCGACTACGCCACCCGTTGTGATGCGGTCACTGTGGCCGCCGCTGCAGCAGGGTCCGCTGAGGCTGATGGTGGGTGCGCAGCTTGGTGGGATAACCCCCAACGGGAGGGGTATAGCCTCAGGGGGGACAGGTGCAGAGGATGGGGGTTGTGGTGGTGCAGTGCAGACGGCAGTGAAGACAGAGTCGGGTTGTGCAGTTAAGGGTGTTTACTTACTGCAGATGTTGTACTGGTCACTCCAGCTCCGAGTGACCACCCGAGCCGTGCTGCGTCCACCAGGTCCTGGATCCAGCCAACCCCCAAACAAGTCCGGAGTGTGGCCCTGAGCTCTCCTTCTGTCCCGTTCACTGGCCGTCCCCACCAGTGATCCACCTAGGTCCAGCTCCCTCGGGCCTTCTGTTGGGACACCCTTGGCCTTGGGTTCCCTGACCCTTCATGTGGTGTGCCTTCGGGGTGGATGTGGTGGGTGACCATGGCAAACGCTGCCCACGGTCTCCGGTCTCTGGCTGGGGAATGTTTTTACCCCCACCAGCTTGGGTTCCGGTACCCTGATGCCGACTCTTCACCCGGGGTTTTAATTTGGGATCTTAGAGTCCTGTTCTTCTGTGCCTCTGGGTCTCTCTCTTCTCCTCTCTCACTCTGGGTCTTTCCTTCTCCTCTGCTCCTGACTTGTTCTCTGCATCTGACCCTGTTCTTAGTTGGTGCCCACCTTATATACACCCTCTATGTGTGAGCTCAGGTGACCAGCACCCAATGAGCTCCTAACTTTACCCAGGCTGCTCCCCCTATCTGCCCCTACACTACTTGGGATGTACCACCCCCCTCCCACTCCAGCCAGGAACAGACTCGGTCGTACCTGCACATTTCTAAGTGGGAGTACCGTCGGTCTGCTCCTCGGAAATGGGATGTGTGTAGTGCATGCTGCCTACCGAGCTCAGTTCCACACTCCTTCCTTACCCGGGAGTGGAATATCACACCTCTGGGTTGAGGTGCAATACCCCTGTAGCAGCCGAATCCTCAGGGTGCTACATTCCCCCCTGGTAAATCACAGCACGTCCTCGGGCTGTAAGACAAAAACAACACCAAAACATACAAATTTTTCATATGAACATATAAAACATATAAAACATTATATAAATAACATATCTTAGCAGATAAAACTTTCTCGTCGTCTCTTGTTTCTGGTTCCTCCTCCGGACACTGTGCAACGTGTATCCGGGAAAAGTGCGACAGTCTCTTAGAAAAACTGGTTTTCCTATAAAACCGGTAGGGGGCGCTTTAGGACGCGCAACTATATACAGGGGAAGTTGGCCGCTCTCAGTCCTCGGCCAGGTAAGGAGGGAAAGGGAATGGCTGCTCACAGTCCTCAGCCTGTGGGATTAAGGGGTTAACGGGTGAACAGTTCACTCAGCTGGTCCCAACGGGGACTATATTAGCAATAACAGTTTCAGTTTCTTTATACCCCGATCGGGTAACTTATTTACAGCACCTGCTCTGCCGCACTCAACGGCGTCTTCCTCCTGCTCTTTGCTTGTAGCTGTTGGTAACTTCAGACCCGTCCGGGTCCTCTTGCTCCTCCTCCTCGCACCGCAACTCCTCCTCCGTCAGGCGGTGTACGTGGAGGGCGTAAGGTCCTTTGGCACACTTGTGCCGGGTGAAGGTGACCTCGTCTCCGATGTAGAGGTCACGACCTCTGTGCCCCTCCGGCAGATGGGACTCAACGTCTCTGGTGGTGGCGCCCGGGTTGCCCAGGCCTTGCGGCCAGGCCTGGGGCACCTGGAAGGTGAAGGGCACCGTTAGGACGGCGGCACCCTGGGCTACCTGGCCTTGCGGCCAGGCCGGAGGCTCCGCGGAGGTAGGGGGCGCTGTTGGTATTGCGGCGCCCGGGGGTACTAGGCCTTGCGACCAGGCTGGTGGTACTTCCTGCTTGGTCACGCTCGGGGTCGAGGCGTGTGACGTCACAGGGGTCGCGGCGGCGGCTTCCGGTTGGGGCCTAGTCTGCGTCGGTGACATGGCGTTTTCGGGCACAGCAGGGGGACTTTCGGGCTCTGCGACGGGGAGCTGGGGCAGGTGGGCGGTGTCCCGGCTTGGGGTGTAGATGTCCCCTTTACCTGCCTCCATGCGTTCGGCTCCCTTCTCGGCGCCGTCTCCGGCCTTTGGTCCTCCCGCGCCATCCTCAGAGGCGGTCTGTTTCCTCATCTTGGCTGGCGTGCTCCGGGTCTTGGTTTCAGCTTGCTGGGCCATCTCCCGGCTCCATTCCGCCAATATCTCGCGCTGTACCCGGGCCATCCTCCGTGCGAGGCCCTCCAGGGCAGTCTGTGCACACTCCCGGTCTCGGGGGAGCTGTGCAAGGACCTCCACTAGGCCTAGTGGGGTCGTGGTGTCTAGCAGGCTCCTGACCAACGGGTCGGTGCTGCTCTGCTCTTCTTCCAGCAGGCTCCTGGCCAGCGGGCCGGTGCTGCTCTGCTCTCTGGACATCTCCGGGTGAGCTTTTCTGCTGCTCCTCTCCAGGCTTCCTGCCTCCGGGTGCGCTCGCTCCAGACTGCTCCAGGCGGCACCCATCTTCGTTCTTTTCCTTCGTCTCCTCCCACTTCGAGGGCGGTCCCGGGGCCACTCGGTGACTGTCAGCTCCAGGGGTAGTTCTTTCACGCTGACAGACACCTCCAGCATCACAGTCTCTGTTGGTGGGGGCGGTTTCCACTTTTGGCGCCATTTTCTGTCCCAGCCCACGATGGGAGGCGGCCTCTTGCCCTCCTTTGGCACGCCCATAATGGCGTCCGCTGCTCTTCCAAGGCGGGAAATCTTCGGATTTGGCGGGAAGCGTCGCCCAGTGGCGGGAAACTCTGCAGATGGCGGGAACAAGCTGGAAATGGCGGACAATCGGCGGGAAACGACCTGTGATGGGGTCCGATGGCGTGGACCCTCCGGAACCGGCTGGAGACTTCTTTCTGAGGTAAACTTGCACTTTTCTTCAGGCACGCAGTACCCGGTTGTTGTGGGCACGTATCCTGCCGACCACGACAAAGTTGACGCGCCCCTGGGCCTGTGTCGCGCTGCGGTGCGCACGCGGGAGCTTACCCGGAGCCGGATCCGTGGAGGGTTGTAGTCTCCGAGCGGCTGTGACCCGGCCCGTGCCCAGGGCGTCAAGCTCAGTGTTATGTGGCAGTCCTACAGATGTTATTAAGAGTTCTTTTGTGTCGACTACGCCACCCGTTGTGATGCGGTCACTGTGGCTGCCGCTGCAGCAGGGTCCGCTGAGGCTGATGGTGGGTGCGCAGCTTGGTGGGATAACCCCCAACGGGAGGGGTATAGCCTCAGGGGGGACAGGTGCAGAGGATGGGGGTTGTGGTGGTGCAGTGCAGACGGCAGTGAAGACAGAGTCGGGTTGTGCAGTTAAGGGTGTTTACTTACTGCAGATGTTGTACTGGTCACTCCAGCTCCGAGTGACCACCCGAGCCGTGCTGCGTCCACCAGGTCCTGGATCCAGCCAACCCCCAAACAAGTCCGGAGCGTGGCCCTGAGCTCTCCTTCTGTCCCGTTCACTGGCCGTCCCCACCAGTGATCCACCTAGGTCCAGCTCCCTCGGGCCTTCTGTTGGGACACCCTTGGCCTTGGGTTCCCTGACCCTTCATGTGGTGTGCCTTCGGGGTGGATGTGGTGGGTGACCGTGGCAAACGCTGCCCACGGTCTCCGGTCTCTGGCTGGGGAATGTTTTTACCCCCACCAGCTTGGGTTCCGGTACCCTGATGCCGACTCTTCACCCGGGGTTTTAATTTGGGATCTTAGAGTCCTGTTCTTCTGTGCCTCTGGGTCTCTCTCTTCTCCTCTCTCACTCTGGGTCTTTCCTTCTCCTCTGCTCCTGACTTGTTCTCTGCATCTGACCCTGTTCTTAGTTGGTGCCCACCTTATATACACCCTCTATGTGTGAGCTCAGGTGACCAGCACCCAATGAGCTCCTAACTTTACCCAGGCTGCTCCCCCTATCTGCCCCTACACTACTTGGGATGTACCACCCCCCTCCCACTCCAGCCAGGAACAGACTCGGTCGTACCTGCACATTTCTAAGTGGGAGTACCGTCGGTCTGCTCCTCGGAAATGGGATGTGTGTAGTGCATGCAGCCTACCGAGCTCAGTTCCACACTCCTTCCTTACCCGGGAGTGGAATATCACACCTCTGGGTTGAGGTGCAATACCCCTGTAGCAGCCGAATCCTCAGGGTGCTACATGAGTATTGTGTGTGGCCTCCACGTGCCTGTATGACCTCCCTACAACGCCTGGGCATGCTCCTTATGAAGCTGAGTATTGTGTGTGTGGCCTCCACGTGCCTATATGACCTCCCTACAACGCCTGGGCATGCTCCTGATGAGGCTCAGTATTGTGTGGACTCCACGTGCCTGTATGACCTCCCTACAACGCCTGGGCATGCTCCTGATGAGGCTCAGCATTGTGTGTTGCCTCCACGTGCCTGTATGACCTCCCTACAACGCCTGGGCATGCTCGTGATGAGGCTGAGTATTGTGTGTGGCCTCCAAGTGCCTGTGTGACCTCCCTACAATGCCTTGGCATGCTCCTGATGAGGCTGAGTATTGTGTGTGGCCTCCACGTGCCTGTATGACCTCCCTACAACGCCTGGGCATGCCCCTGATGAGGCTGAGTATTGTGTGTGGCCTCCACGTGCCGGTATGACCTCCCTACAACGCCTGGGCATGCTCCTGATGAGGCTGAGTATTGTGTGTGGCCTCCACGTGCCTGTATGACCTCCCTACAACGCCTGGGCATGCTCCTGATGAGGCTCAGCATTGTGTGTGGCCTCCACGTGCCTGTATGCTATCCCTACAACGCCTGGGCATGCTCCTGATGAGGCTCAGTATTGTGTGTGGCATCCACGTGCCTGTATGATCTCCCTACAACGCCTGGGCATGCGCCTGATGAGGCTGAGTATTGTGTGTGGCCTCCACGTGCCTGTATGACCTCCCTACAACGCCTGGGCATTCTCCTGATGAGGCTCAATATTGTGCGTGGCCTCCACGTGCCTGTATGACCTCCCAACAACGCCTGGGCATGCTCCTGATGAGGCTGAGTATTGTGTGTGGCCTCCACGTGCCTGTATGACCTCCCTACAACGCCTGGGCATGCTCCTGATGAGGCAGAGTATTGTGTGTGGCCTCCACGTGCCTGTATGACATCCCTACAACTCCTGGGCATGCTCCTGATGAGGCTGAGTATTGTGTGTGTCCTCCACGTGCCTGTAGGACCACCCTACAACGCCTGGGCATGCTCCTGTTGAGGCTCAGTATTGTGTGTGGCCTCCACGTGCCTGTATGACCTCCCTACAACGCCTGGGCATGCTCCTGATGATGCTGAGTATTGTGTGTGGCCTCCACGTGCCTGTGTGACCTCCCTACAACGCCTGGGCATGCTCCTGATGAGGTTCAGTATTGTGTGTGGCCTCCACGTGCCTGTATGACCTCCCTACAATGCCTGGGCATGCTCCTGTTGAGGATGAGTATTGTGTGTGGCCTCCACGTGCCTGTATGACCTCCCTACAACGCCCGGGCATGCTCCTGATGAGGCTGAGTATTGTGTGTGGCCTCCACGTGCCTGTATGACCTCCCTACAACGCCTGGGCATGCTCCTGTTGAGGATGAGTATTGTGTATGGCCTCCACGTGCCTGTATCACCTCCCTACAACGCCCGGGCATGCTCCTGATGAGGCTGAGTATTGTGTGTGGCCTCCACGTGCCTGTATGACCTCCCTACAACGCCTGGGCATGCTCCTGATGAGGCTGAGTACTGTGTGTGGCCTCCACGTGCCTGTATGACCTCCCTACAACGCCTGGGCATGCTCCTGATGAGGCTGAGTATTGTGTGTGGCCTGCACGTGCCTGTATGACCTCCCTACAATGCCTGGGCATGCTCCTGATGAGGCTGAGTATTGTGTGTGGCCTCCACATGTCTGTATGACCTCCCTACAACGCCTGGGCATGCTCCTGATGAGGCTGAGTATTGTGTGTGGCCTCCATGTGCCTGTATGACCTCCCTACAACGCCTGGGCATGCTCCTGATGAGGCTGAGTATTGTGTGTGGCCTCCACGTGCCTGTATGACCTCCCTACAACGCCTGGGCATGCTCCTGATGAGGCCGAGTATTGGGTGTGGCCTCCACGTGCCTGTATGACCTACCTACAACGCCTGGGCATGCTCCTGATGAGGCTGAGTATTGTGTGTGGCCTCCACGTGCCTGTATGACCTCCCTACAACGCCTGGGCATGCTCCTGATGAGGCTCAGTATTGTGTGTGGTCTCCACGTGCCTGTATGACCTCCCTACAACGCCTGGGCATGCTCCTGATGAGGCTGAGTATTGTGTGTGGCCTCCACGTGCCTGTATGACCTCCCTACAACGCCTGGGCATGCTCATGATGAGGCTGAATATTGTGTGTGGCCTCCACGTGCCTGTATGACCTCCCTACAACGCCTGGGCATGCTCCTGATGAGGCTGAGTATTGTGTGTGGCCTCAACATGCCTGTATGACCTCCCTACAATGCCTGGGCATGCTCCTGATGAGGCTGAGTATTGTGTGTGTCCTCCACGTGCCTGTATGACCTCCCTACAACGCCTGGGCATGCTCCTGATGAGGCTCAGTATTGTGTGTGGCCTCCACGTGCCTGTATGACCTCCCTACAACGCCTGGGCATGCTCCTGATGAGGCTCAGCATTGTGTGTGGCCTCCACGTGCCGGTATGACCTCCCTACAATGCCTGGGCATGCTCCTGTTGAGGATGAGTATTGTGTGTGGCCTCCACGTGCATGTATGACCTCCCTACAACGCCCGGGCATGCTCCTGATGAGGCTGAGTATTGTGTGTGGCCTCCACGTGCCTGTATGACCTCCCTACAACGCCTGGGCATGCTCCTGTTGAGGATGAGTATAGTGTATGGCCTCCACGTGCCTGTATGACCTCCCTACAATGCCCGGGCATGCTCCTGATGAGGCTGAGTATTGTGTGTGGCCTCCACGTGCCTGTATGACCTCCCTACAACACCTGGGCATGCTCCTGATGAGGCTGAGTACTGTGTGTGGCCTCCACGTGCCTGTATGACCTCCCTACAACGCCTGGGCATGCTCCTAATGAGGCTGAGTATTGTGTGTGGCCTCCACGTGCCTGTATGACCTCCCTACAATGCCTGGGCATGCTCCTGATGAGGCTGAGTATTGTGTGTGGCCTCCACATGTCTGTATGACCTCCCTACAACGCCTGGGCATGCTCCTGATGAGGCTGAGTATTGTGTGTGGCCTCTATGTGCCTGTATGACCTCCCTACAACGCCTCGGCATGCTCCTGATGAGGCTGAGTATTGTGTGTGGCCTCCACGTGCCTGTATCACCTCCCTACAACGCCTGGGCATGCTCCTGATGAGGCCGAGTATTGGATGTGGCCTCCACGTGCCTGTATGACCTACCTACAACGCCTGGGCATGCTCCTGATGAGGCTGAGTATTGTGTGTGGCCTCCACGTGCCTGTATGACCTCCCTACAACGCCTGGGCATGCTCCTGATGAGGCTCAGTATTGTGTGTGGCCTCCACGTGCCTGTATGACCTCCCTACAACGCCTGGGCATGCCCCTGATGAGGCTGAGTATTGTGTGTGGCCTCCACGTGCCGGTATGACCTCCCTACAACGCCTGGGCATGCTCCTGATGAGGCTGAGTATTGTGTGTGGCCTCCACGTGCCTGTATGACCTCCCTACAACGCCTGGGCATGCTCCTGATGAGGCTCAGTATTGTGTGGCCTCCACGTGCCTGTATGACCTCCCTACAACGCCTGGGCATGCGCCTGATGAGGCTGAGTATTGTGTGTGGCCTCCACGTGCCTGTATGACCTCCCTACAACGCCTGGGCATTCTCCTGATGAGGCTCAATATTGTGCGTGGCCTCCACGTGCCTGTATGACCTCCGAACAACGCCTGGGCATGCTCCTGATGAGGCTGAGTATTGTGTGTGGCCTCCACGTGCCTGTATGACCTCCCTACAACGCCTGGGCATGCTCCTGATGAGGCAGAGTATTGTGTGTGGCCTCCACGTACCTGTATGACATCCCTACAACTCCTGGGCATGCTCCTGATGAGGCTGAGTATTGTGTGTGTCCTCCACGTGCCTGTAGGACCACCCTACAACGCCTGGGCATGCCCCTGATGAGGCTGAGTATTGTGTGTGGCCTCCACGTGCCGGTATGACCTCCCTACAACGCCTGGGCATGCTCCTGATGAGGCCGAGTATTGGGTGTGGCCTCCACGTGCCTGTATGACCTACCTACAATGCCTGGGCATGCTCCTGATGAGGCTGAGTATTGTGTGTGGCCTCCACGTGCCTGTATGACCTCCCTACAACGCCTGGGCATGCTCCTGATGAGGCTCAGTATTGTGTGTGGCCTCCACGTGCCTGTATGACCTCCCTACAACGCCTAGGCATGCCCCTGATGAGGCTGAGTATTGTGTGTGGCCTCCACGTGCCGGTATGACCTCCCTACAACGCCTGGGCATGCTCCTGATGAGGCTGAGTATTGTGTGTGGCCTCCACGTGCCTGTATGACCTCCCTACAACGCCTGGGCATGCTCCTGATGAGGCTGAGTATTGTGTGTGTGGCCTCCAAGTGCCTGTATGACCTCCCTACAACGCCTGGGCATGCTCCTGATGAGGCTCAGTATTGTGTGGCCTCCACGTGCCTGTATGACCTCCCTACAACGCCTGGGCATGCTCCTGATGAGGCTCAGCATTGTGTGTTGCCTCCACGTGCCTGTATGACCTCCCTACAACGCCTGGGCATGCTCCTGATGAGGCTGAGTATTGTGTGTGGCCTCCAAGTGCCTGTATGACCTCCCTACAATGCCTTGGCATGCTCCTGATGAGGCTGAGTATTGTGTGTGGCCTCCACATGCCTGTATGACCTCCCTACAACGCCTGGGCATGCCCCTGATGAGGCTGAGTATTGTGTGTGGCCTCCACGTGCCGGTATGACCTCCCTACAACGCCTGGGCATGCTCCTGATGAGGCTGAGTATTGTGTGTGGCCTCCACGTGCCTGTATGACCTCCCTACAATGCCTGGGCATGCTCCTGATGAGGCTCAGCATTGTGTGTGGCCTCCACGTGCCTGTATGCCATCCCTACAACGCCTGGGCATGCTCCTGATGAGGCTCAGTATTGTGTGTGGCATCCACGTGCCTGTATGATCTCCCTACAACGCCTGGGCATGCGCCTGATGAGGCTGAGTATTGTGTGTGGCCTCCACGTGCCTGTATGACCTCCCTACAACGCCTGGGCATTCTCTTGATGAGGCTCAATATTGTGCGTGGCCTCCACGTGCCTGTATGACCTCCGAACAACGCCTGGGCATGCTCCTGATGAGGCTGAGTATTGTGTGTGGCCTCCACGTGCCTGTATGACCTCCCTACAACGCCTGGGCATGCTCCTGATGAGGCAGAGTATTGTGTGTGGCCTCCACGTGCCTGTATGACATCCCTACAACTCCTGGGCATGCTCCTGATGAGGCTGAGTATTGTGTGTGTCCTCCACGTGCCTGTAGGACCACCCTACAACGCCTGGGCATGCTCCTGTTGAGGCTCAGTATTGTGTGTGGCCTCCACGTGCCTGTATGACCTCCCTACAACGCCTGGGCATGCTCCTGATGATGCTGAGTATTGTGTGTGGCCTCCACGTGCCTGTGTGACCTCCCTACAACGCCTGGGCATGCTCCTGATGAGGTTCAGTATTGTGTGTGGCCTCCACGTGCCTGTATGACCTCCCTACAATGCCTGGGCATGCTCCTGTTGAGGATGAGTATTGTGTGTGGCCTCCACGTGCCTGTATGACCTCCCTACAACGCCCGTGCATGCTCCTTATGAGGCTGAGTATTGAGTGTGGCCTCCACGTGCCAGTATGACCTCCCTACAACGCCTGGGCATGCTCCTGTTGAGGATGAGTATTGTGTATGGCCTCCACGTGCCTGTATGACCTCCCTACAACGCCCGGGCATGCTCCTGATGAGGCTGAGTATTGTGTGTGGCCTCCACGTGCCTGTATGACCTCCCTACAACGCCTGGGCATGCTCCTGATGAGGCTGAGTACTGTGTGTGGCCTCCACGTGCCTGTATGACCTCCCTACAACGCCTGGGCATGCTCCTGATGAGGCTAAGTATTGTGTGTGGCCTGCACGTGCCTGTATGACCTCCCTACAATGCCTGGGCATGCTCCTGATGAGGCCGAGTATTGTGTGTGGCCTCCACATGTCTGTATGACCTCCCTACAACACCTGGGCATGCTCCTGATGAGGCTGAGTATTGTGTGTGGCCTCCATGTGCCTGTATGACCTCCCTACAACGCCTGGGCATGCTCCTGATGAGGCTGAGTATTGTGTGTGGCCTCCACGTGCCTGTATGACCTCCCTACAACGCCTGGCCATGCTCCTAATGAGGCTCAGCATTGTGTGTGGCCTCCACGTGCCGGTATGACCTCCCTACAATGCCTGGGCATGCTCCTGTTGAGGATGAGTATTGTGTGTGGCCTCCACGTGCCTGTATGACCTCCCTACAACGCCCGGGCATGCTCCTGATGAGGCTGAGTATTGTGTGTGGCCTCCACGTGCCTGTATGACCTCCCTACAACGCCTGGGCATGCTCCTGTTGAGGATGAGTATTGTGTATGGCCTCCACGTGCCTGTATGACCTCCCTACAACGCCCGGGCATGCTCCTGATGAGGCTGAGTATTGTGTGTGGCCTCCACGTGCCTGTATGACCTCCCTACAACGCCTGGGCATGCTCCTGATGAGGCTGAGTACCGTGTGTGGCCTCCACGTGCCTGTATGACCTCCCTACAACGACTGGGCATGCTCCTGATGAGGCCGAGTATTGGGTGTGGCCTCCACGTGCCTGTATGACCTACCTACAACGCCTGGGCATGCTCCTGATGAGGCTGAGTATTGTGTGTGGCCTCCACGTGCCTGTATGACCTCCCTACAACGCCTGGGCATGCTTCTGATGAGGCTCAGTATTGTGTGTGGCCTCCACGTGCCTGTATGACCTCCCTACAACGCCTGGGCATGCTCCTGATGAGGCTGAGTATTGTGTGTGGCCTCCACGTGCCTGTATGACCTCCCTACAACGCCTGGGCATGCTCCTGATGAGGCTGAGTATTGTGTGTGGCCTCCACGTGCCTGTATCACCTCCCTACAACGCCTGGGCATGCTCCTGATGAGGCTGAGTATTGTGTGTGGCCTCCACGTGCCTGTATGACCTCCCTACAATGCCTGGGCATGCTCCTGATGAGGCTGAGTATTGTGTGTGGCCTGCACGTGCCTGTATGACCTCCCTACAATGCCTGGGCATGCTCCTGATGAGGCCGAGTATTGTGTGTGGCCTCCACATGTCTGTATGACCTCTCTACAACGCCTGGGCATGCTCCTGATGAGGCTGAGTATTGTGTGTGGCCTCCATGTGCCTGTATGACCTCCCTACAACGCCTGGGCATGCTCCTGATGAGGCTGAGTATTGTGTGTGGCCTCCACGTGCCTGTATGACCTCCCTACAACGCCTGGGCATGCTTCTGATGAGGCCGAGTATTGGGTGTGGCCTCCACGTGCCTGTATGACCTACCTACAACGCCTGGGCATGCTCCTGATGAGGCTGAGTATTGTGTGTGGCCTCCACGTGCCTGTATGACCTCCCTACAACGCCTGGGCATGCTTCTGATGAGGCTCAGTATTGTGTGTGGCCTCCACGTGCCTGTATGACCTCCCTACAACGCCTGGGCATGCTCCTGATGAGGCTGAGTATTGTGTGTGGCCTCCACGTGCCTGTATGACCTCCCTACAACGCCTGGGCATGCTCCTGATGAGGCTGAGTATTGTGTGTGGCCTCCACGTGCCTGTATCACCTCCCTACAACGCCTGGGCATGCTCCTGATGAGGCTGAGTATTGTGTGTGGCCTCAACGTGCCTGTATGACCTCCCTGCAATGCCTGGGCATGCTCCTGATGAGGCTGAGTATTGTGTGTGTCCTCCACGTGCCTGTATGACCTCCCTACAAAGCCTGGGCATGCTCCTGATGAGGCTGAGTATTGTGTGTGGCCTCCACGTGCCTGTATGACCTCCCTACAACGCCTGGGCATGCTCCTGATGAGGCTGAGTATTGTGTGTGGCCTCCAAGCGCCTGTATGACCTCCCTACAATGCCTTGGCATGCTCCTGATGAGGCTGAGTATTGTGTGTGGCCTCCACGTGCCTGAATGAGCTCCCTACAACGCCTGGGCATGCTCCTGATGAGGCTGAGTATTGTGTGTGGCCTCTACGTGCCTGTATGACCTCCCTACAACGCCTGGGCATGCTCCTGATGAGGCTCAGTATTGTGTGTGGCCTCCACGTGCCTGTATGACCTCCCTACAACGCCTGGGCATGCTCCTAATGAGGCTCAGCATTGTGTGTGGCCTCCACGTGCCTGTATGACCTCCCTACAATGCCTGGGCATGCTCCTGTTGAGGATGAGTATTGTGTGTGGCCTCCACGTGCCTGTATGACCTCCCTACAACGCCCGGGCATGCTCCTGATGAGGCTGAGTATTGTGTGTGGCCTCCACGTGCCTGTATGACCTCCCTACAATGCCTGGGCATGCTCCTGTTGAGGATGAGTATTGTGTATGGCCTCCACGTGCCTGTATGACCTCCCTACAACGCCCGGGCATGCTCCTGATGAGGCTGAGTATTGTGTGTGGCCTCCACGTGCCTGTATGACCTCCCTACAACGCCTGGGCATGCTCCTGATGAGGCTGAGTACCGTGTGTGGCCTCCACGTGCCTGTATGACCTCCCTACAACGCCTGGGCATGCTCCTGATGAGGCTGAGTATTGTGTGTGGCCTCCACGTGCCTGTATGACCTCCCTACAATGCCTGGGCATGCTCCTGATGAGGCCGAGTATTGTGTGTGGCCTCCACATGTCTGTATGACCTCCCTACAACGCCTGGGCATGCTCCTGATGAGGCTGAGTATTGTGTGTGGCCTCCATGTGCCTGTATGACCTCCCTACAACGCCTGGGCATGCTCCTGATGAGGCTGAGTATTGTGTGTGGCCTCCACGTGCCTGTATGACCTCCCTACAACGCCTGGGCATGCTCCTGATGAGGCCGAGTATTGGATGTGGCCTCCACGTGCCTGTATGACCTACCTACAACGCCTGGGCATGCTCCTGATGAGGCTGAGTATTGTGTGTGGCCTCCACGTGCCTGTATGACCTCCCTACAACGCCTGGGCATGCTCCTGATGAGGCTCAGTATTGTGTGTGGCCTCCACGTGCCTGTATGACCTCCCTACAACGCCTGGGCATGCTCCTGATGAGGCTGAGTATTGTGTGTGGCCTCCACGTGCCTGTATGACCTCCCTACAACGCCTGGGCATGCTCCTGATGAGGCTGAGTATTGTGTGTGGCCTCCACGTGCCTGTATGACCACCCTACAACGCCTGGGCATGCTCCTGATGAGGCTGAGTATTGTGTGTGGCCTCAACGTGCCTGTATGACCTCCCTACAATGCCTGGGCATGCTCCTGATGAGGCTGAGTATTGTGTGTGTCCTCCACGTGCCTGTATGACCTCCCTACAAAGCCTGGGCATGCTCCTGATGAGGCTGAGTATTGTGTGTGGCCTCCACGTGCCTGTATGACCTCCCTACAACGCCTGGGCATGCTCCTGATGAGGCTGAGTATTGTGTGTGGCCTCCAAGTGCCTGTATGACCTCCCTACAATGCCTTGGCATGCTCCTGATGAGGCTGAGTATTGTGTGTGGCCTCCACGTGCCTGAATGAGCTCCCTACAACGCCTGGGCATGCTCCTGATGAGGCTGAGTATTGTGTGTGGCCTCTACGTGCCTGTATGACCTCCCTACAACGCCTGGGCATGCTCCTGATGAGGCTCAGTATTGTGTGTGGCCTCCACGTGCCTGTATGACCTCCCTACAACGCCTGGGCATGCTCCTGATGAGGCTCAGCATTGTGTGTGGCCTCCACGTGCCGGTATGACCTCCCTACAATGCCTGGGCATGCTCCTGATGAGGCTGAGTATTGTGTGTGGCCTCCACGTGCCTGTATGACCTCCCTACAACGCCTGGGCATGCTCCTGATGAGGCTGAGTATTGTGTGTGTGGCCTCCACGTGCCTGTATGACCTCCCTACAACGCCTGGGCATGCTCCTGATGAGGCTCAGTATTGTGTGTGGCCTCCACGTGCCTGTATGACCTCCCTACAACGCCTGGGCATGCTCCTGATGAGGCTCAGCATTGTGTGTGGCCTCCACGTGCCTGTATGACCTCCCTACAACGCCTGGGCATGCTCCTGATGAGGCCGAGTATTGGGTGTGGCCTCCACGTGCCTGTATGACCTCCCTAGAACGCCTGGGCATGCTCCTGATGAGGCTGAGTATTGTGTGTGGCCTCCACGTGCCTGTATGACCTCCCTACAACGCCTGGGCATGCTCCTGATGAGGCTCAGTATTGTGTGTGGCCTCCACGTGCCTGTATGACCTCCCTACAACGCCTGGGCATGCTCCTGATGAGGCTAAGTATTGTGTGTGGCCTCCACGTGCCTGTATGACCTCCCTACAACGCCTGGGCATGCTCCTGATGAGGCTGAGTATTGTGTGTTGCCTCCACGTGCCTGTATGACCTCCCTACAACGCCTGGGCATGCTCCTGATGAGGCTGAGTATTGTGTGTGGCCTCAACGTGCCTGTATGACCTCCCTACAATGCCTGGGCATGCTCCTGATGAGGCTGAGTATTGTGTGTGTCCTCCACGTGCCTGTATGACCTCCCTACAACGCTTGGGCATGCTCCTGATGAGGCTGAGTATTGTGTGTGGCCTCCACGTGCCTGTATGACCTCCCTACAACGCCTGGGCATGCTCCTGATGAGGCTGAGTATTGTGTGTGGCCTCCAAGTGCCTGTATGACCTCCCTACAATGCCTTGGCATGCTCCTGATGAGGCTGAGTATTGTGTGTGGCCTCCACGTGCCTGAATGAGCTGCCTACAACGCCTGGGCATGCTCCTGATGAGGCTGAGTATTGTGTGTGGCCTCTACGTGCCTGTATGACCTCCCTACAACGCCTGGGCATGCTCCTGATGAGGCTCAGTATTGTGTGTGGCCTCCACGTGCCTGTATGACCTCCCTACAATGCCTGGGCATGCTCCTGATGAGGCTCATTATTGTGTGTGGCCTCCACGTGCCGGTATGACCTCCCTACAATGCCTGGGCATGCTCCTGATGAGGCTGAGTATTGTGTGTGGCCTCCACGTGTTTGTATGACCTCCCTACAACGCCTGGGCATGCTCCTGATGAGGCTGAGTATTGTGTGTGTGGCCTCCACGTGCCTGTATGACCTCCCTACAACGCCTGGGCATGCTCCTGATGAGGCTCAGTATTGTGTGTGGCCTCCACGTGCCTGTATGACCTCCCTACAACGCCTGGGCATGCTCCTGATGAGGCTCAGCATTGTTTGTGGCCTCCACGTGCCGGTATGACCTCCCTACAACACCTGGGCATGCTCCTGATGAGGCTGAGTATTGTGTGTGGCCTGCACGTGCCTGTATGACCTCCCTACAATGCCTGGGCATGCTCCTGATGAGGCTGAGTATTGTGTGTGGCCTCCACGTGCCTGTATGCCATCCCTAAAACGCCTGGGCATGCTCCTGATGAGGCTCAGTATTCTGTGTGGCCTTCAAGTGCCTGTATGACCTCCCAACAACGCCTGGGCATGCTCCTGTTGAGTATGAGTATTGTGTGTCGCCTCCACGTGCCTGTATGACCTCCCTACAACGCCCGGGCATGCTCCTGATGAGGCTGAGTATTGTGTGTGGCCTCCACGTGCCTGTATGACCTCCCTACAACGCCAGGGCATGCTCCTGTTGAGGATGAGTTTTGTGTATGGCCTCCACGTGCCTGTATGACCTCCCTACAACGCCCGGGCATGCTCCTGATGAGGCTGAGTATTGTGTGTGGCCTCCACGTGCCTGTATGACCTCCCTACAACGCCTGGGCATGCTCCTGATGAGGCTGAGTACTGTGTGTGGCCTCCACGTGCCTGTATGACCTCCCTACAATGCCTGGGCATGCTCCTGATGAGGCTGAGTATTGTGTGTGGCCTCCACGTGCCTGTATGACCTCCCTACAATGCCTGGGCATGCTCCTGATGAGGCCGAGTATTGTGTGTGGCCTCCACATGTCTGTATGACCTCCCTACAATGCCTGGGCATGCTCTTGATGAGGCTGAGTATTGTGTGTGGCCTCCATGTGCCTGTATGACCTCCCTACAACGCCTGGGCATGCTCCTGATGAGGCTGAGTATTGTGTGTGGCCTCCACGTGCCTGTATGACCTCCCTACAACGCCTGGGCATGCTCCTGATGAGGCCGAGTATTGGGTGTGGCCTCCACGTGCCTGTATGACCTACCTACAACGCCTGGGCATGCTCCTGATGAGGCTGAGTATTGTGTGTGGCCTCCACGTGCCTGTATGACCTCCCTACAACGCCTGGGCATGCTCCTGATGAGGCTCAGTATTGTGTGTGGACTCCACGTGCCTGTATGACCTCCCTACAACGCCTGGGCATGCTCCTGATGAGGCTGAGTATTGTGTGTGGCCTCCACGTGCCTGTATGACCTCCCTACAACGCCTGGGCATGCTCCTGATGAGGCTGAGTATTGTGTGTGGCCTCCACGTGCCTGTATGACCTCCCTACAACGCCTGGGCATGCTCCTGATGAGGCTGAGTATTGTGTGTGGCCTCAACGTGCCTGTATGACCTCCCTACAATGCCTGGGCATGCTCCTGATGAGGCTGAGTATTGTGTGTGTCCTCCACGTGCCTGTATGACCTCCCTACAAAGCCTGGGCATGCTCCTGATGAGGCTGAGTATTGTGTGTGGCCTCCACGTGCCTGTATGACCTCCCTACAACGCCTGGGCATGCTCCTGATGAGGCTGAGTATTGTGTGTGGCCTCCAAGTGCCTGTATGACCTCCCTACAATGCCTTGGCATGCTCCTGATGAGGCTGAGTATTGTGTGTGGCCTCCACGTGCCTGAAAGAGCTCCCTACAACGCCTGGGCATGCTCCTGATGAGGCTGAGTATTGTGTGTGGCCTCTACGTGCCTGTATGACCTCCCTACAACGCCTGGGCATGCTCCTGATGAGGCTCAGTATTGTGTGTGGCCTCCACGTGCCTGTATGACCTCCCTACAACGCCTGGGCATGCTCCTGATGAGGCTCAGCATTGTGTGTGGCCTCCACGTGCCGGTATGACCTCCCTACAATGCCTGGGCATGCTCCTGATGATTCTGAGTATTGTGTGTGGCCTCCACGTGCCTGTATGACCTCCCTACAACGCCTGGGCTTGCTCCTGATGAGGCTGAGTATTGTGTGTGTGGCCTCCACGTGCCTGTATGACCTCCCTACAACGCCTGGGCATGCTCCTGATGAGGCTCAGTATTGTGTGTGGCCTCCACGTGCCTGTATGACCTCCCTACAACGCATGGGCATGCTCCTGATGAGGCTCAGCATTGTGTGTGGCCTCCACGTGCCGGTATGACCTCCCTACAACGCCTGGGCATGCTCCTGATGAGGCCGAGTATTGGGTGTGGCCTCCACGTGCCTGTATGACCTCCCTACAATGCCTGGGCATGCTCCTGATGAGGCTGAGTATTGTGTGTGGCCTCCACGTGCCTGTATGACCTCCCTACAACGCCTGGGCATGCTCCTGATGATGCTCAGTATTGTGTGTGGCCTCCACGTGCCTGTATGACCTCCCTACAACGCCTGAGCATGCTCCTGATGAGGCTAAGTATTGTGTGTGGCCTCCACGTGCCTGTATGACCTCCCTACAACGCCTGGGCATGCTCCTGATGAGGCTGAGTATTGTGTGTGGCCTCCACGTGCCTGTATGACCTCCCTACAACGCCTGGGCATGCTCCTGATGAGGCTGAGTATTGTGTGTGGCCTCAACGTGCCTGTATGACCTCCCTACAATGCCTGGGCATGCTCCTGATGAGGCTGAGTATTGTGTGTGGCCTCCACGTGCCTGTATGACCTCCCTACAACGCCTGGGCATGCTCCTGATGAGGCTGAGTATTGTGTGTGGCCTCCACGTGCCTGTATGACCTTCCTACAACGCCTGGGCATGCTCCTGATGAGGCTGAGTATTGTGTGTGGCCTCAACGTGCCTGTATGACCTCCCTACAATGCCTGGGCATGCTCCTGATGAGGCTGAGTATTGTGTGTGTCCTCCACGTGCCTGTATGACCTCCCTACAAAGCCTGGGCATGCTCCTGATGAGGCTGAGTATTGTGTGTGGCCTCCACGTGCCTGTATGACCTCCCTACAACGCCTGGGCATGCTCCTGATGAGGCTGAGTATTGTGTGTGGCCTCCAAGTGCCTGTATGACCTCCCTACAATGCCTTGGCATGCTCCTGATGAGGCTGAGTATTGTGTGTGGCCTCCACGTGCCTGAATGAGCTCCCTACAACGCCTGGGCATGCTCCTGATGAGGCTGAGTATTGTGTGTGGCCTCTACGTGCCTGTATGACCTCCCTACAACGCCTGGGCATGCTCCTGATGAGGCTCAGTATTGTGTGTGGCCTCCACGTGCCTGTATGACCTCCCTACAACGCCTGGGCATGCTCCTGATGAGGCTCAGCATTGTGTGTGGCCTCCACGTGCCGGTATGACCTCCCTACAATGCCTGGGCATGCTCCTGATGATTCTGAGTATTGTGTGTGGCCTCCACGTGCCTGTATGACCTCCCTACAACGCCTGGGCTTGCTCCTGATGAGGCTGAGTATTGTGTGTGTGGCCTCCACGTGCCTGTATGACCTCCCTACAACGCCTGGGCATGCTCCTGATGAGGCTCAGTATTGTGTGTGGCCTCCACGTGCCTGTATGACCTCCCTACAACGCATGGGCATGCTCCTGATGAGGCTCAGCATTGTGTGTGGCCTCCACGTGCCGGTATGACCTCCCTACAACGCCTGGGCATGCTCCTGATGAGGCCGAGTATTGGGTGTGGCCTCCACGTGCCTGTATGACCTCCCTACAATGCCTGGGCATGCTCCTGATGAGGCTGAGTATTGTGTGTGGCCTCCACGTGCCTGTATGACCTCCCTACAACGCCTGGGCATGCTCCTGATGATGCTCAGTATTGTGTGTGGCCTCCACGTGCCTGTATGACCTCCCTACAACACCGGAGCATGCTCCTGATGAGGCTAAGTATTGTGTGTGGCCTCCACGTGCCTGTATGACCTCCCTACAACGCCTGGGCATGCTCCTGATGAGGCTGAGTATTGTGTGTGGCCTCCACGTGCCTGTATGACCTCCCTACAACGCCTGGGCATGCTCCTGATGAGGCTGAGTATTGTGTGTGGCCTCAACGTGCCTGTATGACCTCCCTACAATGCCTGGGCATGCTCCTGATGAGGCTGAGTATTGTGTGTGTCATCCACGTGCCTGTATGACCTCCCTACAACGCCTGGGCATGCTCCTGATGAGGCTGAGTATTGTGTGTGGCCTCCACGTGCCTGTATGACCTCCCTTGCAACGCCTGGGCATGCTCCTGATGAGGCTGAGTATTGTGTGTGGCCTCCAAGTGCCTGTATGACCTCCCTACAATGCCTTGGCATGCTCCTGATGAGGCTGAGTATTGTGTGTGGCCTCCACGTGCCTGAATGAGCTCCCTACAACGCCTGGGCATGCTACTGATGAGGCTGAGTATTGTGTGTGGCCTCTACGTGCCTGTATGACCTCCCTACAACGCCTGGGCATGCTCCTGATGAGGCTCAGTATTGTGTGTGGCCTCCACGTGCCTGTATGACCTCCCTACAACGCCTGGGCATGCTCCTGATGAGGCTCAGCATTGTGTGTGGCCTCCACGTGCCGGTATGACCTCCCTACAATGCCTGGGCATGCTCCTGATGAGGCTGAGTATTGTGTGTGGCCTCCACGTGCCTGTATGACCTCCCTACAACGCCTGGGCATGCTCCTGATGAGGCTGAGTATTATGTGTGTGGCCTCCACGTGCCTGTATGACCTCCCTACAACGCCTGGGCATGCTCCTGATGAGTCTCAGTATTGTGTGTGGCCTCCACGTGCCTGTATGACCTCCCTACAACGCCTGGGCATGCTCCTGATGAGGCTCAGCATTGTTTGTGACCTCCACGTGCCGGTATGACCTCCCTACAACGCCTGGGCATGCTCCTGATGAGGCTGAGTATTGTGTGTTGCCTGCACGTGCCTGTATGACCTCCCTACAATGCCTGGGCATGCTCCTGATGAGGCTGAGTATTGTGTGTGGCCTCCACGTGCCTGTATGCCATCCCTAAAACGCCTGGGCATGCTCCTGATGAGGCTCAGTATTCTCTGTGGCCTCCAAGTGCCTGTATGACCTCCCAACAACGCCTGGGCATGCTCCTGATGAGGCTGAGTATTGTGTGTGGCCTCCACGTGCCTGTATGACCTCCCTACAATGCCTGGGCACGCTCCTGATGAGGCTGAGTATTGTGTGTGGCCTCCACGTGCCTCTATGACCTCCCTACAACGCCTGGGCATGCTCCTGATGAGGCTGAGTATTGTGTGTGGCCTCCACGTGCCTGTATGACCTCCCTACAACGCCTGGGCATGCTCCTGATGAGGCTCAGTATTGTGTGTGGCCTCCACGTGCCTGTATGACCCCCCTACAACGCCTGGACATGCTCCTGATGAGGCTGAGCATTGTGTGTGGCCTCCAAGTGCCAGTATGACCCCCCTACAATGCCTGGGCATGCTCCTGATGAGGCTGAGTATTGTGTGTGGCCTCCACGTGCCTGTATGACCTCCTTACAACGCCTGGGCATGCTCCTGATGAGGCTGAGTATTGTGTGTGGCCTCCACGTGCCTGTATGACCTCCCTACAACGCCTGGGCATGCTCCTGATGAGGCTGAGTATTGTGTGGGACCTCCATGTGCCTGTATGACCTCCCTACAACGCCTGGGCATGCTCCTGATGAGGCTGAGTATTGTGTGTGGCCTCCACGTGCCTGTATGACATCCCTACAACGCCTGGGCATGCTCCTGATGAGGCTCAGTATTGTGTGTGGCCTCCACGTGCCTGTATGACCTCCCTACAACGCCTGGGCATGCTCCTGATGAGGCTGAGTATTGTGTGTGGCCGCCACGTGCCTGTATGACCTCCCTACAACGCCTGGGCATGCTCCTGATGAGGCTGAGTATTGTGCGTGGCCTCCACGTGCCTGTATGACCTCCCTACAACGCCTGGTCATGCTCCTGATGAGGCTGAGTATTGTGCGTGGCCTACACGTGCCTGTATGACCTCCCTACAACGCCTGGGCATGCTCCTGAGGAGGCTGAGAATTGTGCGTGGCCTCCACGTGCCTGTATGACCTCCCTACAACGCCTGGGCATGCTCCTGATGAGGCTGAGTATTGTGTGTGGCCTCCACGTGTCTGTATGACCTCCCTACAACGCCTGGGCATGCTACTGATGAGGCTGAGTATTGTGTGTGGCCTCCACGTGCCTGTATGACCTCCCTACAACGCCTGGGCATGCTCCTGATGAGGCTGAGTATTGTGCGTGGCCTCCACGTGCCTGTATGACCTCCCTACAACGCCTGGGCATGCTCCTGATGAGGCTGAGTATTGTGCGTGGCCTCCACGTGCCTGTATGACCTCCCTACAACGCCTGGGCATGCTCCTGAGGAGGCTGAGAATTGTCCGTGGCCTCCACGTGCCTGTGTGACCTCCCTACAACGCCTGGGCATGCTCCTGATGAGGCTGAGTAATGTGTGTGGCCTCCACGTGCCTGTATGACCTCCCTACAATGCCTGGGCATGCTACTGATGAGGCTGAGTATTGTGTGTGGCCTCCACATGCCTGTATGACGTCCCTACAACGCCTGGGCATGCTCCTGATGAGGCTGAGTATTGTGTATGGCCTCCACGTGCCGGTATAACCTCCCTACAATGCCTGGGCATGCTCCTGATGAGGCTCAGTATTGTGTGTGGCCTCCACGTGCCTGTATGACCCCCCTACAATGCCTGGGCATGCTCCTGATGAGGCTGAGTATTGTGTGTGGCCTCCAAGTGCCAGTATGACCCCCCTACAATGCCTGGGCATGCTCCTGATGAGGCTGAGTATTGTGTGTGGCCTCCACGTGCCTGTATGACCTCCCTACAACGCCTGGGCATGCTCCTGATGAGGCTGAGTATTGTGTGTGGCCTCCACGTGCCTGTATGACCTCCCTACAACGCCTGGGCATGCTACTGATGAGGCTGAGTATTGTGTGTGGCCTCCACGTGCCCGTATGACCTCCCTACAACGCCTGGGCATGCTTCTGATGAGGCTGAGTATTTTGTGTGGCCTCCACTTGCCTGTATGACCTCCCTACAACGCCTGGGCATGCTCCTGATGAGGCTGAGTATTGTGTGTGGCCTCCACATGCCTGTATGACCTCCCTACAACGCCTGGGCATGCTCCTGATGAGGCTGAGTATTGTGTGTGGCCTCCACGTGCCTGTATGACCTCCCTACAACTCCTGGGCATGCTCCTGATGAGGCTGAGTATTCTGTGTGGCCTCCACATGCCTGTATGACCTCCCTACAACGCCTGGGCATGCTCCTGATGAGGCTGAGTATTGTGTGTGGCCTCCACGTGCCGGTATAACCTCCCTACAATGAATGGGCATGCTCCTGATGAGGCTCAGTATTGTGTGTGGCCTCCACGTGCCTGTATGACCCCCCTACAATGCCTGGGCATGCTCCTGTTGAGGATGAGTATTGTGTGTGGCCTCCACGTGCCTATATGACCTCCCTACAACGCCCGGGCATGCTCCTGATGAGGCTGAGTATTGTGTGTGGCCTCCACGTGCCTGTATGACCTCCCTACAACGCCTGGGCATGCTCCTGTTGAGGATGAGTATTGTGTGTGGCCTCCACGTGCCTGTATGACCTCCCTACAACGCCCGGGCATGCTCCTGATGAGGCTGAGTATTGTGTGTGGCCTCCACGTGCCTGTATGACCTCCCTACAACGCCTGGGCATGCTCCTGATGAGGCTGAGTACTGTGTGTGGCCTCCACGTGCCTGTATGACCTCCCTACAACGCCTGGGCATGCTCCTGATGAGGCTGAGTATTGTGTGTGGCCTCCACGTGCCTGTATGACCTCCCTACAATGCCTGGGCATGCTCCTGATGAGGCCGAGTATTGTGTGTGGCCTCCACATGTCTGTATTACCTCACTACAATGCCTGGGCATGCTCCTGATGAGGCTGAGTATTGTGTGTGGCCTCCATGTGCCTGTATGACCTCCCTACAACGCCTGGGCATGCTCCTGATGAGGCTGAGTATTGTGTGTGGCCTCCACGTGCCTGTATGACCTCCCTACAACGCCTGGGCATGCTCCTGATGAGGCTGAGTATTGGGTGTGGCCTCCACGTGCCTGTATAACCTCCCTACAACGCCTGGGCATGCTCCTGATGAGGCTGAGTATTGTGTGTGGCCTCCACGTGCCTATATGACCTCCCTACAACGCCTGGGCATGCTCCTGATGAGGCTCAGTATTGTGTGTGGCCTCCACGTGCCTGTATGACCTCCCTACAACGCCTGGGCATGCTCCTGATGAGGCTGAGTATTGTGTGTGGCCTCAACGTGCCTGTATGACCTCCCTACAATGCCTGGGCATGCTCCTGATGAGGCTGAGTATTGTGTGTGTCATCCACGTGCCTGTATGACCTCCCTACAACGCCTGGGCATGCTCCTGATGAGGCTGAGTATTGTGTGTGGCCTCCACGTGCCTGTATGACCTCCCTTGCAACGCCTGGGCATGCTCCTGATGAGGCTGAGTATTGTGTGTGGCCTCCAAGTGCCTGTATGACCTCCCTACAATGCCTTGGCATGCTCCTGATGAGGCTGAGTATTGTGTGTGGCCTCCACGTGCCTGAATGAGCTCCCTACAACGCCTGGGCATGCTACTGATGAGGCTGAGTATTGTGTGTGGCCTCTACGTGCCTGTATGACCTCCCTACAACGCCTGGGCATGCTCCTGATGAGGCTCAGTATTGTGTGTGGCCTCCACGTGCCTGTATGACCTCCCTACAACGCCTGGGCATGCTCCTGATGAGGCTCAGCATTGTGTGTGGCCTCCACGTGCCGGTATGACCTCCCTACAATGCCTGGGCATGCTCCTGATGAGGCTGAGTATTGTGTGTGGCCTCCACGTGCCTGTATGACCTCCCTACAACGCCTGGGCATGCTCCTGATGAGGCTGAGTATTATGTGTGTGGCCTCCACGTGCCTGTATGACCTCCCTACAACGCCTGGGCATGCTCCTGATGAGTCTCAGTATTGTGTGTGGCCTCCACGTGCCTGTATGACCTCCCTACAACGCCTGGGCATGCTCCTGATGAGGCTCAGCATTGTTTGTGACCTCCACGTGCCGGTATGACCTCCCTACAACGCCTGGGCATGCTCCTGATGAGGCTGAGTATTGTGTGTTGCCTGCACGTGCCTGTATGACCTCCCTACAATGCCTGGGCATGCTCCTGATGAGGCTGAGTATTGTGTGTGGCCTCCACGTGCCTGTATGCCATCCCTAAAACGCCTGGGCATGCTCCTGATGAGGCTCAGTATTCTCTGTGGCCTCCAAGTGCCTGTATGACCTCCCAACAACGCCTGGGCATGCTCCTGATGAGGCTGAGTATTGTGTGTGGCCTCCACGTGCCTGTATGACCTCCCTACAATGCCTGGGCACGCTCCTGATGAGGCTGAGTATTGTGTGTGGCCTCCACGTGCCTCTATGACCTCCCTACAACGCCTGGGCATGCTCCTGATGAGGCTGAGTATTGTGTGTGGCCTCCACGTGCCTGTATGACCTCCCTACAACGCCTGGGCATGCTCCTGATGAGGCTCAGTATTGTGTGTGGCCTCCACGTGCCTGTATGACCCCCCTACAACGCCTGGACATGCTCCTGATGAGGCTGAGCATTGTGTGTGGCCTCCAAGTGCCAGTATGACCCCCCTACAATGCCTGGGCATGCTCCTGATGAGGCTGAGTATTGTGTGTGGCCTCCACGTGCCTGTATGACCTCCTTACAACGCCTGGGCATGCTCCTGATGAGGCTGAGTATTGTGTGTGGCCTCCACGTGCCTGTATGACCTCCCTACAACGCCTGGGCATGCTCCTGATGAGGCTGAGTATTGTGTGGGACCTCCATGTGCCTGTATGACCTCCCTACAACGCCTGGGCATGCTCCTGATGAGGCTGAGTATTGTGTGTGGCCTCCACGTGCCTGTATGACATCCCTACAACGCCTGGGCATGCTCCTGATGAGGCTCAGTATTGTGTGTGGCCTCCACGTGCCTGTATGACCTCCCTACAACGCCTGGGCATGCTCCTGATGAGGCTGAGTATTGTGTGTGGCCGCCACGTGCCTGTATGACCTCCCTACAACGCCTGGGCATGCTCCTGATGAGGCTGAGTATTGTGCGTGGCCTCCACGTGCCTGTATGACCTCCCTACAACGCCTGGTCATGCTCCTGATGAGGCTGAGTATTGTGCGTGGCCTCCACGTGCCTGTATGACCTCCCTACAACGCCTGGGCATGCTCCTGAGGAGGCTGAGAATTGTGCGTGGCCTCCACGTGCCTGTATGACCTCCCTACAACGCCTGGGCATGCTCCTGATGAGGCTGAGTATTGTGTGTGGCCTCCACGTGTCTGTATGACCTCCCTACAACGCCTGGGCATGCTACTGATGAGGCTGAGTATTGTGTGTGGCCTCCACGTGCCTGTATGACCTCCCTACAACGCCTGGGCATGCTCCTGATGAGGCTGAGTATTGTGCGTGGCCTCCACGTGCATGTATGACCTCCCTACAACGCCTGGGCATGCTCCTGATGAGGCTGAGTATTGTGCGTGGCCTCCACGTGCCTGTATGACCTCCCTACAACGCCTGGGCATGCTCCTGAGGAGGCTGAGAATTGTCCGTGGCCTCCACGTGCCTGTGTGACCTCCCTACAACGCCTGGGCATGCTCCTGATGAGGCTGAGTATTGTGTGTGGCCTCCACGTGCCTGTATGACCTCCCTACAATGCCTGGGCATGCTACTGATGAGGCTGAGTATTGTGTGTGGCCTCCACATGCCTGTATGACGTCCCTACAACGCCTGGGCATGCTCCTGATGAGGCTGAGTATTGTGTGTGGCCTCCACGTGCCGGTATAACCTCCCTACAATGCCTGGGCATGCTCCTGATGAGGCTCAGTATTGTGTGTGGCCTCCACGTGCCTGTATGACCCCCCTACAATGCCTGGGCATGCTCCTGATGAGGCTGAGTATTGTGTGTGGCCTCCAAGTGCCAGTATGACCCCCCTACAATGCCTGGGCATGCTCCTGATGAGGCTGAGTATTGTGTGTGGCCTCCACGTGCCTGTATGACCTCCCTACAACGCCTGGGCATGCTCCTGATGAGGCTGAGTATTGTGTGTGGCCTCCACGTGCCTGTATGACCTCCCTACAACGCCTGGGCATGCTACTGATGAGGCTGAGTATTGTGTGTGGCCTCCACGTGCCCGTATGACCTCCCTACAACGCCTGGGCATGCTTCTGATGAGTCTGAGTATTTTGTGTGGCCTCCACTTGCCTGTATGACCTCCCTACAACGCCTGGGCATGCTCCTGATGAGGCTGAGTATTGTGTGTGGCCTCCACATGCCTGTATGACCTCCCTACAACGCCTGGGCATGCTCCTGATGAGGCTGAGTATTGTGTGTGGCCTCCACGTGCCTGTATGACCTCCCTACAACTCCTGGGCATGCTCCTGATGAGGCTGAGTATTCTGTGTGGCCTCCACATGCCTGTATGACCTCCCTACAACGCCTGGGCATGCTCCTGATGAGGCTGAGTATTGTGTGTGGCCTCCACGTGCCGGTATAACCTCCCTACAATGAATGGGCATGCTCCTGATGAGGCTCAGTATTGTGTGTGGCCTCCACGTGCCTGTATGACCCCCCTACAATGCCTGGGCATGCTCCTGTTGAGGATGAGTATTGTGTGTGGCCTCCACGTGCCTGTATGACCTCCCTACAACGCCCGGGCATGCTCCTGATGAGGCTGAGTATTGTGTGTGGCCTCCACGTGCCTGTATGACCTCCCTACAACGCCTGGGCATGCTCCTGTTGAGGATGAGTATTGTGTGTGGCCTCCACGTGCCTGTATGACCTCCCTACAACGCCCGGGCATGCTCCTGATGAGGCTGAGTATTGTGTGTGGCCTCCACGTGCCTGTATGACCTCCCTACAACGCCTGGGCATGCTCCTGATGAGGCTGAGTACTGTGTGTGGCCTCCACGTGCCTGTATGACCTCCCTACAACGCCTGGGCATGCTCCTGATGAGGCTGAGTATTGTGTGTGGCCTCCACGTGCCTGTATGACCTCCCTACAATGCCTGTGCATGCTCCTGATGAGGCCGAGTATTGTGTGTGGCCTCCACATGTCTGTATTACCTCACTACAATGCCTGGGCATGCTCCTGATGAGGCTGAGTATTGTGTGTGGCCTCCATGTGCCTGTATGACCTCCCTACAACGCCTGGGCATGCTCCTGATGAGGCTGAGTATTGTGTGTGGCCTCCACGTGCCTGTATGACCTCCCTACAACGCCTGGGCATGCTCCTGATGAGGCTGAGTATTGGGTGTGGCCTCCACGTGCCTGTATAACCTCCCTACAACGCCTGGGCATGCTCCTGATGAGGCTGAGTATTGTGTGTGGCCTCCACGTGCCTATATGACCTCCCTACAACGCCTGGGCATGCTCCTGATGAGGCTCAGTATTGTGTGTGGCCTCCACGTGCCTGTATGACCTCCCTACAACGCCTGGGCATGCTCCTGATGAGGCTGAGAATTGTGTGTGGCCTCCACGTGCCTGTATGACCTCCCTACAACGCCTGGGCATGCTCCTGATGAGGCTGAGTATTGTGTGTGGCCTCCACGTGCCTGTATGACCTCCCTACAACGCCTGGGCATGCTCCTGATGAGGCTGAGTATTGTGTGTGGCCTCAACGTGCCTGTATGACCTCCCTACAATGCCTGGGCATGCTCCTGATGAGGCTGAGTATTGTGTGTGTCCTCCACGTGCCTGTATGACCTCCCTACAACGCCTGGGCATGCTCCTGATGAGGCTGAGTATTGTGTGTGGCCTCCACGTGCCTGTATGACCTCCCTACAACGCCTGGGCATGCTCCTGATGAGGCTGAGTATTGTGTGTGGCCTCCAAGTGCCTGTATGACTTCCCTACAATGCCTTGGCATGCTCCTGATGAGGCTGAGTATTGTGTGTGGCCTCCAAGTGCCTGTATGACCTCCCTACAATGCCTGGGCATGCTCCTGATGAGGCTGAGTATTGTGTGTGGCCTCCACGTGCCTGAATGAGCTCCCTACAATGCCTGGGCATGCTCCTGATGAGGCTGAGTATTGTGTGTGGCCTCTACGTGCCTGTATGACCTCCCTACAACGCCTGGGCATGCTCCTGATGAGGCTCAGTATTGTGTGTGGCCTCCACGTGCCTGTATGACCTCCCTACAACGCCTGGGCATGCTCCTGATGAGGCTCAGCATTGTGTGTGGCCTCCACGTGCCGGTATGACCTCCCTACAACGCCTGGGCATGCTCCTGATGAGGCTGAGTATTGTGTGTGGCCTGCACGTGCCTGTATGACCTCCCTACAACGCCTGGGCATGCTCCTGATGAGGCTGAGTATTGTGTGTGGCCTCCACGTGCCTGTATGCCATCCCTAAAACGCCTGGGCATGCTCCTGATGAGGCTCAGTATTCTGTGTGGCCTCCAAGTGCCTGTATGACCTCCCAACAACGCCTGGGCATGCTCCTGATGAGGCTGAGTATTGTGTGTGGCCTGCACGTGCCTGTATGACCTCCCTACAACGCCTGGGCATGCTCCTGATGAGGCTGAGTATTGTGTGTGGCCTGCACGTGCCTGTATGACCTCCCTACAACGCCTGGGCATGCTCCTGATGAGGCTGAGTATTGTGTGTGGCCTCCACGTGCCTGTATGCCATCCCTAAAACGCCTGGGCATGCTCCTGATGAGGCTCAGTATTCTGTGTGGCCTCCAAGTGCCTGTATGACCTCCCAACAACGCCTGGGCATGCTCCTGATGAGGCTGAGTATTGTGTGTGGCCTCCACGTGCCTGTATGACCTCCCTACAATGCCTGGGCACGCTCCTGATAAGGCTGAGTATTGTGTGTGGCCTCCACGTGCCTGTATGACTTCCCTACAACGCCTGGGCATGCTCCTGATGAGGCTGAGTGTTGTGTGGGACCTCCACGTGCCTGTATGACCTCCCTACAACGCCTGGGCATGCTCCTGATGAGGCTGAGTATTGTGTGTGGCCTCCACGTGCCTGTATGACATCCCTACAACGCCTGGGCATGCTCCTGATGAGGCTCAGTATTGTGTGTGGCCTCCACGTGCCTGTATGACCTCCCTACAACGCCTGGGCATGCTCCTGATGAGGCTGAGTATTGTGTGTGGCCTCCACGTGCCTGTATGACCTCCCTACAACGCCTGGGCATGCTCCTGATGAGGCTGAGTATTGTGCGTGGCCTCCACGTGCCTGTATGACCTCCCTACAACGCCTGGGCATGCTCCTGATGAGGCTGAGTATTGTGCGTGGCCTCCACGTGCCTGTATGACCTACCTACAACGCCTGGGCATGCTCCTGAGGAGGCTGAGAATTGTGTGTGGCCTCCACGTGCATGTATGACCTCCCTACAACGCTTGGGCATGCTCCTGATGAGGCTGAGTATTGTGTGTGGCCTCCACGTGTCTGTATAACCTCCCTACAACGCCTGGGCATGCTACTGATGAGGCTGAGTATTGTGGGTGGCCTCCACGTGCCTGTATGACCTCCCTACAACGCCTGGGCATGCTCCTGATGAGGCTGAGTATTGTGCGTGGCCTCCACGTGCCTGTATGACCTCCCTACAACGCCTGGGAATGCTCCTGATGAGGCTGAGTATTGTGCGTGGCCTCCACGTGCCTGTATGACCTCCCTACAACGCCTGGGCATGCTCCTGATGAGGCTGAGTATTGTGCGTGGCCTCCACGTGCCTGTATGACCTCCCTACAACGCCTGGGCATGCTCCTGAGGAGGCTGAGAATTGTGCGTGGCCTCCACGTGCCTGTATGACCTCCCTACAATGCCTGGGCATGCTCCTGATGAGGCTGAGTATTGTGTGTGGCCTCCACGTGCCTGTATGACCTCCCTACAATGCCTGGGCATGCTACTGATGAGGCTGAGTATTGTGTGTGGCCTCCACATGCCTGTATGACCTCCCTACAATGCCTGGGCATGCTCCTGATGAGGCTGAGTATTGTGTGTGGCCTCCACGTGCCGGTATAACCTCCCTACAATGCCTGGGCATGCTCCTGATGAGGCTCAGTATTGTGTGTGGCCTCCACGTGCCTGTATGACCCCCCTACAACGCCTGGGCATGCTACTGATGAGGCTGAGTATTGTGTGTGGCCTCCACGTGCCTGTATGACCTCCCTACAACGCCTGGGCATGCTTCTGATGAGGCTGAGTATTGTGTGTGGCCTCCACTTGCCTGTATGACCTCCCTACAACGCCTGGGCATGCTCCTGATGAGGCTGAGTATTGTGTGTGGCCTCCACATGCCTGTATGACCTCCCTACAACGCCTGGGCATGCTCCTGATGAGGCTGAGTATTGTGTGTGGCCTCCACGTGCCTGTATGACCTCCCTACAACTCCTGGGCATGCTCCTGATGAGGCTGAGTATTGTGTGTGGCCTCCACGTGCCTGTATGACCTCCCTACAACGCCTGGGCATGCTCCTGATGAGGCTGAGTATTGTGTGTGGCCTCCACGTGCCGGTATGACCTCCCTACAATGCCTGGGCATGCTCCTGATGAGGCTCAGTGTTGTGTGTGGCCTCCACGTGCCTGTATGACCCCCCTACAATGCCTAGGCATGCTCCTGATGAGGCTGAGTATTGTGTTTGGCCTCCAAGTGCCAGTATGACCCCCCTACAATGCCTGGGCATGCTCCTGATGAGGCTGAGTATTGTGTGTGGCCTCCACGTGCCTGTATGACCTCCCTACAACGCCTGGGCATGCTCCTGATGAGGCTGAGTATTGTGTGTGGCCTGCACGTGCCTGTATGACCTCCCTACAACGCCTGGGCATGCTCCTGATGAGGCTGAGTATTGTGTGTGGCCTCCACGTGCCTGTATGACCTCCCTACATCGCCTGGGCATGCTCCTGATGAGGCTGACTATTGTGTGTGTGGCCTCCACGTGCCTGTATGACCTCCCTACAACGCCTGGGCATGCTCCTGATGAGGCTGAGTATTGTGTGTGGCCTCCACGTGCCTGTATGACCTCCCTACAACGCCTGGGCATGCTCCTGATGAGGCTGAGTATTGTGTGTGGCCTCCTCGTGCCTGTATGACCTCCCTACAACGCCTGGGCATGCTCCTGATGAGGCTTAGTATTGTGTGTGGCCTCCACGTGCCTGTATGACCTCCCTACAACGCCTGGGCATGCTCCTGATGAGGCTGAGTATTGTGTGTGGCCTCCACGTGCCGGTATGACCTCCCTATAACGCCTGGGCATGCTCCTGATGAGGCTGAGTATTGTGCGTGGCCTCCACGTGCCTGTATGGCCTCCCTGCAACGCCTGGGCATGCTCCTGATGAGGCTGAGTATTGTGTGTGGCCTCCACGTGCCGGTATGACCTCCCTACAACACCTGGGCATGCTCCTGATGAGGCGGAGTATTGTGTGTGGCCTCCACGTGCCTGTATGACCTCCCTACAACGCCTGGGCATGCTCCTGACTAGCCCAGGGGATGGGGGATGACTCGGTTACCCGGGCCTTTAGCCTTAAGGAGGTCGCGTTGGTCGGCTCCCGGGTCCGTACTCTGGGGTCTCTCTTTAAAAAGGCGTTGATAGATATCAAGTTTATAAGAGTTTGTGACGCCACCTGTGGAGTCTTATGAGAATCACCAGCGCTGCGCAGTCCACTGAGGCCGGTGATAAGGCAGCTAGATGGTATGGCTCCCCACAGGTGGAGCTAGGCCTCAGGGCAGGGTATGGATGGGGTATGCAGGATGGAGAGACTCAGCCGGGTCAGAGCAAGAACAGGGACGGAAACAATAGTCTCTTCAGTACCTTTTACTGATGGAAATTCAGGCACTCCCCGGAGCACTGTAGGGTGAAGGGTGTATGTCCGGATCCTCCCCAATGAGCAGGTTTTGGGCCTCCTGGCTCTTGACTCTGAGTAACAAGTTCTGACCTGCCTGGAGCTAGGCCTAACTTTGTCTCTGTCCTGCGCTGGCTGACCTTGTGGTAGGGCCTTCTCTTGGAGTGCACGCTCCCGACCTACGGGCCTATGTGTCTCCTGGCTCTGGTACGTATCAGCACTTTAGCGATCCTGGGACTTGTAGTTCTCCAGGGATTCCGGTTTATCTTACTAGGTCATGGAGATCCCGGTAAGCTTCGGACCCGGTGTCCGGTAACTGCTTCTTCGGGGTGAGCTAGTTAAGCTCCTCTGCCCCCTATGAACTAACTCTCTCTACTCTTTCACCTTTGGCCTACTTGGACCCTCATTAGGCTACTCACACTAACGGCTGCGTGCCGCTCTTCACCGATCTTATGGCGCCGGCACACCTAAAGCTCACCTCACTGAGCTACACCGAGTCTTGATCTGGATAAGCTCCACTGCAGGATAGCAATTGCAGGAGCCGGAACAGGCTTTTGTCCTCTGAGGTAACTCTTCTCAGACTGCAATGGACTCACTGCTAAACCAGACTGAACTAGACTCTCACTTAGACTAACTGCTGCCTGGCTCCACCTTCCCTTTTATATCTCCCTAACGGGCTCCCTCTGCTGGTCTGATGTGGAGATGTGTGAATGGTTATGGGGGCCTCTTGTGGAGGAATCCTTCAATACACCCCTCTAGGATCTGTGATACCAAGCACAGCTGGGCTTCACATCCCCTAGTTAAACTCAGCACTCCCGGGCTGAAGTACATTTTATATAACAGTAACAATAGGAACATAAGCAATACTAGAACAATAAGGACTATCTTCCCTTTATGGGAGGCACGAATCTTAAACGTTGCATAACTATAAGAAAGCAGAGTGTCCTCAGAATTCGAGTCTCCTATGGTGAGGTTCCCAAAAAGGATGTCCATCTCACAAGGTAGAGTACTTGGTGTTTTTGAGGGACCTGTTCTAAACCCTCTACGTAGGCCCTGGGGTGGCTGCAGGGCATGAAGATCCCGTGTTGGACCTCCAAGAGAGCCACTCCAAACAGGTTTTCCTTCTGAGGTCACCTAAAAAGGCACTCAAGGGAGCGCAATTATATACAATAAAAATTTTTGGGCTGCACACAGTCCTCAGCCACGCAGTCCTTTGATAAATAAAGAAGCAAATAGGCAAAGTGTTCATATCACTTAAACTGTTCAAAAATAAGCAAAACACAAAATAATGTACATATGCATGGAAAATACACAATTATGCAGGACATTACAATTTAACATACAGTACCCCAGGGGTAACTATCTACACTCTCTGAAATTTTGCTACTTTACTCAGTGTACCTAGCAGGGGGTTTACCTCTCGTGCTGCGTACTGATCTGCGTAGTGCTGTGGTTGGTGGAGTGTCAGTGTCTGTATCCTCAGTTACTCTATCAGTTCTACGTGTAAGTGACGCGCCCCTGGGCCTGTGTCGCGCTGCGTTGCGCACGCGGGAGCTTACCCGGAGCCGGATCTGTTGAGGGTTGTAGTCTCGTGGCGGTGACCCGGTCCGTGCCCAGGGAGTCAAACTGAGCGGCGATATATCAGCGGTAGATGTTGGACGACTACGCCACCCGTTGAGTACAGCTAAGGAGCTGCTGCTGCAGGGCAGACCGCTGAGGCCGGTGGTAGGATTGTGCAGCGTGATAGTATAACCCCCAACGGGAGGGGTATGGCCTCAGGGCAGCCGACGTGGATGATGGGGGTAGCAGGAACCACTCGGAGACGGTACGGTGTAGTTCAGGGTCTTTACTGGTGACAAAGATAGACCCTCCCGGAGTACTGGCTAGCGATTGGGGCCTGGTCAGTCCTTGAGCAGATGGGATCTCCCCTGGCCAGGCGGAGTTGTAGGCCTCCCAAACTAACTGTACTCTTCTGGCTACCTTGCTAGAGGTGGGTATAAGTAGCCCACGTCCCTGAGTGTACCGTGTGGTGCTCACCCGTATGGCCGGTGACTCGGGTTTCTTGGCCAGAGGACCTGGAATCCCCTGCCTGACGGATTCTGCTGCTGGGTAGGAGTTAGTCCCCACAGCCTCGGACTCCGGGTCCGGTAAGAAATCTTCTCAGTCAGGGCGAGCTCTGCAGCTGCCAGCCCCTGACTCCTTGTAACACTGCTCCCACAGAGCTCCTGATGTTCTGTTCCTATATTTGCTTCTTTTCTCTGTCTCTACTTCTTCTCTACTCACTAACCCTGCCTCAGCCCTAGGTTTATATAGGGGAAGTTCTTCCCCTCCCAGGACTGGGCAGGAGGTGTGGCATGCATAGGATTCCTGACCAAGAGACCTCCCACCTGCTCTCAGACGTAATATCTCTATCACTGTGGCAACCAGACCCCTGGGGTGTCACATTCCCCCCTAGTGAAATTTAGTACTCCGGGACTAAACATATTTTAGAAAAACATAACAAGATATAACAATAACAATACAATAAAGAAACACATAAAGGTGGTCACGGCATGTCCGTAACCGGGTGCAGTCTTTGAAGAAAGCAAGGTGTTCATTTCACCAAAACAGGGAGACGTAACCAGGTAGGGGTCTGTCCTGCCCCGAGTCTTTAACAGTCTTTAGTCCGTCCTGGGTTACGCTCCAACTATGTACACAGGATTCCCGGTAAATCCACCAAAGACTCCTATAAACAACTAGAAACACATAATTATACACAAGCAACAAGAAAAACAGGTAACCACAAATAAAACAATTTATACACTTCAAATCCTCCAACGTGCGGGTAACTGGCCTCTAGTGGCCCTAGTGGACCTACGGAGCTGACTGTCTGGCCCTGAACTACAGGGTGTAGGAGCTGTCAAGGGTAAATTGGGCAGCTGTCTACGGGCCCTTTGGCTCACTAGGGATATGGCAGGCTCACTGCAAGCAGAGGGTTGATCCTCCTGATCTGCTGGTGTGGGATCTTCTGCCTCCTGGACCGGCTGTTCTTCCAGCTCTACCTGTTGCTCCGTAGGTGCTTGGGATGCTGGTTGGAGGAAGGTGAGTACGGGTACCACAACTGCACCATTGACTTGAGTCCAAGACCGAGGGAAGTCTCCGAGCACAGTACTAACCATATCTTCCCTTTCCTCTACGGGTCGATGGTCTTCTTGTTCCTCTTCAGGGTTCCGTAGCTGTTCAGGACACTTCTTCAGGTGATCCCGGGATACAATGGCTGTGGTCTCCCCTCCGTCTTTACTGATGGTACAGACCTTCGGGTTCTCGTGGCTTGAGGGCAGTACGGTGTACGGGTCCTTCTCCCACTGGTCGTCCAACTTGTGGAGCCGTCTTTTCCTCTTCAAGACCTGCTCTCCGGGCACCAGGGGAACAGCGGGAGCATACTGGTTGTAAGTTTTCTCTTGTCTCTCCCTAGCCTGACAGAGACTTCGCTCCACGCTCTCCTGTACTTTCCGGTACTGCTGCTGCCTCTCTGTGTCCCAGTCTGCTTCTGGTGAAGTGTCCTCGGGTGTCAGGACTCCCATTTCCAGGTCAACAGGTAACTTACCAGGTCTCGCCCTCATTAGGTAAGCCGGGGTACAGTTGGTGGAACCTACCGGGATGTGGTTGTATAGGTCCACCAGATCGGGCAGCTTCTCAGGCCACAGACTGCGTTCTTCCAGGGGCAACGTTTTCAGAAGATCCATTACCACCTGGTTCATTTTCTCACAAAGTCCATTAGTTTGCGGATGATAGGGTGTCGTCCTTATCTTCCGGCAGCCATACAGATTGCAGAATTCCTGGAAGACCTCCGCTTCAAAGGCAGGTCCCTGGTCCGTCAGCACTTGGTCCGGGTACCCGTGTGGACGGCAGAAGTGCTGCTGGAAGGCTCTAGCTGCTGTTTGAGCCGTTAAGTCCTTGACGGGGACGACAACCAAGAACCGGGAGTAATGATCCACGATGGTTAACGCATAGACGTAGCCACTTCTGCTTGGGGTCAGTTTTACATGATCCAAGGCTACCAGTTCCAACGGCTGCCGGGTGACGATGGACTGCAGGGGAGTCTTCTGGCTGGCACGGTCCTTCCTCCTCAGGTTGCACGGGCCACAGTCTCTGCACCACCCCTCGATGGTTCCCCTCATGCCTACCCAATGGAACCGCCCGCGCAGCAGGAACTCCAGCTTCTTCCATCCGAAATGCCCAGCTCCATCGTGGTATGCCTCCATCACCATGGCTGCGTCTCGTCGTGGCACCACTACTTGCCAGATTAGTTCATGCGTCCGGGAGTTAACCATCCTGCGGCACAACTTCCCCTTGTAAAGGAACAGTCTATTCTTTTCTGCCCACAGTTGCTTGGCTTCCTCCGGAGCGTCTGGGTCAAGGCGAGCCTCCGGCCGAGTCAGCATCTCCTTCACCAGCCGGACGGCAGGGTCACTGTCTTGCGTTTCCGCCCAGTTGTAGTGAGGTAAGGGGTTAAGCGTAGCGCCTTGCTTACTCCTTACCCGATGGGAATACTGGATAGTCCCATGACGGTGAAACGCGGGGAGTTCGACTTCTTCCAGTCCCTCTGGATCTTCTCCTACGTCCGGTAGGTTTGGCATCCTGGACAGGGCGTCCGCGTTGGTATTGGAGCGTCCTGCCCGGTATTTGATGGTGAACTCGTAGTTGGACAGGCGGGCCATCCATCTCTGCTCTAGGGCACCGAGTCTTGCCGTGTCCAGGTGTGTCAACGGGTTGTTATCCGTGTACACGACGAACCGGGAAGAAGCGAGGTAGTGCTTAAAGCGTTCGGTGACTGCCCACACCACTGCCAGGAACTCTAGCTTAAATGAGCTGTAATTCTCAGGGTTTCTTTCGGTGGGTCGCAGTTTTCGGCTGGCGTAAGCGATTACTCGCTCTTTCCCCTGCTGGATCTGGGACAGCACGGCTCCTAGCCCGATGTTACTTGTGTCGGTGTAGAGGATAAAGGGCTGGCTGTAATCCGGGTACGCCAGGATTTCATCCCCCGTGAGGGCCATCTTCAGCTGGCGGAAGGACTCTTCTTCCAACTTCTCCCATCTGAAGGGCGGCTTCTGGTTCTTGGCCTTCCGGGACTGGCCTATCAGGAGGTCCTGCATAGGAGCTGCCTTTTTGGTGAAACCGGGGATGAACCTGCGGTAGTAGCCTACCAACCCGAGGAACTGCCGCACTTCCTTTACACTGGAGGGACTTGGCCATTCCTTAATTGCGGTGATCTTATCAGGGTCGGGAGCCACTCCGTCAGCGCTCACCACGTGTCCCAGGTACTGCACCTTTGGTTTCAGGAGGTGACACTTGGAGGGTTTCACCTTTAGGCCGTAGCTTTCCAGAGCTTCGAACACTTCCGCCAGGTGTTTCAGGTGGTCCTCATAAGTCTTAGAATATACGATGACATCGTCCAGGTACAACAGGACCGTCTCGAAGTTTCTGTGGCCCAGACAGCACTCCATTAATCGTTGGAAGGTTCCTGGTGCGTTGCAGAGTCCGAACGGCATACAGGTAAACTCGCTAAGTCCCATCGGGGTGGTGAATGCGGTCTTCTCCCGGTCCGCCTCTGCTACAGGAACCTGCCAGTACCCACTAGTGAGATCCAAGGTAGAGAAGAAGTTAGCAGATCTTAAAGCAGCCAAAGACTCCTCTATCCTTGGTAAGGGGTACGCATCCTTGTGTGTGATACGGTTGATTTTCCGGTAATCTACACACATCCTCATGGTGTTGTCTTTCTTTTTGACTAAGACTAGTGGAGCTGCCCAGGGGCTACAGCTATCCCTGATCACCCCAGCCTCCTTCATGTCTCTAAGCATCCCCTTGGCGTGTTGGTAGTGTGCAGGGGGTACGGGTCGATACCTCTCTTTTATGGGAGGATGGTCTCCCGTGGGGATGTGGTGTTCTACCCCCTTGACTCGCCCGAAGTCTAACGGGTGTTTACTAAACACTCTCTCGTACTCTTGAACCACCCGATAGACTCCCTGTTTCTGGTGTGAGGGAGTGGAGTCAGTACCCAAATGTAGTTGCTGACACCAGTCCTCCATTGTTTTCTTAGAGCCGTTACCTTCCTCCGGGTGAGATGGAGGCAAGGGTTCCACAGATTGTATAGCATTTTGGTTAATGGTATATAATTTGGCTAGCGTGGCATACCGGGGCAGGTACACTTCCCTCTTCCCGATATTGATTATGCGAACGGGCACCCTCCCATGGCGTACATTAACCACCTCCCCGTGCTGTCAAGATGGTGGGCCTACTGTCTGAGTAAACTGGTTCTACCATTGCCTGGTAATCTCTACCTCTCAGACCAATAGCTGCCCGGCACCAAATCATCATTTCACTTTTTGGGGGCATGGCAATAGGGAAAGGGTCACACATTCTCACGCTACCAATCTCACCGCCGGAGAGTTCCACCTGTTGCCGTCGCATCAGTGCCCGGATCTCTTTTTGGAGCACTCGCTGCTCGCCGGAGCTGGCGTTCTTGGCAACCTGCTGTAAAAGGAAAATCACCTCTGCAAGACAATTTTCAATTACATTAGTTCCTAGAGTTATCTTTGGGTGACTCTCGTGTTTGTCAACGTCTACAATGATCAGTCCCTGTGCTGCCAGTTCAACTCTACCAATTTTAATGGTCACCTCTTTAAATCCGATCTGTGGCACGGGCTGACCATTGCTGGCGATGATACTCAAGTCGTCGTCAGGGTAGCGGGTAATATCCGAGTCATTCCAGTACTGCTTGAAGAGCACGTACGGGATGGTGGTGACCTGTGACCCGGTGTCCAGTAGGGCACTCATAGGAATGCCATCCAGTACCACAGGCAAGACTGGACGTCCTCCCACATATTTGTCGCGCCAGTTCGATGGGCCTGATGATCTTTTTCCTAGGGGTTGGCCCTCTACCCTAGGTTGTGCCAGTTTAAAGGACAGTACCTTGCCATATGTCCGAGTTGATTACAGCGGCGGCAGATGGGTCGTCCGTCCTCGTTGTATCGGTCGCTGGGTCTTCCTCTGGCCGGTGGGGTCCTCCTTGGTCGACGCCACGGGATGTCCTCCGGTCCGGATGCCAGCTGGATCTTCCCTGGAGTAGAAACCTGTAAAGACTGCACAGTTCGGGTTAGCGCAGCAACGCTTTTAGCTAGCTCTTGGACCTGATGGTGCAGGTCTGGAGCCAGGTCATTGTTCAAAGCCTGCGCATCAGCTCCCACAGGCCCTGCCGACAAGGGCGCCGCCTCCTGGTGGTAAGTGGTAGTGGGGCGTCTGGGGGTCACAACGCCACTTGGTGCCGGTTCTCGAAGCACCCGGATGGCTCTGTCCTTGAACTGTGCAAATCCCAGATGAGGGTCCTGTAAGGCCATTGCCCGCAACTGGGTTCGGTGGGCATTGCAATATAAACCCTCTATAAATTGTTCAGTCAACAGCCTGTCCTCGTCTCCCACGCCATCAGGGTCGGTCTGCTTAATGGCTCTCAGGGCCTCTTGTAGGTTCAGGGCATAGTCCCTTATACTCTCATGTGCCCGGGTATCAAAGGTGTCCCTCAGCCGGGTTAGTATCCCTGCGACAGTCCTCCCCCCAGGTGGCCAGGACTTTACCTCCCTTCGGGCTGCCCCAGTTAATTGGGCCACCAGGATGCTCACTTTTTGCTCTTCTGTGAGGGTGTACATCTGGAAGAGGCTATCCAGCTTTTCTCTAAAGTCATGCAGGGTATGTGACTCCCCTGAGTACTGGGGTAGCCAGGCCGCTCCCGGGATATAGGGCATGGTGAAAGGCATGACTGCAGCAGCGGTGGCGCTGGCGGGGGTTGAGGCAGTGAAGCTCTCCTCCATATCCGACATCCTCCTCCCCCCTAGTGGACCGTGGCCTACCTTGCGATGATCCTCTTCCGTAGGCCGCGGCTCCGCAGTAGATCGTCAGGGTTGAGGACCTTCCGTCGCGCTCCTGTGACGTCGGCGTCTGCTGGGCTCCTTCCAGGACCTTACGCGACGTCCGGACGTGAGGCAGGGCTTCAGTTCTCGCGCGCTTTCGGAGTCCATGCCCCTCTTCTTCCCGCGCGACGTCTTCAAGATGGCGTCCAACGGCGGGAAAACTCCACGGAAGGCGGGAAGAAGGCTGGAAATGGGGAATCTTCACCGATGGCGGGAAGAAGGCTGAAGATGGCGCCGGATGGCGGGAATCTTCACCACAGGTAAGTTTGAACAGTCTTTTTCAGGCACGCAGTACCCGGTGGTTGCGGGCACGAGATCCTGCCGACTACGCCAAAAGTTGACGCGCCCCTGGGCCTGTGTCGCGCTGCGTTGCGCACGCGGGAGCTTACCCGGAGCCGGATCTGTTGAGGGTTGTAGTCTCGTGGCGGTGACCCGGTCCGTGCCCAGGGAGTCAAACTGAGCGGCGATGTATCAGCGGTAGATGTTGGACGACTACGCCACCCGTTGAGTACAGCTAAGGAGCTGCTGCTGCAGGGCAGACCGCTGAGGCCGGTGGTAGGATTGTGCAGCGTGATAGTATAACCCCCAACGGGAGGGGTATGGCCTCAGGGCAGCCGACGTGGATGATGGGGGTAGCAGGAACCACTCGGAGACGGTACGGTGTAGTTCAGGGTCTTTACTGGTGACAAAGATAGACCCTCCCGGAGTACTGGCTAGCGATTGGGGCCTGGTCAGTCTTTGAGCAGATGGGATCTCCCCTGGCCAGGCGGAGTTGTAGGCCTCCCAAACTAACTGTACTCTTCTGGCTACCTTGCTAGAGGCGGGTATAAGTAGCCCACGTCCCTGAGTGTACCGTGTGGTGCTCACCCGTATGGCCGGTGACTCGGGTTTCTTGGCCAGAGGACCTGGAATCCCCTGTCTGATGGATTCTGCTGCTGGGTAGGAGTTAGTCCCCACAGCCTCGGACTCCGGGTCCGGTAAGAAATCTTCTCAGTCAGGGCGAGCTCTGCAGCTGCCAGCCCCTGACTCCTTGTAACACTGCTCCCACAGAGCTCCTGATGTTCTGTTCCTATATTTGCTTCTTTTCTCTGTCTCTACTTCTTCTCTACTCACTAACCCTGCCTCAGCCCTAGGTTTATATAGGGGAAGTTCTTCCCCTCCCAGGACTGGGCAGGAGGTGTGGCATGCATAGGATTCCTGACCAAGAGACCTCCCACCTGCTCTCAGACGTAATATCTCTATCACTGTGGCAACCAGACCCCTGGGGTGTCACATAAGCATGTTGTAAAACTGCCTTAACCTCTCTCTTGGACTGGCAAGTCTACCATTGGCTGGGCCCTCTTTCTCTGCTCCTGCCGGGGATCCTTCATCCGGGGATACTTCTTGAGCTGGCTCTTCTGCAGCACTTACAGGTACAACTTGCTGTGGAGGGTTTTCTGGTTGTTCATAGAATTGGAGTACTGGAATGATTACTGCACCTCCTATCTGAGGCCAATCAGCTGGGAAGTCTCCAAGGTCAGTGTGTATCACTGTTTCTTTAGGTTCTTCCTGGGTTGTGAGAGACACTTCTTCCTGAGTCTTTAGTAGATGTGGACACAATTTTAGATGGTCCCTGGACACTGTAGCGGATGTTCTTCCTCCATCACGACTGATTATACATGTCTTTTTGTTGTCAATTCTTGACGGTAACACAGTGTAGGGGTCTTTTTCCCACTGGTCATCAAGTTTGTGGTTGCGTCTTTTCCTTTTTAGTACTGTTTCACCTGGTGTGAAAGGTTCTGCTGGTGCGTTTTTGTTGTAGTGCATTTCCTGTTTTTCTCTCACCCGAGTAAGACTGTCCTTGACACAAGCTTGTACCCTTCTGTACTGCTCTTGTCTGGTCTTGTTCCAGTCATCAGTGGTCATATCACCTTCAGGTTCAACAACACCAAGCTCCAAATCCATGGGCAGCTTTCCTGGCCTTGCCCGCATGAGATATGCCGGAGTGCAATTGGTGGAACTGACTGGTATATGATTGTACAGATCCACTAGGTCTGGTAGTAGGTCTGGCCACTGGTTACTTTCCTCAAGTGGTATGGTCTTTAGCAGGTCGATGATGATGTTGTTCATCTTTTAGCAGAGACCCTTTGTTTGTGGGTGGTAAGGTGTAGTTCTTATCTTTTTACACCCGTAGAGATGGCAGAACTCCTTGAACAATACAGCCTCAAAGGCCGGGCCTTGGTCAGTCAGCACCTGCTCAGGGTAACCATGGGGTCTGCAGAAATACGCTTGAAATGTCTTTGCTGCTGTCTCTGCCGTCAGGTCTTTGACGGGGGCGACCACCAAGAAACGTGAGTAGTGATCTACCATGGTCAGAGCATAGGAGTACCCTGACCTAATGGGGGAGAGCTTGACATGGTCCAGGGCCACGATCTCCAGGGGCCGAGTCATCTTGATGGGCTGCAGGGGTGCCTTCTGGCTGCTGAAGTCTTTCCTTCTTAGGCCGCAGGGTCCACAGTCCCGGCACCACCTTTCAATGGAGCTGCGCATTCCTACCCAGTAGAATCGACATTTCAGCAGGGTCTCTAGCTTTTTCCAGCCAAAGTGCCCCACCTGATCGTGGTAAGCTTCCAATACCATCTGGATGTCTGTCTTAGGGACTACTATCTGCCATACCATCTCATGGGTTCTTGGATTAACGTACCTCCGGCACAGCTTCTCACGGTAGATAAACAGCCGGCTTCTCTCGTTCCACAGCTGCTTTGCTTGCAGAGACGCATCTTTCTCCAGGGAGGCACCTTCATGGGTTATCAGCTGTTTGATGCGGCTGACAACAGGGTCACTGTCCTGGGTCTCTTTCCAGCTGTGGTGAGGCAGGGGGTTTAACGTCTTTCCACGCTGCTTCCTGGAGGCTCGTTGCTCATGGATCATCCCACTCCGGTGAAAGGCAGGTAGCTCTATCTCTTCCAGGTCATCCACTTCTTCTTCTGTGTCTGACTGGTGAGGCATCCTAGACAGGGCATCGGCGTTGGCGTTCTTGCGGCCCGCCCGGTATTTGATTATAAATTGGTAGTTTGACAGCCGAGCCATCCATCGTTGTTCCAGAGCCCCCAACTTAGCTGTTTCAAGAGGGGTCAAGGGGTTGTTATCAGTAAAGACAGTGAACTTGCTGGAAGCCAGTTAGTGCTTGAATCTTTCAGTGATGGCCCAGATTAAGGCCGGGAACTCCAACTTGAAGCTGCTATAGTTCTCTGGGTTCCTCTCAGTGGGACGGAGCTTCCTGCTTGCGTATGCGATGACTTTCTCTTGCCCATTCTGCTTCTGACTTAAGACAGCGCCCAGGCCTTCGTTGCTGGCATCCGTATACAGCAGGAACGGTTGGCTGTAGTCAGGGTAGGCTAGGATCTCATCACCTGTCAGGATCTCCTTCATCTCCTGAAACGACTCTGCTTGCTCCTTACCCCAGTGGAATGGAGGGTTTTTGCCTTTGGGGGACTGCCCTACCAGGAGGTCTTGCAGAGGAGCTGCTTTCTTTGTGTAGTCCTTTATGAACCTCCGGTAGTATCCTACTAGTCCCAAGAAGTGACGCACCTCCGGACTGACAATGTGCCCCAGGTACTGTACCTTCCTCTTGAGCAGGTGGCACTTTGAGGGCTTCAACTTCATCCCGTACCGGGACAGTGACTCAAATACCTCTGCCAGGTGTTTCAAGTGGTCCTCGTACGTTCTGGAGTACACAATTACGTCATCCAGGTAAAGTAACGCAGTCTCGAAGTTGCGGTGTCCCAGGCAGCACTCCATCAATCTCTGGAATGTTCCGGGGGCATTGCAAAGTCCAAACGGCATGCTGTTGAACTCGCAGAGTCCCATCGGGGTGGTGAAGGCTGTCTTCTCCCGATCCTCCTCAGCCACAGCTACTTGCCAGTATCCACGAGTGAGGTCAAGGGAGGAAAAGTAATTTGCAGACTTTAAGGCAGCTAGGGACTCCTCTATGCATGGTAAAGGGTATGCATCCTTATGTGTAATGCGATTTACTTGACGGTAATCTACACACATTCTCATGCTCCCGTCCTTTTTCCTAACCAGCACTAGGGGGGCCGCCCAGGGACTACAACTATCCCTAATTACTCCCGCCTTCCTCATGTCATGCAGCATTTCTTTCGCCTTCTGGTAGTGAGCTGGGGGTATATGCCTATAGCGTTCTTTGATTGGGGAATGGTTGCCTGTGGGGATATGATGTTGAACCCCCTTAATCCTCCCGAAGTCTAGTGGATGTTTACTGAACACCTGCGAGTATTCTTGTACCACCCAGTGTACACCCTGTTTTTGATGGGCAGGAGTGGTGTCCGTCCCAACATGGAGCTGTTGACACCAATCCTCCACCTGGGTTGCAGGGTCATTATCCTCTACTTCATCTGGTGAGGTTAAGGACTCCGCCTCATGGATGCAGTTATTGTTGACAGCATGTAATTTGGCAACAGTGGCATAACGTGTGTAACATACCTGGCGGCGTCCTTGCATAGTGGTTCATCTCCCACTGTGCAAGAGCGCGCACTTGATCTCCTGTCCAGAATGTCTCTCTGGCTTCCCTCCATACTGTCTGTTTGTGTCTGTTTCTGCTGCTTAAGGGCGGCGCCCGATCACTTCCTGCATTTTGTACCTGCTGTGGGTCACACCCCTTGTGCGTCCTCAGCCTATTGCTGTCTGTCACCTGGTATATAACCCAGCTGCTCCAATCAATCCCTGCCTGAGCATAGTGTTTCATTCAGTGTGTGCTTGCACTCTGAAGGTGCCAGGTCCCGTTCTGTGTTCTCTTGTCTGCCTATCCTGGAGGCTGTATTTCCAGGCCTGTCTGAACACGCTCCTAGCCTGTTCCTCCTGCCTTCTAGGGGCCGATTACCTAGACCCGCTCCTGTATCTTGTCTGTCCTGTCTGAACACGCTCCTAGCCTGTTCCTCCCGCCTTCTAGGGGCCGATTACCTAGACCCGCTCCTGTATCTTGTCTGTCCTGTCTGAACACGCTCCTAGCCTGTTCCTCCCACCTTCTAGGGGCCATTTACCTAGACCCGCTCCTGTATCTTGTCTGTCCTGTCTGAACACGCTCCTTGCCTGTTCGTCCTGCCTCTCTGGGGGCCGTATTCCCAGACCCGCTCCTGTATTCCGCTGCAGTGTCGGTCTCCTCCGTACACTCAGTTCCAGTCTGAACTCTCTCCTATCCTTTACCTGTTTTGCCTCTATGTCCGTTCCCTTCCTTTTTCTGCAGAGTCTGAACTCGTACCTAACTCCTGCTTGTTGTCTCTGTACTCCCGTTTGTGAGTTTGTGGTCCACTCGCTACTTCACTGTGTAGCACCCCGAGGGCTCGGCTGCTACAGGGGTATTGCACCTCGAACCAGAGGTGTGGTATTCCACTCCCGGGTAAGGATGGAGTGTGGACTAGAACTCAGTTAGCTGCATGCACCACATACATCCCATTTCCGGGGGACAGATCAACGGTACTCCCACCAGATAGATGTGCAGGTACGACAGCGTCTGTCCCTGGCTGGAGTGGGAGGGGGGGAGGAATATCCCAGTGGTGCAGGAGCAGAGAGGGGAGGGACTCTGGGCATAGGAAGGAGCCCATTGGTGGCTAGTCACCTGGGCTCGGGTGTCAGAGGGAGTATAAAAGGTGGGCACCATCTTAGGAACAGAGGGAGAGTTCAGTCAGACAGAAGAAGAGGAGAAGAGTAGTGACAGGGAGCAGCAGCCCTGTCTGGGTGCTGCTCCTGAAGGGAGCAAGAGAGAGAAAGACAAGAGGAAAGGAACAAGGAACAAGGAAGGAATGGAACCTGGAGAAAGGCCCAGAGACATGAAGGAAGAGGGAACTCGAACACGCTAGGAGTCAGCGGGTGAAGGGTTGGCAGATCAGGGTACCGGATCCCGAACTGGTGGAGGCCACTTATCCTCAGCCAGGAACCGGAGGTCGTGGCCACGTCTTGGCGCAACCACTCACTACACTCACCACGAAGGCACGCCACATAGGGTCAGGGAAACCGGAGATAGGTTTCGCCACCAGAAGGCCCGAGGAAGCTGGACATGGGTGGGTCCCTAGTGGGGACGGCCAGAGAAAGGAACGGAGAAAGGAGTTCAAGGTCACACTCTGGAACTGCCTGGGGGTTGGTCGAGCCCCGTACCTGGTGGACGCAGCACGGCTCGGGTCGTCATCACCTGCAGGACTGACACTGATAACATCTGTGAGTAAAGCATTGAAAACTGCAATCAGTCTCTGTGTTCCATCGCACTACCAGCACTAAAGGTACCGGGACGCCCTTTCTATCACTCCCTTCACCCGCACCAGCTGCCCTGAGGCCATACCTCTCCCGTTGGGGGTTATACCACCATTGCTGCACACATACCACCGGCCTCAGCGGACTGTTCTGCAGCGGCGGCCTTGCGACCGCAAATCAACGGGTGGCGTAGTCGACACTTAAACAACATCTACAAAGACTGCCACACACTTAGTTTGACCACCCTGGGCACGGACCGGGTCCCCGCCACTCGGAGACTACTACCCCCATCGGATCCGGCTCCGGGTATTCCCCCGCGCACACGTGCGCCGCACTACAGCACTGGCCCAGGGGGCGCGTCAACTTTGGCGTAGTCGGCAGGATCCCGTGCCCGTAACCACCGGGTACTGCGTGCCTGAAAGAGAGACTTTTTACTTACCTGTGGTGAAGTTTCCCGCCGTCCGGAGTCGTTTCCCGCCATCCGGAGCCGATTCCCGCCATCCGACGCCATCTTCTGCCTTCTTCCCGCTATCCATGGAGTTTTCCCGCCATTGGGCGCCATCTTGAGGACGCCACGCGGGAAGAAGAGGGGTGTGGACTCCGAAAGCCCGCGAGAACTGAAGCCCCGCCTCACGTCCGGACGTTGCGTAAGGTCCTGGAAGGAGCCCAGTGACGCCGACGTCACAGGAGCGCGACGGAAGGTCCTCAACCCTGACTATCCACTGCGGAGCCGCGGCCTACGGAAGAGGATCATCGCCAGGTAGGCCACGGTCCACTAGGGGGGAGGGGGATGTCGGATACGGAGGAGAGCTTCACCGCCACAGCCGCCATACCAGATTGCAGAGCTGCTAGCGATGCTCCAGAAGGAAGAACCGGAGTACGCGCAGGCCGCGCTGGAAGAGCTGAACACGAGGATGATCTGGGCGCAACGAGACGTGCTCGCCGGGTGGAAGGAGGAGTTGACCCGGCGCACGCTGACCTGCCAACCGGAGGTGCAGCCACCATCCAGCACCGCGTCGATCCCGAGAGGCAGCAGAAGCGGACCGGAGGCCGGGGACGACGCCGCGGGGGAGGCCGCAACGACAAGTAAGGGGAACGCCGTTACTCCGGGCCCTGAGGCCGCGGACCTGCCCCTACCTCCCGCCGCGGGACCCGAAGCTCTGGGTGCCGCACCGCCCACCGTACCTCCACCACCAGTAGTCAGCCCTCCAGCAGCAAGCTCTGCAGCGGAGCCTCGCCCTGAACCGTGCTCCCCAACACCGGGCACGATCAGAAAGTCACCGGCCTGGTTAAAAGGCCGAGTGCCCGCGGGCGCTGCACCCCAGCCGGGGCCCCCAGTCGTGCCATCATTGGGGAAAGACCTGTATGAGCAGCACACCTGCCCGGATGGGACACCATTCGTCTGGCCGCCTGAGTACACCAACCCCCGCTCCAGGAAGAGTCATCCCGTAGGAGCAAGGGCCCCAGATGAACCGCTAATCCCAGCTCCGGAGCCCGTGGACCTCTCTTCACCCCACTGGAGGACGCCCAATTCGAGGGGGACCCCACTGGAGAAGACCTGATGGGGTTCACTCAGGAGACCCGGGCGGGCGCCGCCCGGCGCTATGAGACCTGCCGCCAACAACTGGCAACGTTTGAGCGGGAGCGGAGAGAGAGGAAAGTGAAGGAGGAGTGGCTCCACATTAAAAACGTGGAGCAGAAGACAAGGACCCGCCAAGACCCCCCCCGTACAGCTCACGGTCCCCGAGTCACCGGGACTGTTGTTAAGTTTCACATGGCATGTGGCTGGGGCATCATCTAAGACCCGAAGACCATAAGCCAGGTGTTTGTAAACAGGAGCGACGTAGAGTCCCACCTACCGGAGGGGCACAGTGGACGGGACCTGGTGCCTGGAGATACCGTCACCTATACCAGGCATAAGGGAGTGAAGGGGTGGTACGCCCTTCATGTCCACCGGGTCAAGGAAGAAGAGGAGCAATCGTACCAGGAGGAGGAGGAGAAAGAGGGCCCGGACGGGTCTGAACCTGAGGAAGAGAAAGGAGCGTGTGGAGCACACCGTTAATCGTAAACGGTAAAAGAGGAGATGTAAATAGTTACCCGACCGGGTATAAGGACTGTTGTGGGACTGTTTCCACTAAGAGTGTGGTCCCCGTTGGGACAGAAAGAGAACTGTTGCCTATTTTTGCCCTAATCCCTAACCTGACCGAGGACTGAGAGCGGTCATCCCTTCCCTCTACCTGGCCGAAGACTGAGAGCGGCCAGATCCCAAGAACCCGAGAATTCAAGAATGTTTTATTTGAGAATGCCTTAATGTGAAATTTGATATGATGCCAAAGTTTTACATAGTGTTTTTGTAAAAGAGTTCCGGTGGCATTAGCCAGCTGTTGAGAAAACCTCCCATAAAGGGATGGATGAAAGTTGATGTGTTTTATGTGTACGTACACTTTAAAAATTGTTTTTACTCTATTTCAGCCCGAGGACGTGCTGTGGTTTACCAGGGGGGAATGTAGCACCCCGAGGGCTCGGCTGCTACAGGGGTATTGCACCTCGAACCAGAGGTGTGGTATTCCACTCCCGGGTAAGGATGGAGTGTGGACTAGAACTCAGTTAGCTGCATGCACCACATACATCCCATTTCCGGGGGACAGATCAACGGTACTCCCACCAGATAGATGTGCAGGTACGACAGCGTCTGTCCCTGGCTGGAGTGGGAGGGGGGGAGGAATATCCCAGTGGTGCAGGAGCAGAGAGGGGAGGGACTCTGGGCATAGGAAGGAGCCCATTGGTGGCTAGTCACCTGGGCTCGGGTGTCAGAGGGAGTATAAAAGGTGGGCACCATCTTAGGAACAGAGGGAGAGTTCAGTCAGACAGAAGAAGAGGAGAAGAGTAGTGACAGGGAGCAGCAGCCCTGTCTGGGTGCTGCTCCTGAAGGGAGCAAGAGAGAGAAAGACAAGAGGAAAGGAACAAGGAACAAGGAAGGAATGGAACCTGGAGAAAGGCCCAGAGACATGAAGGAAGAGGGAACTCGAACACGCTAGGAGTCAGCGGGTGAAGGGTTGGCAGATCAGGGTACCGGATCCCGAACTGGTGGAGGCCACTTATCCTCAGCCAGGAACCGGAGGTCGTGGCCACGTCTTGGCGCGACCACTCACTACACTCAGCACGAAGGCACGCCACATAGGGTCAGGGAAACCGGAGATAGGTTTCGCCACCAGAAGGCCCGAGGAAGCTGGACATGGGTGGGTCCCTAGTGGGGACGGCCAGAGAAAGGAACGGAGAAAGGAGTTCAAGGTCACACTCTGGAACTGCCTGGGGGTTGGTCGAGCCCCGTACCTGGTGGACGCAGCACGGCTCGGGTCGTCATCACCTGCAGGACTGACACTGATAACATCTGAGTAAAGCATTGAAAACTGCAATCAGTCTCTGTGTTCCATCGCACTACCAGCACTAAAGGTACCGGGACGCCCTTTCTATCACTCCCTTCACCCGCACCAGCTGCCCTGAGGCCACACCTCTCCCGTTGGGGGTTATACCACCATTGCTGCACACATACCACCGGCCTCAGCGGACTGTTCTGCAGCGGCGGCCTTGTGACCGCAAATCAACGGGTGGCGTAGTCGACACTTAAACAACATCTACAAAGACTGCCACACACTTAGTTTGACCACCCTGGGCACGGACCGGGTCCCCGCCACTCGGAGACTACTACCCCCATCGGATCCGGCTCCGGGTATTCCCCCACGCACACGTGCGCCGCACTACAGCACTGGCCCAGGGGGCGCGTCAACTTTGGCGTAGTCGGCAGGATCTCGTGCCCGTAACCACCGGGTACTGCGTGCCTGAAAGAGAGACTTTTTACTTACCTGTGGTGAAGTTTCCCGCCGTCCGGAGTCGTTTCCCGCCATCCGGAGCCGATTCCCGCCATCCGACGCCATCTTCTGCCTTCTTCCCGCTATCCATGGAGTTTTCCCGCCATTGGGCGCCATCTTGAGGACGCCACGCGGGAAGAAGAGGGGTGTGGACTCCGAAAGCCCGCGAGAACTGAAGCCCCGCCTCACGTCCGGACGTTGCGTAAGGTCCTGGAAGGAGCCCAGTGACGCCGACGTCACAGGAGCGCGACGGAAGGTCCTCAACCCTGACTATCCACTGCGGAGCCGCGGCCTACGGAAGAGGATCATCGCCAGGTAGGCCACGGTCCACTAGGGGGGAGGGGGATGTCGGATACGGAGGAGAGCTTCACCGCCACAGCCGCCATACCAGATTGCAGAGCTGCTAGCGATGCTCCAGAAGGAAGAACCGGAGTACGCGCAGGCCGCTTTGGAAGAGCTGAACAGGAGGATGATCTGGGCGCAACGAGACGTGCTCGCCGGGTGGAAGGAGGAGTTGACCCGGTGCACGCTGACCTGCCAACCGGAGGTGCAGCCACCATCCAGCACCGCGTCGATCCCGAGAGGCAGCAGAAGCGGACCGGAGGCCGGGGACGACGCCGCGGGGGAGGCCGCAACGACAAGGGGAACGCCGTTACTCCGGGCCCTGAGGCCGCGGACCTGCCCCTACCTCCCGCCGCGGGACCCGAAGCTCTGGGTGCCGCACCGCCCACCGTACCTCCACCACCAGTAGTCAGCCCTCCAGCAGCAAGCTCTGCAGCGGAGCCTCGCCCTGAACCGTGCTCCCCAACACCGGGCACGATCAGAAAGTCACCGGCCTGGTTAAAAGGCCGAGTGCCCGCGGGCGCTGCACCCCAGCCGGGGCCCCCAGTCGTGCCATCATTGGGGAAAGACCTGTATGAGCAGCACACCTGCCCGGATGGGACACCATTCGTCTGGCCGCCTGAGTACACCAACCCCCGCTCCAGGAAGAGTCATCCCGTAGGAGCAAGGGCCCCAGATGAACCGCTAATCCCAGCTCCGGAGCCCGTGGACCTCTCTTCACCCCACTGGAGGACGCCCAATTCGAGGGGGACCCCACTGGAGAAGACCTGATGGGGTTCACTCAGGAGACCCGGGCGGGCGCCGCCCGGCGCTATGAGACCTGCCGCCAACAACTGGCAACGTTTGAGCGGGAGCGGAGAGAGAGGAAAGTGAAGGAGGAGTGGCTCCACATTAAAAACGTGGAGCAGAAGACAAGGACCCGCCAAGACCCCCCCCGTACAGCTCACGGTCCCCGAGTCACCGGGACTGTTGTTAAGTTTCACATGGCATGTGGCTGGGGCATCATCTAAGACCCGAAGACCATAAGCCAGGTGTTTGTAAACAGGAGCGACGTAGAGTCCCACCTACCGGAGGGGCACAGTGGACGGGACCTGGTGCCTGGAGATACCGTCACCTATACCAGGCATAAGGGAGTGAAGGGGTGGTACGCCCTTCATGTCCACCGGGTCAAGGAAGAAGAGGAGCAATCGTACCAGGAGGAGGAGGAGAAAGAGGGCCCGGACGGGTCTGAACCTGAGGAAGAGAAAGGAGCGTGTGGAGCACACCGTTAATCGTAAACGGTAAAAGAGGAGATGTAAATAGTTACCCGACCGGGTATAAGGACTGTTGTGGGACTGTTTCCACTAAGAGTGTGGTCCCCGTTGGGACAGAAAGAGAACTGTTGCCTATTTTTGCCCTAATCCCTAACCTGACCGAGGACTGAGAGCGGTCATCCCTTCCCTCTACCTGGCCGAAGACTGAGAGCGGCCAGATCCCAAGAACCCGAGAATTCAAGAATGTTTTATTTGAGAATGCCTTAATGTGAAATTTGATATGATGCCAAAGTTTTACATAGTGTTTTTGTAAAAGAGTTCCGGTGGCATTAGCCAGCTGTTGAGAAAACCTCCCATAAAGGGATGGATGAAAGTTGATGTGTTTTATGTGTACGTACACTTTAAAAATTGTTTTTACTCTATTTCAGCCCGAGGACGTGCTGTGGTTTACCAGGGGGGAATGTAGCACCCCGAGGGCTCGGCTGCTACAGGGGTATTGCACCTCGAACCAGAGGTGTGGTATTCCACTCCCGGGTAAGGATGGAGTGTGGACTAGAACTCAGTTAGCTGCATGCACCACATACATCCCATTTCCGGGGGACAGATCAACGGTACTCCCACCAGATAGATGTGCAGGTACGACAGCGTCTGTCCCTGGCTGGAGTGGGAGGGGGGGAGGAATATCCCAGTGGTGCAGGAGCAGAGAGGGGAGGGACTCTGGGCATAGGAAGGAGCCCATTGGTGGCTAGTCACCTGGGCTCGGGTGTCAGAGGGAGTATAAAAGGTGGGCACCATCTTAGGAACAGAGGGAGAGTTCAGTCAGACAGAAGAAGAGGAGAAGAGTAGTGACAGGGAGCAGCAGCCCTGTCTGGGTGCTGCTCCTGAAGGGAGCAAGAGAGAGAAAGACAAGAGGAAAGGAACAAGGAACAAGGAAGGAATGGAACCTGGAGAAAGGCCCAGAGACATGAAGGAAGAGGGAACTCGAACACGCTAGGAGTCAGCGGGTGAAGGGTTGGCAGATCAGGGTACCGGATCCCGAACTGGTGGAGGCCACTTATCCTCAGCCAGGAACCGGAGGTCGTGGCCACGTCTTGGCGCGACCACTCACTACACTCACCACGAAGGCACGCCACATAGGGTCAGGGAAACCGGAGATAGGTTTCGCCACCAGAAGGCCCGAGGAAGCTGGACATGGGTGGGTCCCTAGTGGGGACGGCCAGAGAAAGGAACGGAGAAAGGAGTTCAAGGTCACACTCTGGAACTGCCTGGGGGTTGGTCGAGCCCCGTACCTGGTGGACGCAGCACGGCTCGGGTCGTCATCACCTGCAGGACTGACACTGATAACATCTGTGAGTAAAGCATTGAAAACTGCAATCAGTCTCTGTGTTCCATCGCACTACCAGCACTAAAGGTACCGGGACGCCCTTTCTATCACTCCCTTCACCCGCACCAGCTGCCCTGAGGCCATACCTCTCCCGTTGGGGGTTATACCACCATTGCTGCACACATACCACCGGCCTCAGCGGACTGTTCTGCAGCGGCGGCCTTGCGACCGCAAATCAACGGGTGGCGTAGTCGACACTTAAACAACATCTACAAAGAGTGCCACACACTTAGTTTGACCACCCTGGGCACGGACCGGGTCCCCGCCACTCGGAGACTACTACCCCCATCGGATCCGGCTCCGGGTATTCCCGCGCGCACACGTGCGCCGCACTACAGCACTGGCCCAGGGGGCGCGTCAACTGCAAGTACCCTGTGGGTATCTGGCTCTGCCTTTCCCTTCCGGTCTGTTCCGTGTGAACAGAGCCCTGTCCCCCCTGCTCAGCCTAGCCTGCTCTGACTCCTTTGCTCACCGCTCCGGCGGTTCTAGCCTGCTCTGACTCCTTTGCTCACCGCTCCGGCGGTTCTAGCCTGCTCTGACTCCTTTGCTCACCGCTCCGGCGGTTCTAGCCTGCTCTGACTCCTCTGCTCACCGCTCCGGCGGTTCTAGCCTGCTCTGACTCCTTTGCTCACCGCTCCGGCGGTTCTAGCCTGCTCTGACTCCTTTGCTCGCTGCTCCGGCAGCCTTGCTCCGCTCTGACCCTTTTGCTCACTGCTCCGGCAGTCTCGCTCCGCTCTTATCCTTTTGCTCACTGCTCCGGCAGTCTTGCTCCTCTCTTGCTCACCGCTCCAGGCAGTCTCGTCCAGCTTTACTCTTGCTCACTGCTCTGGCAGTCTCGCTCAGCTCTGACCCTTTGCTCACCGCTCCTGGCGGCCTTGTCCTGCTCTACTCTTGCTCACCGCTCCAGGCGGTCTTGTCCTGCCCTGTTCTCGCTCACCTCTCTGGGCGGCCTCACTCTGCTGTGTTTGTCCGCCACATCTGTGGTTCTGTTCCTGAGTCCCAGTGTGTACTGGGTCCTATCCCGCCAGTGTCCCTACCTGCTAGTGCCTCCTTGTCTGCACTCTAGCTGTGCTTGCCTGTACCCCTCTGCCTGTATTGTTCCTGAGTCCCAGTGTGTACTGGGTCCTATCCCGCCTGTGTTCCTACCTGCTAGTGCCTCCCTGTCTGCACTCTAGCTGTGCTTGCCTGTACCCCCCTGCCTGCATACCCGCCTGCCTGCATGCCAGTCGTGCCTGCCTATACCCACCAGTCTGTGTGCCAGCCTAACCAGTCTGTTCCTGTATTCCCCTGTGTGGGTCAACAGCCGTGTCCGGGGTCTGTCCTGGAGTAGCACCTGGTCCCTCTGCTCGGTTCCTCCTTGGTGCACTGGCGTCGTATGCCGTCGTGCGACCCTGGTCGGATCGGGTGAATACCTAGTTACACCCCTCCAGGCAATCACTCTCCGGCACGGTCCAGTGGAATCACACGCACACGCCGCTCAGCCCGGGCGTGTGCATTACAGCATGCTCAGGCCATGGTTCCCGTTGAGCCCCACGGCCTTCGCTCTCTGAGAAGTTTTCCAGCGAATACATGCATTAAAATAAATAAATAAATTTTTTTTCCCTTTAGCTGAGCTCCAGGCGAATTACGCACCCGTCCAGATGGATCTATCTGCTCTCGTTCCTGCGGATCCGCTACGTTATTATGGGGATCCAAGACAAAGTCGTGCATTTGTGGAGCAATGCATGCTACACTTCAAGTTCTACCCTCTATGTTTTCCCACCGATCGGGTTAAAGTGGCATTCATTATGTCTTACCTGGCGGGTGATGCCTTGGAATGGATCAACCCCCTATATGAAACACAGGATCCGATCCTCCTGGACCTAATGGCCTTCCTGGTGGCCTTTCTAATGGTCTTCGATGATCCTAACCCGGAGGCTCCTGCTGAAGCTTCACTTCCCAATATCCCGGAGCAGCCCCAATGGGTAATGTGTGTGGGTAGCGCAATAGTCCTCCAGCCCAATGAGACTACTGCCCACCCAGAATCCTCACAGGGTGACTACGCTTTCCGGAATACTTCTCCCAACCTCAAGAGGCAGTCCAGACGTGCTAGACGTAGAGGCAAGCCGTCACGCCAGGGTCTGTCCTCCCTGAGACCTCCTGACCCCAACCTTGAAGTCCCTACTGAAGCTTCATCTTCCTGTATCCTGGAGAAGCCCCAACGGGTAATGTGCGTGGGTAGTGCACCAGTTCTCCTGCCCGAAGAGACTTCTGCCCATCCAGACTCCACACAGGAGAACTTCCTGCACCCGGCATCAGATGCTTCACCCACTTTAACCGGTGTGCAGGTCCAAGGATGCTCCAAAGCTGTGGTTACCTCTGAGTCTGTGCACCTCTACTACCTGGCGGAGGACCCCCTGTTGCCTCCTGAATCCCCCGGGATACCACTCGATGACAAATGGAGAGAGACTTCTCTACACCCGGTACTCGATACTTTGTCCGCTTCGTCCTGTGAGCCTGACAATGGGTACCCCAAAGTGGTAGTTACCCCCAAGTCTCTACACCCCTCCGACTAGGCGGAGGACCTCCAGTTGTCTCCTGAACCTTTCGGGGTGCTACCTGGTAGCGAAAGGACAGAGACTCTCCTATACTCTGTACCTGATACCTCGCTCGCTTCGTCCAGTGAGTCCAACCTAGTGTACTCCGAAGCAGAGGTTACTCCCGAGTCTCTACACCCCTCCGACCAGGCGGAGGACCTCCAGTTGTCTCCAGAACCCTTCGGGGTGCTACCTGGTAGCGAAAGGACAGAGACTCTCCTATACTCTGTACCTGATACCTCGCTCGCTTCGTCCAGTGAGTCCAACCTAGTGTACTCCGAAGCAGAGGTTACTCCCGAGTCTCTACACCCCTCCGACCAGGCGGAGGACCTCCAGTTGTCTCCAGAACCCTTCGGGGTGCTACCTGGTAGCGAAAGGACAGAGACTCTCCTATACTCTGTACCTGATACCTCGCTCGCTTCGTCCAGTGAGTCCAACCTAGTGTACTCCGAAGCAGAGGTTACTCCCGAGTCTCTACACCCCTCCGACCAGGCGGAGGACCTCCAGTTGTCTCCAGAACCCTTCGGGGTGCTACCTGGTAGCGAAAGGACAGAGACTCTCCTATACTCTGTACCTGATACCTCGCTCGCTTCGTCCACTGAGTCCAACCTAGTGTACTCCGAAGCAGTGGTTACTCCCGAGTCTCTACACCCCTCCGACCAGGCGGAGGACCTCCAGTTGTCTCCAGAACCCTTCAGGGTGCCACCTGAAAATATGTGGAGAGAGACTTCCTTGTGTGCTGTTCCTGGTACTCCACCCGTTTCGTCTGTTGCTAAGGGTGGCTGGATGGGAGGTAGCATCCTAGCTACCCAGAGGAGACCAGTTTTTCCGGTGGACAGTGGAAGTGATCTCTTCGAAGTGAAGAATTGGCCCTCGAATTCCCTGCGGAAGATTCTGGCAGGCCTGAAGAAGAGGGGGCGTAAGGGGGGGGGGGTACTGTAACATACCTGGCGGCGTCCTTGCATAGTGGTTCATCTCCCACTGTGCAAGAGCTCGCACTTGATCTCCTGTCCAGAATGTCTCTCTGGCTTCCCTCCATGCTGTCTGTTTGTGTCTGTTTCTGCTGCTTAAGGGCGGCGCCCGATCACTTCCTGCTTTTTGTACCTGCTGTGGGTCACACCCCTTGTGCGTCCTCAGCCTATTGCTGTCTGTCACCTGGTATATAGCTCAGCTGCTCCAATCAATCCCTGCCTGAGCATAGTGTTTCATTCAGTGTGTGCTTGCACTCTGAAGGTGCCAGGTCCCGTTCTGTGTTCTCTTGTCTGCCTATCCTGGAGGCTGTATTTCCAGGTCTGTCTGAACACGCTCCTAGCCTGTTCCTCCTGCCTTCTAGGGGCCGATTACCTAGACCCGCTCCTGTATCTTGTCTGTCCTGTCTGAACACGCTCCTAGCCTGTTCCTCCCGCCTTCTAGGGGCCGATTACCTAGACCCGCTCCTGTATCTTGTCTGTCCTGTCTGAACACGCTCCTAGCCTGTTCCTCCCGCCTTCTAGGGGCAGTTTACCTAGACCCGCTCCTGTATCTTGTCTGTCCTGTCTGAACACGCTCCTTGCCTGTTCGTCCTGCCTCTCTGGGGGCCGTATTCCCAGACCCGCTCCTGTATTCCGCTGCAGTGTCGGTCTCCTCCGTACACTCAGTTCCAGTCTGAACTCTCTCCTATCCTTTACCTGTTTTGCCTCTATGTCCGTTCCCTTCCTTTTTCTGCAGAGTCTGAACTCGTACCTAACTCCTGCTTGTTGTCACTGTACTTCCGTTTGTGAGTTTGTGGTCCACTCGCTACTTCACTGCAAGTACCCTGTGGGTATCTGGCTCTGCCTTTCCCTTCCTGTCTGTTCCGTGTGAACAGAGCCCTGTCCCCCCTGCTCAGCCTAGCCTGCTCTGACTCCTTTGCTCACCGCTCCGGTGGTTCTAGCCTGCTCTGACTCCTTTGCTCACCGCTCCGGCGGTTCTAGCCTGCTCTGACTCCTTTGCTCACCGCTCCGGCGGCTCTAGCCTGCTCTGACTCCTTTGCTCACCGCTCCGGCAGTTCTAGCCTGCTCTGACTCCTTTGCTCACCGCTCCGGCAGTTCTAGCCTGCTCTGACTCCTCTGCTCACCGCTCCGGCGGTTCTAGCCTGCTCTGACTCCTTTGCTCACCGCTCCGGCGGTTCTAGCCTGCTCTGACTCCTTTGCTTACCGCTCCGGCGGTTCTAGCCTGCTCTGACTCCTTTGCTCGCTGCTCCGGCAGCCTTGCTCCACTCTGACCCTTTTGCTCACTGCTCCGGCAGTCTCGCTCCGCTCTTATCCTTTTGCTCACTGCTCCGGCAGTCTTGCTCCTCTCTTGCTCACCGCTCCAGGCGGTCTCGTCCAGCTTTACTCTTGCTCACTGCTCCGGCAGTCTCGCTCAGCTCTGACCCTTTGCTCACCGCTCCTGGCGGCCTTGTCCTGCTCTACTCTTGCTCACCGCTCCAGGCGGTCTTGTCCTGCCCTGTTCTCGCTCACCTCTCTGGGCGGCCTCACTCTTCTGTGTTTGTCCGCCACATCTGTGGTTCTGTTCCTGAGTCCCAGTGTGTACTGGGTCCTATCCCGCCAGTGTCCCTACCTGCTAGTGCCTCCTTGTCTGCACTCTAGCTGTGCTTGCCTGTACCCCTCTGCCTGTATTGTTCCTGAGTCCCAGTGTGTACTGGGTCCTATCCCGCCTGTGTTCCTACCTGCTAGTGCCTCCCTGTCTGCACTCTAGCTGTGCTTGCCTGTACCCCCCTGCCTGCATACCCGCCTGCCTGCATACCAGTCGTGCCTGCCTATACCCACCAGTCAGTGCGCCAGCCTAACCAGTCTGTTCCTGTGTTCCCCTGTGTGGGTCAACAGCCGTGTCCGGGGTCTGTCCTGGAGTAGCACCTGGTCCCTCTGCTCGCTTCCTCCTTGGTGCACTGGCGTCGTATGCCGTCGTGCGACCCTGGTCGGATCGGGTGAATACCTAGTTACGCCCCTCCAGGCAATCACTCTCCGGCACGGTCCAGTGGAATCACACGCACACGCCGCTCAGCCCGGGCGTGTGCATTGCAACGTGGCAGTTTGACCTCGTCTTCCCCTAAGTTGAGAAGACTGACGGGCATCCTCCCATTGCGTACATCTACCACTCCCCTGGCGGTTAAGAGCGTGGGTCTATGTTCGGAGCAAAGGGGTTCTACTACCGCCTGGTAGCTCTGTCCTCTAAGACCTATGGCAGCTCTACACCAGATAAGCATTTCACTCATTGGGGAAATTACAATGGGTATGGGGTCGGTTACTCTCACGTTACCGATTTCACCGTCTATTAGCCTTACTTGCTGTTGATACATCAGGACGCGGATCTCCTTCTGTAGCACCCTCCTCTTTCCTGGTTTGGCAGTGTCAGCTATCTGTTGGAGTAAGAACACAACCTCTCCCAAACAGTTACCAACAATGTTAGTGCCAAGTACCATATATGGGTTGCTGTCATCAGGGTTAGTCTCCACTACAATTAGTCCCTGGTCCTTCAGCTCCACTCTCCCCACCTTTACAGTCACATTCTTAACCCCGAGTAGGTTAAGGGGGATTCCATTTGAGGCATATACAGACAAATTTGGAGCTGGCGGACGTAGATCGTCCATGGACCAGAACCTCTTGTAGAGGACTTCAGGCATGATGGTTACCTGAGATCCTGTGTATAGAAGGGCATGTGTCGGGATCCCGTCCAGTACAATAGACAGGAAAGGTCTTCCTCCGACGAACCTGTTGTACCAGTCTGATGGGCCTGGTGAGTCTACTCCTGGGTGTCGGCCCTCGGACCCAGGGTCTTCTCGTTTAAATTACACTTCTGGGCGAGGTGTCCAGTCTTGCGGCAGCGGTAGCAGGTCGGGTCTCTCGGTGGACGGCGCTGGTCACTGGTCCTCGAAGAGGGAGGTGTTGGCCTCCTCCTCCTTCGCATCCAGGGGACATCCTCAGGGCTATCGGCTAGCAGGATCTTCCCTCCTTCCTCGGGCTCGGTCCGCAGCTGCAGAGCACTCAGCACGGTGGTCAGAGTTTTGCTCAACTGACGCACCTCAGAGCGCAGACTGTCCAGTTCTTTACGGGATGTTGCTGGGACTTTAGCTTCAGCAGCCACTGGGGATAAGGTGTGTGTAGCAGGCACTGGAGTAGCCCCACCCTGGTAACGTTGGATGGCATTTGTTTCCAGGGGCTGCAGTCCTTTTATAGCCATTTCCATAAGATTGTCAAAGGTGGCAACCGGATGATCCAGGGACCACCAACGCACAGTCCTGCTCTCCTCTGGAGACTTCAGTCCCCGGACAAACTGTTCCTTCAGCATTTTGTTCTCATTCTCAACGCTGGTCGGACTAACCTGGTTCAGAGCCCGCAGGGCCCCTTGGAGACGCCAGGCGTAGTCCCGAACATTGTCCTCTGGTTGTTGGGAGCTGCTGTAGAACCTCATCCGGAGGTCCGCCTCAGTAAGGTCCTCAAATACAGTCTGTAGTTTTTGGAATATTGCGGACACTGACTCCTGGTCTGCGGCTCACCATGTTTCCACTTCCCGCTCAGCAGCACCGGTCAGTTGTCCTAATACAACGGCAGCTCTTTGTTTGCCGGTCATAGAGTACATGTCCAAAATACCACATATCTTCCGCTTGAATCCAGACAGGGTATCTGGTTTGCTGTTCTACTGGGGGAGCCACTTTGCTCCAGGAATGTACGGTAAACTCATAGGAATAACAGGTGTTACAGGCGCTGCTGGTGGAGCGGCGGCTTCTGCCTGCCCATTATCGGGTGCGGGCTGAACTTCAGGGACGCTGACCGGTAGGTCGGCATTCTGCTGTTCGACGGACATCTTAACGCCCCCCTAGTTAACCGTGGCCTACCTTCTGTTTTTTTTCTTCCGGTAGGCCGCAGCTCCGCAGGTGACTGTTATCTTCAGGACCTTGCGTCGCTTGCGTCCTACGTCAGAGCGTTCAGCGACGCTCCGTACAGGACCTGGCGCTTCTAGCTTTGACGTCAAGGCGTGGGGCGTGTCCGGGACTTCGCGCTCTTTTGCAGGTACGCCCCTTATTTTCCCGCAGTTACGCCCTTCTTCTCGCTCAGCGGCCCAACAATGGCGGCTATCTTCACCACAACTTTACGTACACAGTTCAAAATAAAGGCGCACAGTACCCGGTGGCAACGGGCAAAACACGGCGTCGTTGCAGCGGGCACGCAATCCTGTTTGTGACGCCAGAAGAGATGAGTAGCCCAGGGGATGGGGGATGACTCGGTTACCCGGGCCTTTAGCCTTAAGGAGGTCGCGGTGGTCGGCTCCCGGGCCCGTACTCTGGGGTCTCTCTTTAAAAAGGCGTTGATAGATATCAAGTTTATAAAAGTTTGTGACGCCACCTATGGTTTCTGATGATATTCACCAGCGCTGCGCAGTCCACTGAGGCCGGTGATAAGGCAGCTAGATGGTATGGCTCCCCACAGGTGGAGCTAGGCCTCAGGGCAGGGTATGGACGGGGTATGCAGGACGGAGAGACTCAGCCGAGTCTGAGCAAGAACAGGGACGGACACGAAAGTCACTTCAGTACCTTTTACTGATGGAAATTCAGGCACTCCCTGGAGCACTGTAGGGTGAAGGGTGTATGTCCGGATCCTCCCCAATGAGTGGGTTTTGGGCTTCCTGCTTCTTGACTCTGCGTAGTAAGTTTCTGACCTGCCTGGAGCTAGGCCTAACTTTGTCTCTGTCCTGTGCTGGCTGACCTTGTGGTAGGGCCTTCTCTTGGAGTGCACGCTCCCAACCTACGGGGCCTATGTGTCTCCTGGCTCTGGTACGTATCAGCACTTTAGCGATCCTGGGACCTGTAGTTCTCCAGGGATTCCGGTTTATCTTATTGGGTCATGGAGATCCCAGTAAGCTTCGGACCCGGTGTTCGGTAACTGCTTCTTCGGGGTGCGCTAGTTAAGCTCCTCTGCCCCCTATGAACTAACTCTCTCTACTCTTTCGCCTTCGGCCTACTCGGACCCTCATTAGGCTACTCACACTAAAGGCAGCGTGCCGCTCTTCACCGATCTTATGGCGCCGCCACACCGAAAGCTCACCTCACTGAGCTACACCGAGTCTTGATCTGGATAAGCTCCACTGCAGGATAGCAATTGCAGGAGCCGGAACAGGCTTTTGTCCTCTGAGGTAACTCTTCTCAGACTGCACTGGACTCACTGCTAAACCAGACTGAACTAGACTCTCACTTAGACTAACTGCTGCCTGGCTCCACCTTCCCTTTTATATCTCCCTAAAGGGCTCCCTCTACTGGTCTGAGGTGGAAGGTGGAGATGTGTGAATGGTTATGGGGGCCTCTTGTGGAGGAATCCTTCAATACACCCTTCTAGGATCTGTGATACCAAGCACAGCTGGGCTTCACACTCCTGATGAGGCTGAGTATTGTGTGTGGCCTCCACGTGCCTGTATGACCTCCCTACAATGCCTGGGCATGCTCCTGATGAGGCTAAGTATTGTGTGTGGCCTCCACGTGCCTGTATGACCTCCCTACAACGCCTGGAGATGCTCCTGATGAGGCTGAGTATTGTGTGTGGCCTCCACGTGCCTGTATGACCTCCCTACAACACCTGGGCATGCTCCTGATGAGACTGAGTATTGTGTGTGGCCTCCACGTGCCTGTATGACCTCCCTACAACGCCTGGGCATGCTCCTGATGAGGCTGAGTATTGTGTGTGGCCTCCACGTGCCTGTATGACCTCCCTACAACGCCTGGGTATGCTCCTGATGAGGCAGAGTATTGTGTGTGGCCTCCACGTGCCTGTATGACCTCCCTACAACGCCTGGACATGCTCCTGATGAGGCTGAGTATTGTGTGTGGCCTCCACGTGCCTGTATGGCCTCCCTACAACGCCTGGGCAAGCTCCTGATGAGGCTGAGTATTGTGTGTGGCCTCAACGTGCCTGTATGACCTCCCTATAACGCCTGGGCATGCTCCTGATGAGGCTGAGTATTGTTTGTGGCCTCCACGTGCCTGTATGACCTCCCTACAATGCCTGGGCATGCTCCTGATGAGGCTGAGTATTGTGTGTGGCCTCCACGTGCCTGCATGACCTCCCTACAACGCCTGGGCATGCTCCTGATGAGGCTCAGTATTGTGTGTGGCCTCCACGTGTCTGTATGACCTCTCTACAACACCTGGGCATGCTCCTGATGAGGCTGAGTATTGTGTGTGGCCTCCACGTGTCTGTATGACCTCCCTACAACGCCTGGGCATGCTTCAGATGAGGCTGAGTATTGTGTGTGGCCTCCACGTGTCTGTATGACCTCCCTACAACGCCTGGGCATGCTCCAGATGAGGCTCAGTATTGTGTGTGGCCTCCACATGCCTGTATGACCTCCCTACAACACCTGGGCATGCTCCTGATGAGGCTCAGTATTGTGTGTGGCCTCCATGTGCCTGTATGACCTCCCTACAACGCCTAGGCATGCTCCTGATGAGGCTGAGTATTGTGTGTGGCCTCCACGTGCCTGTATGACCTCCCTACAACGCCTTGGCATGCTCCTGATGAGGCTGAGTATTGTGTGTGGCCCCCACGTGCCTGTATGACCTTCCTACAACGCCTGGGCATGCTCCTGATGAGGCTGAGTATTGTGTATGGCCTCCACGTGCCTGTATGACCTCCCTACAATGCCTGGGCCCGCTCCTGATGAGGTTGAGTATTGTGTGTGGCCTCCACGTGCCTTTATGACCTCCCTACAACGCCTGGGCATGCTCCTGATGAGGCTGAGTAGTGTGTGTGGCCTCCACGTACCTGTATGACCTCCCTACAACGCCTGGGCATGCTCCTGATGAGGTTCAGCATTGTGTGTGGCCTCCACGTGCCTGTATGACCTCCCTACAACGCCTGGGCATGCTCCTGATGAGGCTCAGTATTGTGTGTGGCCTCCACGTGCCTGTATTACCTCCCTACAACGCCTGGTCATGCTCCTGATGAGGCTCAGTATTGTGTGTGGCCTCCATGTGCCTGTTTGACCTCCCTACAACGCCTGGGCATGCTCCTGATGAGGCTGAGTATTGTGTGTGGCCTCCACGTGCCTGTATGACCTCCCTACAATGCCTGGGCATGCTCCTGATGAGGCTGAGTATTGTGTGTGGACTCCACGTGCCTGTATGACCTCCCTACAACGCCTGGGCATGCTCCTGATGAGGCTCAGTATAGTGTGTGGCCTCCACGTGCCTGTATAACCTCCCTACAATGCCTGGGCATGCTCCTGATGAGGCTCAGTATTGTGTGTGGCCTCCACGTGCCTGTATGACCTCTCTACAATGCCTGGGCATGCTCCTGATGAGGCTGAGTATTGTGTGTGGCCTCCACGTGCCTGTATGACCTCCCTACAACGCCTGGGCATGCTCCTGATGAGGCTCGGTATTGTGTGTGGCCTCCACGTGCCTGTATGACCTCCCTACAACGCCTGGGCATGCTCCTGATGAGGCTCAGTATTGTGTGTGGCCTCCACGTGCCTGTATGACCTCCCTACAACGCCTGGGCATGCTCCTGATGAGGTTGCGGATGGTCTCCTGTGGGATCTCCTCCCAGACCTGGACTAAAGCATCCGCCAACTCCTGGACAGTCTGTGGAGCAACGTGACGTTGGTGGATGGAGCGAGACAGGATGTCCCAGATGTGCTCAATCGGATTCAGGTCTGGGGAACGGGCGGCCAGTCCATAGCTTCAATGCCTTCATCTTGCAGGAGCTGCTGACACACTCCAGCCACATGAGGTCTGGCATTGTCCTGCATTAGGAGGAACCCAGGGCCAACCGCACCAGCATATGGTCCCACAAGGGGTCTGAGGATCTCATCTCGGTACCTAATGGCAGTCAGGCTACCTCTGGCGAGCACATGGAGGGCTGTGCAGCCCTCCAAAGCCACCCCACACCATTACTGACCCACTGCCAAACCGGTCATCCTGAAGGATGTTGCAGGCAGCAGATCACTCTCCACGGCGTCTCCAGACTCTGTCACGTCTGTCACATGTGCTCAGTGTGAACCTGCTTTCATCTGTGAAGAGCACAGGGCGCCAGTGGCGACTTTGCCAATCCTGGAGTTCTGTGGCAAATGCCAAGCGTCCTGCACGGTGTTCGGCTGTGAGCACAACCCCCATCTGTGGACGTCGGGCCCTCATACCACCCTCATGGAGTCGGTTTCTAACCGTTTGTGCAGACACATGCACATTTGTGGGCTGCTGGAGGTCATTTTGCAGGGCTCTGGCAGTGCTCCTTCTGTTCCTCCTTGCACAAAGGCGGAGGTAGCGGTCCTGCTGCTGGGTTGTTGCCCTCCTACGGCCCCCTCCACGTCTCCTGGTGTACTGGCCTGTCTCCTGGTAGCACCTCCAGCCTCTGGACACTACTCTGACAGACACAGCAAACCTTCTTGCCACAGCTCGCATTGATGTGCCATCCTGGATGAGCTGCACTACCTGAGCAACTTCTGTGGATTGTAGAGTCCGTCTCATGCTACCACGAGTGTGAAAGCACAACCAACATTCAAAAGTGACCAAAACATCAGCCAGAAAGCATTGGTACTGAGATGTGGTCTGTGGTCCACACCTGCAGAACCACTCCTTTATTGAGGGGTCTTGATAATTGCCAATAATTTCCATCTATTGTCTATTCCATTTGCACAGCAGCATGTGAAATTGATTGTCAATCAGTGTTGCTTCCTAAGTGGACAGTTTGATTTCACAGAAGTTTCATTTACTTGGAGTTATATTCTGTTGTTTAAGTCTTCCCTTTATTTTTTTGAGCAGTGTGTATATATATATATGTTGTAAATAGACCCAGCTCTGAACATCTCACATAGCACTGTTCAACCCATCATTCCAAAATAGAATAAGACTGGCACAACCGCAAACCTACCAAGACATGGCTGTCCACCTAAACTGACATCCAAAGCATGGAGAGCACTAATAGAGAAGCAGCCAAGATGACCATGGTCACTTAGGAGGAGCTGTAGATCCACAGCTCAGGTGGGAGAGTCTGTCCACAGGATAACTATTAGTCATATACTCCACAAATCTGGCCTTCATGGAAGAGTGGCAAGAAGAAAGCCATTTTTGAAAGCCATAAGAAGTCCCATTTGCAGTTTGCATGAAACCATGTCGGAAAGACAGCGACCATGTGGAAGAAGGTGCTCTGGACAGATGAGACCAAAGGAAAACTTTTTGGGCTAAATACAAACGATATGTGTGGCGGAAAAACCAACACTGCACATTACCCTGAAAACACCATCCCCACTCTCACACATGGTGGTGGCAGAATCCTGCTTTGGGGAGGCTTTTCTCCAGCAGGGGCAGGGAAGCAGCTGCTCAAAGGTGATGGGAAGATGGATGGAGCTAAACACAGGACAATCCTGGAGGAAACTCTGAGACGCTGCAAAAGTCTTGAGACCGGGGTGTAGGTTCACCGTCCAGCAGGACAACGACCCTAAAGATCCTGCCAGAGATACAATGGAGGGTTTAGATCAGAGCAGATTCCTGAGTGTGAACGGCGCCGTCCAGAACCAAATCCCAGAGAATCTGTGACAAGACGCAAAAATCACCGATCACAGACGTCTCTATCGAATCACTGAGCGAGTGTGCAAAGAAGAAGGGGCAAAATGTCACCTCTAGATGTGCAAAGCTGGAGAGACAGACCCCAAAAGACTGCAGCAGAGAAAGGTGGGAGAGACAGACCCCAAAAGACTGCAGTGTAAAGTGGAAGAGACAGACCCCCTAAACACTGCAGCAAGAGAAAGGTGAAGAGACAGACCACAAAAGACTGCAGCAGAGAAAGGTGGTCCTACAAAGTATTGACTCAAGGGGGCTGAATATAAATGCATGGGTCCATGCAAAACAGACGAAGACATGTCCGTTTCTTTCTAGAAACAAGGGCCAACACAAGTCTTTTCTGAAAAAAACAAATCAAGGCAGCAAAGATTGAGGCAGAGAGAATCATTGCCAGAGAAAGTAAAAATAATCCCAAAATATTATTTAACTGCATAAATAGTAAAAAACTAAAAAATGATAGTGTTGGCCCCCTTAAAAATAGTCTGGGTGAAATGGTGGATGAGGAAAAAGCCAATGTGATAAATGAGTTTTTTTCATCAGTATTTACACAAGAAAATCGCATGACAGAAAACCTACAAAGCATCTTCTACGTCTGGAGGAAAGAAGGGTTAATCATAATCACAGACGCGGATTCTTTACTGTAAGAGCAGTGAGACTATGGAGCTCTCTGCCGCATGATGTGTAATGAGGGATTCACTACTAACATTTAAGAAGGGCCTGGATGCCTTTCCTGAAAAGTATAATATTACAGGTTATATATACTAGATTCCTTGATAGGGCGTTGATCCAGGGAACTAGTCTGATTGTCGTATGGAGTCGGGAAGGAATTTTTTCCCCAATGTGGAGCTTAGTGTTTGCCACATGGCTTTTTTTTGCCTTCCTCTGGATCAACATGTTCGGCTATGGGGTGAACTAGATGGACGTAGTCTTCATTCAACCTTAAAAACTATGTTACTGTGTTACTGTGTCTATGGGTCCATGAGAAACACGTACAGCACATGTGCCATCCGTCTGCTGGACACGTTTAACATAATTTAATTCTTTCTTTATCCATACTAGAAATACACGGATGGCACCAGGACTGACTTATCAGGTACCAGTTTTATACGGACGTGTGAAGTGGGTCTGAGTCTGTATACACCGGCAGAAACAAGCGCTTCTCACTAAATTAGAATATCATCAAAAAGTGAAGTTATTTCAGTTCTTCAATACAAACAGTGAAGCTCCTATATTATACAGTGGTGGCCAAAAGTATAGGCACCCCTGCAATTCTGTCAGATAATACTCAGTTTCTTCCTGAAAATGATTGCAATCACAAATTCTTTGGTCTTATTCTCTTCATTTAATTTGTCTTCAATGAAAAAAACACAAAAAGAATTGTCCTAAAGCCAAATTGGATATAATTCCACACCAAACCTAAAAAAAGGGGGTGGACAAAAGTATTGGCACCCTTTGAAAAATCCTGTGATGCTTCTCTAATTCGTGTAATTAACAGCACCTGTAACTTACCTGTGGCACCTAACAGGTGTTGGCAATAACTAAATCACACTTGCAGCCAGTTAACATGGATTAAAGTTGCCTCAACCTCTGTCCTGTGTCCTTGTGTGACCACATTGAGCATGGAGAAAAGAAAGAAGACCAAAGAACTGTCTTAGGACTTGAGAAACCAAATTGTGAGGAAGCATGAGCAATCTCAAGGCTACAAGTCCATCTCCAAAGACCTGAATGTTCCTGTGTCTTCCGTGCGCAGTGTCATCAAGAAGTGTAAAGCCCATGGAACTGTGGCTAACCTCCCTAGATGTGGACGGAAAAGAAAGATTGACGAGAGATTTCAACGCAAGATTGTGCGGATGGTGGATAAAGAACCTCGACTAACATCCAAACAAGTTCAAGCTGCCCTGCAGTCCGAGGGTACAACAGTGTCAACCCATACTATCCGTCGGCGTCTGAATGAAAAGTGACTGTATGGTAGGATACCCTGGAAGACCCCACTTCTTACCCCGAGACATAAAAAAGCCAGGCTGGAGTTTGCCAAAACTTACCTGAGAAAGACTAAAACGTTTTGGAAGAATGTTCTCTGGTCAGATGAGACAAAAGTAGAGCTTTTTGGGAAAAAGCATCAACATAGAGTGTACAGGATAAAAAAAGAGGCATTCAAAGAAAAGAACACGGTCCCTACAGTCAAACATGGCGGAGGTTCCCTGATGTTTTGGGGTTGCTTTGCTGCCTCTGGCACTGGACTGCTTGACCGTGTGCATGGCATTATGAAGTCTGAAGACTACCAACAAATTTTGCAGCATAATGTAGGGCCCAGTGTGAGAAAGCTGGGTCTCCCTCAGAGGTCATGGGTCTTCCAGCAGGACAATGACCCAAAACACACTTCCAAAAGCACTATAAAATGGTTTTAGAGAAAGCACTGGAGACTTCTAAGGTGGCCAGCAATGAGTCCAGACCTGAATCCCATAGAACACCTGTGGAGAGATCTCAAAATGGCAGTTTGGAGAAGGCACCCTTCAAATATCAGGGACCTGGAGCAGTTTGCCAAAGAAGAATGGTCTACAATTCCAGCAGAGCATTGTAAGAAACTCATTGATGATTACCGGAAGCGGTTGTTCCCAGTTATTTTGGCTAAAGGTTGTGCAACCAAGTATTAGGCTGAGGGTGCCAATACTTTTGTCCGGCCCATTTTTGGAGTTTTGTGTGAAATGATCAATGATTTGATTTTTGCTTCATTCTCTTTTGTGTTTTTTCCTTGCAAGCAAATTAAATGAAGATAACAAGACCAAAGAATTTGTGATTGCAATCATTTTCAGGAAGAAACTGAGCATTATCTGACAGAATTGCAGGGGTGCCAATACTTTTGGCCACCACTGTATAGAGTCATTACACACAGAGTGATCTATTTCACGTGGTTATTTCTAGTAATGCTTACAGCCAATGAGAACACAAAAGTCATTATCTCAGTAAATTAGAATACTTTATAACAACAGCTTGTCGTCCTACTGAAATGTCTGTTCAGTAAATGCCTCAATACTTGGTCGGCTCCTTGTGCATCAATTCCTGCATCAATGCGGCAATGTGGCATGGAGGGATCAGCCTGTGGCATGGAGGGATCAGCCTGTGGCATGGAGGGATCAGCCTGTAGCATGGAGGGATCAGCCTGTGGCATGGAGGGATCAGCCGGTGGCCCTGCTGAGGGGTTATGGAAGCCCAGGTGGCTTTGATAGGCGCCTTCAGCTCGTCTGCATTGTTGGGTCTGGGGTCTCTCATCTTCCTCTTGACAATACCCCATAGATTCTCTATAATAGATCCTCTATGGGGTTACGGTCAGGCGAGTTTGCGGCCAATCAAGCGCAGTGATACTGTTGTGTGTAAACCAGGTATTGGTACTTTAGGCCGTGTGGACAGGGGCCAAGTCCTGCTGGAGAATGACATTTCCATCTCCATAAAGCTTGTCGGCAGAGGGAAGCATGAAGGGCTGTAAAATGTCCTGGTAGACGGCGGCGCTGACTTTGGTCTTGATGAAACACAGTGGACCTCCACCAGCAGATGACATGGCCCCCAAACCATCACTGATTGTCGAGACTTCACACTAGACCTCCAGCAGCTTGGATTGTGGCCCCTCCACTCTTCCTCCAGACTCTGGGACCTTGTGGAGTGTGTCAATGACTGCCTTCTGGACATCTGTCAAGTCAACAGTCTTCCCCATGATTGAGGAGTCGACTGAAACAGACTAAGGGACCTTTTTAAACGCGTAGGAAGCCTTTGCAGGTGTTTTTTGTTAATGATTCTAATTTACTGAGATAATGACTTTTGTGTTTTCATTGGCTGTAAGCCATAATCATCAACATTAACAGAAATAAACACGTGAAATAGATCACTCTGCGTGTAATGACTCTATATAATAGATCACTCTGTGTGTAATGACTCTATATAATAGATCCCTCTGCGTGTAATGACTCTATATAATAGATCCCTCCGTGTGTAATGACTCTATATAATAGATCACTCTGTGTGTAATGACTCTATATAATAGATCCCTCTGCGTGTAATGACTCTATATAATAGATCGCTCTGTGTGTAATGGCTCTATATAATAGATCCCTCTGCGTGTAATGACTGTATATAATAGATCGCTCTGCGTGTAATGACTCTATATAATAGATCCCTCTGTGTGTAATGACTCTATATAATAGATCCCTCTGCGTGTAATGACTCTATATAATAGATCGCTCTGTGTGTAATGACTCTATATAATAGATCCCTCTGTGTGTAATGACTCTATATAATAGATCCCTCTGTGTGTAATGACTCTATATAATAGATCCCACTGTGTGTAATGACTCTATATAATAGATCCCTCTGTGTGTAATGACACTATATAATAGATCGCTCTGTGTGTAATGACTCTATATAATCGATCCCTCTGTGTGTAATGACTCTATATAATAGATCCCTCTGCGTGTAATGACTCTATATAATAGATCACTGTGTGTGTAATGACCCTATATAATAGATCGCTCTGTGTGTAATGACTCTATATAATAGATCCCTCCGTGTGTAATGACTCTATATGATAGATCCCTCCGTGTGAAATGACTGTATATAATAGATCCCTCTGTGTGTAATGACTCTATATGATAGATCCCTCTGTGTGTAATGACTCTATATGATAGATCCCTCCGCGTGTAATGACTCTATATGATAGATCGCTCTGCGTTTAATGACTCTATATAATAGATCCCTCTGCGTGTAATGACTCTATATGATAGATCCCTCTGTGTGTACTGACTCTATATGATAGATCCCTCTGTGTGTAATGACTCTATATGATAGATCCCTCTGTGTAATGACTCTATATAATAGATCCCTCTGTGTAATGACTCTATAAAATAGATCCCTCTGTGTGTAATGACTCTATATAATAGATCCCTCTGCATGTAGTGACTCTATATAACAGATCCCTCTGTGTGTAATGACTCTATATAATAGATCCCTCTGCGTGTAATGACTATATAATAGATCCCTCTGTGTGTAATGACTCTATATGATAGATCGCTCCGCTTGTAATGACTCTATATAATAGATCCCTCTGCGTGTAATGACTCTATATAATAGATCCCTCTGTGTGTAATGACTCTATATAATAGATCGCTCTGCATGTAATGACTCTATATAATAGATCGCTCTGTGTAATGACTCTATATAATAGATAGCTCTGTGTGTAATGACTCTATATGATAGATCGCTCCGCTTCTAATGACTCTATATAATAGATCCCTCCGTGTGTAATGACTCTATATAATAGATCGCTCTGTGTAATGACTCTATATAATAGATCCCTCTGTGTGTAATGACTCTATATAATAGATCCCTCTGTGTGTAATGACTCTATATAATAGATCCCTCTGTGTGTAATGACTCTATATAATAGATCGCTCTGTGTAATGACTCTATATAATAGATCGCTCTGTGTGTAATGACTCTATATGATAGATCGCTCCGCTTGTAATGACTCTATATAATAGATCCCTCTGCGTGTAATGACTCTATATAATAGATCCCTTTGTGTGTAATGACTCTATACAACAGATCTCTCTGTGTGTAATGGCTCTATATAATAGATCCCTCTGTGTGTAATGACTCTATATAATAGATCGCTCTGCGTGCAATGACTCTATATAATAGATCCCTCTGTGTGTAATGACTCTATATAATAGATCCCTCTGTGTGTAATGACTCTATATAGCAGATCCCTCTGTGTGTAATGACTCTATATGATAGATCGCTCCGCTTGTAATGACTATATAATAGATCCCTCTGCGTGTAATGACTCTATATAATAGATCGCTCTGTGTGTAATGACTCTATATAATAGATCCCTCTGTGTGTAATGACTCTATATAATAGATCGCTCTGTGTGTAATGACTCTATATAATAGATCCCTCTGTGTGTAATGACTCTATATAATAGATCCCTCTGTGTGTAATGACTCTATATAATAGATCGCTCTGTGTGTAATGACTCTATATAATAGATCCTTCTGTGTGTAATGACTCTATATAATAGATCCCTCTGTGTGTAATGACTCTATATAATAGATCGCTCAGTGTGTAATGGCTCTATATAATAGATCCCTCTGTGTGTAATGACTCTATATAATAGATCGCTCTGCGTGTAATGACTCTATATAATAGATCCCTCTGTGTGTAATGACTATATAATAGATCCCTCTGTGTGTAATGACTCTATATAATAGATCCCTCTGCGTGTAATGACTCTATATAATAGATCGCTCTGTGTGTATTGACTTTATATAATAGATCCCTCTGTGTGTAATGACTCAATATAATAGCTCCCTCTGTGTGTAATGACTCTATATAATAGATTCCACTGTGTGTAATGACTCTATATAATAGATCCCTCTGTGTGTAATGACCCTATATAATAGATCGCTCTTTGTGTAATGACTCTATATAATCGATCCCTCTGCGTGTAATGACTCTATATAATAGATCCCTCTGCGTGTAATGACTCTATATAATAGATCACTGTGTGTGTAATGACCCTATATAATAGATCGCTCTGTGTGTAATGACTCTATATAATAGATCCCTCCATGTGTAATGACCCTATATGATAGATCCCTCCGTGTGAAATGACTGTATATAATAGATCCCACTGTGTGTAATGACTCTATATGATAGATCCCTCTGTGTGTAATGACTCTATATGATAGATCCCTCCGCGTGTAATGACTCTATATGATAGATCGCTCTGCGTGTAATGACTCTATATAATAGATCCCTCTGCGTGTAATGACTCTATATGATAGATCCCTCTGTGTGTAATGACTCTATATGATAGATACCTCTGTGTGTAATGACTCTATATGATAGATCCCTCTGTGTAATGACTCTATATAATAGATCCCTCTGTGTGTAATGACTCTATATAATAGATCCCTCTGCGTGTAATGACTATAATAGATCCCTCTGTGTGTAATCACTCTATATAATAGATCCCTCTGTGTGTAATGACTATATAATAGATCCCTCTGTGTGTAATGACTCTATATGATAGATCGCTCCGCTTGTAATGACTCTATATAATAGATCCCTCTGCGTGTAATGACTCTATATAATAGATCCCTTTGTGTGTAATGACTCTATATAATAGATCCCTCCGTGTGTAATGACTCTATATAATAGATCGCTCTGTGTAATGACTCTATATAATAGATCCCTCTGTGTGTAATGACTCTATATAATAGATCCCTCTGTGTGTAATGACTCTATATAATAGATCCCTCTGTGTGTAATGACTCTATATAATAGATCGCTCTGTGTAATGACTCTATATAATAGATCGCTCTGTGTGTAATGACTCTATATGATAGATCGCTCCGCTTGTAATGACTCTATATAATAGATCCCTCTGCGTGTAATGACTCTATATAATAGATCCCTTTGTGTGTAATGACTCTATACAACAGATCTCTCTGTGTGTAATGGCTCTATATAATAGATCCCTCTGTGTGTAATGACTCTATATAATAGATCGCTCTGCGTGCAATGACTCTATATAATAGATCCCTCTGTGTGTAATGACTCTATATAATAGATCCCTCTGTGTGTAATGACTCTATATAGCAGATCCCTCTGTGTGTAATGACTCTATATGATAGATCGCTCCGCTTGTAATGACTATATAATAGATCCCTCTGCGTGTAATGACTCTATATAATAGATCGCTCTGTGTGTAATGACTCTATATAATAGATCCCTCTGTGTGTAATGACTCTATATAATAGATCGCTCTGTGTGTAATGACTCTATATAATAGATCCCTCTGTGTGTAATGACTCTATATAATAGATCCCTCTGTGTGTAATGACTCTATATAATAGATCGCTCTGTGTGTAATGACTCTATATAATAGATCCTTCTGTGTGTAATGACTCTATATAATAGATCCCTCTGTGTGTAATGACTCTATATAATAGATCGCTCTGTGTGTAATGGCTCTATATAATAGATCCCTCTGTGTGTAATGACTCTATATAATAGATCGCTCTGCGTGTAATGACTCTATATAATAGATCCCTCTGTGTGTAATGACTATATAATAGATCCCTCTGTGTGTAATGACTCTATATAATAGATCCCTCTGCGTGTAATGACTCTATATAATAGATCGCTCTGTGTGTATTGACTTTATATAATAGATCCCTCTGTGTGTAATGACTCTATATAATAGCTCCCTCTGTGTGTAATGACTCTATATAATAGATCCCACTGTGTGTAATGACTCTATATAATAGATCCCTCTGTGTGTAATGACCCTATATAATAGATCGCTCTTTGTGTAATGACTCTATATAATCGATCCCTCTGCGTGTAATGACTCTATATAATAGATCCCTCTGCGTGTAATGACTCTATATAATAGATCACTGTGTGTGTAATGACCCTATATAATAGATCGCTCTGTGTCTAATGACTCTATATAATAGATCCCTCCATGTGTAATGACCCTATATGATAGATCCCTCCGTGTGAAATGACTGTATATAATAGATCCCACTGTGTGTAATGACTCTATATGATAGATCCCTCTGTGTGTAATGACTCTATATGATAGATCCCTCCGCGTGTAATGACTCTATATGATAGATCGCTCTGCGTGTAATGACTCTATATAATAGATCCCTCTGCGTGTAATGACTCTATATGATAGATCCCTCTGTGTGTAATGACTCTATATGATAGATCCCTCTGTGTGTAATGACTCTATATAATAGATCCCTCTGTGTGTAATGACTCTATATAGCAGATCCCTCTGTGTGTAATGACTCTATATGATAGATCGCTCCGCTTGTAATGACTATATAATAGATCCCTCTGCGTGTAATGACTCTATATAATAGATCGCTCTGTGTGTAATGACTCTATATAATAGATCCCTCTGTGTGTAATGACTCTATATAATAGATCGCTCTGTGTGTAATGACTCTATATAATAGATCCCTCTGTGTGTAATGACTCTATATAATAGATCCCTCTGTGTGTAATGACTCTATATAATAGATCGCTCTGTGTGTAATGACTCTATATAATAGATCCTTCTGTGTGTAATGACTCTATATAATAGATCCCTCTGTGTGTAATGACTCTATATAATAGATCGCTCTGTGTGTAATGGCTCTATATAATAGATCCCTCTGTGTGTAATGACTCTATATAATAGATCGCTCTGCGTGTAATGACTCTATATAATAGATCCCTCTGTGTGTAATGACTATATAATAGATCCCTCTGTGTGTAATGACTCTATATAATAGATCCCTCTGCGTGTAATGACTCTATATAATAGATCGCTCTGTGTGTATTGACTTTATATAATAGATCCCTCTGTGTGTAATGACTCTATATAATAGCTCCCTCTGTGTGTAATGACTCTATATAATAGATCCCACTGTGTGTAATGACTCTATATAATAGATCCCTCTGTGTGTAATGACCCTATATAATAGATCGCTCTTTGTGTAATGACTCTATATAATCGATCCCTCTGCGTGTAATGACTCTATATAATAGATCCCTCTGCGTGTAATGACTCTATATAATAGATCACTGTGTGTGTAATGACCCTATATAATAGATCGCTCTGTGTCTAATGACTCTATATAATAGATCCCTCCATGTGTAATGACCCTATATGATAGATCCCTCCGTGTGAAATGACTGTATATAATAGATCCCACTGTGTGTAATGACTCTATATGATAGATCCCTCTGTGTGTAATGACTCTATATGATAGATCCCTCCGCGTGTAATGACTCTATATAATAGATCGCTCTGTGTGTAATGACTCTATATAATAGATCCCTCTGTGTGTAATGACTCTATATAATAGATCCCTCTGTGTGTAATGACTCTATATAATAGATCGCTCTGTGTGTAATGACTCTATATAATAGATCCTTCTGTGTGTAATGACTCTATATAATAGATCCCTCTGTGTGTAATGACTCTATATAATAGATCGCTCTGTGTGTAATGGCTCTATATAATAGATCCCTCTGTGTGTAATGACTCTATATAATAGATCGCTCTGCGTGTAATGACTCTATATAATAGATCCCTCTGTGTGTAATGACTATATAATAGATCCCTCTGTGTGTAATGACTCTATATAATAGATCCCTCTGCGTGTAATGACTCTATATAATAGATCGCTCTGTGTGTATTGACTTTATATAATAGATCCCTCTGTGTGTAATGACTCTATATAATAGCTCCCTCTGTGTGTAATGACTCTATATAATAGATCCCACTGTGTGTAATGACTCTATATAATAGATCCCTCTGTGTGTAATGACCCTATATAATAGATCGCTCTTTGTGTAATGACTCTATATAATCGATCCCTCTGCGTGTAATGACTCTATATAATAGATCCCTCTGCGTGTAATGACTCTATATAATAGATCACTGTGTGTGTAATGACCCTATATAATAGATCGCTCTGTGTCTAATGACTCTATATAATAGATCCCTCCATGTGTAATGACCCTATATGATAGATCCCTCCGTGTGAAATGACTGTATATAATAGATCCCACTGTGTGTAATGACTCTATATGATAGATCCCTCTGTGTGTAATGACTCTATATGATAGATCCCTCCGCGTGTAATGACTCTATATGATAGATCGCTCTGCGTGTAATGACTCTATATAATAGATCCCTCTGCGTATAATGACTCTATATGATAGATCCCTCTGTGTGTAATGACTCTATATGATAGATCCCTCTGTGTGTAATGACTCTATATGATAGATCCCTCTGTGTAATCACTCTATATAATAGATCCCTCTGTGTGTAATGACTCTATATAATAGATCCCTCTGCGTGTAATGACTATAATAGATCCCTCTGTGTGTAATGACTCTATATAATAGATCCCTCTGTGTGTAATGACTATATAATAGATCCCTCTGTGTGTAATGACTCTATATGATAGATCGCTCCGCTTGTAATGACTCTATATAATAGATCCCTCTGCGTGTAATGACTCTATATAATAGATCCCTTTGTGTGTAATGACTCTATATAATAGATCCCTCCGTGTGTAATGACTCTATATAATAGATCCCTCCATGTGTAATGACTCTATATAATAGATCGCTCTGTATGTAATGACTCTATATAATAGATCCCTCTGTGTGTAGTGACTCTATATAATAGATCCCTCTGCGTGTAATGACTCTATATAATAGACCGCTCTGTGTGTAATGACTCTATACAATAGATCCCTCTGTGTGTAATGACTCTATATAATAGATCGCTCTGCGTGTAATGACTCTATATAATAGATCACTCTGTGTGTAATGACCCTATATAATAGATCCCTCTGCGTGTAATGACTCTATATAATAGATCGCTCTGTGTGTAATGACTCTATATAATAGATCCCTCCGTGTGTAATGACTCTATATGATAGATCCCTCCGTGTGTAATGACTCTATATGATAGATCCCTCCGCGTGTAATGACTCTATATAATAGATCCCTCCGCGTGTAATGACTCTATATGATAGATCGCTCTGCGTGTAGTGACTCTATATAATAGATCCCTCTGCGTGTAATGACTCTATATGATAGATCCCTCTGTGTGTAATGACTCTATATGATAGATCCCTCTGTCTGTAATGACTATATATAATAGATCCCTCTGTGTGTAATGACTCTATATAATAGATCGCTCTGTGTGTAATGACTCTATATAATAGATCCCTCCGTGTGTAATGACTCTATATGATAGATCCCTCCGTGTGTAGTGACTCTATATGATAGATCCCTCCGCGTGTAATGACTCTATATAATAGATCCCTCCGCGTGTAATGACTCTATATGATAGATTGCTCTGCGTGTAATGACTCTATATAATAGATCCCTCTGCGTGTAATGACTCTATATGATAGATCCCTCCGTGTGTAATGACTCTATATGATAGATCCCTCTGTCTGTAATGACTATATATAATAGATCCCTCTGTGTGTAATGACTCTATATAATAGATCCCTCTGCGTGTAATGACTCTATATAATAGACCGCTCTGTGTGTAATGACTCTATACAATAGATCCCTCTGTGTGTAATGACTCTATATAATAGATCGCTCTGCGTGTAATGACTCTATATAATAGATCACTCTGTGTGTAATGACCCTATATAATAGATCCCTCTGCGTGTAATGACTCTATATAATAGATCGCTCTGTGTGTAATGACTCTATATAATAGATCCCTCCGTGTGTAATGACTCTATATGATAGATCCCTCCGTGTGTAATGACTCTATATGATAGATCCCTCCGCGTGTAATGACTCTATATAATAGATCCCTCCGCGTGTAATGACTCTATATGATAGATCGCTCTGCGTGTAGTGACTCTATATAATAGATCCCTCTGCGTGTAATGACTCTATATGATAGATCCCTCTGTGTGTAATGACTCTATATGATAGATCCCTCTGTCTGTAATGACTATATATAATAGATCCCTCTGTGTGTAATGACTCTATATAATAGATCGCTCTGTGTGTAATGACTCTATATAATAGATCCCTCCGTGTGTAATGACTCTATATGATAGATCCCTCCGTGTGTAGTGACTCTATATGATAGATCCCTCCGCGTGTAATGACTCTATATAATAGATCCCTCCGCGTGTAATGACTCTATATGATAGATTGCTCTGCGTGTAATGACTCTATATAATAGATCCCTCTGTGTGTAATGACTCTATATGATAGATCCCTCCGTGTGTAATGACTCTATATGATAGATCCCTCTGTCTGTAATGACTATATATAATAGATCCCTCTGTGTGTAATGACTCTATACAATAGATCCCTCTGTGTGTAATGACTCTATATAATAGATCGCTCTGCTTGTAATGACTCTATATAATAGATCACTCTGTGTGTAATGACCCTATATAATAGATCCCTCTGCGTGTAATGACCCTATATAATAGATCGCTCTGTGTGTAATGACTCTATATAATAGATCCCTCCGTGTGTAATGACTCTATATGATAGATCCCTCCGTGTGTAATGACTCTATATGATAGATCGCTCTGCGTGTAATGACTCTATATAATAGATCCATCTGCGTGTAATGACTCTATATGATAGATCCCTCCGCGTGTAATGACTCTATATGATAGATCGCTCTGCGTGTAATGACTCTATATAATAGATCCCTCTGCGTGTAATGACTCTATATGATAGATCCCTCTGTGTGTAATGACTCTATATGATAGATCCCTCTGTCTGTAATGACTATATATAATAGATCCCTCTGTGTGTAATGACTCTATACAATAGATCCCTCTGTGTGTAATGACTCTATATAATAGATCGCTCTGCGTGTAATGACTCTATATAATAGATCACTCTGTGTGTAATGACCCTATATAATAGATCCCTCTGTGTGTAATGACTCTATATAATAGATCGCTCTGTGTGTAATGACTCTATATAATAGATCCCTCCGTGTGTAATGCCTCTATATGATAGATCCCTCCGTGTGTAATGACTCTATATGATAGATCCCTCCGTGTGTAATGACTCTATATGATAGATCGCTCTGCGTGTAATGACTCTATATAATAGATCACTCTGTGTGTAATGACCCTATATAATAGATCCCTCTGTGTGTAATGACTCTATATAATAGATCGCTCTGTGTGTAATGACTCTATATAATAGATCCCTCCGTGTGTAATGACTCTATATAATAGATCCCTCCGTGTGTAATGACTCTATATGATAGATCCCTCCGTGTGTAATGACTCCATATGATAGATCGCTCTGCGTGTAATGACTCTATATAATAGATCCCTCTGCGTGTAATGACTCTATATGATAGATCCCTCCGCGTGTAATGACTCTATATGATAGATCGCTCTGCGTGTAATGACTCTATATAATAGATCCCTCTGCGTGTAATGACTCTATATGATAGATCCCTCTGTGTGTAATGACTCTATATGATAGATCCCTCTGTCTGTAATTATTATATATAATAGATCCCTCTGTGTGTAATGACTCTATACAATAGATCCCTCTGTGTGTAATGACTCTATATAATAGATCGCTCTGCGTGTAATGACTCTATATAATAGATCACTCTGTGTGTAATGACCCTATATAATAGATCCCTCTGTGTGTAATGACTCTATATAATAGATCGCTCTGTGTGTAATGACTCTATATAATAGATCCCTCCGTGTGTAATGACTCTATATGATAGATCCCTCCGTGTGTAATGACTCTATATGATAGATCCCTCCGTGTGTAATGACTCTATATGATAGATCGCTCTGCGTGTAATGACTCTATATAATAGATCCCTCTGCATGTAATGACTCTATATAATAGATCCCTCCGCGTGTAATGACTCTATATGATAGATCGCTCTGCGTGTAATGACTCTATATAATAGATCACTCTGTGTGTAATGACTCTATATAATAGATCCCTCTGTGTGTAATGATTCTATATAATAGATCCCTCTGTGTGTAATGACTCTATATGATAGATCGCTCTGCGTGTAATGACTCTATATAATAGATCCATCTGCGTGTAATGACTCTATATGATAGATCCCTCCGCGTGTAATGACTCTATATGATAGATCGCTCTGCGTGTAATGACTCTATATAATAGATCCCTCTGCGTGTAATGACTCTATATGATAGATCCCTCTGTGTGTAATGACTCTATATGATAGATCCCTCTGTCTGTAATGACTCTATATAATAGATCCCTCTGTGTGTAATGACTCTATATGATAGATCCCTCTGTGTGTAATGACTCTATATGATAGATCCCTCTGTCTGTAATGACTATATATAATAGATCCTGTCAGGCAAAAGGTATTTCTGCCCGAGTTTTTAAAAATGAGAGATGTTTTAAAAAAGGAAAAAAAAAAACCCCACCCCCTATCTGTTTGTAAGTGAAGACATAGAATTCACTTTTGCTTTCCCCCAAACCAGGAATTTTTATGACCCGCCATAAAACCTCAGTCCAGGGCAAGCGCTGGTACAAACCAGAATATCCCTCCAAAAATCCCATTGTTTAATTGTACAAACGTTTTATGCCAATTTTAATCACGCACAGGTCTGACAGAAACATCGGAACCACGTTTTTTGAATGCTCACCTTTTTCCCATTACAATAGTATAACTTGCATAACTGAGGAAGGACCGGGAACTGAGATAATGGATTCTGAGATTCTGAGCGTCATAGAGGTTTCATATTTAATATCTATCTTCATGAATATTGCTGACGGTCAAGATGATGTCTCCCTCTTGGATGTGGGACCCCCCCACACCAAGATATGGAATCTGAAGGATTTTTGGTCTTCTGCAGCTGGGTGGGCTCGCAAAGCCGAGCCCCCCTTGTAAGGTAAATAAGGGGTGTTCCCCAGAGGTTTGGCTGCTTACTAAAAAGCAAATCGGCCATTTTCAGGTCATTCCAACCAGGGACGCCGACGCATGCACTACACGCTGCGTGAAGGAATCAAGTCTAATTTCTGGGGAGCCGTCCCCCCCACAGAATCTGAGACCATCACCTTGTGAAGCAGGTTTTGCTATTACTTATCCCTTTTATTTTAATAACTGTTTATGCATATATGTAAATTGTCTCCTTTATAATATCTTGTATATATTTTGTAAACACTGCCCCCCTTTTGGGAGTAAATCATTAATTATTTACCAGTTTCTTTCTTCTTGTCCTATGTCGAGCAAACACGTTCCTCACCCGCTAATTCACGTTACCTACCAGGTACCCGATCCACCTGTTAAGCGATCGGTGGTGGCAGTATACCAGTATTTATGTGATATTGTGGTTTGAGGGTGGCTGGTCGGAGGAATATATACGTTCCTGGAAGGAACTGGTGGTATATATACGTCCTGTCACATCACGTGCCGCAATAGTCGACATAAATGAGAGCAGCGGCACCCGTGCTTATCCTCTGTCAATACCGTGTTTGACCAGCAGGATAAGGGGGCGCCAGAGAGCTGCAAGGTCTGACCCAAGAGTGGGTGTTGTTTTCATGACAAAGTGGTGGCAAGCGGTGGGATCATAGGACATTAGTGATCTGGTTTGAGCAATCATTCCTCTCACTAAAAACTTGCACAAAAGTTTTGAAGATCGAACTCAGTGTTTATTAAATCTGAGACAATACTGTATGTGTAGCAGTTACCCCTACCCTTCTTCGGTTTTTCTTTTCTATTTTTATTTTGGTGATCATGGTCATCGTTGGGGAGCTCTGGTACAGCCAGCAGAAAAAGGACACTCTTGCTGGAATATGTATAACCAAAGGCATTGACCCCCACGGCAAAAGCAAAGAACAAATGATTTCTGAACTGTTACAAGATGCTGCAGAGCCCGTCCGACAGCAGAGCCCTGATGAGGGGGCGGCCAGCCAAGGCCCGGATGGCGCTGCTCCCGGGGTCCAACCGGTGATTGCCAGCCATACCCGCAACCAGGGTAGTGTGGACCCCCACCTGCATATGGCCTTGGAGGAGCTCGCCACAGACAATCATGATGGACGACTGGAGCTGATCCTGAAATTCCAGGAGCGGGCTGAGCGACAAGCCCAAGCTGACCGAGAGGCTGCTGAGCGACAAGCCCAAGCTGACCGAGAGGCTGCTGAGCGACAGGCCCAAGCTGACCGACAACACCAGCTGGAGCTAGCCCGGATTCAGAAGGAGTCGCCCTCTACGCAGACCCGTGAGTCCAACAGTGCCAGCTGCTTTAAACCTCGTCCTGAGCACTTCCCTGTGATGGAAAAGGATGGGGACTTGGACACATTTCTGCGAGGCTTTGAAAAGGCCTGCAGGCAGTATCAGCTGCCCATCGACCAATGGGCAAGATATTTGACTCCAGGGCTCCGAGGAAAAGCTTTGGAGGTGTTTGCTTCCCTCCCTCGAGAGCAGGATGGAGACTATGAGGCCGTCAAGCAGGCCCTGATAAAAAAGTACCAGCTGACTCCGGAGGTTTACCGGAAAAAATTCAGAACCCTCCAACGTGGACCACAGGACACCTACCGTGATGTGGTAGACGGGCTCAGAACCAACTTTGAGCAGTGGATCAAAGGACTGTCAGCGACCACCTTTGAGCAGCTAAAGGACCTGATGGTGAAAGACCAGTTCCTGCATCTGTGTCCGACTGAGGTACGGCAGTTCGTGATGGATCGGGAGCCACCTGATGCCAATAAAGCAGCGCAGATCGCAGACACCTACGAGGCCAACCGGAGACCAGAGGTGCGGAAGCCGGTCGTCGCCAGCTGGAAAGGGGGTAAGCCATCAACCACCATCCCTGCCCCTGCCAGCCGACCTTCCGGAGGCCTTTTTCCCGTTGCCAAGGCCCTGCCTGCATCCGATGCCCGCAGGTGTTATTCCTGCAACCAGACTGGTCATCTCAGCGCCACTTGCCCAGAGAAGCAGAGGAAGAACCCCCCATCCAAGGCCCCAGGGCCTAATGCCTCAGTTCTTTTGGTGGGTGGGCCGGTTGGGAGGGCCTGTGAAAACTTTCAGTCTGTCAGGGTGGGGGACACTCTCACTGTAGGCCTCAAGGACACTGGGGCCGAACGAACCCTCATCCGACCCGAACTGGTGTCCCCTGAAGCGCTTATTCCAGGAAAGACCCTGACTGTCACTGGGATTGGGGGCGTCCGATGCCCCTTGCCCATGGCCCGGGTTTTTATTGATTGGGGTGCGGGGAGTGGGGTGAAGGAAGTGGGAGTATCCAAAAACCTACCTGCAAATGTTTTGTTGGGAACTGATTTGGGGAGGATGTTTGCTTATTATGTCCCTGACACCCCTCCCCGATCTGATATGGTTGGTAAGGTTAATGCTGATAATGTGAATGTCAATGCTTTACATGATGATGATGATGATGATGATGATGATGATGATGATAATGTTGTAGTATTGGAAGGTGCAGGAGAACTCAGCCATGTCACTCTGCGGGGTGATGTTGCTGAGGATCCCCTAGCAGGAGCAAATGTCAGTGCCAAGGGTAATGGGGAGAGGCACGAGGACCATGAAGCAGGTGGTGCTGTGCCAGTGACCAGTGTCACAACAGAAGGTGACCTGGCTGATGGTAGCTGCCGCATACGTAGCACTGTGCCTGAGGTAATGGAGGATGATGGAGAAGTAGTTCTCATGGCCTCTCAGGCTAATGAGACGGTGTTATTCCCCGGGGAGACGGCCTATATAGCCGCTGTTACCCGCAGTCAGAGTGCCCAGAATGCAAGTAACGCCCTGCCTTCTGGACCCTCCTCGGACAGAGGAATAACAGGATCAGGTATGGACCCAGAGCCGGTCCCAGAGGGTCCTAGTGAGGACGTGGCCTTAACCTCACTTCTGGCTTCCTCTAGCCAGGAGATTCAGGCAGCTCTGCACTCAGATGCTAGCCTGGAGACGTTAAGGAGCCTCGCTGAGAAGCCCACCTCCGAGTCTGATAAGGAGAGGGTATTCTGGGACCAAGGGAGGTTGTACCGGGAGACAGTTCCCTGTACACCCCAACAGGAGTGGCTGAGGGAAAGACAGCTGGTCGTCCCCTACCAATTCAGGGACGAGTTGTTGCGGATCGCCCATGAAATTCCACTCGCTGGACACTTGGGGGTTAGCAAAACCAAGGCCCGGCTGTCTCATCACTTTTATTGGCCCAAAATGAGGACAGATGTGGTGAACTACTGTCGCTCCTGTACCACGTGTCAAAGAGTGGGAAAGTCAGGGCCGGCCCCCAAAGCCCCCCTGATCTCTTTGCCAGTGATAGAGGAGCCTTTCCAGAGGATTGCTGTGGACATTGTGGGACCACTGGCCACACCCAGCAGCTCTGGAAAACGTTTCATCCTTACCGTGGTAGACTATGCTACCCGGTATCCGGAGGCAGTAGCCCTGTCCTCAATTAGGGCGGATAAGGTGGCGGACGCCCTCTTGGCCATCTTTTCGCGAGTAGGATTTCCCAGGGAGATGCTTACCGACCAGGGGACTCAGTTCATGTCACGCTTAATGGAGGCCCTATGTAAGAAAATGCAGGTGCAGCATTTGGTATCGAGTGCGTATCACCCACAGACCAATGGTTTGTGTGAGCGATTCAACGGTACCCTCAAACAGATGTTAAAAATGCTGGTTGAGACCCAGGGTCGCGACTGGGAGCGTTACCTCCCCCACCTGCTATTTGCTTACAGAGAGGTTCCACAGGCCTCGACGGGGTTCTCCCCCTTTGAGCTCCTGTATGGCAGGCGTGTCCGAGGACCCCTTGGGTTGATAAGGGAATTCTGGGAAGAAGAGCCGAGCTCCCCAGGAGTGTCCATCGTGGAGTATGTCATGCGCTTCCGTGACAAGATGCAGACCTTGACGCAGTTGGTGCATGACAACATGGCGCAAGCCCAGGCTGACCAGAAGCATTGGTACGACCAGAACGCCCGAGAACGGACCTACCAGGTGGGTCAGAAGGTGTGGGTGCTGGTCCCCGTACCAAAGGACAAGCTTCAGGCGGCCTGGGAAGGCCCGTACGTCATTCACCAACAGCTCAACCCGGTCACCTACGTGATCACACTTGACCACGAGCGGGGTAGGCGGAAGGCGTTTCACGTTAATATGATGAAGGCTCATCAAGAACGTGGAACCTGCGTCCTACCGGTCTGCAACCTGCCCGAGGATGGGGAGGATGACCCTCTCTTGGACATGCTCGCCCAAGCGAAGGCCAGCGGGTCCCTAGAGGATGTAGAGCTAAGCGACTTGCTATCCGCAGACCAGAGGTCTCAGATGCAAGCAGTGCTGAAACCCTTCCAAGCAGTGTTCACCAACCTGCCTGGCAGGACTGAAGTGGCGGTCCATGAAGTGGACACCGGGAATCATGCCCCACTCCGGCGGACAGCCTATCGAATCTCCGACGAGGTGCAGCATGTCATGCGCCAGGAGGTCGAGGAGATGCTGCAGTTGGGGGTGATTAAGCGGTCCAAGAGCGCGTGGGCCTCACCTGTAGTCCTGGTGCCTAAGAAGGACCGGACCACCCGGTTCTGTGTGGACTACAGGGGGCTCAACGTTATCACCGCCTCTGACGCACAACCCATGCCACGCATTGAGGAGCTGCTGGAGCGGTTAGCCAGCGCGAGCTATCTCTCCATTATGGATTTGAGTCGGGGATATTGGCAGATTCCCTTGAGCCCCGGGGCCCAGGAGAAGTCCGCCTTTATCACCCCCTTCGGATTGTATGAATCCACGGTCATGCCCTTCGGCATGAAAAATGCCCCTGCCACGTTCCAGCGAATGGTCAACCACCTGCTCCAGGGACTGGAGAGGTACGCAGTGGCGTACCTGGATGACATTGCCATCTTCAGTCCCACCTGGGAGGATCACCTCGAGCATCTGCAGCAGGTGCTCGGGCGCATTCACCAGGCGGGCTTGACCATCAAGCCGGGAAAGTGCCAGATGGGCATGAACGAGGTCCACTACCTGGGGCACCGGGTAGGTGGGGGTACTCTGAAGCCAGAGCCTGGGAAGGTGGACGCTATCGTGTCCTGGCCCACCCCCAGGACCAAGAAGCAGGTGCAGTCCTTCTTGGGCACCGCAGGGTACTATAGATGCTTTGTGCAGGACTATAGTAGCCTTGCGAAGCCCTTGACAGACCTCACCAGGAAGAGCCTACCCCATTCCGTCAAATGGACGGATGAATGCGAGGTGGCCTTTAGGGCTTTGAAGACTGCCCTGAGCAGCTCTCCTGTACTAAAGGCGGTCGACGGCACACGGCCACTCTTAGTACAGACCGACGCCAGTGAGTTTGGCCTCGGTGCTGTACTCAGCCAGGTCGACTCGGGGAACCAAGAACACCCCGTGTTGTACCTAAGCCGGAAACTGCTGCCAAGGGAAGTGGCCTATTCCACCATAGAGAAGGAGTGCCTGGCCATTGTATGGGCCCTCAACCGCTTACAGCCTTACTTGTACGGGCGCCCCTTCACTGTCGTGACTGACCACAACCCCCTGAGTTGGCTGCACACCATGTCAGGTGCCAACGGAAGGTTGTTACGCTGGAGCCTCACACTCCAGCAGTACGACTTTACCGTTCAACACCGCAAGGGCAGCGAGCATGGCAATGCCGATGGGTTGTCCCGGCGAGGGGAGCCTCCCGACATACGCTTGGAGGAGTACCAGAAGGTCCTACCTCCATAGCGCAGTCAAAAAGGGGGAGGTGTCAGGCAAAAGGTATTTCTGCCCGAGTTTTTAAAAATGAGAGATGTTTTAAAAAAGGAAAAAAAAAAACCCCACCCCCTATCTGTTTGTAAGTGAAGACATAGAATTCACTTTTGCTTTCCCCCAAACCAGGAATTTTTATGACCCGCCATAAAACCTCAGTCCAGGGCAAGCGCTGGTACAAACCAGAATATCCCTCCAAAAATCCCATTGTTTAATTGTACAAACGTTTTATGCCAATTTTAATCACGCACAGGTCTGACAGAAACATCGGAACCACGTTTTTTGAATGCTCACCTTTTTCCCATTACAATAGTATAACTTGCATAACTGAGGAAGGACCGGGAACTGAGATAATGGATTCTGAGATTCTGAGCGTCATAGAGGTTTCATATTTAATATCTATCTTCATGAATATTGCTGACGGTCAAGATGATGTCTCCCTCTTGGATGTGGGACCCCCCCACACCAAGATATGGAATCTGAAGGATTTTTGGTCTTCTGCAGCTGGGTGGGCTCGCAAAGCCGAGCCCCCCTTGTAAGGTAAATAAGGGGTGTTCCCCAGAGGTTTGGCTGCTTACTAAAAAGCAAATCGGCCATTTTCAGGTCATTCCAACCAGGGACGCCGACGCATGCACTACACGCTGCGTGAAGGAATCAAGTCTAATTTCTGGGGAGCCGTCCCCCCCACAGAATCTGAGACCATCACCTTGTGAAGCAGGTTTTGCTATTACTTATCCCTTTTATTTTAATAACTGTTTATGCATATATGTAAATTGTCTCCTTTATAATATCTTGTATATATTTTGTAAACACTGCCCCCCTTTTGGGAGTAAATCATTAATTATTTACCAGTTTCTTTCTTCTTGTCCTATGTCGAGCAAACACGTTCCTCACCCGCTAATTCACGTTACCTACCAGGTACCCGATCCACCTGTTAAGCGATCGGTGGTGGCAGTATACCAGTATTTATGTGATATTGTGGTTTGAGGGTGGCTGGTCGGAGGAATATATACGTTCCTGGAAGGAACTGGTGGTATATATACGTCCTGTCACATCACGTGCCGCAATAGTCGACATAAATGAGAGCAGCGGCACCCGTGCTTATCCTCTGTCAATACCGTGTTTGACCAGCAGGATAAGGGGGCGCCAGAGAGCTGCAAGGTCTGACCCAAGAGTGGGTGTTGTTTTCATGACAGATCCCTCTGTGTGTAATGACTCTATACAATAGATCCCTCTGTGTGTAATGACTCTGTATAATAGATCGCTCTGCGTGTAATGACTCTATATAATAGATCACTCTGTGTGTAATGACCCTATATAATAGATCCCTCTGTGTGTAATGACTCTATATAATAGATCGCTCTGTGTGTAATGACTCTATATAATAGATCCCTCCGTGTGTAATGACTCTATATGATAGACCCCTCCGTGTGTAATGACTCTATATGATAGATCCCTCCGTGTGTAATGACTCTATATGATAGATCGCTCTGCGTGTAATGACTCTATATAATAGATCACTCTGTGTGTAATGACCCTATATAATAGATCCCTCTGTGTGTAATGACTCTATATAATAGATCGCTCTGTGTGTAATGACTCTATATAATAGATCCCTCCGTGTGTAATGACTCTATATAATAGATCCCTCCGTGTGTAATGACTCTATATGATAGATCCCTCCGTGTGTAATGACTCCATATGATAGATCGCTCTGCGTGTAATGACTCTATATAATAGATCCCTCTGCGTGTAATGACTCTATATGATAGATCCCTCCGCGTGTAATGACTCTATATGATAGATCGCTCTGCGTGTAATGACTCTATATAATAGATCCCTCTGCGTGTAATGACTCTATATGATAGATCCCTCTGTGTGTAATGACTCTATATGATAGATCCCTCTGTCTGTAATTATTATATATAATAGATCCCTCTGTGTGTAATGACTCTATACAATAGATCCCTCTGTGTGTAATGACTCTATATAATAGATCGCTCTGCGTGTAATGACTCTATATAATAGATCACTCTGTGTGTAATGACCCTATATAATAGATCCCTCTGTGTGTAATGACTCTATATAATAGATCGCTCTGTGTGTAATGACTCTATATAATAGATCCCTCCGTGTGTAATGACTCTATATGATAGATCCCTCCGTGTGTAATGACTCTATATGATAGATCCCTCCGTGTGTAATGACTCTATATGATAGATCGCTCTGCGTGTAATGACTCTATATAATAGATCCCTCTGCATGTAATGACTCTATATAATAGATCCCTCCGCGTGTAATGACTCTATATGATAGATCGCTCTGCGTGTAATGACTCTATATAATAGATCACTCTGTGTGTAATGACTCTATATAATAGATCCCTCTGTGTGTAATGATTCTATATAATAGATCCCTCTGTGTGTAATGACTCTATATAATAGATCGCTCTGTGTGTAATGACTCTATATGATAGATCGCTCTGCGTGTAATGACTAGTGTTGAGCCACCCCCGTAGTGTTCGAGTTCGGTTCGGTTCGTCGAACACCCGTGTGTTCGTCGAACTGTTCGTTGAACACCTTCGAACACCGTTAAAACCAATGGCAGGCAAACAAAAACACATAGAAACACATAGAAAACACCTTCAAAGGTGTCCAAAAGCTGACAAACTGCTCAGAAGACACAACTAACACATGGAAAAGTGACAAGTACATATAGTCATGCGAAAATAAAAGAGGTGGAGGAGTAAAAGGAGGGGGAGACACAGATATAGGCATGTCATGCCCTTCTAAAATCCAAAAAGTGAGAAGCCGACACGGCCAGTCCGCTCCTGCCCGTGCCACCTCCGTGTCGCCGGGTTTGTGCCAGAGCCGCGGTGAACCCTGACGGCCAGCCCCCCTCTCCCAATACTGGTGCCTGTCCGCTGGTGGGTCGAGCGAGCCCCCCTGTGGTGGAGGCAGCTCTAAGCTTTTTAATTTAAATTGTCTCTCTAATTTGAATGAATACACTTTAAATCCATTTACAAGGATCTATTGGAGGGCAAGTCTCATGCCAGCAGCCGCGTAATTCCAGCTCCAGTAGCGTCCACTAAAGCTGCTGCAGTTAAAAAGCTTTTATAAGGATCGAGCTCGGCTGTCCACCGCAAGGCATCCTACTGCCAGTCCCAGCCCCTATGCCTTGGGGTGCCTCCTGATGCTCTTCACTAAGTATCCCATGGTCCCGAAGCATTTCCTTTGAAAAAATTAAGTGTCTAAACTACAGGTGGTGCAGCTTGCTTAACAGCCGGGATAATCCGCTTACTAGCAGACACTGCTACTAGGCACAAAGTATTTCCTGGGCTAGATGCAGTTAAAAATTTGTAATTAGATACTCTCGTTGGATGCTGAGAAAGCATTCCATAGAGTCTCCTGGCACGCCATATATGATTCTCTTAAAAAGCTTGGGGTAGGGGTCTAGGGGACCCTTTTATAGCCAAAATCACGGCCCTGTATCGCAATACGTCACCTAGGCTGAAGATAAATGGAACTGTAGCACCCTGAGGGCTCGGTTGCTAAGGACGTATTGCACCTCACCCAGAGGTGTGATATCTCACTCTCAGGTAAGGATGGAGTGTGGATCAGGACCCGACACCTGCATGCATTACACCACATTGCCGTGGGGCAGGGCGACCAATATGCCCCTGAGATGGGCACGACAGTCCCTGTCCCTGGCTGGAGTGGGGGGAGGGAACACTGAGGAAGGGGAACCCTGTAGTGCAGGAGCAGGGAGGAAGTAGTTCCTGGGTGCATTGAGAAGGGAGTATAAAAGGTGGGCACCATCTTAGTTCAGTGCAGAGAAGTCTGAGCAGAAGTGGCAGGGAGCAGGGGCTCTGCATGAGCTCTGCTCCGGAGGCGGGCCTAGTAACAGAGGCCCAGGCCTGGAAGAGGGAGAAGGAAGGAAGAGGAGCGGAGAAGGCTCCAGGAACGAGGAATGAAGGGATCCCAGGGGTGCGGACGGGCGAGTCGCCACCGCACGCCCGAATCCACCTGCGTGGAGGGGTCAGGCCAAAGGGGGAGACCGGTCCCCGAACTAGTGGAGGCAGGAAACGACCCTCAGCTAGAAACCGGAGGCTCTGACATTTTATGTGGCGCAGCCCCTCGCTACACCCGCTAGGAAGGCACCACATAGGGTCAGGGAAACTGGCGCCAAGTTTACCAAGAGGAGGCCCGAGGCAGCCGGACAGAAGTGTTGGTAAGAAAGGCCAGACAAAGGACACACAAAGGGGGTCCTGTGAAGTGCTCCAAAGTTATCTGGGAGTTGTCTGAGCCCCTCACCTGGTGAGCACAGTACGACGTGGGCAGCCGTTACCTGCAGACGTGGTCTGGATAATAAGAACTGTGAGTAAAGGCCCTGAACTGCATCACTGACTCCGTGTCGTTACTGCTGCTGCCCTGCACCATCACCCCCATCCTCCGCATACACTGCCCTGAGGCTATACTCCTCCCGTGGGGAGTTATGCTACGCTCTGCTGCACCCACAACACCAGCCTCAGTGGTCTGCCCTGTAGCGGCGGTTCACTCTGACCGCAATCCACGGGTGGCGTAGTCAGACATTTAAACATGAAAACCACATAAATAGTTCCGCCACTGGTTTGACCGCCCTGAGCCACGGAACTGGGTCGCCGCCACGAAGACTACAACCACCAGCATCCACCAAAAAGGGTCCGGCTCCGGGTGTCCCAAGGCCCAGGGGGTGCGTCAGAACATTTTCATCACCTTTCACAATCACCAATGGGACAAGGCAGTGATGTCCTCTGTCCCCTCTCTTATACATCCTAGTGACGGAGCACCTGCTCTCATCAATTCGCCATAACCCCAATATTAGGTGGATTGAGGTGGGAGGCACCGAGTACAAGTGCTCTCTATTTGCTGATGATGTCCTAGTATATATCACTCAATCACATATATCCATCCATGCTGTTATGGCTGAAATAGATCACTTTGTTACATGGTAAAATTTTAAAATCAATGCAGCGAAGTCTGAGGCCCTCGATGTCTCCCTCCCCAAATCCATATAGGATTCCATCCAGTCCAACTTTCCCTTTGCCTGGCCCTCACAGGGTATCAAATACTTAGGAATTCCTATTCATAGAGACCTCTCCCATCTATGTTATCTTAATTTTGGGCCCTTTATTGAACAACTCCATACAGACCACGGTTGGCAAGTTAGAACTGTAAGATTCACTACGTGAACCACTGGTGTTTTGTGGAAAAGCACATGTACACTGCGTTCCAAATTATTATACAAAAAGTGTTTAGGAGTGATAAGGGAAGAATTTGTTTGTTTGTCAGTTAAACTCATTGATGGTGATGTGTGTCAGGGCTCTTTATATCACTGTAAGCAATTGCAGACACCTGTGCTAATTAGTTTGGCAGGTGTTTCCAATGAAAGGCAAGACTACTTAAGAAGGCTGTCCCACATTATTAAGCAGCCTACATTTTCTGCCAAAATGGGAAAGAAAAAGGATGTGTCGGCTGCTGAGAAGCAACAAATTGTGGAGTGTTTAGGTCAAGGCATGACTACAATCAACATTGTGCGATGATCAGGATGAAGTGTCCTGGCAATCAAGAAGTATGTAGCTGATTCACAGTACACACGTGTGCGTGCTGATAAGGGCAAATTGAGGACTCTTTCCTACAGGCAATTACGTCAGGTTGAAAGAGCAGCGGCAAAAAAGCCTTGTCATAGCAGCAGACAAGTTTTTGAAGCTGCTTGTGCCTCCAACGTCCCCCGAACAACAAGATGCAGGGTCCTTCAGAGGTTTGCAGCTGTGCATGCGCCATCCTGTCGACCTCCTCTATCCACTTCACACAAGCAGAAACGGCTCCAGTGGGCCAAACATTACATGAAGACTGATTTCAAAACTGTTTTGTTCACGGATGAGTGCCGTGCAGAGCTCGATGGTCCAGATGGATGGAGTGGAGGATGGCTGGTTGATGGACACCCCACGCAAACACGGCTACAGCGCCAACAAGGAGGAGGTGGAGTAATGTTTTGGGCTGGAATCATGGGGAGAGAGATTGTCGGCCCCTTTAGGATCCCTGAAGGCGCTAAAGATGAACTCCATAATGTATGTGGATTTTCTCAAACAGCACTTCCTGCCATGGTTCAAGAAGAAGAACCGTGTATTTCACAGCAAGATCATTTTTCTGCATGATAATGCACCATCTCATGCTGCACATAAAACATCTGCATCTCTGGCTGATATGGGCATAAAAGGGGACAAACTTATGGTGTGACCCCCATGCTCCCCTGACCTCTACCCCATTCAGAACCTTTGGAGCATCATTAAAAGGAGTGTCTATGATGGCGGGAGGCAGTTCACATCTAAGCAACAGCTCTGGGAGGGTATTCTGTCCTCATGCAAAACAATTGAAGCAGAAACCATCCAAAACCTGACAAATTCAATGGACGAGAGAGTTCAGAAGCTCCTTTCGAACAAGGGGTCCTATGTGAAAATGTAACATCACCTAGAATAAAGTTTTGAGTTGAAAACTGTTTGATTTCAGTTTCTAACAACCTGCTAATGCTTATAATTTCAAAAATGACCATTTTTTTGGTCTTTATTAAAATGAAAAGGTTGATCGAAAAGTTTGGGGGATCTAAGAGTGTGGCAACCCAGTAGTCATGATTACTTCGAATTCTGACAATATGAGGGTCATGCTGCAGGTAGTGCAGCAAGAAGGCACTTATGTGCCTTGCGCATCTCGGAGCCCCAAAATTATTTTCCGGGCTAGATGCAGCTAAAAATTATTTTTAATTTTAAATCTGGTGAAGCTTTAGTATAGATGGCCTAATAGGATCAGTGCTGCACACTGCTACAAAGCCCAAATTATTTTCCAGTCAAGATACAGATAAACATGATTAGTAATTTGAAAGCTTAAAATGGTTGGTAGGGTGATTTTAACCAATCATCAAGCTTTTACTCTCCCCAGGATGACACAGGGGTAGAAAAGTCGTTTCGGATCCATGATTTGTTCATCTTTATGAACGTGAGTCTGTCTACATTATCAGTGGAGAGCCGCGTGCGCTTATCTGTCAGCACACCACCAGCAGCGCTGAACACACGTTCAGACAGAACGCTGGCTGCAGGGCATGACAAGATGTCCAAGGCGTAAGTGGCTAGCTCCGGCCATTTATCCAGATTGGAAGCCCAAAAAGAGCAAGGGTCCAGTGACACAGTCGTGGCTTCAATGTTTACTTGGAGATACTCCTGTACCATCGTCTCTAGGCGTTGACTATGTGTCAGACTTCTTGTCTCCTGTGGCCTTGCAAAGGATGGGCTAAAAAAGTGGTGAAATGATTCCGCAAAATTGATGTTACCAGCAGATACTGTGGTTCTGTTACGGTTTGAGTGCTGAACACTTGACAGTCCCACGGTTTGCAAGTTAGAACTGTGAGATTCACTACGTGCACCACTGGTATTTTGTGGAAAAGCACATGTAAGATTCTGCAACAGTCTCTGCTGATACTCCTGCATGCGTGCATCCCTTTCTATGGCAGGAATAATTTCTGCAAATTTACTTTTGTACCGGGGATCTAACAGTGTGGCAACCCAGTAGTCAGGATTATTTCTAATTCTCACAATTCGAGGGTCATGTTGCAGGTAGTGCAGCAAGAAGGCACTCATGTGTGTTGCGCATCCAGGAGCACCAAGTCCCTGTTGTGTTGGTGGCGAGGTAACAATCATGCTTCCTTCCTCTGTCCTCTCCCCCCAACCTCGCACAACAGAAATGTGATCAAGGTCTCCCTCATCTGATGAGTCTTCCATCAGTTCGTCCTCCACTTCTTCCTGGGCTCCTGCACCTTCCTCACTAGTTTGGCTGCTACCATGCGCCCTGGTAAAACCATCTCCCCCACCCTCACATGCCTGCCGCCTTGGTGCTGCCGACCGTCTGGACCTTGCAGATGTTAGCCCTTCCGCATACAACTCCTCCTCCTCTACTTCCTCCACCTCCTCTTGTGCCACCACCTGACTCCGAATTCTGTTTAACATGTGCTCCAGCATGTAAATCACCGGAATAGTCATGCTGATAATGGCATCGTCAGCACTAAACATCTTCGTCGCCATTTCAAAACTGTGCAGAAGGGTGCATAGGTCCCTGATCTGAGACCACTCCTCCAGCGTGATTTGCCCCACCTCTGAATCTCGTTGGCCCAGGCTATACGTCAGAACGTATTGCACCAGGGCTTGTCGGTGCTGCCACAGTCGCTGCAACATGTGCAGAGTTGAATTCCACCGGGTAGGCACATCGCATTTTAGCCGGTGAAGTGGCAGGCCCAACGACTTCTGTAGAGATGTAAGTCGCTGAGCTGCGGGATGCGAACGGCGGAAGTGAGCACACAGCGACCGTGCCCTCTGCAGAAGGCCATCTAGTCTGGGATAGTGGGCTAAAAATTGCTGGACAACCAGGTTCAACACGTGAGCCATACAAGGCACGTGTGTGACATTGCCCCGGCGAAGGGCCGCACCCAGGTTTGCAGCATTGTCGCACACGGCCTTCCCTGGTTTCAGGTCCAGTGGAGACAACCATTCATGAAATTGGTTCTCCAGAGCTGACCACAACTCCTCAGCTGTGTGACTCACATTTCCCAGACATTTCAATGTAAAAACCGCCTGATGACGTTGAGCCCTACTGCCAGCATAGTAAGGAGGTGTGCAGGATCCCTTCTGCGCAGTTAGAAAGCTTGTGGCATGACCAGACAGGCTTTGGGTGCAGGTGGAAGACCGAGAGGAGGTTGAGGAGGCAGAAGCAGTGGAGGAAAAATGACATAAAGAGGATTGACGCACAACTCGTGGGGACGGCAAGACTTGGACAGCAGCCCCTTGTCCTGCTGTCACCATAGTTACCCAGTGCCCAGTCAGCGACATGTAACGCCCCTGTCCATGCCTACTCGTCCAAGTGTCTGTGGTGAAATGCACCCTGTCACACACAGAGTTTCTCAAAGAAGCGGTGATGTTGTGTGCGACATGCTGGTGGAGCGCAGGCACACCTTTCTTTGAGAAGTAGTGCCGACTGGGCATCTGGTACTGGGGCACTGCGACGGACATAAGGTCTCGAAAATCCTCTGTGTCCACCAGGCGGAAAGGCAGCATTTCTGTAGCCAAGAGCTTGCAGATGGTGAAATTCAACCTCTTAGCTTTCTCATGGCTAGGAGGAAATGGTCTTTTACTTGTCCACATCTGAGGGACCGAGGGCTGGCTATTGTGCTTAGACGGGGTTGATAAGGGTGTCCCCGGCAAACTGCCGGTCTGTGAGGAAGATGCAGGCGGACATGTTAGGTTGCCTTGATCCAAAGGTGGTGCTATCGATGTCGGACAGCGCTCAACACCAGCTGGTGTTACCACCTCCAAAGAAAATGATGACCTGCCAATCACGCTGGCTGTTGCGGGTAAAGAGGTGGCAGGTCTGCGCCCCAAAACAGGTGTGACTGCTGTCCCCCCAGTCACAGAGGATGAAGAGGCCGTGGATGCACAAGATATGGCAGACGGTGATTGGCCCGGCCGGCTAGGCCGCATTGTAGCACACTGAGCTTCCCACTGCAACTTATGCTTCATGTCCATGTGCCGGTTCATGCATGAAGTACTCAAACTATGTATTTTTTGGCCTCTACTTAGCTTTTGCTGACAAATGTTACAGATAACACGAGTTGGGTCATCTTTATCGATCTGAAAAAATGCCCAGGCTATGCAAGGCTTAGCACCCATGCGACCTGAAGAGCCACCACGACTTGTGGTGAGAGGCAGAGTTGTGTTTGAGGATGCAGTTGTTGACGTGCTTCCAGTACTACGTCTCTGTCCAGGAAGGCGCAACCTGACCTCGTCGTCACTAGCATCTTCCTCCACCTCCTCTGCTGACCTCATCTCTTGGCTGACTGTGGGTTGACAGTAAGTGGGATCTCCGACCTCATCATCATCACCCTGTGCGTTATCACACCCGTCGTCCTCAGAGCCAACCTGTTCCTGCCCTGACAAAAAACTAAAGTTGTCGCTCCAATCAGGTATTTGAGTCTTATCATCGTCTTCCTCATTGTCTCCACCAACAGGAGTTACAGTTTGGGAATGAGGGTCTACATTATGGTCAGAACCTTCTGCGTCTGGTCCTGGATCCGACTCATAAAGATTCTGGGCATCAGTGCAGATCATTTCCTCGTCTGGATTCACAGAAGCGCTGGAGTCGACCTCTGATTCCCAGGCTATAGTATGAGTAAACAGCTCTGCAGACTCAACCATCTGTTCTATCTCACACTCAGACGGGCAGCTGGAGATTTGGGAGCTGTGAGGAAGCAAGTGCGATTTGGGTGACACCTTTGAGGACTGGAGTATTTGTGATGTTGAAGTTGATGTGGAGGAGAGCCCACTTAAAGGAGCACTTGATATCAGTTGAAGCACCTGCTGTTTTTGTGCCTCATCTGGAATTTGTAGCGATTGGCGTGGCCGTAAGAAAGGGATCTTATCACATTGTCCGCTAAAAGAAGTAGACATTTTAGTTTGGCTGGAAGATGGTCTTTCTTCTGCACCTACCCCACGGACACAACCTTTTTTCCCCTTCCCAACACGCCTATTCCCCTTTCCACCAGCAGCAGGCCTTTTTCCACTCATTTTGGTGGTTAACTAATTCACAACTCTGGAGTTGTTTGCACAAAAAAACAATGGATGGTAACCGAGCAGAGCTGAGTGGCCAAACTGTGGTATTAGGCCAAAACTATTGGCTGGGTTAGATGCAGAAAAAAATTATTTTTAATTTGCAACCTGATGGAGGTCAGTATAGATGGACTAATAGACCAAGTCCCACACACCGCTAGAAGCCCAAATATTTTTTCAGAGCTAGATGCAGAAAAAAATTATTTTTAATTTGCAACCTGATGTAGGTCAGTATAGATGGACTAATAGACCAAGTCCCACACACTGCTAGAAGCCCAAATATTTTTTCAGAGGTAGATGCAGAAAAAAATTATTTTTAATTTGCAACCTGATGGAGGTCAGTATAGATGGACTAATAGACCAAGTCCCACACACCGGTAGAAGCCCAAATATTTTTTCAGAGCTAGATGCAGAAAAAAATTATATTCAGTTTGCAACCTGATGGAGGTCAGTATAGATGGACTAATAGAATGATGCTATGCCCAAAAGATTTTACTTCACTAGGTGCAGTAAAAAAATTGGTATTCTATACACAGGTGGTATACCTTGCAACACAGATAGGCTACTCCACTGACTAACACACTCTGCAATAGGCCAAAAAGGATTAGCTTTGCTAGATTCAGCCAAATGCTGTGAAAAAAACTTGCACAGCACTGGCACAGACCTGCCTGGCAAAAACTGATAGGAACTCATGTAACCTAGTCCTGAAAAGGACTCCAATTACAATTAGTCTTTACTCCCACAACCGATCTATTTAAGAGCACAGACCTGCCTGATAAAAGTCGTAGGAAATGCTGTAACCTAGTCCTTAAAAGGACTGCAATCACAACTATTCCCTACTCCCAAGCTATCTGTAGATTTGTGCGAAAATTGGCTTGAAATTAACAAGGTATAGCGCACACAGCAACAGCGGTGCCGTCTAACACGCAGCTGCAGCAGTGAGAAAATGGTGGCGACGGGGAAAATGGCTTGGTCTTATAGGGCAAGGACATGTGACATACACTGCCAATCACACATGCCCTTGCTTGTGTGAAAAAAAGCACTTCGCTCCGTGTGTGCGCTGCTGATAGGCTGACAGATTGCACCTCCCCACTGCAAATGCGGGAAAGAGAAAAAAAAATGGAGATCTTCATTGTTCCTGCAGAGATCCATCCCCTGCCCCTCCCCCCGCCCCGCTGTACACTCAAACTGCGTATTAACATTAATTTTCATCATTACTGAGAAAAAATCCAGTTATGATTTTGGTGCACGAACAGTTATCGAACATAACCTCGAACAGCCGAATTTTTCTCAAATTGTTCGTGTTCGCCGACCGGCTCGAACACCGCCCAAAACAGCTCGAATTTGAGATTGGCGAACAGTTCGACTAGAACAACGCTCATCTCTAGTAATGACTCTATATAATAGATCACTCTGTGTGTAATGACTCTATATAATAGATCCCTCTGTGTGTAATGACTCTATATAATAGATCACTCTGTGTGTAATGACTCTATATAATAGATCCCTCTGCGTGTAATGACTCTATATAATAGATCCCTCTGTGTGTAATGACTATATAATAGATCCCTCTGTGTGTAATGACTCTATATAATAGATCCCTCTGCGTGTAATGACTCTATATAATAGATCCCTCTGTGTGTAATGACTATATAATAGATCCCACTGCGTGTAATGACTCTATATAATAGATCCCTTTGTGTGTAATGACTCTATATAATAGATCGCTCTGTGTGTAATGGCTCTATATAATAGATCCCTCTGCGTGTAATGACTCTATATAATAGATCCCTTTGTGTGTAATGACTCTATATAATAGATCCCTCTGTGTGTAATGACTCTATATAATAGATCCCTCTGTGTGTAATGACTCTATATAATAGATCCCTCTGCGTGTAATGACTATATAATAGATCCCTCTGTGTGTAATGACTCTATATGATAGATCGCTCCGCTTGTAATGATTCTATATAATAGATCCCTCTGCGTGTAATGACTCTATATAATAGATCTCTTTGTGTGTAATGACTCTATACAATAGATCTCTATGTGTGTAATGGCTCTATATAATAGATCCCTCTGTGTGTAATGACTCTATATAATAGATCGCTCTGCGTGCAATGACTCTATATAATAGATCCCTCTGTGTGTAATGACTCTATATAATAGATCCCTCTGTGTGTAATGACTCTATATAATAGATCCCTCTGTGTAATGACTCTATATAATAGATCCCTCTGCGTGTAATGACTCTATATAATAGATCCCTCTGTGTGTAATGACTATATAATAGATCCCTCTGCGTGTAATGACTCTATATAATAGATCACTCTGTGTGTAATGACTCTATACAATAGATCCCTCTGTGTGTAATGACTCTATATAATAGATCGCTCTGCATGTAATGACTCTATATAATAGATCGCTCTGTGTAATGACTCTATATGATAGATCACTCTGTGTGTAATGACTCTATATAATAGATCCCTCTGTGTGTAATGACTCTATATAATAGATCCCTCTGCGTGTAATGACTCTATATAATAGATCCCTCTGCGTGTAATGACTCTATATAATAGATCCCTCTGCGTGTAATGACTCTATAATAGATCCCTCTGCGTGTAATGACTCTATATAATGGATCCCTCTGCGTGTAATGACTCTATATAATAGATCCCTCTGCGTGTAATGACTCTATATAATAGATCCCTCTGCGTGTAATGATTCTATATAATAGATCCCTCTGTGTGTAATGACTCTATATAATAGATCCCTCTGTGTGTAATGACTCTATATAATAGATCGCTCTGTGTGTAATGACTCTATATAATAGATCCCTCTGTGTGTAATGACTCTTGTCATGAAAACAACACCCACTCTTGGGTCAGACCTTGCAGCTCTCTGGCGCCCCCTTATCCTGCTGGTCAAACACGGTATTGACAGAGGATAAGCACGGGTGCCGCTGCTCTCATTTATGTCGACTATTGCGGCACGTGATGTGACAGGACGTATATATACCACCAGTTCCTTCCAGGAACGTATATATACCTCCGACCAGCCACCCTCAAACCACAATATCACATAAATACTGGTATACTGCCACCACCGATCGCTTAACAGGTGGATCGGGTACCTGGTAGGTAACGTGAATTAGCGAGTGAGGAACGTGTTTGCTCGACATAGGACAAGAAGAAAGAAACTGGTAAATAATTAATGATTTACTCCCAAAAGGGGGGCAGTGTTTACAAAATATATACAAGATATTATAAAGGAGACAATTTACATGTATGCATAAACAGTTATTAAAATAAAAGGGATAAGTAATAGCAAAACCTGCTTCACAAGGTGATGGTCTCAGATTCTGTGGGGGGGACGGCTCCCGGGAAATTAGAGGTGATTCTTCTTACGCCGCGTGATGTGCGTGCGTTCGACGTCCCTGAGAAGAATGACCTGAAAATGGCCGATTTGCTTTTTAGTAAGCAGCCAAAACTCTGGGGAACACCCCTTATTTACCTTACAAGGGGGGCTCGGCTTTGCGAGCCCACCCAGCTGCAGAAGACCTAAAAAATCCTTCAGATTCCATATCTTGGTGTGGGGGGGTCCCACATCCAAGAGGGAGATATCATCTGGACCGTCACCAATATTCATGAAGATAGATATTAAATATGAAACCTCTATGACGCTCAGAAGCTCAGAATCCATTATCTCCGTTCCCGGTCATTCCTCAGTTATGCAAGTTATACTATTGTAATGGGAAAAAGGTGAGCATTCAAAAAACGTGGTTCCGATGTTTCTGTCAGACCTGTGCGTGATTAAAATTGGCATAAAACGTTTGTACAATTAAACAATGGGATTTTTTGGAGGGATTTTCCGGTTTGTACCAGCGCTTGCCCTGGACTGAGGTTTTATGGCGGGTCATAAAAATTCCTGGTTTGGGGAAAAGCAAAAGTGAGTTCTATGTCTTCACTTACAAACAGATAGGGGGTGGGTTTTTTTTTCTTTTTTAAAACATCTCTCATTTTTTAAAACTCGGGCAAAAATACCTTTTGCCTGACACCTCCCCCTTTTTGACTGCGCTATGGAGGTAGGACCTTCTGGTACTCCTCCAAGCGTATGTCTGGAGGCTCCCCTCGCCATGCTCGCTGCCCCTGCGGTGTTGAACGGTAAAGTCGTACTGCTGGAGGGTGAGGCTCCAGCGTAACAACCTTCCGTTGGCACCTAACATGGTGTGCAGCCAACTCAGGGGGTTGTGGTCAGTCACGACAGTGAAGGGGCGCCCGTACAAGTAAGGCTGTAAGCGGTTGAGGGCCCATACAATGGCCAGGCACTCCTTCTCTATGGTGGAATAGGCCACTTCCCTCGGCAGCAGTTTCCGGCTTAGGTACAACACGGGGTGTTCTTGGTTCCCCGAGTCGACCTGGCTGAGTTCAGCACCGAGGCCAAACTCACTGGCGTCGGTCTGTACTAAGAGTGGCCGTGTGCCGTCGACCGCCTTTAGTACAGGAGAACTGCTCAGGGCAGTCTTCAAAGCCCTAAAGGCCACCTCGCATTCATCCGTCCATTTGACGGAATGGGGTAGGCTCTTCCTGGTGAGGTCTGTCAAGGGCTTCGCAAGGCTACTATAGTCCTGCACAAAGCGTCTATAGTACCCTGCGGTGCCCAAGAAGGACTGCACCTGCTTCTTGGTCCTGGGGGTGGGCCAGGACACGATAGCGTCCACCTTCCCAGGCTCTGGCTTCAGAGTACCCCCACCTACCCGGTGCCCCAGGTAGTGGACCTCGTTCATGCCCATCTGGCACTTTCCCGGCTTGATGGTCAAGCCCGCCTGGTGAATGCGCCCGAGCACCTGCTGCAGATGCTCGAGGTGATCCTCCCAGGTGGGACTGAAGATGGCAATGTCATCCAGGTACGCCACTGCGTACCTCTCCAGTCCCTGGAGCAGGTGGTTGACCATTCGCTGGAACGTGGCAGGGGCATTCTTCATGCCGAAGGGCATGACCGTGGATTCATACAATCCGAAGGGGGTGATAAAGGCGGACTTCTCCTGGGCCCCGGGGCTCAAGGGAATCTGCCAATATCCCCGACTCAAATCCATAATGGAGAGATAGCTCGCGCTGGCTAACCGCTCCAGCAGCTCCTCAATGCGTGGCATTGGTTGTGCGTCAGAGGCGGTGATAGCGTTGAGCCCCCTGTAGTCCACACAGCACCGGGTGGTCCGGTCCTTCTTAGGTACCAGGACTACAGGTGAGGCCCACGCGCTCTTGGACCGCTTAATCACCCCCAACTGCAGCATCTCCTCGACCTCCTGGCGCATGACATGCTGCACCTCGTCGGAGATTCGATAGGCTGTCCGCCGGAGTGGGGCATGATTCCCGGTGTCCACTTCATGGACCGCCACTTCAGTCCTGCCAGGCAGGTTGGTGAACACTGCTTGGAAGGGTTTCAGCACTGCTTGCATCTGAGACCTCTGGTCTGAGGATAGCAAGTCGCTTAGCTCTACATCCTCTAGGGACCCGCTGGCCTTCGCTTGGGCGAGCATGTCCAAGAGGGGGTCATCCTCCCCATCCTCGGGCAGGTTGCAGACCGGTAGGACGCAGGTTCCACGTTCTTGATGAGCCTTCATCATATTAACGTGAAACGCCTTCCGCCTACCCCGCTCGTGGTCCAGTGTGATCACGTAGGTGACCGGGTTGAGCTGTTGGTGAATGACGTACGGGCCTTCCCAGGCCGCCTGAAGCTTGTCCTTTGGTACGGGGACCAGCACCCACACCTTCTGACCCACCTGGTAGGTCCGTTCTCGGGCGTTCTGGTCGTACCAATGCTTCTGGTCAGCCTGGGCTTGCGCCATGTTGTCATGCACCAACTGCGTCAAGGTCTGCATCTTGTCACGGAAGCGCATGACATACTCCACGATGGACACTCCTGGGGAGCTCGGCTCTTCTTCCCAGAATTCCCTTATCAACCCAAGGGGTCCTCGGACACGCCTGCCATACAGGAGCTCAAAGGGGGAGAACCCCGTCGAGGCCTGTGGAACCTCTCTGTAAGCAAATAGCAGGTGTGGGAGGTAACGCTCCCAGTCGCGACCCTGGGTCTCAACCAGCATTTTTAACATCTGTTTGAGGGTACCGTTGAATCGCTCACACAAACCATTGGTCTGTGGGTGATACGCACTCGATACCAGATGCTGCACCTGCATTTTCTTACATAGGGCCTCCATTAAGCGTGACATGAACTGAGTCCCCTGGTCGGTAAGCATCTCCCTGGGAAATCCTACTCGCGAAAAGATGGCCAAGAGGGCGTCCGCCACCTTATCCGCCCTAATTGAGGACAGGGCTACTGCCTCCGGATACCGGGTAGCATAGTCTACCACGGTAAGGATGAATCGTTTTCCAGAGCTGCTGGGTATGGCCAGTGGTCCCACAATGTCCACAGCAATCCTCTGGAAAGGCTCCTCTATCACTGGCAAAGAGATCAGGGGGGCTTTGGGGGCCGGCCCTGACTTTCCCACTCTTTGACTCGTGGTACAGGATCGACAGTAGTTCACCACATCTGTCCTCATTTTGGGCCAATAAAAGTGATGAGACAGCCGGGCCTTGGTTTTGCTGACCCCCAAGTGTCCAGCGAGTGGAATTTCATGGGCGATCCGCAACAACTCATCCCTGAATGGGTAGGGGACGACCAGCTGTCTTTCCCTCAGCCACTCCTGTTGGGGTGTACAGGGAACTGTCTCCCGGTACAACCTCCCTTGGTCCCAGAATACCCTCTCCTTATCCGACTCGGAGGTGGGTTTCTCCGCGAGGCTCCTTAACGTCTCCAGGCTAGCATCTGAGTGCAGAGCTGCCTGAAACTCCTGGCTGGAGGAAGCCAGAAGTGAGGTTAAGGCCACGTCCTCACTGGGACCCTCTGGGACCGGCTCTGGGTCCGTACCTGATTCAGTTATTCCTCTGTTCGAGGAGGGTCCAGAAGGCAGGGCGTTACTTGCGTTCTGGGCACTCTGACTGCGGGTAACAGCGGCTATATAGGCCGTCTCCCCGGGGAATAACCCCGTCTCATTAGCCTGCGAGGCCATGAGAACTACTTCTCCATCATCCTCCATTACCTCAGGCACAGTGCTACGTATGGGGCAGCGACTATCAGCCAGGTCACCATCTGTTGTGACACTGGTCACTGGCATAGCACCACCTGCGCCATGGTCCTCGTGCCTCTCCCCATTACCCTTGGCACTGACCTTTGCTCCTGCTAGGGGATCCTCAGCAACATCACCCCGCAGATTGACATGGCTGAGTTCTCCTGCACCTTCCAATACAACAACATCATTATCATCATCATCATCATCATCAGGTAAAGCCTTGACATTCACATTATCAGCATTAACCTTACCTACCGTATCAGATCGGGGAGGGGTGTCAGGGACATAATAAGCAAACATCCTCCCCAAATCAGTTCCCAACAAAACATTTGCAGGTAGGTTTTTGGATACTCCCACTTCCTTCACCCCACTCCCCGCACCCCAATCAATAAAAACCCGGGCCATGGGCAAGGGGCATCGGACGCCCCCAATCCCAGTGACAGTCAGGGTCTTTCCTGGAATAAGCGCTTCAGGGGACACCAGTTCGGGTCGGATGAGGGTTCGTTCGGCCCCAGTGTCCTTGAGGCCTACAGTGAGAGTGTTCCCCACCCTGACAGACTGAAAGTTTTCACAGGCCCTCCCAACCGGCCCACCCACCAAAAGAACTGAGGCATTAGGCCCTGGGGCCTTGGATGGGGGGTTCTTCCTCTGCTTCTCTGGGCAAGTGGCGCTGAGATGACCAGTCTGGTTGCAGGAATAACACCTGCGGGCATCGGATGCAGGCAGGGCCTTGGCAACGGGAAAAAGGCCTCCGGAAGGTCGGCTGGCAGGGGCAGGGATGGTGGTTGATGGCTTACCCCCTTTCCAGCTGGCGACGACCGGCTTCCGCACCTCTGGTCTCCGGTTGGCCTCGTAGGTGTCTGCGATCTGCGCTGCTTTATTGGCATCAGGTGGCTCCCGATCCATCACGAACTGCCGTACCTCAGTCGGACACAGATGCAGGAACTGGTCTTTCACCATCAGGTCCTTTAGCTGCTCAAAGGTGGTCGCTGACAGTCCTTGGATCCACTGCTCAAAGTTGGTTCTGAGCCCGTCTACCACATCGCTGTAGGTGTCATGTGGTCCACGTTGGAGGGTTCTGAATTTTTTCCGGTAAACCTCCGGAGTCAGCTGGTACTTTTTTATCAGGGCCTGCTTGACGGCCCCATAGTCTCCATCCTGCTCTCGAGGGAGGGAAGCAAACACCTCTAAAGCTTTTCCTCTGAGCCCTGGAGTCAAATATCTTGCCCATTGGTCGATGGGCAGCTGATACTGCCTGCAGGCCTTTTCAAAGCCTCGCAGAAATGTGTCCAAGTCCCCATCCTTTTCCATCACAGGGAAGTGCTCAGGACGAGGTTTAAAGCAGCTGGCACTGTTGGACTCACGGGTCTGCGTAGAGGGCGACTCCTTCTGAATCCGGGCTAGCTCCAGCTGGTGTTGTCGGTCAGCTTGGGCCTGTCGCTCAGCAGCCTCTCGGTCAGCTTGGGCTTGTCGCTCAGCAGCCTCTCGGTCAGCTTGGGCTTGTCGCTCAGCCCGCTCCTGGAATTTCAGGATCAGCTGCAGTCGTCCTTCACGATCGTCTGTGGCGAGCTCCTCCAAGGCCATCTGCAGGTGGGGGTCCACACTACCCTGGTTGCGGGTATGGCTGGCAATCACCGGTTGGACCCCTGCAGCAGCGCCATCCGGGCCTTGGCTGGCCGCCCCCTCATCAGGGCTCTGCTGTCGGACGGGCTCTGCAGCACCTTGTAACAGTTCAGAAATCATTTGTTCTTTGCTTTTGCCATGGGGGTCAATGCCTTTGATTATACATATTCCAGTAAGAGTGTCCTTTTTCTGCTGGTGATACCAGGACTCCCCAACTACGACCATGATCACCAAAATAAAAATAGAAAAGAAAAACGAAGAAGGGTAGGGGTAACTGCTACACATACAGTATTGTCTCAGATCTAATAAACACTGAGTTCGATCTTCAAAACTTTTGTGCAAGTTTTTAGTGAGAGGAATGATTGCTCAAACCAGATCACTAATGTCCTATGATCCCACCGCTTGCCACCAATTTGTCATGAAAACAACACCCACTCTTGGGTCAGACCTTGCAGCTCTCTGGCGCCCCCTTATCCTGCTGGTCAAACACGGTATTGACAGAGGATAAGCACGGGTGCCGCTGCTCTCATTTATGTCGACTATTGCGGCACGTGATGTGACAGGACGTATATATACCACCAGTTCCTTCCAGGAACGTATATATACCTCCGACCAGCCACCCTCAAACCACAATATCACATAAATACTGGTATACTGCCACCACCGATCGCTTAACAGGTGGATCGGGTACCTGGTAGGTAACGTGAATTAGCGGGTGAGGAACGTGTTTGCTCGACATAGGACAAGAAGAAAGAAACTGGTAAATAATTAATGATTTACTCCCAAAAGGGGGGCAGTGTTTACAAAATATATACAAGATATTATAAAGGAGACAATTTACATGTATGCATCAACAGTTATTAAAATAAAAGGGATAAGTAATAGCAAAACCTGCTTCACAAGGTGATGGTCTCAGATTCTGTGGGGGGGACGGCTCCCCGGAAATTAGAGGTGATTCTTCTTACGCCGCGTGATGTGCGTGCGTTCGACGTCCCTGAGAAGAATGACCTGAAAATGGCCGATTTGCTTTTTAGTAAGCAGCCAAAACTCTGGGGAACACCCCTTATTTACCTTACAAGGGGGGCTCGGCTTTGCGAGCCCACCCAGCTGCAGAAGACCTAAAAAATCCTTCAGATTCCATATCTTGGTGTGGGGGGGTCCCACATCCAAGAGGGAGATATCATCGGGACCGTCACCAATATTCATGAAGATAGATATTAAATATGAAACCTCTATGACGCTCAGAAGCTCAGAATCCATTATCTCCGTTCCCGGTCATTCCTCAGTTATGCAAGTTATACTATTGTAATGGGAAAAAGGTGAGCATTCAAAAAACGTGGTTCCGATGTTTCTGTCAGACCTGTGCGTGATTAAAATTGGCATAAAACGTTTGTACAATTAAACAATGGGATTTTTTGGAGGGATTTTCCGGTTTGTACCAGTGCTTGCCCTGGACTGAGGTTTTATGGCGGGTCATAAAAATTCCTGGTTTGGGGAAAAGCAAAAGTGAGTTCTATGTCTTCACTTACAAACAGATAGGGGGTGGGTTTTTTTTTCTTTTTTAAAACATCTCTCATTTTTTAAAACTCGGGCAAAAATACCTTTTGCCTGACAACTCTATATGATAGATCGCTCCGCTTGTAATGATTCTATATGATAGATCGCTCTGTGTGTAATGACTCTATATAATAGATCCCTCTGCGTGTAATGACTCTATATAATAGATCCCTCTGCGTGTAATGACTCTATATAATAGATCCCTCTGCGTGTAATGACTCTATATAATAGATCCCTCTGTGTGTAATGACTATAATAGATCCCTCTGTGTGTAATGACTCTATATAATAGATCCCTCTGCGTGTAATGACTATATAATAGATCCCTCTGTGTGTAATGACTCTATATGATAGATCGCTCCGCTTGTAATGACTCTATATAATAGATCCCTCTGCGTGTAATGACTCTATATAATAGATCCCTTTGTGTGTAATGACTCTATACAATAGATCTCTATGTGTGTAATGGCTCTACATAATAGATCCCTCTGTGTGTAATGACTCTATATAATAGATCGCTCTGCGTGCAATGACTCTATATAATAGATCCCTCTGTGTGTAATGACTCTATATAATAGATCCCTCTGTGTGTAATGACTCTATATAATAGATCGCTCTGTGTGTAATGGCTCTATATAATAGATCCCTCTGCGTGTAATGACTCTATATAATAGATCCCTCTGTGTGTAATGACTATATAATAGATCCCTCTGTGTGTAATGACTATATAATAGATCCCTCTGTGTGTAATGACTCTATATAATAGATCCCTCTGCGTGTAATGACTCTATATAATAGATCCCTCTGTGTGTAATGACTCTATATAATAGATCTCTCTGCGTGTAATGACTCTATATGATAGATCGCTCTGCGTGTAATGTCTATAAAATAGATCGCTCTGTGTGTAATGACTCTATATAATAGATCCCTCTGAGTGTAATGACTCTATATAATAGATCCCTCTGTGTGTAATGACTCTATATAATAGATCGCTCTGCGTGTAATGACTCTATATAATAGATCCCTCTGTGTGTAATGACTCTATATAATAGATCCCTCTGCGTGTAATGATTCTATATAATAGATCCCTCTGTGTGTAATGACTCTATATAATAGATCCCTCTGTGTGTAATGACTCTATATAATAGATCGCTCTGTGTGTAATGACTCTATATAATAGATCCCTCTGTGTGTAATGACTCTATATGATAGATCGCTCCGCTTGTAATGACTCTATATGATAGATCGCTCTGTGTGTAATGACTCTATATAATAGATCCCTCTGTGTGTAATGACTCTATATAATAGATCCCTCTGCGTGTAATGACTCTATATAATAGATCCCTCTGCGTGTAATGACTCTATATAATAGATCACTCTGTGTGTAATGACTCTATATAATAGATAGCTGTGTAATGACTCTATATAATAGATCGCTCTGTGTGTAATGACTCTATATAATAGATCCCTCTGTGTGTAATGACTCTATATAATAGATCGCTCTGCGTGCAATGACTCTATATAATAGATCCCTCTGTGTGTAATGACTCTATATAATAGATCCCTCTGTGTGTAATGACTCTATATAATAGATCGCTCTGTGTGCAATAGCTCTATATAATAGATCCCTCTGCGTGTAATGACTCTATATAATAGATCCCTCTGTGTGTAATGACTATATAATAGATCCCTCTGTGTGTATTGACTCTATATAATAGATCCCTCTGCGTGTAATGACTCTATATAATAGATCCCTCTGTGTGTAATGAGTATATAATAGATCCCTCTGCGTGTAATGACTCTATATAATAGATCCCTCTGCGTGTAATGACTCTATATAATAGATCCCTCTGTGTGTAATGACTCTATATAATAGATCCCTCTGCGTGTAATGACTCTATATGATAGATTGCTCTGCGTGTAATGACTATATAATAGATCGCTCTGTGTGTAATGACTCTATATAATAGATCCCTCTGTGTGTAATGACTCTATATAATAGATCCCTCTGTGTGTAATGACTCTATATAATAGATCGCTCTTCGTGTAATGACTCTATATAATAGATCCCTCTGTGTGTAAAGACTCTATATAATAGATCCCTCTGCGTGTAATGATTCTATATAATAGATCCCTCTGTGTGTAATGACTCTATATAATAGATCCCTCTGTGTGTAATGACTCTATATAATAGATCGATCTGTGTGTAATGACTCTATATAATAGATCCCTCTGTGTGTAATGACTCTATATGATAGATCGCTCCGCTTGTAATGACTCTATATGATAGATCGCTCTGTGTGTAATGACTCTATATAATAGATCCCTCTGTGTGTAATGACTCTATATAATAGATCCTTCTGCGTGTAATGACTCTATATAATAGATCCCTCTGCGTGTAATGACTCTATATAATAGATCACTCTGTGTGTAATGACTCTATATAATAGATCCCTCTGTGTGTAATGACTCTATATAATAGATCCCTCTGTGTGTAATGACTCTATATAATAGATCTCTCTGTGTGTAATGACTCTATATAATAGATCACTCTGTCTGTAATGACTCTATATAATAGATCTCTCTGCGTGTAATAACTCTATATAATAGATCGCTCTGTCTGTAATGACTCTATATAATCGATCCCTCTGCGTGTGATGACTCTATATAATAGATCCCTCTGCGTGTAATGACCCTATATAATAGATCCCTCTGCGTGTAATGACTCTATATAATAGATCCCTCCGTGTGTAATGACTCTATATGATAGATCCCTCCGTGTGAAATGACTGTATATGATAGATCCCTCTGTGTGTAATGACTCTATATGATAGATCCCTCTGTGTGTAATGACTCTATATGATAGATCCCTCCGCGTGTAATGACTCTATATGATAGATTGCTCTGCGTGTAATGACTCTATATAATAGATCCCTCTGCGTGTAATGACTCTATATGATAGATCCCTCTGTGTGTAATGACTCTATATGATAGATCCCTCTGTGTGTAATGACTCTATATGATAGATTGCTCCGCGTGTAATGACTCTATATGATAGATCGCTCCATGTGTAATGACTCTATATAATAGATCGCTCTTTGTAATGACTCTATATAATATATCGCTCTGTGTGTAATGACTCTATATAATAGATCGCTCTGTGTGTAATGACTCTATATAATAGATCGCTCTGTGTGAAAGGACTCTATATGATAGATCCCTCTATGTGTAGTGACTCTATATAATAGATCCCTCTGTGTGTAATGACTCTATATAATAGATCCCTCTGCGTGTAATGACTCTATATAATAGATCCCTCTGTGTGTAATGACTCTATATAATAGATCCCTCTGTGTGTAATGACTATATAATAGATCCCTCTGTGTGTAATGACTCTATATGATAGATCGCTCCGCTTGTAATGACTCTATATAACAGATCCCTCTGCGTGTAATGACTCTATATAATAGATCCCTTTGTGTGTAATGTCTCTGTATAATAGATCCCTCTGCGTGTAATGACTCTATATAATAGATCCCTTTGTGTGTAATGACTCTATACAATAGATCTCTATGTGTGTAATGGCTCTATATAATAGATCCCTCTGTGTGTAATGACTCTATATAATAGATCGCTCTGCGTGCAATGACTCTATATAATAGATCCCTCTGTGTGTAATGACTCTATATAATAGATCCCTCTGTGTGTAATGACTCTATATAATAGATCGCTCTGTGTGTAATGGCTCTATATAATAGATCCCTCTGCGTGTAATGACTCTATATAATAGATCCCTCTGTGTGTAATGACTATATAATAGATCCCTCTGTGTGTATTGACTCTATATAATAGATCCCTCTGCGTGTAATGACTCTATATAATAGATCCCTCTGTGTGTAATGAGTATATAATAGATCCCTCTGCGTGTAATGACTCTATATAATAGATCCCTCTGCGTGTAATGACTCTATATAATAGATCCCTCTGTGTGTAATGACTCTATATAATAGATCCCTCTGCGTGTAATGACTCTATATGATAGATCGCTCTGCGTGTAATGACTATATAATAGATCGCTCTGTGTGTAATGACTCTATATAATAGATCCCTCTGTGTGTAATGACTCTATATAATAGATCCCTCTGTGTGTAATGACTCTATATAATAGATCGCTCTTCGTGTAATGACTCTATATAATAGATCCCTCTGTGTGTAATGACTCTATATAATAGATCCCTCTGTGTGTAATGACTCTATATAATAGATCCCTCTGCGTGTAATGACTCTATATAATAGATCCCTCTGCGTGTAATGACTCTATATAATAGATCACTCTGTGTGTAATGACTCTATATAATAGATCCCTCTGTGTGTAATGACTCTATTTAATAGATCCCTCTGTGTGTAATGACTCTATATAATAGATCTCTCTGTGTGTAATGACTCTATATAATAGATCACTCTGTCTGTAATGACTCTATATAATAGATCTCTCTGTGTGTAATAACTCTTTATAATAGATCGCTCTGTCTGTAATGCCTCTATATAATCGATCCCTCTGCGTGTAATGACTCTATATAATAGATCCCTCTGCGTGTAATGACCCTATATAATAGATCCCTCTGCGTGTAATGACTTTATATAATAGATCCCTCCGTGTGTAATGACTCTATATGATAGATCCCTCCGTGTGAAATGACTGTATATGATAGATCCCTCTGTGTGTAATGACTCTATATGATAGATCCCTCTGTGTGTAATGACTCTATATGATAGATCCCTCCGCGTGTATTGACTCTATATGATAGATTGCTCTGCGTGTAATGACTCTATATAATAGATCCCTCTGCGTGTAATGACTCTATATGATAGATCCCTCTGTGTGTAATGACTCTATATGATAGATCCCTCTGTGTGTAATGACTCTATATGATACATTGCTCCGCGTGTAATGACTCTATATGATAGATCGCTCCGTGTGTAATGACGCTATATAATAGATCGCTCTGTGTAATGACTCTATATAATAGATCGCTCTGTGTGTAATGACTCTATATAATAGATCGCGCTGTGTGTAATGACTCTATATAATAGATCGCTCTGTGTGAAAGGACTCTATATGATAGATCCCTCTATGTGTAGTGACTCTATATAATAGATCCCTCTGTGTGTAATGACTCTATATAATAGATCCCTCTGCGTGTAATGACTCTATATAATAGATCCCTCTGTGTGTAATGACTCTATATAATAGATCCCTCTGTGTGTAATTACTATATAATAGATCCCTCTGTGTGTAATGACTCTATATGATAGATCGCTCCGCTTGTAATGACTCTATATAACAGATCCCTCTGCGTGTAATGACTCTATATAATAGATCCCTTTGTGTGTAATGACTCTATACAATAGATCTCTCTGTGTGTAATGGCTCTATATAATAGATCCCTCTGTGTGTAATGACTCTATATAATAGATCCCTCTGCGTGTAATGACTATATAATAGATCCCTCTGTGTGTCATGACTCTATATGATAGATCGCTCCGCTTGTAATGACTCTATATAATAGATCCCTCTGCGTGTAATGACTCTATATAATAGATCCCTTTGTGTGTAATGACTCTATACAATAGATCTCTCTGTGTGTAATGGCTCTATATAATAGATCCCTCTGTGTGTAATGACTCTATATAATAGCTCGCTCTGCATGCAATGACTCTATATAATAGATCCCTCTGTGTGTAATGACTCTATATAATAGATCCCTCGGTGTGTAATGACTAGAGATGAGCGTTGTTCTACTCGAACTGTTCGCCAATCTCAAATTCGAGCTGTTTTGGGCGGTGTTCGAGCCGATCGGCGAACACGAACAATTTGAGAAAAATTCGGCTGTTCGAGGTTATGTTCGATAACTGTTCGTGCACCAAAATCATAACTGGATTTTTTCTCAGTAATGATGAAAATTAATGTTAATACGCAGTTTGAGTGTACAGCGGGGCGGGGGGAGGGGCAGGGGATGGATCTCTGCAGGAACAATGAAGATCTCCATTTTTTTTTCTCTTTCCCGCATTTGCAGTGGGGAGGTGCAGTCTGTCAACCTATCAGCAGCGCACACACGGAGCGAAGTGCTTTTTTTCACACAAGCAAGGGCATGTGTGATTGGCAGTGTATGTCACATGTCCTTGCCCTATAAGACCAAGCCATTTTCCCCGTCGCCACCATTTTCTCACTGCTGCAGCTGCGTGTTAGACGGCACCGCTGTTGCTGTGTGCGCTATACCTTGTTAATTTCAAGCCAATTTTCGCACAAATATACAGATAGCTTGGGAGTAGGGAATAGTTGTGATTGCAGTCCTTTTAAGGACTAGGTTACAGCATTTCCTACGACTTTTATCAGGCAGGTCTGTGCTCTTAAATAGATAGATTGTGGGAGTAAAGACTAATTGTAATTGCAGTCCTTTTCAGGACTAGGTTACATCAGTTCCTATCAGTTTTTGCCAGGCAGGTCTGTGCCAGTGCTGTGCAAGTTTTTTTCACAGCATTTGGCTGAATCTAGCAAAGCTAATCCTTTTTGGCCTATTGCAGAGTGTGTTAGTCAGTGGAGTAGCCTATCTGTGTTGCAAGATATACCACCTGTGTATAGAATACCAATTTTTTTACTGCACCTAGTGAAGTAAAATCTTTTGGGCATAGCGTCATTCTATTAGTCCATCTATACTGACCTCCATCAGGTTGCAAATTAAAACTAATTTTTATCTGCATCTACAGTACCTCTGAAAAAATATTTGGGCTTCTAGCTGTGTGTGGGACTTGTTGTATTAGTCCATCTATACTGACCTCCATCAGGTTGCAAACTGAATATATTTTTTTCTGCATCTACCTCTGAAAAAATATTTGGGCTTCTAGCAGTGTGTGGGACTTGGTCTATTAGTCCATCTATACTGACCTCCATCAGGTTGCAAATTAAAAATAATTTTTTTCTTCATTTAGCTCTGAAAAAATATTTGGGCTTCTAGCAGTGTGTGGGACTTGTTCTATTAGTCCTTCTATACTGACCTCCAGCAGGTTGCAAATTGAATATAATTTTTTTCTGCATCTAGCTCTGAAAAAATATTTGGGCTTCTAGCGGTGTGTGGGACTTGGTCTATTAGTCCATCTATACTGACCTCCATCAGGTTGCAAATTAAAAATATTTTTTTTCTGCATCTAGCTCTGAAAAAATATTTGGGCTTCTAGCAGTGTGTGGGACTTGGTCTATTAGTCCATCTATACTGACCTCCATCAGGTTGCAAATTAAAAATAATTTTTTTCTTCATTTATCTCTGAAAAAATATTTGGGCTTCTAGCAGCGTGTGGGACTTGGTCTATTAGTCCATCTATACTGACCTCCATCAGGTTGCAAATTAAAAATAATTTTTTTCTTCATTTAGCTCTGAAAAAATATTTGGGCTTCTAGCAGTGTGTGGGACTTGTTCTATTAGTCCTTCTATACTGACGTCCAGCAGGTTGCAAATTGAATATAATTTTTTTCTGCATCTAGCTCTGAAAAAATATTTCGGCTTCTAGCGGTGTGTGGGACTTGGTCTATTAGTCCATCTATACTGACCTCCATCAGGTTGCAAATTAAAAATAATTTTTTTCTGCATCTAGCTCTGAAAAAATATTTGGGCTTCTAGCAGTGTGTGGGACTTGGTCTATTAGTCCTTCTATACTGACCTCCAGCAGGTTGCAAATTGAATATAATTTTTTTCTGCATCTAGCTCTGAAAAAATATTTGGGCTTCTAGCGGTGTGTGGGACTTGGTCTATTAGTCCATCTATACTGACCTCCATCAGGTTGCAAATTAAAAATAATTTTTTTCTTCATTTATCTCTGAAAAAATATTTGGGCTTCTAGCAGCGTGTGGGACTTGTTCTATTAGTCCATCTATACTGACCTCCATCAGGTTGCAAATTAAAAATATTTTTTTTCTGCATCTAGCTCTGAAAAAATATTTGGGCTTCTAGCAGTGTGTGGGACTTGGTCTATTAGTCCATCTATACTGACCTCCATCAGGTTGCAAATTGAATAAAAAAAATTTCTGCATCTAGCTCTGAAAAAATATTTGGGCTTCTAGCGGTGTGTGGGACTTGGTCTATTAGTCCATCTATACTGACCTCCATCAGGTTGCAAATTAAAAATAATTTTTTTCTGCATCTAACCCAGCCAATAGTTTTGGCCTAATACCACAGTTTGGCCACTCAGCTCTGCTCGGTTACCATCCATTGTTTTTTTGTGCAAACAACTCCAGAGTTGTGAATTAGTTAACCACCAAAATGAGTGGAAAAAGGCCTGCTGCTGGTGGAAAGGGGAATAGGCGTGTTGGGAAGGGGAAAAAAGGTTGTGTCCGTGGGGTAGGTGCAGAAGAAAGACCATCTTCCAGCCAAACTAAAATGTCTACTTCTTTTAGCGGACAATGTGATAAGATCCCTTTCTTACGGCCACGCCAATCGCTACAAATTCCAGATGAGGCACAAAAACAGCAGGTGCTTCAACGGATATCAAGTGCTCCTTTAAGTGGGCTCTCCTCCACATCAACTTCAACATCACAAATACTCCAGTCCTCAAAGGTGTCACCCAAATCGCACTTGCTTCCTCACAGCTCCCAAATCTCCAGCTGCCCGTCTGAGTATGAGGTAGAACAGATGGTTGAGTCTGCAGAGCTGTTTACTCATACTATAGCCTGGGAATCAGAGGTCAACTCCAGCGCTTCTGTGAATCCAGACGAGGAAATGATCTGCACTGATGCCCAGAATCTTTATGAGTCGGATCCAGGACCAGACGCAGAAGGTTCTGACCATAATGTAGACCCTCATTCCCAAACTGTAACTCCTGTTGGTGAAGACAATGAGGAAGACGATGATAAAACTCAAATACCTGATTGGAGCGACAACTTTAGTTTTTTGTCAGGGCAGGAACAGGTTGGCTCTGAGGACGACGGGTGTGATAACGCACAGGGTGATGATGATGAGGTCGGAGATCCCACTTACTGTCAACCCACAGTCAGCCAAGAGATGAGGTCAGCAGAGGAGGTGGAGGAAGATGCTAGTGACGACGAGGTCAGGTTGCGCCTTCCTGGACAGAGACGTAGTACTGGAAGCACGTCAACAACTGCATCCTCAAACACAACTCTGCCTCTCACCACAAGTCGTGGTGGCTCTTCAGGTCGCATGGGTGCTAAGCCTTGCATAGCCTGGGCATTTTTTCAGATCGATAAAGATGACCCAACTCGTGTTATCTGTAACATTTGTCAGCAAAAGCTAAGTAGAGGCCAAAAAATACATAGTTTGAGTACTTCATGCATGAACCGGCACATGGACATGAAGCATAAGTTGCAGTGGGAAGCTCAGTGTGCTACAATGCGGTCTAGCCGGCCGGGCCAACCACCGTCTGCCATATCTTGTGCATCCGCGGCCTCTTCATCCTCTGTGACTGGGGGGACAGCAGTCACACCTGTTTTGGGGCGCAGACCTGCCACCTCTTTACCCGCAACAGCCAGCGTGATTGGCAGGTCATCATTTTCTTTGGAGGTGGTAACACCAGCTGGTCTTGAGCGCTGTCCGACATCGATAGCACCACCTTTGGATCAAGGCAACCTAACATGTCAGCCTGCATCTTCCTCACAGACCGGCAGTTTGCCGGGGACACCCTTACCAACCCCGTCTAAGCACAATAGCCAGCCCTCGGTCCCTCAGATGTGGACAAGTAAAAGACCATTTCCTCCTAGCCATGAGAAAGCTAAGAGGTTGAATTTCACCATCTGCAAGCTCTTGGCTACAGAAATGCTGCCTTTCCGCCTGGTGGACACAGGGGATTTTCGAGACCTTATGTCCGTCGCAGTGCCTCAGTACCAGATGCCCAGTCGGCACTACTTCTCAAAGAAAGGTGTGCCTGCGCTCCACCAGCATGTCGCACACAACATCACCGCTTCTTTGAGAAACTCTGTGTGTGACAGGGTGCATTTCACCACAGACACTTGGACGAGTAGGCATGGACAGGGGCGTTACATGTCGCTGACTGGGCACTGGGTAACTATGGTGACAGCAGGACAAGGGGCTGCTGTCCAAGTCTTGCCGTCCCCACGAGTTGTGCGTCAATCCTCTTTATGTCATTTTTCCTCCACTGCTTCTGCCTCCTCAACCTCCTCTCGGTCTTCCACCTGCACCCAAAGCCTGTCTGGTCATGCCACAAGCTTTCTAACTGCGCAGAAGGGATCCTGCACACCTCCTTACTATGCTGGCAGTAGGGCTCAACGTCATCAGGCGGTTTTTACATTGAAATGTCTGGGAAATGTGAGTCACACAGCTGAGGAGTTGTGGTCAGCTCTGGAGAACCAATTTCATGAATGGTTGTCTCCACTGGACCTGAAACCAGGGAAGGCCGTGTGCGACAATGCTGCAAACCTGGGTGCGGCCCTTCGCCGGGGCAATGTCACACACGTGCCTTGTATGGCTCACGTGTTGAACCTGGTTGTCCAGCAATTTTTAGCCCACTATCCCAGACTAGACGGCCTTCTGCAGAGGGCACGGTCGCTGTGTGCTCACTTCCGCCGTTCGCATCCCGCAGCTCAGCGACTTACATCTCTACAGAAGTCGTTGGGCCTGCCACTTCACCGGCTAAAATGCGATGTGCCTACCCGGTGGAATTCAACTCTGCACATGCTGCAGCGACTGTGGCAGCACCGACAAGCCCTGGTGCAATACGTTCTGACGTATAGCCTGGGCCAACGAGATTCAGAGGTGGGGCAAATCACGCTGGAGGAGTGGTCTCAGATCAGGGACCTATGCACCCTTCTGCACAGTTTTGAAATGGCGACGAAGATGTTTAGTGCTGACGATGCCATTATCAGCATGACTATTCCGGTGATTTACATGCTGGAGCACATGTTAAACAGAATTCGGAGTCAGGTGGTGGCACAAGAGGAGGTGGAGGAAGTAGAGGAGGAGGAGTTGTATGCGGAAGGGCTAACATCTGCAAGGTCCAGACGGTCGGCAGCACCAAGGCGGCAGGCATGTGAGGGTGGGGGAGATGATTTTACCAGGGCGCATGGTAGCAGCCAAACTAGTGAGGAAGGTGCAGGAGCCCAGGAAGAAGTGGAGGACGAACTGATGGAAGACTCATCAGATGAGGGAGACCTTGATCACATTTCTGTTGTGCGAGGTTGGGGGGAGAGGACAGAGGAAGGAAGCATGATTGCTACCTCGCCACCAACACAACAGGGACTTGGTGCTCCTGGATGCGCAACACACATGAGTGCCTTCTTGCTGCACTACCTGCAACATGACCCTCGAATTGTGAGAATTAGAAATAATCCTGACTACTGGGTTGCCACACTGTTAGATCCCCGGTACAAAAGTAAATTTGCAGAAATTATTCCTGCCATAGAAAGGGATGCACGCATGCAGGAGTATCAGCAGAGACTGTTGCAGAATCTTACATGTGCTTTTCCACAAAATACCAGTGGTGCACGTAGTGAATCTCACAGTTCCAACTTGCCAACCGTGGGACCGTCAAGTGTTCAGCACTCAAACCGTAACAGAACCACAGTATCTGCTGGTAACATCAATTTTGCGGAATCATTTCACCACTTTTTTAGCCCATCCTTTGCAAGGCCACAGGAGACAAGAAGTCTGACACATAGTCAACGCCTAGAGACGATGGTACAGGAGTATCTCCAAGTAAACATTGAAGCCATGACTGTGTCACTGGACCCTTGCTCTTTTTGGGCTTCCAATCTGGATAAATGGCCGGAGCTAGCCACTTACGCCTTGGAGATCTTGTCATGCCCCGCAGCCAGCGTTCTGTCTGAACCTGTGTTCAGCGCTGCTGGTGGTGTGCTGACAGATAAGCGCACGCGGCTCTCCACTGATAATGTAGACAGACTCACGTTCATAAAGATGAACAAATCATGGATCCGAAACGACTTTTCTACCCCTGTGTCATCCTGGGGAGAGTAAAAGCTTGATGATTGGTTAAAATCACCCTACCAACCGTTTTAAGCTTTCAAATTACTAATCATGTTTATCTGTATCTTGACTGGAAAATAATTTGGGCTTTGTAGCAGTGTGCAGCACTGATCCTATTAGGCCATCTATAATAAGCTCCACCAGATTTAAAATTACTAATCATGTTTATCTGTATCTTGGCTGGAAAATAATTTGGGCTTTGTAGCAGTGTGCAGCACTGATCCTATTAGGCCATCTATAATAAGCTTCACCAGATTTAAAATTAAAAATAATTTTTAGCTGCATCTAGCCCGGAAAATAATTTTGGGGCTCCGAGATGCGCAAGACACATAAGTGCCTTCTTGCTGCACTACCTGCAGCATGACCCTCATATTGTCAGAATTCGAAGTAATCATGACTACTGGGTTGCCACACTCTTAGATCCCCCAAACTTTTCGATCAACCTTTTCATTTTAATAAAGACCAAAAAAATGGTCATTTTTGAAATTATAAGCATTAGCAGGTTGTTAGAAACTGAAATCAAACAGTTTTCAACTCAAAACTTTATTCTAGGTGATGTTACATTTTCACATAGGACCCCTTGTTCGAAAGGAGCTTCTGAACTCTCTCGTCCATTGAATTTGTCAGGTTTTGGATGGTTTCTGCTTCAATTGTTTTGCATGAGGACAGAATACCCTCCCAGAGCTGTTGCTTAGATGTGAACTGCCTCCCGCCATCATAGACACTCCTTTTAATGATGCTCCAAAGGTTCTGAATGGGGTAGAGGTCAGGGGAGCATGGGGGTCACACCATAAGTTTGTCCCCTTTTATGCCCATATCAGCCAGAGATGCAGATGTTTTATGTGCAGCATGAGATGGTGCATTATCATGCAGAAAAATGATCTTGCTGTGAAATACACGGTTCTTCTTCTTGAACCATGGCAGGAAGTGCTGTTTGAGAAAATCCACATACATTATGGAGTTCATCTTTAGCGCCTTCAGGGATCCTAAAGGGGCCGACAATCTCTCTCCCCATGATTCCAGCCCAAAACATTACTCCACCTCCTCCTTGTTGGCGCTGTAGCCGTGTTTGCGTGGGGTGTCCATCAACCAGCCATCCTCCACTCCATTCATCTGGACCATCGAGCGCTGCACGGCACTCATCCGTGAACAAAACAGTTTTGAAATCAGTCTTCATGTAATGTTTGGCCCACTGGAGCCGTTTCTGCTTGTGTGAAGTGGATAGAGGAGGTCGACAGGATGGCATATGCACAGCTGCAAACCTCTGAAGGACCCTGCATCTTGTTGTTCGGGGGACGTTGGAGGCACAAGCAGCTTCAAAAACTTGTCTGCTGCTATGACAAGGCTTTTTTGCCGCTGCTGTTTCAACCTGACGTAATTGCCTGTAGGAAAGAGTCCTCAATTTGCCCTTATCAGCACGCACACGTGTGTACTGTGAATCAGCTACATACTTCTTGATTGCCAAGACACTTCAACCTGATCATCGCACAATGTTGATTGTAGTCATGCCTTGACCTAAACACTCCACAATTTGTTGCTTCTCAGCAGCCGACACATCCTTTTTCTTTCCCATTTTGGCAGAAAATGTAGGCTGCTTAATAATGTGAGAGAGCCTTCTTAAGTAGTCTTGCCTTTCATTGGACACACCTGCCAAACTAATTAGCACAGGTGTCTGCAATTGCTTACAGTGATATAAAGAGCCCTGACACACATCACCATCAATGAGTTTAACTGACAAACAAACAAATTCTTCCCTTATCACTCCTAAACACTTTTTGCATAATAATTTGGAACGCGGTGTACATGTGCTTTTCCACAAAACACCAGTGGTTCACGTAGTGAATCTTACAGTTCTAACTTGCCAACCGTGGTCTGTATGGAATTGTTCAATAAAGGGCCCAAAATTAAGATAACATAGATGGGAGAGGTCTCTATGAATAGGAATTCCTAAGTATTTGATACCCTGTGAGGGCCAGGCAAAGGGAAAGTTGGACTGGATGGAATCCTATATGGATTTAGGGAGGGAGACATCGAGGGCCTCAGACTTCGCTGCATTGATTTTAAAATTTTACCATGTAACAAAGTGATCTATTTCAGCCATAACAGCAGGGATGGATATATGTGATTGAGTGATATATACTAGGACATCATCAGCAAATAGAGAGCACTTGTACTCGGTGCCTCCCACCTCAATCCACCTAATATTGGGGTTATGGCGAATTGATGAGAGCAGGTGCTCCGTCACTAGGATGTATAAGAGAGGGGACAGAGGACATCCCTGCCTTGTCCCATTGGTGATTGTGAAAGGTGATGAAAATGTTCTGACGCGCCCCCTGGGCCTTGGGACACACGGAGCCGGACCCTTTTTGGTGGATGCTGGTGGTTGTAGTCTTCGTGGCGGCGATCCGGTTCCGTGGCTCAGGGCGGTCAAACCAGTGGCGGAACTATTTATGTGGTTTTGATGTTTAAATGTCCGACTACGCCACCCGTGGATTGCGGTCAGAGTGAACCGCCGCTGCAGGGCAGACCGCTGAGGCTGGTGTTGTGGGTGCAGCAGAGCGTAGCATAACTCCCCACGGGAGGAGTATAGCCTCAGGGCAGTGTATGCGGAGGATGGGGGTGATGGTGCAGGGCAGCAGCAGTAACGACACGGAGTCAGTGATGCAGTTCAGGGCCTTTACTCACAGTTCTTATTATCCAGACCACGTCTGCAGGTAACGGCTGCCCACGTCCTACTGTGCTCACCAGGTGAGGGGCTCAGACAACTCCCAGATAACTTTGGAGCACTTCACAGGACCCCCTTTGTGTGTCCTTTGTCTGGCCTTTCTTACCAACACTTCTGTCCGGCTGCCTCGGGCCTCCTCTTGGTAAACTTGGCGCCAGTTTCCCTGACCCTATGTGGTGCCTTCCTAGCGGGTGGAGCAAGGGGCTGCGCCACATAAAATGTCAGAGCCTCCGGTTTCTAGCTGAGGGTCGTTTCCTGCCTCCACTAGTTCGGGGACCGGTCTCCCCCTTTGGCCTGACCCCTCCACGCAGATGGATTCGGGCGTGCGGTGGCGACTCGCCCGTCCGCACCCCTGGGATCCCTTCATTCCTCGTTCCTGGAGCCTTCTCCGCTCCTCTTCCTTCCTTCTCCCTCTTGCAGGCCTGGGCCTCTGTTACTAGGCCCGCCTCCGGAGCAGAGCTCATGCAGAGCCCCTGCTCCCTGCCACTTCTGCTCAGACTTCTCTGCACTGAACTAAGATGGTGCCCACCTTTTATACTCCCTTCTCAATGCACCCAGGAACTGCTTCCTCCCTGCTCCTGCACTGCAGGGTTCCCCTTCCTCAGTGTTCCCTCCCCCCACTCCAGCCAGGGACAGGGACTGTCGTGCCCATCTCAGGGGCATATTGGTCGCCCTGCCCCACGGCAATGTGGTGTAATGCATGCAGGTGTCGGGTCCTGATCCACACTCCATCCTTATCTGAGAGTGAGATATCACACCTCTGGGTGAGGTGCAATACGTCTGTAGCAACCGAGCCCTCGGTGCTACAGTTCCATTTATCTTCAGCCTAGGTGACGTATTGTGATACAGGGCCGTGATTTTGGCTATAAAAGGGTCCCCTAGACCCCTACCCCAAGCTTTTTAAGAGAATCATATATGGCGTGCCAGGAGACTCTATGGAATGCTTTCTCAGCATCCAACGAGAGTATCTACTTACAAATTTTTAACTGCATCTAGCCCAGGAAATACTTTGTGCCTAGTAGCAGTGTCTGCTAGTCAGCGGATTATCCCGGCTGTTAAGCAAGCTACACCACCTGTAGTTTGGACACTTAATTTTTTCAAAGGAAATGCTTCGGGACCACGGGATACTTAGTGAAGAGCATCAGGAGGCACCCCAAGGCATAGGGGCTGGGACTGGCACTAGGATGCCTTGCGGTGGACAGCCGAGCTTGATCCTTATAAAAGCTTTTTAACTGCAGCAGCTTTAGTGGACGCTACTGGAGCTGGAATTACGCGGCTGCTGGCATGAGACTTGCCCTCCAATAGATCCTTGTAAATGGATTTAAAGTGTATTCATTCAAATTAGAGGGACAATTTAAATTAAAAAGCTTAGAGCTGCCTCCACCACAGGGGGGCTCTCTCGACCCACCAGCGGACAGGCACCAGTATTGGGAGAGGGGGGCTGGCCGTCAGGGTTCACCGCGGCTCTGGCACAAACCCGGCGACACGGAGGTGGCAAGGGCAGGAGCGGACTGGCCGTCTCGGCTTCTCACTTTTTGGATTTTAGAAGGGCATGACATGCCTATATCTGTGTCTCCCCCTCCTTTTACTCCTCCACCTCTTTTCTTTTCGCATGACTATATGTACTTGTCACTTTTCCATGTGTTAGTTGTGTCTTCTGAGCAGTTTGTCAGCTTTTGGACACCTTTGAAGGTGTTTTCTATGTGTTTCTATGTGTTTTTGTTTGCCTGCCATTGGTTTTAACGGTGTTCGAAGGAGTTCGACGAACAGTTCGACGAACAGTTCGGCGAACACACGGGTGTTCGACGAACCGAACCGAACTCGAACACTACGGGGGTGGCTCAACACTAGTAATGACTCTATAAAATAGATCGCTCTGTGTGTAATGGCTATATATAATAGATCCCTCTGCGTGTAATGACTCTATATAATAGATCCCTCTGTGTGTAATGACTATATAATAGATCCCTCTGTGTGTAATGACTCTATATAATAGATGCCTCTGCGTGTAATGACTCTATATAATAGATCCCTCTGTGTGTAATGACTATATTATAGATCCCTCTGCATGTAATGACTCTATATAATAGATCGATCTGCGTGTAATGACTATATAATAGATCCCTCTGTGTGTAATGACTCTATATAATAGATCCCTCTGTGTGTAATGACTCTATATGATAGATCGCTCTGCGTGTAATGACTATATAATAGATCGCTCTGTGTGTAATGACTCTATATAATAGATCCCTCTGTGTGTAATGACTCTATATAATAGATCCCTCTGTGTGGAAAGACTCTATATAATAGATCGCTCTGCGTGTAATGACTCTATATAATAGATCCCTCTGTGTGTAATGACTCTATATAATAGATCCCTCTGCGTGTAATGACTCTATTTAATAGATCCCTCTGTGTGTAATGACTCTATATAATAAATCCCTGTGTGTAATGACTCTATATAATAGATCGCTCTGTGTGTAATGACTCTATATAATAGATCCCTCTGTGTGTAATGACTCTATATAATAGATCCCTCTGTGTGTAATGACTCTATATGATAGATCGCTCCGCTTGTAATGACTCTATATGATAGATTGCTCTGTGTGTAATGACTCTATATAATAGATCCCTCTGTGTGTAATGACTCTATATAATAGATCCCTCTGCGTGTAATGACTCTATATAATAGATCCCTCTGCGTGTAATGACTCTATATAATAGATCCCTCTGCGTGTAATGACTCTATATAATAGATCACTCTGTGTGTAATGACTCTATATAATAGATCCCTCTGTGTGTAATGACTCTATATAATAGATCCCTCTGTGTGTAATGACTCTATATAATAGATCCCTCTGTGTGTAATGACTCTATATAATAGATCACTCTGTCTGTAATGACTCTATATAATAGATCTCTCTGAGTGTAATGACTCTATATAATAGATCCCTCCGGGTGTAATGACTCTATATGATAGATCCCTCCGTGTGTAATGACTCTATATGATAGATCCCTCTGTGTGTAATGACTCTATATAATAGATCTCTCTGCGTGTAATGACTCTATATAATAGACCCCTCCGTGTGTAATGACTCTATATGATAGATCCCTCCGCGTGTAATGACTCTATATAATAGATCCCTCCGCGTGTAATGACTCTATATGATAGATCGCTCTGCGTGTAATGACTCTATATAATAGATCCCTCTGCGTGTAATGACTCTATGTGATAGATCCCTCTGTGTGTAATGACTCTATATGATAGATCGCTCCGCTTGTAATGACTCTATATGATAGATCGCTCCGTGTGTAATGACTCTATATAATAGATCGATCTGTGTGTAATGACTCTATATAATAGATCGCTCTGTGTAATGACTCTATATAATAGATCCCTCTGCGTGTAATGACTCTATATAATAGATCCCTTTGTGTGTAATGACTCCATACAATAGATTTCTCTGTGTGTAATGGCTCTATATAATAGATCACTCTGTGTGTAATGACTCTATATAATAGATCGTTCTGCGTGCAATGACTCTATATAATAGATCCCTCTGTGTGTAATGACTCTATATAATAGATCCCTCTGTGTGTAATGACTCTATATAATAGATAGCTGTGTAATGACTCTATATAATAGATCCCTCTGCGTGTAATGACTCTATATAATAGATCCCTCTGCGTGTAATGACTCTATATAATAGATCCATCTGCGTGTAATGACTCTATATAATAGATCCCTCTGTGTGTAATGACTCTATATAATAGATCCCTCTGTGTGTAATGACTCTATATAATAGATCCCTTTGTGTGTAATGACTCTAAATAATAGATCCCTCTGTGTGTAATGACTCTATATAATAGATCCCTCTGTGTGTAATGACTCTATATAATAGATCCCTCCGTGTGTAATGACTCTATATGATAGATCCCTCCGTGTGAAATGACTGTATATGATAGATCCCTCTGTGTGTAATGACTCTATATGATAGATCCCTCTGTGTGTAATGACTCTATATGATAGATCCCTCCGCGTGTAATGACTCTATATGATAGATTGCTCCGCGTGTAATGACTCTATATGATAGATCGCTCCGTGTGTAATGACTCTATATAATAGATCGCTCTGTGTAATGACTCTATATAATAGATCGCTCTGTGTGTAATGACTCTATATAATAGATCGCTCTGTGTGTAATGACTCTATATAATAGATCGCTCTGTGTGAAAGGACTCTATATGATAGATCCCTCTGTGTGTAGTGACTCTATATAATAGATCCCTCTGTGTGTAATGACTCTATATAATAGATCCCTCTGCGTGTAATGACTCTATATAATAGATCCCTCTGTGTGTAATGACTCTATATAATAGATCCCTCTGTGTGTAATGACTATATAATAGATCCCTCTGTGTGTAATGACTCTATATGATAGATCGCTCCGCTTGTAATGACTCTATATAACAGATCCCTCTGCGTGTAATGACTCTATATAATAGATCCCTTTGTGTGTAATGACTCTATACAATAGATCTCTCTGTGTGTAATGGCTCTATATAATAGATCCCTCTGTGTGTAATGACTCTATATAATAGATCCCTCTGCGTGTAATGGCTATATAATAGATCCCTCTGTGTGTAATGACTCTATATGATAGATCGCTCCGCTTGTAATGACTCTATATAATAGATCCCTCTGCGTGTAATGACTCTATATAATAGATCCCTTTGTGTGTAATGACTCTATACAATAGATCTCTCTGTGTGTAATGGCTCTATATAATAGATCCCTCTGTGTGTAATGACTCTATATAATAGATCGCTCTGCGTGCAATGCCTCTATATAATAGATCCCTCTGTGTGTAATGACTCTATATAATAGATCCCTCGGTGTGTAATGACTCTATAAAATAGATCGCTCTGTGTGTAATGGCTATATATAATACATCCCTCTGCGTGTAATGACTCTATATAATAGATCCCTCTGTGTGTAATGACTATATAATAGATCCCTCTGTGTGTAATGACTCTATATAATAGATCCCTCTGCGTGTAATGACACTATATAATAGATCCCTCTGTGTGTAATGACTATATAATAGATCCCTCTGCGTGTAATGACTCTATATAATAGATCCCTCTGCGTGTAATGACTATATAATAGATCCCTCTGTGTGTAATGACTCTATATAATAGATCGATCTGTGTGTAATGACTCTATATGATAGATCGCTCTGCGTGTAATGACTATATAATAGATCGCTCTGTGTGTAATGACTCTATATAATAGATCCCTCTGTGTGTAATGACTCTATATAATAGATCCCTCTGTGTGGAAAGACTATATATAATAGATCGCTCTGCGTGTAATGACTCTATATAATAGATCCCTCTGTGTGTAATGACTCTATATAATAGATCCCTCTGCGTGTAATGACTCTATTTAATAGATCCCTCTGTGTGTAATGACTCTATATAATAAATCCCTGTGTGTAATGACTCTATATAATAGATCGCTCTGTGTGTAATGACTCTATATAATAGATCCCTCTGTGTGTAATGACTCTATATAATAGATCCCTCTGTGTGTAATGACTCTATATGATAGATCGCTCCGCTTGTAATGACTCTATATGATAGATTGCTCTGTGTGTAATGACTCTATATAATAGATCCCTCTGTGTGTAATGACTCTATATAATAGATCCCTCTGCGTGTAATGACTCTATATAATAGATCCCTCTGCGTGTAATGACTCTATATAATAGATCCCTCTGCGTGTAATGACTCTATATAATAGATCCCTCTGTGTGTAATGACTCTATATAATAGATCCCTCTGTGTGTAATGACTCTATATAACAGATCCCTCTGTGTGTAATGACTCTATATAATAGATCCCTCTGTGTGTAATGACTCTATATAATAGATCACTCTGTCTGTAATGACTCTATATAATAGATCTCTCTGCGTGTAATGACTCTATATAATAGATCCCTCCGTGTGTAATGACTCTATATGATAGATCCCTCCATGTGTAATGACTCTATATGATAGATCCCTCTGTGTGTAATGACTCTATATAATAGATCTCTCTGCGTGTAATGACTCTATATAATAGACCCCTCCGTGTGTAATGACTCTATATGATAGATCCCTCCGCGTGTAATGACTCTATATAATAGATCCCTCCGCGTGTAATGACTCTATATGATAGATCGCTCTGCGTGTAATGACTCTATATAATAGATCCCTCTGCGTGTAATGACTCTATATGATAGATCCCTCTGTGTGTAATGACTCTATATGATAGATCGCTCCGCTTGTAATGACTCTATATGATAGATCGCTCCGTGTGTAATGACTCTATATAATAGATCGCTCTGTGTGTAATGACTCTATATAATAGATCGCTCTGTGTAATGACTCTCTATAATAGATCCCTCTGCGTGTAATGACTCTATATAATAGATCCCTTTGTGTGTAATGAATCCATACAATAGATTTCTCTGTGTGTAATGGCTCTATATAATAGATCACTCTGTGTGTAATGACTCTATATAATAGATCGTTCTGCGTGCAATGACTCTATATAATAGATCCCTCTGTGTGTAATGACTCTATATAATAGATCCCTCTGTGTGTAATGACTCTATATAATAGATCCCTCTGTGTGTAATGACTCTATATGATAGATCGCTCCGCTTGTAATGACTCTATATGATAGATTGCTCTGTGTGTAATGACTCTATATAATAGATCCCTCTGTGTGTAATGACTCTATATAATAGATCCCTCTGCGTGTAATGACTCTATATAATAGATCCCTCTGCGTGTAATGACTCTATATAATAGATCCCTCTGCGTGTAATGACTCTATATAATAGATCACTCTGTGTGTAATGACTCTATATAATAGATCCCTCTGTGTGTAATGACTCTATATAATAGATCCCTCTGTGTGTAATGACTCTATATAATAGATCCCTCTGTGTGTAATGACTCTATATAATAGATCACTCTGTCTGTAATGACTCTATATAATAGATCTCTCTGAGTGTAATGACTCTATATAATAGATCCCTCCGGGTGTAATGACTCTATATGATAGATCCCTCCGTGTGTAATGACTCTATATGATAGATCCCTCTGTGTGTAATGACTCTATATAATAGATCTCTCTGCGTGTAATGACTCTATATAATAGACCCCTCCGTGTGTAATGACTCTATATGATAGATCCCTCCGCGTGTAATGACTCTATATAATAGATCCCTCCGCGTGTAATGACTCTATATGATAGATCGCTCTGCGTGTAATGACTCTATATAATAGATCCCTCTGCGTGTAATGACTCTATGTGATAGATCCCTCTGTGTGTAATGACTCTATATGATAGATCGCTCCGCTTGTAATGACTCTATATGATAGATCGCTCCGTGTGTAATGACTCTATATAATAGATCGATCTGTGTGTAATGACTCTATATAATAGATCGCTCTGTGTAATGACTCTATATAATAGATCCCTCTGCGTGTAATGACTCTATATAATAGATCCCTTTGTGTGTAATGACTCCATACAATAGATTTCTCTGTGTGTAATGGCTCTATATAATAGATCACTCTGTGTGTAATGACTCTATATAATAGATCGTTCTGCGTGCAATGACTCTATATAATAGATCCCTCTGTGTGTAATGACTCTATATAATAGATCCCTCTGTGTGTAATGACTCTATATAATAGATAGCTGTGTAATGACTCTATATAATAGATCCCTCTGCGTGTAATGACTCTATATAATAGATCCCTCTGCGTGTAATGACTCTATATAATAGATCCATCTGCGTGTAATGACTCTATATAATAGATCCCTCTGTGTGTAATGACTCTATATAATAGATCCCTCTGTGTGTAATGACTCTATATAATAGATCCCTTTGTGTGTAATGACTCTAAATAATAGATCCCTCTGTGTGTAATGACTCTATATAATAGATCCCTCTGTGTGTAATGACTCTATATAATAGATCCCTCCGTGTGTAATGACTCTATATGATAGATCCCTCCGTGTGAAATGACTGTATATGATAGATCCCTCTGTGTGTAATGACTCTATATGATAGATCCCTCTGTGTGTAATGACTCTATATGATAGATCCCTCCGCGTGTAATGACTCTATATGATAGATTGCTCCGCGTGTAATGACTCTATATGATAGATCGCTCCGTGTGTAATGACTCTATATAATAGATCGCTCTGTGTAATGACTCTATATAATAGATCGCTCTGTGTGTAATGACTCTATATAATAGATCGCTCTGTGTGTAATGACTCTATATAATAGATCGCTCTGTGTGAAAGGACTCTATATGATAGATCCCTCTGTGTGTAGTGACTCTATATAATAGATCCCTCTGTGTGTAATGACTCTATATAATAGATCCCTCTGCGTGTAATGACTCTATATAATAGATCCCTCTGTGTGTAATGACTCTATATAATAGATCCCTCTGTGTGTAATGACTATATAATAGATCCCTCTGTGTGTAATGACTCTATATGATAGATCGCTCCGCTTGTAATGACTCTATATAACAGATCCCTCTGCGTGTAATGACTCTATATAATAGATCCCTTTGTGTGTAATGACTCTATACAATAGATCTCTCTGTGTGTAATGGCTCTATATAATAGATCCCTCTGTGTGTAATGACTCTATATAATAGATCCCTCTGCGTGTAATGGCTATATAATAGATCCCTCTGTGTGTAATGACTCTATATGATAGATCGCTCCGCTTGTAATGACTCTATATAATAGATCCCTCTGCGTGTAATGACTCTATATAATAGATCCCTTTGTGTGTAATGACTCTATACAATAGATCTCTCTGTGTGTAATGGCTCTATATAATAGATCCCTCTGTGTGTAATGACTCTATATAATAGATCGCTCTGCGTGCAATGCCTCTATATAATAGATCCCTCTGTGTGTAATGACTCTATATAATAGATCCCTCGGTGTGTAATGACTCTATAAAATAGATCGCTCTGTGTGTAATGGCTATATATAATACATCCCTCTGCGTGTAATGACTCTATATAATAGATCCCTCTGTGTGTAATGACTATATAATAGATCGCTCTGTGTGTAATGACTCTATATAATAGATCCCTCTGCGTGTAATGACACTATATAATAGATCCCTCTGTGTGTAATGACTATATAATAGATCCCTCTGCGTGTAATGACTCTATATAATAGATCCCTCTGCGTGTAATGACTATATAATAGATCCCTCTGTGTGTAATGACTCTATATAATAGATCGATCTGTGTGTAATGACTCTATATGATAGATCGCTCTGCGTGTAATGACTATATAATAGATCGCTCTGTGTGTAATGACTCTATATAATAGATCCCTCTGTGTGTAATGACTCTATATAATAGATCCCTCTGTGTGGAAAGACTATATATAATAGATCGCTCTGCGTGTAATGACTCTATATAATAGATCCCTCTGTGTGTAATGACTCTATATAATAGATCCCTCTGCGTGTAATGACTCTATTTAATAGATCCCTCTGTGTGTAATGACTCTATATAATAAATCCCTGTGTGTAATGACTCTATATAATAGATCGCTCTGTGTGTAATGACTCTATATAATAGATCCCTCTGTGTGTAATGACTCTATATAATAGATCCCTCTGTGTGTAATGACTCTATATGATAGATCGCTCCGCTTGTAATGACTCTATATGATAGATTGCTCTGTGTGTAATGACTCTATATAATAGATCCCTCTGTGTGTAATGACTCTATATAATAGATCCCTCTGCGTGTAATGACTCTATATAATAGATCCCTCTGCGTGTAATGACTCTATATAATAGATCCCTCTGCGTGTAATGACTCTATATAATAGATCCCTCTGTGTGTAATGACTCTATATAATAGATCCCTCTGTGTGTAATGACTCTATATAACAGATCCCTCTGTGTGTAATGACTCTATATAATAGATCCCTCTGTGTGTAATGACTCTATATAATAGATCACTCTGTCTGTAATGACTCTATATAATAGATCTCTCTGCGTGTAATGACTCTATATAATAGATCCCTCCGTGTGTAATGACTCTATATGATAGATCCCTCCATGTGTAATGACTCTATATGATAGATCCCTCTGTGTGTAATGACTCTATATAATAGATCTCTCTGCGTGTAATGACTCTATATAATAGACCCCTCCGTGTGTAATGACTCTATATGATAGATCCCTCCGCGTGTAATGACTCTATATAATAGATCCCTCCGCGTGTAATGACTCTATATGATAGATCGCTCTGCGTGTAATGACTCTATATAATAGATCCCTCTGCGTGTAATGACTCTATATGATAGATCCCTCTGTGTGTAATGACTCTATATGATAGATCGCTCCGCTTGTAATGACTCTATATGATAGATCGCTCCGTGTGTAATGACTCTATATAATAGATCGCTCTGTGTGTAATGACTCTATATAATAGATCGCTCTGTGTAATGACTCTCTATAATAGATCCCTCTGCGTGTAATGACTCTATATAATAGATCCCTTTGTGTGTAATGACTCCATACAATAGATTTCTCTGTGTGTAATGGCTCTATATAATAGATCACTCTGTGTGTAATGACTCTATATAATAGATCGTTCTGCGTGCAATGACTCTATATAATAGATCCCTCTGTGTGTAATGACTCTATATAATAGATCCCTCTGTGTGTAATGACTCTATATAATAGATAGCTGTGTAATGACTCTATATAATAGATCCCTCTGCGTGTAATGACTCTATAATAGATCCCTCTGCGTGTAATGACTCTATATAATAGATCCATCTGCGTGTAATGACTCTATATAATAGATCCCTTTGTGTGTAATGACTCTATATAATAGATCCCTCTGTGTGTAATGACTCTATATAATAGATCCCTCTGTGTGTAATGACTCTATATAATAGATCCCTTTGTGTGTAATGACTCTATACAATAGATCTCTCTGTGTGTAATGGCTCTATATAATAGATCCCTCTGTGTGTAATGACTCTATATAATAGATCCCTCTGTGTGTAATGACTCTATATAATAGATCCCTCTGTGTGTAATGACTCTATATAATAGATCCCTTTGTGTTTAATGACTCTCTACAATAGATCTCTCTGTGTGTAATGGCTATATATAATAGATCCCTCTGTGTGTAATGGCTCTATATAATAGATCGCTCTGCGTGCAATGACTCTATATAATAGATCCCTCTGTGTGTAATGACTCTATATAATAGATCCCTCTGTGTGTAATGACTCTATATAATAGATCGCTCTGTGTGTAATGGCTCTATATAATTGATCCCTCTGCATGTAATGACTCTATATAATAGATCCCTTTGTGTGTAATGACTATACAATAGATCTCTATGTGTGTAATGGCTCTATATAATAGATCCCTCTGTGTGTAATGACTCTATTTAATAGATCGCTCTGCGTGCAATGACTTTATATAATAGATCCCTCTGTGTGTAATGACTCTATATAATAGATCCCTCTGTGTGTAATGACTCTATATAATAGATCGCTCTGTGTGTAATGGCTCTATATAATAGATCCCTCTGCGTGCAATGACTCTATATAATAGATCCCTCTGTGTGTAATGACTATATAATAGATCCCTCTGTGTGTAATGACTCTATATAATAGATCCCTCTGCGTGTAATGACTCTATATAATAGATCCCTCTGTGTGTAATGACTATATAATAGATCCCTCTGCGTGTAATGACTCTATATAATAGATCCCTCTGCGTGTAATGACTCTATATAATAGATCCCTCTGTGTGTAATGACTCTATATAATAGATCCCTCTGCGTGTAATGACTCTATATGATAGATCGCTCTGCATGTAATGACTATATAATAGATCGCTCTGTGTGTAATGACTCTATATAATAGATCCCTCTGTGTGTAATGACTCTATATAATAGATCCCTCTGTGTGTAATGACTCTATATAATAGGTCGCTCTGCGTGTAATGACTCTATATAATAGATCCCTCTGTGTGTAATGACTCTATATAATAGATCCCTCTGCGTGTAATGATTCTATATAATAGATCCCTCTGTGTGTAATGACTCTATATAATAGATCCCTCTGTGTGTAATGACTCTATATAATAGATCGCTCTGTGTGTAATGACTCTATATAATAGATCCCTCTGTGTGTAATGACTCTATATGATAGATCGCTCCGCTTGTCATGACTCTATATGATAGATCGCTCTGTGTGTAATGACTCTATATAATAGATCCCTCTGTGAGTAATGACTCTATATGATAGATCGCTCCGCTTGTCATGACTCTATATGATAGATCGCTCTGTGTGTAATGACTCTATATAATAGATCCCTCTGTGTGTAATGACTCCATATAATAGATCCCTCTGTGTGTAATGACTCTATATAATAGGTCGCTCTGCGTGTAATGACTCTATATAATAGATCCCTCTGTGTGTAATGACTCTATATAATAGATCCCTCTGCGTGTAATGATTCTATATAATAGATCCCTCTGTGTGTAATGACTCTATATAATAGATCCCTCTGTGTGTAATGACTCTATATAATAGATCGCTCTGTGTGTAATGACTCTATATAATAGATCCCTCTGTGTGTAATGACTCTATATGATAGATCGCTCCGCTTGTCATGACTCTATATGATAGATCGCTCTGTGTGTAATGACTCTATATAATAGATCCCTCTGTGAGTAATGACTCTATATGATAGATCGCTCCGCTTGTCATGACTCTATATAATAGATCACTCTGTGTGTAATGACTCTATATAATAGATCCCTCTGTGTGTAATGACTCTATATAATAGATCCCTCTGTGTGTAATGACTCTATATAATAGATCACTCTGTCTGTAATGACTCTATATAATAGATCTCTCTGCGTGTAATGACTCTATATAATAGATCGCTCTGTCTGTAATGACTCTATATAATCGATCCCTCTGCGTGTAATGACTCTATATAATAGATCCCTCTGCGTGTAATGACCCTATATAATAGATCCCTCTGCGTGTAATGACTCTATATAATAGATCCCTCCGTGTGTAATGACTCTATATGATAGATCCCTCCGTGTGAAATGACTGTATATGATAGATCACTCTGTGTGTAATGACTCTATATGATAGATCCCTCTGTGTGTAATGACTCTATATGATAGATCCCTCCGCGTGTAATGACTCTATATAATAGATTGCTCTGCGTGTAATGACTCTATATAATAGATCCCTCTGCGTGTAATGACTCTATATGATAGATCCCTCTGTGTGTAATGACTCTATATGATAGATCCCTCTGTGTGTAATGACTCTATATGATAGATTGCTCCGCATGTAATGACTCTATATGATAGATCGCTCCGTGTGTAATGACTCTATATAATAGATCGCTCTGTGTAATGACTCTATATAATAGATCGCTCTGTGTGTAATGACTCTATCTAATAGATCGCTCTGTGTGTAATGACTCTATATAATAGATCGCTCTGTGTGTAATGACTCTATATGATAGATCCCTCTGTGTGTAGTGACTCTATATAATAGATCCCTCTGCGTGTAATGACTCTATATCATAGATCCCTCTGTGTGTAATGACTCTATATAATAGATCCCTCTGTGTGTAATGACTATATAATAGATCCCTCTGTGTGTAATGACTCTATATGATAGATCGCTCCGCTTGTAATGACTCTATATAACAGATCCCTCTGCGTGTAATGACTCTATATAATATATCCCTTTGTGTGTAATGACTCTATACAATAGATCTCTCTGTGTGTAATGGCTCTATATAATAGATCCCTCTGTGTGTAATGACTCTATATAATAGATCCCTCTGCGTGTAATGACTATATAATAGATCCCTCTGTGTGTAATGACTCTATATGATAGATCGCTCCGCTTGTAATGACTCTATATAATAGATCCCTCTGCGTGTAATGACTCTATATAATAGATCCCTTTGTGTGTAATGACTCTATACAATAGATCTCTCTGTGTGTAATGGCTCTATATAATAGATCCCTCTGTGTGTAATGACTCTATATAATAGATCGCTCTGCGTGCAATGACTCTATATAATAGATCCCTCTGTGTGTAATGACTCTATATAATAGATCCCTCTGTGTGTAATGACTCTATATAATAGATCGCTCTGTGTGTAATGGCTATATATAATAGATCCCTCTGCGTGTAATGACTCTATATAATAGATCCCTCTGTGTGTAATGACTATATAATAGATCCCTCTGTGTGTAATGACTCTATATAATAGATCCCTCTGCGTGTAATGACTCTATATAATAGATCCCTCTGTGTGTAATGACTATATAATAGATCCCTCTGCGTGTAATGACTCTATATAATACATCCCTCTGCGTGTAATGACTCTATATAATAGATCCCTCTGTGTGTAATGACTCTATACAATAGATCCCTCTGTGTGTAATGACTTTATATGATAGATCGCTCTGCGTGTAATGACTATATAATAGATCGCTCTGTGTGTAATGACTCTATATAATAGATCCCTCTGTGTGGAAAGACTATATATAATAGATCGCTCTGCGTGTAATGACTCTATATAATAGATCCCTCTGTGTGTAATGACTCTATATAATAGATCCCTCTGCGTGTAATGATTCTATATAATAGATCCCTCTGTGTGTAATGACTCTATATAATAGATCCCTCTGTGTGTAATGACACTATATAATAGATCGCTCTGTGTGTAATGACTCTATATAATAGATCCCTCTGTGTGTAATGACTCTATATGATAGATCGCTCCGCTTGTCACGACTCTATATGATAGATCGCTCTGTGTGTAATGACTCTATATAATAGATCCCTCTGCGTGTAATGACTCTATATAATAGATCCCTCTGCGTGTAATGACTCTATATAATAGATCACTCTGTGTGTAATGACTCTATATAATAGATCCCTCTGTGTGTAATGACTCTATATAATAGATCCCTCTGTGTGTAATGACTCTATATAATAGATCACTCTGTCTGTAATGACTCTATATAATAGATCTCTCTGCGTGTAATGACTCTACATAATAGATCGCTCTGTCTGTAATGACTCTATATAATTGATCCCTCTGCGTGTAATGACTCTATATAATAGATCCCTCTGCGTGTAATGACCCTATATAATAGATCCCTCTGCGTGTAATGACTCTATATAATAGATCCTTCCATGTGTAATGACTCTATATGATAGATCCCTCCGTGTGAAATGACTGTATATGATAGATCCCTCTGTTTGTAATGACTCTATATGATAGATCCCTCTGTGTGCAATGACTCTATATGATAGATCCCTCCGCGTGTAATGACTCTATATGATAGATTGCTCTGCGTGTAATGACTCTATATAATAGATCCCTCTGCGTGTAATGACTCTATATGATAGATCCCTCTGTGTGTAATGACTCTATATGATAGATCCCTCTGTGTGTAATGACTCTATATGATAGATTGCTCCGCATGTAATGACTCTATATGATAGATCGCTCCGTGTGTAATGACTCTATATGATAGATCGCTCTGTCTAATGACTCTATATAATAGATCGCTCTGTGTGTAATGACTCTATCTAATAGATCGCTCTGTGTGTAATGACTATATAATAGATCGCTCTGTGTGTAATGACTCTATATGATAGATCCCTCTGCGTGTAATGACTCTATATAATAGATCCCTCTGTGTGTAATGACTCTATATAATAGATCCCTCTGTTTGTAATGACTATATAATAGATCCCTCTGTGTGTAATGACTCTATATGATAGATCGCTCCGCTTGTAATGACTCTATATAACAGATCCCTCTGCGTGTAATGACTCTATATAATAGATCCCTTTGTGTGTAATGACTCTATACAATAGATCTCTCTGTGTGTAATGGCTCTATATAATAGATCCCTCTGTGTGTAATGACTCTATATAATAGATCCCTCTGCGTGCAATGACTCTATATAATAGATCCCTCTGTGTGTAATGACTCTATATAATAGATCCCTCTGTGTGTAATGACTCTATATAATAGATCGCTCTGTGTGTAATGGCTATATATAATAGATCCCTCTGCGTGTAATGACTCTATATAATAGATCCCTCTGTGTGTAATGACTATATAATAGATCCCTCTGTGTGTAATGACTCTATATAATAGATCCCTCTGCGTGTAATGACTCTATATAATAGATCCCTCTGTGTGTAATGACTATATAATAGATCCCTCTGCGTGTAATGACTCTATATAATAGATCCCTCTGCGTGTAATGACTCTATATAATAGATCCCTCTGTGTGTAATGACTCTATATAATAGATCCCTCTGTGTGTAATGACTTTATATGATAGATCGCTCTGCGTGTAATGACTATATAATAGATCGCTCTGTGTGTAATGACTCTATATAATAGATCCCTCTGTGTGTAATGACTCTATATAATAGATCCCTCTGTGTGGAAAGACTCTATATAATAGATTCCTCTGCGTGTAATGACTCTATATAATAGATCCCTCTGCGTGTAATGACTCTATTTAATAGATCCCTCTGTGTGTAATGACTCTATATAATAAATCCCTCTGTGTGTAATGACTCTATATAATAGATCGCTCTGTGTGTAATGACTCTATATAATAGATCCCTCTGTGTGTAATGACTCTATATAATAGATCCCTCTGTGTGTAATGACTCTATATGATAGATCGCTCCGCTTGAAATGACTCTATATGATAGATTGATCTGTGTGTAATGACTCTATATAATAGATCCCTCTGTGTGTAATGACTCTATATAATAGATCCCTCTGCGTGTAATGACTCTATATAATAGATCCCTCTGCGTGTAATGACTCTATATAATCGATCCCTGTGCGTGTAATGACTCTATATAATAGATCCCTCTGCGTGTAATGACTCTATAATAGATCCCTCTGTGTGTAATGACTCTATATGATAGATCGCTCCGCTTGTAATGACTCTATATAATAGATCCCTCTGCGTGTAATGACTCTATATAATAGATCCCTTTGTGTGTAATGACTCTATACAATAGATTTCTCTGTGTGTAATGGCTCTATATAATAGATCCCTCTGTGTGCAATGACTCTATATAATAGATCGCTCTGCGTGCAATGACTCTATATAATAAATCCCTCTGTGTGTAATGACTCTATATAATAGATCCCTCTGTGTGTAATGACTCTATATAATAGATCGCTCTGTGTGTAATGGCTATATATAATAGATCCCTCTGCGTGTAATGACTCTATATAATAGATCCCTCCGTGTGTAATGACTATATAATAGATCCCTCTGTGTGTAATGACTCTATATAATAGATCCCTCTGCGTGTAATGACTCTATATAATAGATCCCTCTGTGTGTAATGACTATATAATAGATCCCTCTGCGTGTAATGACTCTATATAATAGATCCCTCTGCGTGTAATGACTCTATATAATAGATCCCTCTGTGTGTAATGACTCTATATAATAGATCCCTCTGTGTGTAATGACTTTATATGATAGATCGCTCTGCGTGTAATGTCTATATAATAGATCCCTCTGTGTGTAATGACTCTATATAATAGATCCCTCTGTGTGGAAAGACTCTATATAATAGATCGCTCTGCGTGTAATGACTCTATATAATAGATCCCTCTGTGTGTAATGACTCTATATAATAGATCCCTCTGCGTGTAATGACTCTATTTAATAGATCCCTCTGTGTGTAATGACTCTATATAATAAATCCCTCTGTGTGTAATGACTCTATATAATAGATCGCTCTGTGTGTAATGACTCTATATAATAGATCCCTCTGTGTGTAATGACTCTATATAATAGATCCCTCTCTGTGTAATGACTCTATATAATAGATCCCTCTGCGTGTAATGACTCTATATAATCGATCCCTGTGCGTGTAATGACTCTATATAATAGATCACTCTGTGTGTAATGACTCTATATAATAGATCCCTCTGTGTGTAATGACTCTATATAATAGATCCCTCTGTGTGTAATGACTCTATATAATAGAACCCTCTGTGTGTAATGACTCTATATAATAGATCACTCTGTCTGTAATGACTCTATATAATAGATCTCTCTGCGTGTAATGACTCTATATAATAGATCCCTCCGTGTGTAATGACTCTATATGATAGATCCCTCCGTGTGTAATGACTCTATATGATAGATCCCTCTGTGTGTAATGACTCTATATAATAGATCGCTCTGCGTGTAATGACTCTATATAATAGATCCCTCTGCGTGTAATGACTCTATATGATAGATCCCTCTGGGTGTAATGACTCTATATGATAGATCGCTCCACTTGTAATGACTCTATATGATAGATCGCTCCGTGTGTAATGACTCTATATAATAGATCGCTCTGTGTGTAATGACTCTATATAATAGATCGCTCTGTGTAATGACTCTATATAATAGATCCCTCTGCGTGTAATGACTCTATATAATAGATCCCTTTGTGTGTAATGACTCCATACAATAGATCTCTCTGTGTGTAATGGCTCTATATAATAGATCACTCTGTGTGTAATGACTCTATATAATAGATCGTTCTGCGTGCAATGACTCTATATAATAGATCCCTCTGTGTGTAATGACTCTATATAATAGATCCCTCTGTGTGTAATGACTCTATATAATAGATAGCTGTGTAATGACTCTATATAATAGATCCCTCTGCGTGAAATGACTCTATATAATAGATCCCTCTGCGTGTAATGACTCTATATAATAGATCCCTCTGCGTGTAATGACTCTATATAATAGATCCCCCTGTGTGTAATGACCCTATATAATCGATCCCTCTGTGTGTAATGACTCTATATAATAGATCCCTTTGTGTGTAATGACTCTATACAATAGATCTCTCTGTGTGTAATGGCTCTATATAATAGATCCCTCTGTGTGTAATGACTCTATATAATAGATCGCTCTGCGTGCAATGACTCTATATAATAGATCCATCTGTGTGTAATGACTCTATATAATAGATCCCTCTGTGTGTAATGACTCTATATAATAGATCGCTCTGTGTGTAATGGCTCTATATAATAGATCCCTCTGCGTGTAATGACTCTATATAATAGATGCCTTTGTGTGTAATGACTCTATACAATAGATCCCTCTGTGTGTAATGGCTCTATATAATAGATCCCTCTGTGTGTAATGACTCTATATAATAGATCCCTCTGTGTGTAATGACTCTATATAATAGATCGCTCTGCGTGTAATGGCTCTATATAATAGATCCCTCTGCGTGTAATGACTCTATATAATAGATCGCTCTGCGTGTAATGACTCTATATAATAGATCCCTCTGTGTGTAATGACTATATAATAGATCCCTCTGTGTGTAATGACTCTATATAATAGATCCCTCTGCGTGTAATGACTCTATATAATAGATCGCTCTGTGTGTAATGACTTTATATAATAGATCCCTCTGTGTGTAATGACTCTATATAATAGATCCCACTGTGTGTAATGACTCTATATAATAGATCCCACTGTGTGTAATGACTCTATATAATAGATCCCTCTGTGTGTAATGACTCTATATAATAGATCCCTCTCCGTGTAATGACTCTATATAATAGATCGCTCTGTGTGTAATGACTCTATATAATCGATCCCTCTGCGTGTAATGACTCTAAATAATAGATCCCTCTGCGTGTAATGACTCTATATAATAGATCACTGTGTGTGTAATGACCCTATATAATAGATCGCTCCATGTGTAATGACTCTATATAATAGATCCCTCCGTGTGTAATGACTATATGATAGATCCCTCCATGTGAAATGACTGTATATAATAGATCCCTCTGTGTAATGACTCTATATGATAGATCCCTCCGTGTGTAATGACTCTATATGATAGATCCCTCCGCGTGTAATGACTCTATATGATAGATCGCTCTGCGTGTAATGACTCTATATAATAGATCCCTCTGCGTGTAATGACTCTATATGATAGATCCCTCTGTGTGTAATGACTCTATATGATAGATCCCTCTGTGTGTAATGACTCTATATGATAGATCCCTCTGTGTAATGACTCTATATAATAGATCCCTCTGTGTGTAATGACTCTATATAATAGATCCCTCTGCGTGTAATGACTCTATATAATAGATCCCTCTGTGTGTAATGACTCTATATAATAGATCCCTCTGCGTGTAATGACTATATAATAGATCCCTCTGTGTGTAATGACTCTATATGATAGATCGCTCCGCTTGTAATGACTCTATATAATAGATCCCTCTACGTGTAATAACTCTATATAATAGATCCCTTTGTGTGTAATGACTCTATATAATAGATCCCTCTGTGTGTAATGACTCTATATAATAGATCCCTCTGTGTGTAATGACACTATATAATAGATCTCTCTGTGTGTAATGACTCTATATAATAGATCCCTTTGTGTGTAATGACTATACAATAGATCTCTCTGTGTGTAATGGCTCTATATAATAGATCCCTCTGTAATGACTCTATATAATAGATCCCTCTGCGTGTAATGACTCTATATAATAGATCTCTCCATGTGTAATGACTCTATATGATAGATCCCTCCGTGTGTAATGACTCTATATGATAGATCCCTCTGTGTGTAATGACTCTATATAATAGATCTCTCTGCGTGTAATGACTCTATATAATAGACCCCTCCGTGTGTAATGACTCTATATGATAGATCCCTCCGCGTGTAATGACTCTATATAATAGATCCCTCCGCGTGTAATGACTCTATATGATAGATCGCTCTGCGTGTAATGACTCTATATAATAGATCCCTCTGCGTGTAATGACTCTATGTAATAGATCCTTCCATGTGTAATGACTCTATATGATAGATCCCTCCGTGTGAAATGACTGTATATGATAGATCCCTCTGTGTGTAATGACTCTATATGATAGATCCCTCTGTGTGCAATGACTCTATATGATAGATCCCTCCGCGTGTAATGACTCTATATGATAGATTGCTCTGCGTGTAATGACTCTATATAATAGATCCCTCTGCGTGTAATGACTCTATATGATAGATCCCTCTGTGTGTAATGACTCTATATGATAGATCCCTCTGTGTGTAATGACTCTATATGATAGATTGCTCCGCATGTAATGACTCTATATGATAGATCGCTCCGTGTGTAATGACTCTATACGATAGATCGCTCTGTCTAATGACTCTATATAATAGATCGCTCTGTGTGTAATGACTCTATCTAATAGATCGCTCTGTGTGTAATGACTATATAATAGATCGCTCTGTGTGTAATGACTCTATATGATAGATCCCTCTGTGTGTAGTGACTCTATATAATAGATCCCTCTGCGTGTAATGACTCTATATAATAGATCCCTCTGTGTGTAATGACTCTATATAATAGATCCCTCTGTTTGTAATGACTATATAATAGATCCCTCTGTGTGTAATGACTCTATATGATAGATCGCTCCGCTTGTAATGACTCTATATAACAGATCCCTCTGCGTGTAATGACTCTATATAATAGATCCCTTTGTGTGTAATGACTCTATACAATAGATCTCTCTGTGTGTAATGGCTCTATATAATAGATCCCTCTGTGTGTAATGACTCTATATAATAGATCCCTCTGTTTGTAATGACTATATAATAGATCTCTCTGTGTGTAATGACTCTATATGATAGATCACTCCGCTTGTAATGACTCTATATAATAGATCCCTCTGCGTGTAATGACTCTATATAATAGATCCCTTTGTGTGTAATGACTCTATACAATAGATCTCTCTGTGTGTAATGGCTCTATATAATAGATCCCTCTGTGTGTAATGACTCTATATAATAGATCGCTCTGCGTGCAATGACTCTATATAATAGATCCCTCTGTGTGTAATGACTCTATATAATAGATCCCTCTGTGTGTAATGACTCTATATAATAGATCGCTCTGTGTGTAATGGCTATATATAATAGATCCCTCTGCGTGTAATGACTCTATATAATAGATCCCTCTGTGTGTAATGACTATATAATAGATCCCTCTGTGTGTAATGACTCTATGTAATAGATCCCTCTGCGTGTAATGACTCTATATAATAGATCCCTCTGTGTGTAATGACTATATAATAGATCCCTCTGCGTGTAATGACTCTATATAATAGATCCCTCTGCGTGTAATGACTCTATATAATAGATCCCTCTGTGTGTAATGACTCTATATAATAGATCCCTCTGTGTGTAATGACTTTATATGATAGATCGCTCTGCGTGTAATGACTATATAATAGATCGCTCTGTGTGCAATGACTCTATATAATAGATCCCTCTGTGTGTAATGACTCTATATAATAGATCCCTCTGTGTGGAAAGACTCTATATAATAGATTCCTCTGCGTGTAATGACTCTATATAATAGATCCCTCTGCGTGTAATGACTCTATTTAATAGATCCCTCTGTGTGTAATGACTCTATGTAATAAATCCCTCTGTGTGTAATGACTCTATATAATAGATCGCTCTGTGTGTAATGACTCTATATAATAGATCCCTCTGTGTGTAATGACTCTATATAATAGATCCCTCTGTGTGTAATGACTCTATATGATAGATCGCTCCGCTTGAAATGACTCTATATGATAGATTGATCTGTGTGTAATGACTCTATATAATAGATCCCTCTGTGTGTAATGACTCTATATAATAGATCCCTCTGCGTGTAATGACTCTATATAATAGATCCCTCTGCGTGTAATGACTCTATATAATCGATCCCTGTGCGTGTAATGACTCTATATAATAGATCCCTCTGCGTGTAATGACTATATAATAGATCCCTCTGTGTGTAATGACTCTATATGATAGATCGCTCCGCTTGTAATGACTCTATATAATAGATCCCTCTGCGTGTAATGACTCTATATAATAGATCCCTTTGTGTGTAATGACTCTATACAATAGATTTCTCTGTGTGTAATGGCTCTATATAATAGATCCCTCTGTGTGTAATGACTCTATATAATAGATCGCTCTGCGTGCAATGACTCTATATAATAGATCCCTCTGTGTGTAATGACTCTATATAATAGATCCCTCTGTGTGTAATGACTCTATATAATAGATCGCTCTGTGTGTAATGGCTATATATAATAGATCCCTCTGCGTGTAATGACTCTATATAATAGATCCCTCCGTGTGTAATGACTATATAATAGATCCCTCTGTGTGTAATGACTCTATATAATAGATCCCTCTGCGTGTAATGACTCTATATAATAGATCCCTCTGTGTGTAATGACTATATAATAGATCCCTCTGCGTGTAATGACTCTATATAATAGATCCCTCTGCGTGTAATGACTCTATATAATAGATCCCTCTGTGTGTAATGACTCTATATAATAGATCCCTCTGTGTGTAATGACTTTATATGATAGATCGCTCTGCGTGTAATGTCTATATAATAGATCGCTCTGTGTGTAATGACTCTATATAATAGATCCCTCTGTGTGTAATGACTCTATATACTAGATCCCTCTGTGTGGAAAGACTCTATATAATAGATCGCTCTGCGTGTAATGACTCTATATAATAGATCCCTCTGTGTGTAATGACTCTATATAATAGATCCCTCTGCGTGTAATGACTCTATTTAATAGATCCCTCTGTGTGTAATGACTCTATATAATAAATCCCTCTGTGTGTAATGACTCTATATAATAGATCGCTCTGTGTGTAATGACTCTATATAATAGATCCCTCTGTGTGTAATGACTCTATATAATAGATCCCTCTGTGTGTAATGACTCTATATGATAGATCGCTCCGCTTGTAATGACTCTATATGATAGATTGATCTGTGTGTAATGACTCTATATAATAGATCCCTCTGTGTGTAATGACTCTATATAATAGATCCCTCTGCGTGTAATGACTCTATATAATAGATCCCTCTGCGTGTAATGACTCTATATAATCGATCCCTGTGCGTGTAATGACTCTATATAATAGAACACTCTGTGTGTAATGACTCTATATAATAGATCCCTCTGTGTGTAATGACTCTATATAATAGATCCCTCTGTGTGTAATGACTCTATATAATAGAACCCTCTGTGTGTAATGACTCTATATAATAGATCACTCTGTCTGTAATGACTCTATATAATAGATCTCTCTGCGTGTAATGACTCTATATAATAGATCCCTCCGTGTGTAATGACTCTATATGATAGATCCCTCCGTGTGTAATGACTCTATATGATAGATCCCTCTGTGTGTAATGACTCTATATAATAGATCGCTCTGCATGTAATGACTCTATATGATAGATCCCTCTGGGTGTAATGACTCTATATGATAGATCGCTCCACTTGTAATGACTCTATATGATAGATCGCTCCGTGTGTAATGACTCTATATAATAGAACGCTCTGTGTGTAATGACTCTATATAATAGATCGCTCTGTGTAATGACTCTATATAATAGATCCCTCTGCGTGTAATGACTCTATATAATAGATCCCTTTGTGTGTAATGACTCCATACAATAGATCTCTCTGTGTGTAATGGCTCTATATAATAGATCACTCTGTGTGTAATGACTCTATATAATAGATCGTTCTGCGTGCAATGACTCTATATAATAGATCCCTCTGTGTGTAATGACTCTATATAATAGATCCCTCTGTGTGTAATGACTCTATATAATAGATAGCTGTGTAATGACTCTATATAATAGATCCCTCTGCGTGAAATGACTCTATATAATAGATCCCTCTGCGTGTAATGACTCTATATAATAGATCCCTCTGCGTGTAATGACTCTATATAATAGATCCCCCTGTGTGTAATGACCCTATATAATCGATCCCTCTGTGTGTAATGACTCTATATAATAGATCCCTTTGTGTGTAATGACTCTATACAATAGATCTCTCTGTGTGTAATGGCTCTATATAATAGATCCCTCTGTGTGTAATGACTCTATATAATAGATCGCTCTGCGTGCAATGACTCTATATAATAGATCCATCTGTGTGTAATGACTCTATATAATAGATCCCTCTGTGTGTAATGACTCTATATAATAGATCGCTCTGTGTGTAATGGCTCTATATAATAGATCCCTCTGCGTGTAATGACTCTATATAATAGATGCCTTTGTGTGTAATGACTCTATACAATAGATCCCTCTGTGTGTAATGGCTCTATATAATAGATCCCTCTGTGTGTAATGACTCTATATAATAGATCGCTCTGCGTGCAATGACTCTATATAATAGATCCCGCTGTGTGTAATGACTCTATATAATAGATCCCTCTGTGTGTAATGAATCTATATAATAGATCGCTCTGCGTGTAATGGCTCTATATAATAGATCCCTCTGCGTGTAATGACTCTATATAATAGATCGCTCTGCGTGTAATGACTCTATATAATAGATCCCTCTGTGTGTAATGACTATATAATAGATCCCTCTGTGTGTAATGACTCTATATAATAGATCCCTCTGCGTGTAATGACTCTATATAATAGATCGCTCTGTGTGTAATGACTTTATATAATAGATCCCTCTGTGTGTAATGACTCTATATAATAGATCCCACTGTGTGTAATGACTCTATATAATAGATCCCACTGTGTGTAATGACTCTATATAATAGATCCCTCTGTGTGTAATGACTCTATATAATAGATCCCTCTCCGTGTAATGACTCTATATAATAGATCGCTCTGTGTGTAATGACTCTATATAATCGATCCCTCTGCGTGTAATGACTCTATATAATAGATCCCTCTGCGTGTAATGACTCTATATAATAGATCACTGTGTGTGTAATGACCCTATATAATAGATCGCTCCATGTGTAATGACTCTATATAATAGATCCCTCCGTGTGTAATGACTATATGATAGATCCCTCCATGTGAAATGACTGTATATAATAGATCCCTCTGTGTAATGACTCTATATGATAGATCCCTCCGTGTGTAATGACTCTATATGATAGATCCCTCCGCGTGTAATGACTCTATATGATAGATCGCTCTGCGTGTAATGACTCTATATAATAGATCCCTCTGCGTGTAATGACTCTATATAATAGATCACTGTGTGTGTAATGACCCTATATAATAGATCGCTCCATGTGTAATGACTCTATATAATAGATCCCTCCGTGTGTAATGACTATATGATAGATCCCTCCATGTGAAATGACTGTATATAATAGATCCCTCTGTGTAATGACTCTATATGATAGATCCCTCCGTGTGTAATGACTCTATATGATAGATCCCTCCGCGTGTAATGACTCTATATGATAGATCGCTCTGCGTGTAATGACTCTATATGATAGATCCCTCTGCGTGTAATGACTCTATATGATAGATCCCTCTGTGTGTAATGACTCTATATGATAGATCCCTCTGTGTAATGACTCTATATAATAGATCCCTCTGTGTGTAATGACTCTATATAATAGATCCCTCTGCGTGTAATGACTCTATATAATAGATCCCTCTGTGTGTAATGACTCTATATAATAGATCCCTCTGCGTGTAATGACTATATAATAGATCCCTCTGTGTGTAATGACTCTATATGATAGATCGCTCCGCTTGTAATGACTCTATATAATAGATCCCTCTACGTGTAATAACTCTATATAATAGATCCCTTTGTGTGTAATGACTCTATATAATAGATCCCTCTGTGTGTAATGACTCTATATAATAGATCCCTCTGTGTGTAATGACACTATATAATAGATCTCTCTGTGTGTAATGACTCTATATAATAGATCCCTTTGTGTGTAATGACTATACAATAGATCTCTCTGTGTGTAATGGCTCTATATAATAGATCCCTCTGTAATGACTCTATATAATAGATCCCTCTGCGTGTAATGACTCTATATAATAGATCTCTCCATGTGTAATGACTCTATATGATAGATCCCTCCGTGTGTAATGACTCTATATGATAGATCCCTCTGTGTGTAATGACTCTATATAATAGATCTCTCTGCGTGTAATGACTCTATATAATAGACCCCTCCGTGTGTAATGACTCTATATGATAGATCCCTCCGCGTGTAATGACTCTATATAATAGATCCCTCCGCGTGTAATGACTCTATATGATAGATCGCTCTGCGTGTAATGACTCTATATAATAGATCCCTCTGCGTGTAATGACTCTATATGATAGATCCCTGTGTGTAATGACTCTATATGATAGATCGCTCCGTGTGTAATGACTCTATATAATAGATCGCTCTGTGTGTAATGACTCTATATAATAGATCGCTCTGTGTAATGACTCTATATAATAGATCCCTCTGCGTGTAATGACTCTATATAATAGATCCCTTTGTGTGTAATGACTCCATACAATAGATCTCTCTGTGTGTAATGGCTCTATATAATAGATCACTCTGTGTGTAATGACTCTATATAGTAGATCGTTCTGCGTGCAATGACTCTATATAATAGATCCCTCTGTGTGTAATGACTCTATATAATAGATCCCTCTGTGTGTAATGACTCTATATAATAGATAGCTGTGTAATGACTCTATATAATAGATCCCTCTGCGTGTAATGACTCTATATAATAGATCCCTCTGAGTGTAATGACTCTGTATAATAGATCCCTCTGCGTGTAATGACTCCATATAATAGATCCCTCTGTGTGTAATGACTCTATATAATAGATCCCTCTGTGTGTAATGACTCTATATAATAGATCCCTCTGTGTGTAATGACTCTATATAATAGATAGCTGTGTAATGACTCTATATAATAGATCCCTCTGCGTGTAATGACTCTATATAATAGATCCCTCTGAGTGTAATGACTCTGTATAATAGATCCCTCTGCGTGTAATGACTCCATATAATAGATCCCTCTGTGTGTAATGACTCTATATAATAGATCCCTCTGTGTGTAATGACTCTATATAATAGATCCCTTTGTGTGTAATGACTCTATACAATAGATCTCTCTGTGTGTAATGGCTCTATATAATAGATCCCTGTGTGTAATGACTCTATATAATAGATCGCTCTGCGTGCAATGACTCTATATAATAGATCCCTCTGTGTGTAATGACTCTATATAATAGATCCCTCTGTGTGTAATGACTCTATATAATAGATCGCTCTGTGTGTAATGGCTCTATATAATAGATTCCTCTGCGTGTAATGACTCTATATAATAGATCCCTTTGTGTGTAATGACTCTATACAATAGATTCCTCTGTGTGTAATGGCTCTATATAATAGATCCCTCTGTGTGTAATGACTCTATATAATAGATCGCTCTGCGTGCAATGACTCTATATAATAGATCCCTCTGTGTGTAATGACTATATATAATAGATCCCTCTGTGTGTAATGACTATATATAATAGATCGCTCTGCGTGTAATGGCTCTATATAATAGATTCCTCTGCGTGTAATGACTCTATATAATAGATCGCTCTGCGTGTAATGACTCTATATAATAGATCCCTCTGTGTGTAATGACAAAATAATAGATCCCTCTGTGTGTAATGACTCTATATAATAGATCCCTCTGCGTGTAATGACTCTATATAATAGATCGCTCTGTGTGTAATGACTTTATATAATAGATCCCGCTGTGTGTAATGACTCTATATAATAGATCCCTCTGTGTGTAATGACTCTATATAATAGATCCCACTGTGTGTAATGACTCTATATAATAGATCCCTCTGCGTGTAATGACTCTATATAATAGATCCCTCTGCGTGTAATGACTCTATATAATAGATCGCTCTGTGTGTAATGACTCTATATAATCGATCCCTCTGCGTGTAATGACTCTATATAATAGATCCCTCTGCGTGTAATGACTCTATATAATAGATCACTGTGTGTGTAATGACCCTATATAATAGATCGCTCCGTGTGTAATGACTCTATATAATAGATCCCTCCGTGTGTAATGACTCTATATGATAGATCCCTCCGTGTGAAATGACTGTATATAATAGATCCCTCTGTGTAATGACTCTATATAATAGATCCCTCCGTGTGTAATGACTCTATATGATAGATCCCTCCGTGTGAAATGACTGTATATAATAGATCCCTCTGTGTAATGACTCTATATGATAGATCCCTCCGTGTGTAATGACTCTATATGATAGATCCCTCCGCGTGTAATGACTCTATATGATAGATCGCTCTGTGTGTAATGACTCTATATGATAGATCCCTCTGTGTGTAATGACTCTATATGATAGATCCCTCTGTGTAATGACTCTATATAATAGATCCCTCTGTGTGTAATGCCTCTATATAATAGATCCCTCTGCGTGTAATGACTCTATATAATAGATCCCTCTGTGTGTAATGACTCTATATAATAGATCCCTCTGCGTGTAATGACTATATAACAGATCCCTCTGTGTGTAATGACTCTATATGATAGATCGCTCCGCTTGTAATGACTCTATATAATAGATCCCTCTGTGTGTAATGACTCTATATAATAGATCCCTTTGTGTGTAATGACTCTATACAATAGATCTCTCTGTGTGTAATGGCTCTATATAATAGATCCCTCTGTGTGTAATGACTCTATATAATAGATCCCTCTGTGTGTAATGACTCTATATAATAGATCGCTCTGTGTGTAATGGCTCTATATAATAGATCCCTCTGCGTGTAATGACTCTATATAATAGATCCCTCTGTGTGTAATGACTATATAATAGATCCCTCTGTGTGTAATGACTCTATATAATAGATCCCTCTGCGTGTAATGACTCTATATAATAGATCCCTCTGTGTGTAATGACTATATAATAGATCCCTCTGCGTGTAATGACTCTATATAATAGATCCCTCTGCGTGTAATGACTCTATATAATAGATCCCTCTGTGTGTAATGACTCTATATAATAGATCCCTCTGCGTGTAATGACTCTATATGATAGATCGCTCTGCGTGTAATGACTATATAATAGATCGCTCTGTGTGTAATGACTCTATATAATAGATCCCTCTGTGTGTAATGACTCTATATAATAGATCCCTCTGCGTGTAATGACTCTATATAATAGATCGCTCTGCGTGTAATGACTCTAAATAATAGATCCCTCTGTGTGTAATGACTCTATATAATAGATCCCTCTGTGTGTAATGACTCTATATAATAGATCCCTCTGTGTGTATTGACTCTATATGATAGATCGCTCTGCGTGTAATGACTATATAATAGATCGCTCTGTGTGTAATGACTCTATATAATATATCCCTCTGTGTGTAATGACTCTATATAATAGATCCCTCTGTGTGTAATGACTCTATATAATAGATCGCTCTGCGTGTAATGGCTCTATATAATAGATCCCTCTGCGTGTAATGACTCTATATAATAGATCGCTCTGCGTGTAATGACTCTATATAATAGATCCCTCTGTGTGTAATGACTATATAATAGATCCCTCTGTGTGTAATGACTCTATATAATAGATCCCTCTGCGTGTAATGACTCTATATAATAGATCGCTCTGTGTGTAATGACTTTATATAATAGATCCCTCTGTGTGTAATGACTCTATATAATAGATCCCACTGTGTGTAATGACTCTATATAATAGATCCCACTGTGTGTAATGACTCTATATAATAGATCCCTCTGTGTGTAATGACTCTATATAATAGATCCCTCTCCGTGTAATGACTCTATATAATAGATCGCTCTGTGTGTAATGACTCTATATAATCGATCCCTCTGCATGTAATGACTCTATATAATAGATCCCTCTGCGTGTAATGACTCCATATAATAGATCACTGTGTGTGTAATGACCCTATATAATAGATCGCTCCATGTGTAATGACTCTATATAATAGATCCCTCCGTGTGTAATGACTATATGATAGATCCCTCCATGTGAAATGACTGTATATAATAGATCCCTCTGTGTAATGACTCTATATGATAGATCCCTCCGTGTGTAATGACTCTATATGATAGATCCCTCCGCGTGTAATGACTCTATATGATAGATCGCTCTGCGTGTAATGACTCTATATAATAGATCCCTCTGCGTGTAATGACTCTATATGATAGATCCCTCTGTGTGTAATGACTCTATATGATAGATCCCTCTGTGTGTAATGACTCTATATGATAGATCCCTCTGTGTAATGACTCTATATAATAGATCCCTCTGTGTGTAATGACTCTATATAATAGATCCCTCTGCGTGTAATGACTCTATATAATAGATCCCTCTGTGTGTAATGACTCTATATAATAGATCCCTCTGCGTGTAATGACTATATAATAGATCCCTCTGTGTGTAATGACTCTATATGATAGATCGCTCCGCTTGTAATGACTCTATATAATAGATCCCTCTACGTGTAATGACTCTATATAATAGATCCCTTTGTGTGTAATGACTCTATATAATAGATCCCTCTGTGTGTAATGACTCTATATAATAGATCCCTCTGTGTGTAATGACACTATATAATAGATCTCTCTGTGTGTAATGACTCTATATAATAGATCCCTTTGTGTGTAATGACTATACAATAGATCTCTCTGTGTGTAATGGCTCTATACAATAGATCCCTCTGTAATGACTCTATATAATAGATCCCTCTGCGTGTAATGACTCTATATAATAGATCTCTCCGTGTGTAATTACTCTATATGATAGATCCCTCCGTGTGTAATGACTCTATATGATAGATCCCTCTGTGTGTAATGACTCTATATAATAGATCTCTCTGCGTGTAATGACTCTATATAATAGACCCCTCCGTGTGTAATGACTCTATATGATAGATCCCTCCGCGTGTAATGACTCTATATAATAGATCCCTCCGCGTGTAATGACTCTATATGATAGATCGCTCTGCGTGTAATGACTCTATATAATAGATCCCTCTGCGTGTAATGACTCTATATGATAGATCCCTGTGTGTAATGACTCTATATGATAGATCGCTCCGTGTGTAATGACTCTACATAATAGATCGCTCTGTGTGTTATGACTCTATATAATAGATCGCTCTGTGTAATGACTGTATATAATAGATCCCTCTGCGTGTAATGACTCCATATAATAGATCCCTTTGTGTGTAATGACTCCATACAATAGATCTCTCTGTGTGTAATGGCTCTATATAATAGATCACTCTGTGTGTAATGACTCTATATAGTAGATCGTTCTGCGTGCAATGACTCTATATAATAGATCCCTCTGTGTGTAATGACTCTATATAATAGATCCCTCTGTGTGTAATGACTCTATATAATAGATAGCTGTGTAATGACTCTATATAATAGATCCCTCTGTGTGTAATGACTCTATATAATAGATCCCTCTGCGTGTAATGACTCTGTATAATAGATCCCTCTGCGTGTAATGACTCCATATAATAGATCCCTCTGTGTGTAATTACTCTATATAATAGATCCCTCTGTGTGTAATGACTCTATATAATAGATCCCTTTGTGTGTAATGACTCTATACAATAGATCTCTCTGTGTGTAATGGCTCTATATAATAGATCCCTCTGTGTGTAATGACTCTATATAATAGATCGCTCTGCGTGCAATGACTCTATATAATAGATCCCTCTGTGTGTAATGACTCTATATAATAGATCCCTCTGTGTGTAATGACTCTATATAATAGATCGCTCTGTGTGTAATGGCTCTATATAATAGATTCCTCTGCGTGTAATGACTCTATATAATAGATCCCTTTGTGTGTAATGACTCTATACAATAGATCCCTCTGTGTGTAATGGCTCTATATAATAGATCCCTCTGTGTGTAATGACTCTATATAATAGATCGCTCTGCGTGCAATGACTCTATATAATAGATCCCTCTGTGTGTAATGACTCTATATAATAGATCCCTCTGTGTGTAATGACTCTATATAATAGATCGCTCTGCGTGTAATGGCTCTATATAATAGATTCCTCTGCGTGTAATGACTCTATATAATAGATCGCTCTGCGTGTAATGACTCTATATAATAGATCCCTCTGTGTGTAATGACAATATAATAGATCCCTCTGTGTGTAATGACTCTATATAATAGATCCCTCTGCGTGTAATGACTCTATATAATAGATCGCTCTGTGTGTAATGACTTTATATAATAGATCCCGCTGTGTGTAATGACTCTATATAATAGATCCCTCTGTGTGTAATGACTCTATATAATAGATCCCACTGTGTGTAATGACTCTATATAATAGATCCCTCTGCGTGTAATGAATCTATATAATAGATCCCTCTGCGTGTAATGACTCTATATAATAGATCGCTCTGTGTGTAATGACTCTATATAATCGATCCCTCTGCGTGTAATGACTCTATATAATAGATCCCTCTGCGTGTAATGACTCTATATAATAGATCACTGTGTGTGTAATGACCCTATATAATAGATCGCTCCGTGTGTAATGACTCTATATAATAGATCCCTCCGTGTGTAATGACTCTATATGATAGATCCCTCCGTGTGAAATGACTGTATATAATAGATCCCTCTGTGTAATGACTCTATATAATAGATCCCTCCGTGTGTAATGACTCTATATGATAGATCCCTCCGTGTGAAATGACTGTATATAATAGATCCCTCTGTGTAATGACTCTATATGATAGATCCCTCCGTGTGTAATGACTCTATATGATAGATCCCTCCGCGTGTAATGACTCTATATGATAGATCGCTCTGCGTGTAATGACTCTATATAATAAATCCCTCTGCGTGTAATGACTCTACATGATAGATCCCTCTGTGTGTAATGACTCTATATGATAGATCCCTCTGTGTGTAATGACTCTATATGATAGATCCCTCTGTGTAATGACTCTATATAATAGATCCCTCTGTGTGTAATGACTCTATATAATAGATCCCTCTGCGTGTAATGACTCTATATAATAGATCCCTCTGTGTGTAATGACTCTATATAATAGATCCCTCTGCGTGTAATGACTATATAATAGATCCCTCTGTGTGTAATGACTCTATATGATAGATCGCTCCGCTTGTAATGACTCTATATAATAGATCCCTCTGTGTGTAATGACTCTATATAATAAATCCCTTTGTGTGTAATGACTCTATACAATAGATCTCTCTGTGTGTAATGGCTCTATATAATAGATCCCTCTGTGTGTAATGACTCTATATAATAGATCCCTCTGTGTGTAATGACTCTATATAATAGATCGCTCTGTGTGTAATGGCTCTATATAATAGATCCCTCTGCGTGTAATGACTCTATATAATAGATCCCTCTGTGTGTAATGACTATATAATAGATCCCTCTGTGTGTAATTACTCTATATAATAGATCCCTCTGCGTGTAATGACTCTATATAATAGATCCCTCTGTGTGTAATGACTATATAATAGATCCCTCTGCGTGTAATGACTCTATATAATAGATCCCTCTGCGTGTAATGACTCTATATAATAGATCCCTCTGTGTGTAATGACTCTATATAATAGATCCCTTTGCGTGTAATGACTCTATATGATAGATCGCTCTGCGTGTAATGACTATATAATAGATCGCTCTGTGTGTAATGACTATATAATAGATCCCTCTGTGTGTAATGACTCTATATAATAGATCCCTCTGCGTGTAATGACTCTATATAATAGATCGCTCTGCGTGTAATGACTCTATATAATAGATCCCTCTGTGTGTAATGACTCTATATAATAGATCCCTCTGTGTGTAATGACTCTATATAATAGATCCCTCTGTGTGTATTGACTCTATATGATAGATCGCTCTGCGTGTAATGACTATATAATAGATCGCTCTGTGTGTAATGACTCTATATAATATATCCCTCTGTGTGTAATGACTCTATATAATAGATCCCTTTGTGTGTAATGACTCTATATAATAGATCGCTCTGCATGTAATGACTCTATATAATAGATCCCTCTGTGTGTAATGACTCTATATAATAGATCCCTCTGCGTGTAATGATTCTATATAATAGATCCCTCTGCGTGTAATGACTCTATATAATAGATCACTGTGTGTGTAATGACCCTATATAATAGATCGCTCCGTGTGTAATGACTCTATATAATAGATCCCTCCGTGTGTAATGACTCTATATGATAGATCCCTCCGTGTGAAATGACTGTATATAATAGATCCCTCTGTGTAATGACTCTATATAATAGATCCCTCCGTGTGTAATGACTCTATATGATAGATCCCTCCGTGTGAAATGACTGTATATAATAGATCCCTCTGTGTAATGACTCTATATGATAGATCCCTCCGTGTGTAATGACTCTATATGATAGATCCCTCCGCGTGTAATGACTCTATATGATAGATCGCTCTGCGTGTAATGACTCTATATAATAAATCCCTCTGCGTGTAATGACTCTATATGATAGATCCCTCTGTGTGTAATGACTCTATATGATAGATCCCTCTGTGTGTAATGACTCTATATAATAGATCCCTTTGTGTGTAATGACTCTATACAATAGATCTCTCTGTGTGTAATGGCTCTATATAATAGATCCCTCTGTGTGTAATGACTCTATATAATAGATCCCTCTGTGTGTAATGACTCTATATAATAGATCGCTTTGTGTGTAATGGCTCTATATAATAGATCCCTCTGCGTGTAATCACTCTATATAATAGATCCCTCTGTGTGTAATGACTATATAATAGATCCCTCTGTGTGTAATGACTCTATATAATAGATCCCTCTGCGTGTAATGACTCTATATAATAGATCCCTCTGTGTGTAATGACTATATAATAGATCCCTCTGCGTGTAATGACTCTATATAATAGATCCCTCTGCGTGTAATGACTCTATATAATAGATCCCTCTGTGTGTAATGACTCTATATAATAGATCCCTCTGCGTGTAATGACTCTATATGATAGATCGCTCTGCGTGTAATGACTATATAATAGATCGCTCTGTGTGTAATGACTCTATATAATAGATCCCTCTGTGTGTAATGACTCTATATAATAGATCCCTCTGCGTGTAATGACTCTATATAATAGATCGCTCTGCGTGTAATGACTCTATATAATAGATCCCTCTGTGTGTAATGACTCTATATAATAGATCCCTCTGTGTGTAATGACTCTATATAATAGATCCCTCTGTGTGTATTGACTCTATATGATAGATCGCTCTGCGTGTAATGACTATATAATAGATCGCTCTGTGTGTAATGACTCTATATAATATATCCCTCTGTGTGTAATGACTCTATATAATAGATCCCTTTGTGTGTAATGACTCTATATAATAGATCGCTCTGCATGTAATGACTCTATATAATAGATCCCTCTGTGTGTAATGACTCTATATAATAGATCCCTCTGCGTGTAATGATTCTATATAATAGATCCCTCTGTGTGTAATGACTCTGTATAATAGATCCCTCTGTGTGTAATGGCTCTATATAATAGATCGCTCTATGTGTAATGACTAGTGTTGAGCGATACCTTCCGATATCGGGAAATATCGGATCGGATTGGATCGGACCGATACCGAAAAAGTATCGGATATCGCCGATTCCGATACCGGAAACCAATGCAAGTCAATGGGACATAAATATCGGAATTAAAATAAACCCTTTCTTTCCTTGTAGGTTATTTCTACATGAAGGAAAACAACTAAGAATAATGTAGAATGTATTGGGGGAGGTGGGGGAGACAATAAAGGCATAGAGGTTTAGCCCAGTCAAATGGAATAGCAGGAATTAATATTTTTTTATTATGTTCTGAGTTACGGAAATATTAACTATGTTAAGTATTTTTATATTTTGTCAGATATTTATGTTTCACTACTTCCATGCTCTTCACCTTCTTTTTTACTTCTCCCACACTTTCTCCTTCATCATCCTCAGCATCTTTTTCATCCACTTCTTCTTCACCTTCTTCTTCTTCACCTTCTTCGTATTATTCTTTTTTTTACATTCTTCATATTCTACTTCTTCATCTTCTTCATATTCTTCTTCTTCATCATATTCTTATTTGTGACAGGCATTCCTGTAGTTGTTATCTATAAAAGGTTGGACATTACACCTTTCGTTCTGCCCGTCACAAAAGATTTACAACAGGATTTGTCCGCGTTCAGTTTGGCCTGCAGCAGCAGGTCTTTTCCAGGGGCACCACGAGGAGGAACGGACTCACCCCCATACACTGCTTAGTCATCTTCTGCTTATAATTTAGATATTATCTTTTGCTCTGATTTTTAGTCTTATGCTTAATGTTCTTCCGCTTTTTGTTCTGCAGCTTCTTGTATTTCTGCTTCTTGGTTTTCTGTCTCTTGTTTTTCTGTATCTTGGTGCTTGTCTTCTCTTCTTTGTCTTCTTGGTCAACTTCTTCAGGGTCATCTTCTTGGTCTTCTTCGGGGTGGTCTTCAGGGTCGTCGTCTTCGGGGGTCCTCGTCTTCGGGGTCCTCGTCTTCTTCGGGTTGGTCTTCTGGGTCCTCGTCTTCGGGGTCCTCGTCTTCTTCGGGGTGGTCTTCAGGGTCCTCGTCTTCTTCGGGGTGGTCTTCAGGGTCCTCGTCTTCTTCGGGGTGGTCTTCAGGGTCCTCGTCTTCAGGGTCATTGTCTTCGGGGTCCTCGTCTTCTTAGGGTTGGTCTTCAGGGTCCTCGTCTTCAGGGTCCTCGTCAGGGAGATCCAGTGTGATTACCAAGAACCATTTCAAAAAGCTTGAACTTGGAAATGTAGCAGAAGGTACAAGAAAGCTGAGGAACTACCGAGGACCAGCTGACGGTACTGGAACCCGGATGGATAGCAGAAGGTACAAGAGCCAATGGAACTACCGAGGACCAGCTGATGTTACTGGAACTCGGTTACTAAGCAGGAGGTACCTGTGCCAGAAAGCACTACCAAGGACCAGCAGACGTTGGTGGAACTTGGATACCGAGAAGGAGGCACCTAATCCAAAGGCACTGCCGAGAACCAGCTGACGGTACTGGAACCCGGATGGGTAGCAGAAGGTACAAGAGCCAATGGAACTACCGAGGACCAGCTGATGTTACTGGAACCCGGATGGGTAGCAGAAGGTACAAGAGCCAATGGAACTACCGAGGACCAGCTGATGTTACTGGAACTCGGTTACTAAGCAGGAGGTACCTGTGCCAGAAAGCACTACCAAGGACCAGCAGACGTTGGTGGAACTTGGATACCGAGAAGGAGGCACCTAATCCAAAGGCACTGCCGAGAACCAGCTGACGGTACTGGAACCCGGATGGGTAGCAGAAGGTACCCATGTAAAAAAAAAGTTCAAGGCCGCGAGCCGGCCGCAGTTACCAAAACCCACAGTCCTACAGAGGGTGCTTGTCCTATTGGCACTATGGAACCAGCCTTCATTGCCAGATCCCGCAGCCCACATAGGAGTCACCTAAACTGCAGGCACCATAGAGTCGGCTAACCCGACCGCAACACGACAGGACAACGCATTGGAGGCAAAGTGACGTTGACACTACCCGGAAACAGCTGGCGTGCTGGAACCAGGCTGGGCAGGAGGGAGTACCCGTGCCAAAGACACTGCCGAGAACCAGCTGACGGTACTGGAACCCGGATGGGTAGCAGAAGATACAAGAGCAAATGGAACTACCGAGGACCAGCTGACGGTACTGGAACCCGGATGGGTAGCAGAAGGTACAAGAGCCAATGGAACTACCGAGGACCAGCTGATGTTACTGGAACTCGGTTACTAAGCAGGAGGTACCTGTGCCAGAAAGCACTACCAAGGACCAGCAGACGTTGGTGGAACTTGGATACCGAGAAGGAGGCACCTAATCCAAAGGCACTGCCGAGAACCAGCTGACGGTACTGGAACCCGGATGGGTAGCAGAAGGTACCCATGTAAAAAAAAAGTTCAAGGCCGCGAGCCGGCCGCAGTTACCAAAACCCACAGTCCTACAGAGGGTGCTTGTCCTATTGGCACTATGGAACCAGCCTTCATTGCCAGATCCCGCAGCCCACATAGGAGTCACCTAAACTGCAGGCACCATAGAGTCGGCTAACCCGACCGCAACACGACAGGACAACGCATTGGAGGCAAAGTGACGTTGACACTACCCGGAAACAGCTGGCGTGCTGGAACCAGGCTGGGCAGGAGGGAGTACCCGTGCCAAAGACACTGCCGAGAACCAGCTGACGGTACTGGAACCCGGATGGGTAGCAGAAGATACAAGAGCAAATGGAACTACCGAGGACCAGCTGACGGTACTGGAACCCGGATGGGTAGCAGAAGGTACAAGAGCCAATGGAACTACCGAGGACCAGCTGATGTTACTGGAACTCGGTTACTAAGCAGGAGGTACCTGTGCCAGAAAGCACTACCAAGGACCAGCAGACGTTGGTGGAACTTGGATACCGAGAAGGAGGCACCTAATCCAAAGGCACTGCCGAGAACCAGCTGACGGTACTGGAACCCGGATGGGTAGCAGAAGATACAAGAGCAAATGGAACTACCGAGGACCAGCTGACGGTACTGGAACCCGGATGGGTAGCAGAAGGTACAAGAGCCAATGGAACTACCGAGGACCAGCTGATGTTACTGGAACTCGGTTACTAAGCAGGAGGTACCTGTGCCAGAAAGCACTACCAAGGACCAGCAGACGTTGGTGGAACTTGGATACCGAGAAGGAGGCACCTAATCCAAAGGCACTGCCGAGAACCAGCTGACGGTACTGGAACCCGGATGGGTAGCAGAAGGTACCCATGTAAAAAAAAAGTTCAAGGCCGCGAGCCGGCCGCAGTTACCAAAACCCACAGTCCTACAGAGGGTGCTTGTCCTATTGGCACTATGGAACCAGCCTTCATTGCCAGATCCCGCAGCCCACATAGGAGTCACCTAAACTGCAGGCACCATAGAGTCGGCTAACCCGACCGCAACACGACAGGACAACGCATTGGAGGCAAAGTGACGTTGACACTACCCGGAAACAGCTGGCGTGCTGGAACCAGGCTGGGCAGGAGGGAGTACCCGTGCCAAAGACACTGCCGAGAACCAGCTGACGGTACTGGAACCCGGATGGGTAGCAGAAGATACAAGAGCAAATGGAACTACCGAGGACCAGCTGACGGTACTGGAACCCGGATGGGTAGCAGAAGGTACAAGAGCCAATGGAACTACCGAGGACCAGCTGATGTTACTGGAACTCGGTTACTAAGCAGGAGGTACCTGTGCCAGAAAGCACTACCAAGGACCAGCAGACGTTGGTGGAACTTGGATACCGAGAAGGAGGCACCTAATCCAAAGGCACTGCCGAGAACCAGCTGACGGTACTGGAACCCGGATGGGTAGCAGAAGGTACCCATGTAAAAAAAAAGTTCAAGGCCGCGAGCCGGCCGCAGTTACCAAAACCCACAGTCCTACAGAGGGTGCTTGTCCTATTGGCACTATGGAACCAGCCTTCATTGCCAGATCCCGCAGCCCACATAGGAGTCACCTAAACTGCAGGCACCATAGAGTCGGCTAACCCGACCGCAACACGACAGGACAACGCATTGGAGGCAAAGTGACGTTGACACTACCCGGAAACAGCTGGCGTGCTGGAACCAGGCTGGGCAGGAGGGAGTACCCGTGCCAAAGACACTGCCGAGAACCAGCTGACGGTACTGGAACCCGGATGGGTAGCAGAAGATACAAGAGCAAATGGAACTACCGAGGACCAGCTGACGGTACTGGAACCCGGATGGGTAGCAGAAGGTACAAGAGCCAATGGAACTACCGAGGACCAGCTGATGTTACTGGAACTCGGTTACTAAGCAGGAGGTACCTGTGCCAGAAAGCACTACCAAGGACCAGCAGACGTTGGTGGAACTTGGATACCGAGAAGGAGGCACCTAATCCAAAGGCACTGCCGAGAACCAGCTGACGGTACTGGAACCCGGATGGGTAGCAGAAGGTACCCATGTAAAAAAAAAGTTCAAGGCCGCGAGCCGGCCGCAGTTACCAAAACCCACAGTCCTACAGAGGGTGCTTGTCCTATTGGCACTATGGAACCAGCCTTCATTGCCAGATCCCGCAGCCCACATAGGAGTCACCTAAACTGCAGGCACCATAGAGTCGGCTAACCCGACCGCAACACGACAGGACAACGCATTGGAGGCAAAGTGACGTTGACACTACCCGGAAACAGCTGGCGTGCTGGAACCAGGCTGGGCAGGAGGGAGTACCCGTGCCAAAGACACTGCCGAGAACCAGCTGACGGTACTGGAACCCGGATGGGTAGCAGAAGGTACAAGAGCCAATGGAACTGCCGAGAACCAGCTGGCGGTGCTGGAGCCCAGGGTAAATACTAAAAACAGAAGAGCCAGAGGTGTATTTGGAGGAGGTTTTAAATCCGTACTACAGTGGATGTGGACAAAGCAGGAGAATTTGCCGGACACACAGCTGGGGATCAGCTGACGTTACTGAATCCCAATAACACTGGAGCAAGCGTTGACTGTGCAGACGGCACTTCTGAGCAGCAACTAGCGGTATTGGAGCCCAGGGTAAATACTAAAAACGGAGGAGCCAGAGGTGTAATTGGAGCAAGTTTTAAATAAGTAGCACAGTGAATATGGACAGAGCAGGAGAAATTGCCGTGAACACAGCAGGGGAACAGCTGACGTTACCGAACCCCAATAACACCGCAGCAAGTGTTGACTGTGCAGACGGCACTTCCGAGCGCCAACTGGCGGTGCTGGAGCCCAGGGATAAGAATGAAAACAGAGGAGCCAGAGGTGTAATTGGAGCAACTTTAAAATCTGTAGTAGTGAGAATGTGGACAGAGCAGGAGAAATTGCCGTCCGCACAGCAGGGGAACAGCTGACGTTACTGAACCCCAATAACATGGTAGCAAGTGTTGACTGTGCAGACAGCACTTCCGAGCGCCAACTGGCGGTGCTGGAGCCCAGGGATAAGAATGAAAACAGAGGAGCCAGAGGTGTAATTCGAGCAACTTTAAAATCTGTAGTAGTGAGAATGTGGACAGAGCAGGAGAAATTGCCGTCCGCACAGCAGGGGAACAGCTGACGTTACTGAACCCCAATAACACGGCAGCAAGTGTTGACTGTGCAGACAGCACTTCCGAGCGCCAACTGGCGGTGTTGGAGCCCAGGGTAAATACTAAAAACGGAGGAGCCAGAGGTGTAATTGGAGCAAGTTTTAAATAAGTAGCACAGTGAATATGGACAGAGCAGGAGAAATTGCCGTGAACACAGCAGGGGAACAGCTGACGTTACTGAACCCCAATAACATGGTAGCAAGTGTTGACTGTGCAGACGGCACTTCCGAGCGCCAACTGGCGGTGCTGGAGCCCAGGGATAAGAATGAAAACAGAGGAGCCAGAGGTGTAATTCGAGCAACTTTAAAATGTGTAGTACAGTGGATGTGGACAAAGCAGGAGAAATTGCCGTCCGCACAGCAGGAGAACAGCTGACGTTACTGAACCCCAATAACACGGCAGCAAGTGTTGACTGTGCAGACGGCACTTCCGAGCGCCAACTGGCGGTGCTGGAGCCCAGGGATAAGAATGAAAACAGAGGAGCCAGAGGTGTAATTCGAGCAACTTTAAAATGTGTAGTACAGTGGATTTGGACAAAGCAGGAGAAATTGCCGTCCGCACAGCAGGAGAACAGCTGACGTTACTGAACCCCAATAACACGGCAGCAAGTGTTGACTGTGCAGACGGCACTTCCGTGCGCCAACTGGCGGTGTTGGAGCTCAGGGATAATACTGAAAACAGAGGAGCCAGAGGTGTAATTGGAGCAACTTTAAAATCTGTAGTAGTGAGAATGTGGACAGAGCAGGAGAAATTGCCGTCCGCACAGCAGGGGAACAGCTGACGTTACTGAACCCCAATAACATGGTAGCAAGTGTTGACTGTGCAGACAGCACTTCCGAGCGCCAACTGGCGGTGCTGGAGCCCAGGGATAAGAATGAAAACAGAGGAGCCAGAGGAGTAATTGGAGCAACTTTAAAATGTGTAGTACAGTGGATGTGGACAAATCAGGAGAAATTGCCGTCCGCACAGCAGGAGAACAGCTGACGTTACTGAACCCCAATAACACGGCAGCAAGTGTTGACTGTGCAGACGGCACTTCCGAGCGCCAACTGGCGGTGTTGGAGCTCAGGGATTACAGTTCAGGTGGTAGAAACATGAACAGAACAGGAGACCTGGATACTGTTGCCAACCAATTATTTATTCTGGAAGAGGACTGGCAAATTCATGAGAGATCCAGGCCTTGTTCATTTTGAGAAAAGTAAGCCGGTCAACGTTATCGGAGGATAGTCGCATGCGACGGTCTGTTAGTACACCACCTGCGGCACTAAAGACGCGTTCCGATAATACACTAGCAGCAGGGCAAGCTAGCACCTCCAGTGCATACCGACTAAGCTCTGGCCATGTATCCAGCTTACAGACCCAAAACTTGAAGGGAGAAGAGCCGTCTGGGAGTACACTAAGAGGGCAAGACATGTAGTCTGTCACCATCTGACGGAAACGTTGCCTCCTGCTGACTGGAGCTGTCTGTGATGGTGTAGACATTTGTGGCGGCGGGGACACAAAACTTTGCCACATTTCGGCCATACTGGTCTTGCCTTGTGCTGAGGCGCTGCTTCTGCTCCCTCTTTGTGCAGAGCTTCCTCCACTGCCTCGACGCACTGAGCTGCTTTGTAAAGCACTAGCAGCACTGCTCTCGGTTGGAATGGAGAACATGATGGAATGCACCAGTGCGTCTTGGTACTCCCGCATTTTACGCTCCCGGTTCAATGGTGTTATGAGGCTTTGTAAGTTGTCCCGGTAGCGAGGATCTAGGAGGGTGGACACCCAATAATCAGCCGTGTTGAGAATGTGGGCGATGCGGCGGTCGTTTCTGAGGCACTGCAGCATGAAATCAACCATGTGCTGCAGACTGCCAACTGGCCAAGAAACGCTGTCCCCTGCTTGAGGCGTGATCTCTGCCTGCTCTGCATCACCCCACCCTCGCTCTAGATACTGACTACTAGAGCATTGTGTACCTCCCTCCTCTGGACAGATGTCTTCCTCATCCATTGACTCCTCCTCATCCTCCTCACAAAGTGTCCCCTGCCTAGGCCTTTGTGAGGAACCACGTTGCGCAGACTGTAGAGAAGCAGATGGCATTTGTGACTCCTCATCCTCCACCTCTTCCAAAACCTCGTCCCTTAGTGCTTGCAGTGTTTTTTCAAGCAGGCAGATAAGGGGGATAGTCATGCTGACTAGTGCATCATCTGCACTCGCCATCCGCGTGGAATAATCGAAGGCACGCAAAACGTGGCAAATGTCCTTCATAGAGGCCCACTCAGTGGTGGTGAAGTGTGAACGGCGCGCACTGCGACTTGTTTGCGCCTGCTGCAGCTGGTACTCCATTACTGCTGCCTGCTGCTCACACAACCTCTCCAACATATGTAACGTTGAATTCCACCTGGTGGGTAGGTCACATATGATGCGATGTTCCGGAAGACATAATCGGCGCTGCAGAGCTGCAATGCGTGATCTTGCATTGCTGGAACGCCGCAAGTGAGCGCACTCTATGCGGACCTTGTGAAGCAGTGCATCAAGATCCGGATAGTCCCTCAAAAAACTCTGCACGACCAAGTTGAGCACATGTGCCAGACATGGGATGTGAGTGAGGTTGCCTAGGCCCAGAGCTGCCACCAGATTTCGGCCATTGTCACACACTACCATGCCTGGCTGGAGATTCGCTGGCACAAACCACACGTCACTCTGCTGCTTGATGGCATTCCAGAGCTCCTGCGCTGTGTGGCTTCGATTCCCCAAAGAAATTAATTTTAATACGGCCTGTTGACGTTTGGCCACGGCTGTGCTCATATCGGTCATCATAACAGGTAACCGTTCACGGGTCGATGTGGAGGTAGACCGTGACGGCTCCTGCAGCGCTGATTCAGAGGAACTGGAGTATGAGGAGGAGTCAATGTGTACAGACTGGATTCCTGCAATCCTTGGAGTTGGCAGAACACGTACAGCGCCACTCTCAAGATCTGTACCCGGCTCCACAACATTTACCCAATGGGCAGTGAGGGAAAGGTATCGTCCCTGTCCATGCTTACTGGTCCACGCATCAGTGGTCAGGTGGACCTTGCTACTGACGGCGTTTTGTAGCGCATGTTTAATTTTTCCCTCCACATGATGTTGCAGGGCAGGGACGGCTTGCCTGCTGAAATAAAAGCGGCTGGGCACGTTGTATTGTGGGACTGCCAATGCCATAAAGTTACGGAATGTGTCAGTCTCCACCAGCCTGAATGATAGCATTTCAAGGGCCAGTAGTTTAGCAATGCCAGCATTCAGAGCCTGTGCTCGGGGGTGGTTTGCCGAGTATGGGCGCCTTTTCTCCCATGCCTGTGCTAACGATGGCTGTAGACTGGCCTGGGAGTGTGAGGATGACTGGGAAAGTGGTGCTGTGGGTGGAATTACACTGTGTCTCTGTACAACAGTGCCAGAGATTCTTCCATGGCGATCCTGTGAGGAAGCCGAACCAGCTGTGTGTGAGCTGGAGGAAGAGGCTACAACACGAGCTGAAGAGGTGGTAGGTGGCGCTGTAGGTTGGCCTAGGTCTTCAGTGTGTTTGTGTAACTCCACCACGTGCTTGGTCCGCACATGTTTCCACATATTTGTGGTATTGAGGTTGCTGACACTTTTCCCTCTTTTCACCTTCTGATTACACAGCTTGCATTTGACAAAGCAAATGTCATCTGCAACTGTGTCAAAAAAGGACCAGGCACTGCAAGTCTTGGGAGCGCCCGCTTTGGATTTTGGAAGAGCCATGCTCCTAATGGGTGCCGAAGTGGAGGCTACAGGCAACCAAGTCTGCCCCCTCCCTCTCCCTCCTTTTTGGGCCGTTCGGGGAATCTCTTCCTCAGAGCTGCTCCCACCACCTTCCTGTCCCTCACGCCATGATGGGTCAAGGACCTCATCATCTACACCACCCTCTTCAAACAACTGCTTCTCCTGGGTAGTCTCGACAGCACAGTACGCACCAGAAAGTGGCACCTGAGTCTCATCATCAGATGCGTACTGAGGTGTGCTGCTGACCATAGGCACTGGCCCACCCGCCTCTTCAGATTCAGAGAGACAAAACGGTTGCGCATCACTGCATACTACCTCTTCTTCAAATTCTCGAATTCTGCTTGGCTGGCCCCCTCTTTCCAAGCCAAGAGATTCAGAGAACAGAAGTAGAGATGGCTCCTGTCCAGGGCTCTCTGACTGCCTGGGCAATTTGGCAGGTGGTGAAGAGACAGATGGGTGCTCTTCAGTGCTCAGGACCTGAGAGGATCTGGAACTAATTGAAGTCGATGCGTTAGCTGCCATCCATCCGACAACGGCTTCAATTTGGTCCTCGCGCAGCAGTGGGGTACGGCTAGCTCCTACAAAGCTGCGCATAAAGGACTGTTCCCTGGTAAAACTGGGGGATGCTGAGTCACTGGTGCCCGCAGCAGGCACAGAATCCCCACGTCCTCTCCCTGCAGGCACAGAATCCTCACGTCCTCTCCCTGCAGAAACTCCACGCCCACGCCCACGACCACGACCACATGCCTTACTCCCTGCCTTCTTCATCTTGGTAGACTGATAAAGATAGGCAGAAAAGTACTAAGGGCTTAGTGTGCTTATTCCTGAACAGCTGCTAACAGGTATAAGAAACACTAATTTTATAAAGTGTGGACTAGACTTTAATATGAGCTAATGTGGCCTACACAACTGTAAAGTGGAGTGTTTGGTGAACTTTATTTAGGTTTTTTTTGTCACAAAAAGACACTGGATGTGCCTAAAGATGTAATAACGATAGTATCACAAACTTTTTGTAGCTATTACAATGTAGGAAGGTAACCTACAATGCAATAGATGAGGCTGCAAAAAATAGGCTAATACTAATCTGGCTGGGGCTGCAGGGCCCAATGCTGCAGAAAGGCTCCTCTATCTACTCCTATATAGTGTGTTTGGAATCAATTTAGCTGAATATGGATGGAACCACCACACTAATAGGAGATATCAGGAAAAATTATGAATTGGCAATAAAGGACAATGTATGAGGCAGTGACACACACTGAGTGCACTACAACCAGACGGGGTTGAAGCACACACTACAGGGTGAGCTGCACTCACACACCAGACCTTGCAGACAGCGGTGAACAGTACAGATGCAGAGCACTGTGCACTAGTGCTGCAAGACGGAAAAAAAATTCTCTATCTACTCCTATATAGTGTGTTTGGAACCAATTTAGCTGAATACAGATGGAACCACCACACTAATAGGAGATATCAGGAAAAATTATGAATTGGCAATAAAGGACAATGTATGAGGCAGTGACACACACTGAGCGCACTACAACCAGACGGGGTTGAAGCACACACTACAGGGTGAGCTGCACTCACACACCAGACCTTGCAGACAGCGGTGAACAGTACAGATGCAGAGCACTGTGCACTAGTGCTGCAAGACGGAAAAAAATTTCTCTATCTACTCCTATATAGTGTGTTTGGAACCAATTTAGCTGAATACAGATGGAACCACCACACTAATAGGAGATATCAGGAAAAATTATGAATTGGCAATAAAGGACAATGTATGAGGCAGTGACACACACTGAGTGCACTACAACCAGACGGGGTTGAAGCACACACTACAGGGTGAGCTGCACTCACACACCAGACCTTGCAGACAGCGGTGAACAGTACAGATGCAGAGCACTGTGCACTAGTGCTGCAAGACGGAAAAAAATTTCTCTATCTACTCCTATATAGTGTGTTTGGAACCAATTTAGCTGAATACAGATGGAACCACCACACTAATAGGAGATATCAGGAAAAATTATGAATTGGCAAAAAAGGACAATGTATGAGGCAGTGACACACACTGAGTGCACTACAACCAGACTTGGCTGAAGCACACACTACAGGGTGAGCTGCACTCACACACACAGACCTTGCAGATAGCGGTGAACAGCACAGGGAACTGTGCACTAGCACTGCAAGGCACAGTGATTTAGAAAGTAGCTTGGGTAAAGCAGTATAGAGCAAATAGGTAGCTAAAACTGTCCCTCAGAACAACAGCGTCCTATCCCTAACTGAATTCACAGCAGAGTGAGCTCAAAATGGCGGCGGTGGCTTTTATAGTGCATCATGACATCATTTCAGCAGCCAATCACAGCCATGCCATTAGTTAAGATGCCTACATGCCTAACAGGATGTGCCCACACTTCTTAGGATCCTCATTGGCTGAATAAAATGAAAATGTCTCATTGCATTATGGGAACTTCCGATTCCGGTATACGATATTGCAATAGTATCGGAATTAAGTATCGGAATTCCGATACCGCGAATATCGGCCGATACCCGATATTTCAGTATCGGAATGCTCAACACTAGTAATGACTCTATATAATAGATCCCTCTGTGTGTAATCACTCTATATAATAGATCCCTCTGTGTGTAATGACTCTATATGATAGATTGCTCCGCTTGTAATGACTCTATATGATAGATCGCTCTGTGTGTAATGACTCTATATAATAGATCCCTCTGTGTGTAATGACTCTATATAATAGATCCCTCTGCATGTAATGACTCTATATAATAGATCCCTCTGCGTGTAATGACTCTATATAATAGATCACTCTGTGTGTAATGACTCTATATAATAGATCCCTCTGTGTGTAATGACTCTATATAATAGATCCCTCTGTGTGTAATGACTCTATATAATAGATCCCTCTGTGTGTAATGACTCTATATAATAGATCCCTCTGCGTGTAATGACTATATAATAGATCCCTCTGTGTGTAATGACTCTATATGATAGATCGCTCCGCTTGTAATGATTCTATATAATAGATCCCTCTGCGTGTAATGACTATATAATAGATCCCTTTGTGTGTAATGACTCTATACAAAAGATCTCTCTGTGTGTAATGGCTCTATATAATAGATCCCTCTGTGTGTAATGACTCTATATAATAGATCGCTCTGCGTACAATGACTCTATATAATAGATCCCTCTGTGTGTAATGACTCTATATAATAGATCCCTCTGTGTGTAATGACTCTATATAATAGATCGCTCTGTGTGTAATGGCTCTATATAATAGATCCCTCTGCGTGTAATGACTCTATATAATAGATCCCTCTGTGTGTAATGATTATATAATAGATCCCTCTGTGTGTAATGACTCTATATAATAGATCCCTCTGCGTGTAATGACGCTAGATAATAGATCCCTCTGTGTGTAATGACTATATAATAGATCCATCTGCGTGTAATGACTCTATATAATAGATCCCTCTGCATGTAATGACTCTATATAATAGATCCCTCTGTGTGTAATGACTATATAATAGATCCCTCTGTGTGTAATGACTCTATATAATAGATCCCTCTGCGTGTAATGACTCTATATAATAGATCGCTCTGTGTGTAATGACTTTATATAATAGATCCCTCTGTGTGTAATGACTCTATATAATAGATCCCACTGTGTGTAATGACTCTATATAATAGATCCCTCTGTGTGTAATGACTCTATATAATAGATCCCTCTGCGTGTAATGACTCTATATAATAGATCGCTCTGTGTGTAATGACTCTATATAATCGATCCCTCTGCGTGTAATGACTCTATATAATAGATCCCTCTGCGTGTAATGACTCTGTATAATAGATCACTGTGTGTGTAATGACCCTATATAATAGATCGCTCCGTGTGTAATGACTCTATATAATAGATCCCTCCGTGTGTAATGACTCTATATGATAGATCCCTCCGTGTGAAATGACTGTATATAATAGATCCCTCTGTGTAATGACTCTATATGATAGATCCCTCCGTGTGTAATGACTCTATATGAGAGATCCCTCCGCGTGTAATGACTCTATATGATAGATCGCTCTGCGTGTAATGACTCTATATAATAGATCCCTTTGCGTGTAATGACTCTATATGATAGATCCCTCTGTGTGTAATGACTCTATATGATAGATCCCTCTGTGTGTAATGACTCTATATGATAGATCCCTCTGTGTAATGACTCTATATAATAGATCCCTCTGTGTGTAATGACTCTATTTAATAGATCCCTCTGTGTGTAATGACTCTATATAATAGATCCCTCTGCGTGTAATGACTATATAATAGATCCCTCTGTGTGTAATGACTCTATATGATAGATCGCTCCGCTTGTAATGACTCTATATAATAGATACCTCTGCGTGTAATGACTCTATATAATAGATCCCTTTGTGTGTAATGACTCTATATAATAGATCCCTCTGTGTGTAATGACTCTATATAATAGATCCCTCTGTGTGTAATGACACTATATAATAGATCCCTCTGTGTGTAATGACTCTATATAATAGATCCCTTTGTGTGTAATGACTATACAATAGATCTCTCTGTGTGTAATGGCTCTATATAATAGATCCCTCTGTAATGACTCTATATAATAGATCCCTCTGCGTGTAATGACTCTATATAATAGATCCCTCCGTGTGTAATGACTCTATATGATAGATCCCTCCGTGTGTAATGACCCTATATGATAGATCCCTCTGTGTGTAATGACTCTATATAATAGATCTCTCTGCGTCTAATGACTCTATATAATAGACCCCTCCGTGTGTAATGACTCTATATGATAGATCCCTCCGCGTGTAATGACTCTATATAATAGATCCCTCCGCGTGTAATGACTCTATATGATAGATCGCTCTGCGTGTAATGACTCTATATAATAGATCCCTCTGCGTGTAATGACTCTATATGATAGATCCCTCTGCGTGTAATGACTCTTTATGATAGATCGCTCTGTGTGTAATGACTCTATATAATAGATCGCTCTGTGTAATGACTCTATATAATAGATCCCTCTGCGTGTAATGACTGTATATAATAGATCCCTTTGTGTGTAATGACTCCATACAATAGATGTCTCTGTGTGTAATGGCTCTATATAATAGATCACTCTGTGTGTAATGACTCTATATAATAGATCGTTCTGCGTGCAATGACTCTATATAATAGATCCCTCTGTGTGTAATGACTCTATATAATAGATCCCTCTGTGTGTAATGACTCTATATAATAGATAGCTGTGTAATGACTCTATATAATAGATCCCTCTGCGTGTAATGACTCTATATAATAGATCCCTCTGCGTGTAATGACTCTATATAATAGATCCCTCTGCATGTAATGACTCTATATAATAGATCCCTCTGTGTGTAATGACTCTATATAATAGATCCCTCTGTGTGTAATGACTCTATATAATAGATCCCTTTGTGTGTAATGACTCTATACAATAGATCTCTCTGTGTGTAATGGCTCTATATAATAGATCCCTCTGTGTGTAATGACTCTATATAATAGATCGCTCTGCGTGCAATGACTCTATATAATAGATCCCTCTGTGTGTAATGACTCTATATAATAGATCCCTCTGTGTGTAATGACTCTATATAATAGATCGCTCTGTGTGTAATGGCTCTATATAATAGATCCCTCTGCGTGTAATGACTCTATATAATAGATCCCTTTGTGTGTAATGACTCTATACAATAGATCCCTCTGTGTGTAATGGCTCTATATAATAGATCCCTCTGTGTGTAATGACTCTATATAATAGATCGCTCTGCGTGCAATGACTCTATATAATAGATCCCTCTGTGTGTAATGACTCTATATAATAGATCCCTCTGTGTGTAATGACTCTATATAATAGATCGCTCTGCGTGTAATGGCTCTATATAATAGATCCCTCTGCGTGTAATGACTCTATATAATAGATCCCTCTGTGTGTAATGACAATATAATAGATCCCTCTGTGTGTAATGACTCTATATAATAGATCCCTCTGCGTGTAATGACTCTATATAATAGATCGCTGTGTGTAATGACTTTATATAATAGATCCCTCTGTGTGTAATGACTCTATATAATAGATCCCTCTGTGTGTAATGACTCTATATAATAGATCCCACTGTGTGTAATGACTCTATATAATAGATCCCTCTGTGTGTAATGACTCTATATAATAGATCCCTCTGCGTGTAATGACTCTATATAATAGATCGCTCTGTGTGTAATGACTCTATATAATCGATCCCTCTGCATGTAATGACTCTATATAATAGATCCCTCTGCGTGTAATGACTCTATATAATAGATCACTGTGTGTGTAATGACCCTATATAATAGATCGCTTCGTGTGTAATGACTCTATATAATAGATACCTCCGTGTGTAATGACTCTATATGATAGATCCCTCCGTGTGAAATGACTGTATATAATAGATCCCTCTGTGTAATGACTCTATATTATAGATCCCTCCGTGTGTAATGACTCTATATGATAGATCCCTCCGCGTGTAATGACTCTATATGATAGATCGCTCTGCGTGTAATGACTCTATATAATAGATCCCTCTGCGTGTAATGACTCTATATAATAGATCGCTCTGCGTGTAATGACTCTATATAATAGATCCCTCTGTGTGTAATGACAATATAATAGATCCCTCTGTGTGTAATGACACTATATAATAGATCCCTCTGTGAGTAATGACTCTATATAATAGATCCCTTTGTGTGTAATGACTATACAATAGATCTCTCTGTGTGTAATGGCTCTATATAATAGATCCCTCTGTAATGACTCTATATAATAGATCCCTCTGCGTGTAATGACTCTATATAATAGATCCCTCCGTGTGTAATGACTCTATATGATAGATCCCTCCGTGTGTAATGACTCTATATGATAGATCCCTCTGTGTGTAATGACTCTATATAATAGATCTCTCTGCGTGTAATGACTCTATATAATAGACCCCTCCATGTGTAATGACTCTATATGATAGATCCCTCCGCGTGTAATGACTCTATATAATAGATCCCTCCGCGTGTAATGACTCTATATGATAGATCGCTCTGCGTGTAATGACTCTATATAATAGATCCCTCTGCGTCTAATGACTCTATATGATAGATCCCTCTGCGTGTAATGACTCAATATGATAGATCGCTCTGTGTGTAATGACTCTATATAATAGATCGCTCTGTGTAATGACTCTATATAATAGATCCCTCTGCGTGTAATGACTGTATATAATAGATCCCTTTGTGTGTAATGACTCCATACAATAGATCTCTCTGTGTGTAATGGCTCTATATAATAGATCACTCTGTGTGTAATGACTCTATATAATAGATCGTTCTGTGTGCAATGACTCTATATAATAGATCCCTCTGTGTGTAATGACTCTATATAATAGATCCCTCTGTGTGTAATGACTCTATATAATAGATAGCTGTGTAATGACTCTATATAATAGATCCCTCTGCGTGTAATGACTCTATATAATAGATCCCTCTGCGTGTAATGACTCTATATAATAGATCCCTCTGCGTGTAATGACTCTATATAATAGATCCCTCTGTGTGTAATGACTCTATATAATAGATCCCTCTGTGTGTAATGACTCTATATAATAGATCCCTTTGTGTGTAATGACTCTATACAATAGATCTCTCTGTGTGTAATGGCTCTATATAATAGATCCCTCTGTGTGTAATGACTCTATATAATAGATCGCTCTGCGTGCAATGACTCTATATAATAGATCCCTCTGTGTGTAATGACTCTATATAATAGATCCCTCTGTGTGTAATGACTCTATATAATAGATCGCTCTGTGTGTAATGGCTCTATATAATAGATCCCTCTGCGTGTAATGACTCTATATAATAGATCCCTTTGTGTGTAATGACTCTATACAATAGATCCCTCTGTGTGTAATGGCTCTATATAATAGATCCCTCTGTGTGTAATGACTCTATATAATAGATCGCTCTGCGTGCAATGACTCTATATAATAGATCCCTCTGTGTGTAATGACTCTATATAATAGATCCCTCTGAGTGTAATGACTCTATATAATAGATCGCTCTGCGTGTAATGGCTCTATATAATAGATCCCTCTGCGTGTAATGACTCTATATAATAGATCGCTCTGCGTGTAATGACTCTATATAATAGATCCCTCTGTGTGTAATGACAATATAATAGATCCCTCTGTGTGTAATGACTCTATATAATAGATCCCTCTGCGTGCAATGACTCTATATAATAGATCACTGTGTGTAATGACTTTATATAATAGATCCCTCTGTGTGTAATGACTGTATATAATAGATCCCTCTGTGTGTAATGACTCTATATAATAGATCCCACTGTGTGTAATGACTCTATATAATAGATCCCTCTGTGTGTAATGACTCTATATAATAGATCCCTCTGCGTGTAATGACTCTATATAATAGATCGCTCTGTGTGTAATGACTCTATATAATCGATCCCTCTGCATGTAATGACTCTATATAATAGATCCCTCTGCGTGTAATGACTCTATATAATAGATCACTGTGTGTGTAATGACCCTATATAATAGATCGCTTCGTGTGTAATGACTCTATATAATAGATCCCTCCGTGTGTAATGACTCTATATGATAGATCCCTCCGTGTGAAATGACTGTATATAATAGATCCCTCTGTGTAATGACTCTATATGATAGATCCCTCCGTGTGTAATGACTCTATATGATAGATCCCTCCGCGTGTAATGACTCTATATGATAGATCGCTCTGCGTGTAATGACTCTATATAATAGATCCCTCTGCGTGTAATGACTCTATATGATAGATCCCTCTGTGTGTAATGACTCTATATGATAGATCCCTCTGTGTGTAATGACTCTATATGATAGATCCCTCTGTGTAATGACTCTATATAATAGATCCCTCTGTGTGTAATGACTCTATATAATAGATCCCTCTGTGTGTAATGACTCTATATAATAGATCCCTCTGTGTGTAATGACTCTAAATAATAGATCCCTCTGCGTGTAATGACTATATAATAGATCCCTCTGTGTGTAATGACTCTATATGATAGATCGCTCCGCTTGTAATGACTCTATATAATAGATCCCTCTGCGTGTAATGACTCTATATAATAGATCCCTTTGTGTGTAATGACTCTATATAATAGATCCCTCTGTGTGTAATGACTCTATATAATAGATCCCTCTGTGTGTAATGACACTATATAATAGATCCCTCTGTGTGTAATGTCTCTATATAATAGATCCCTTTGTGTGTAATGACTATACAATAGATCTCTCTGTGTGTAATGGCTCTATATAATAGATCCCTCTGTAATGACTCTATATAATAGATCCCTCTGCGTGTAATGACTATATAATAGATCCCTCTGTGTGTAATGACTCTATATGATAGATCGCTCCGCTTGTAATGACTCTATATAATAGATCCCTCTGTGTGTAATGACTCTATATAATAGATCCCTTTGTGTGTAATGACTCTATACAATAGATCTCTCTGTGTGTAATGGCTCTATATAATAGATCCCTCTGTGTGTAATGACTCTATATAATAGATCCCTCTGTGTGTAATGACTCTATATAATAAATCGCTCTGTGTGTAATGGCTCTTTATAATAGATCCCTCTGTGTGTAATGACTCTAAATAATAGATCCCTCTGTGTGTAATGACTATATAATAGATCCCTCTGTGTGTAATGACTCTATATAAAAGATCTCTCTGCGTGTAATGACTCTATATAATAGACTCCTCCATGTGTAATGACTCTATATGATAGATCCCTCCGCGTGTAATGACTCTATATAATAGATCCCTCCGCGTGTAATGACTCTATATGATAGATCGCTCTGCGTGTAATGACTCTATATAATAGATCCCTCTGCGTCTAATGACTCTATATGATAGATCCCTCTGCGTGTAATGACTCAATATGATAGATCGCTCTGTGTGTAATGACTCTATATAATAGATCGCTCTGTGTAATGACTCTATATAATAGATCCCTCTGCGTGTAATGACTGTATATAATAGATCCCTTTGTGTGTAATGACTCCATACAATAGATCTCTCTGTGTGTAATGGCTCTATATAATAGATCACTCTGTGTGTAATGACTCTATATAATAGATCGTTCTGTGTGCAATGACTCTATATAATAGATCCCTCTGTGTGTAATGACTCTATATAATAGATCCCTCTGTGTGTAATGACTCTATATAATAGATAGCTGTGTAATGACTCTATATAATAGATCCCTCTGCGTGTAATGACTCTATATAATAGATCCCTCTGCGTGTAATGACTCTATATAATAGATCCCTCTGCGTGTAATGACTCTATATAATAGATCCCTCTGTGTGTAATGACTCTATATAATAGATCCCTCTGTGTGTAATGACTCTATATAATAGATCCCTTTGTGTGTAATGACTCTATACAATAGATCTCTCTGTGTGTAATGGCTCTATATAATAGATCCCTCTGTGTGTAATGACTCTATATAATAGATCCCTCTGCGTGTAATGACTCTATATAATAGATCCCTTTGTGTGTAATGACTCTATACAATAGATCCCTCTGTGTGTAATGGCTCTATATAATAGATCCCTCTGTGTGTAATGACTCTATATAATAGATCGCTCTGCGTGCAATGACTCTATATAATAGATCCCTCTGTGTGTAATGACTCTATATAATAGATCCCTCTGAGTGTAATGACTCTATATAATAGATCGCTCTGCGTGTAATGGCTCTATATAATAGATCCCTCTGCGTGTAATGACTCTATATAATAGATCGCTCTGCGTGTAATGACTCTATATAATAGATCCCTCTGTGTGTAATGACAATATAATAGATCCCTCTGTGTGTAATGACTCTATATAATAGATCCCTCTGCGTGTAATGACTCTATATAATAGATCGCTGTGTGTAATGACTTTATATAATAGATCCCTCTGTGTGTAATGACTGTATATAATAGATCCCTCTGTGTGTAATGACTCTATATAATAGATCCCACTGTGTGTAATGACTCTATATAATAGATCCCTCTGTGTGTAATGACTCTATATAATAGATCCCTCTGCGTGTAATGACTCTATATAATAGATCGCTCTGTGTGTAATGACTCTATATAATCGATCCCTCTGCATGTAATGACTCTATATAATAGATCCCTCTGCGTGTAATGACTCTATATAATAGATCACTGTGTGTGTAATGACCCTATATAATAGATCGCTTCGTGTGTAATGACTCTATATAATAGATCCCTCCGTGTGTAATGACTCTATATGATAGATCCCTCCGTGTGAAATGACTGTATATAATAGATCCCTCTGTGTAATGACTCTATATGATAGATCCCTCCGTGTGTAATGACCCTATATGATAGATCCCTCCGCGTGTAATGACTCTATATGATAGATCGCTCTGCGTGTAATGACTCTATATAATAGATCCCTCTGCGTGTAATGACTCTATATGATAGATCCCTCTGTGTGTAATGACTCTATATGATAGATCCCTCTGTGTGTAATGACTCTATATGATAGATCCCTCTGTGTAATGACTCTATATAATAGATCCCTCTGTGTGTAATGACTCTATATAATAGATCCCTCTGTGTGTAATGACTCTATATAATAGATCCCTCTGTGTGTAATGACTCTAAATAATAGATCCCTCTGCGTGTAATGACTATATAATAGATCCCTCTGTGTGTAATGACTCTATATGATAGATCGCTCCGCTTGTAATGACTCTATATAATAGATCCCTCTGCGTGTAATGACTCTATATAATAGATCCCTTTGTGTGTAATGACTCTATATAATAGATCCCTCTGTGTGTAATGACTCTATATAATAGATCCCTCTGTGTGTAATGACACTATATAATAGATCCCTCTGTGTGTAATGTCTCTATATAATAGATCCCTTTGTGTGTAATGACTATACAATAGATCTCTCTGTGTGTAATGGCTCTATATAATAGATCCCTCTGTAATGACTCTATATAATAGATCCCTCTGCGTGTAATGACTATATAATAGATCCCTCTGTGTGTAATGACTCTATATGATAGATCGCTCCGCTTGTAATGACTCTATATAATAGATCCCTCTGTGTGTAATGACTCTATATAATAGATCCCTTTGTGTGTAATGACTCTATACAATAGATCTCTCTGTGTGTAATGGCTCTATATAATAGATCCCTCTGTGTGTAATGACTCTATATAATAGATCGCTCTGTGTGTAATGGCTCTTTATAATAGATCCCTCTGTGTGTAATGACTCTAAATAATAGATCCCTCTGTGTGTAATGACTATATAATAGATGCCTCTGTGTGTAATGACTCTATATAATAGATCCCTCTGCGTGTAATGACTCTATATAATAGATCCCTCTGCGTGTAATGATTCTATATAATAGATCCCTCTGTGTGTAATGACTCTATATAATAGATCCCTCTGTGTGTAATGACTCTATATAATAGATCGCTCGATGTGTAATGACTCTATATAATAGATCCCTCTGTGTGTAATGACTCTATATAATAGATCCCTCTGTGTGTAATGACTCTATATGATAGATTGCTCCGCTTGTAATGACTCTATATGATAGATCGCTCTGTGTGTAATGACTCTATATAATAGATCCCTCTGTGTGTAATGACTCTATATAATAGATCCCTCTGCGTGTAATGACTCTATATAATAGATCCCTCTGCATGTAATGACTCTATATAATAGATCACTCTGTGTGTAATGACTCTATATAATAGATCCCTCTGTGTGTAATGACTCTATATAATAGATCCCTCTGTGTGTAATGACTCTATATAATAGATCCCTCTGTGTGTAATGACTCTATATAATAGATCCCTCTGCGTGTAATGACTATATAATAGATCCCTCTGTGTGTAATGACTCTATATGATAGATCGCTCCGCTTGTAATGACTCTATATAATAGATCCCTCTGCGTGTAATGACTCTATATAATAGATCCCTTTGTGTGTAATGACTCTATACAATAGATATCTCTGTGTGTAATGGCTCTATATAATAGATCCCTCTGTGTGTAATGACTCTATATAATAGATCGCTCTGCGTGCAATGACTCTATATAAAAGATCCCTCTGTGTGTAATGACTCTATATAATAGATCCCTCTGTGTGTAATGACTCTATATAATAGATCGCTCTGTGTGTAATGGCTCTATATAATAGATCCCTCTGCGTGTAATGACTCTATATAATAGATCCCTCTGTGTGTAATGACTATATAATAGATCCCTCTGTGTGTAATGACTCTATATAATAGATCCCTCTGCGTGTAATGACGCTATATAATAGATCCCTCTGTGTGTAATGACTATATAATAGATCCCTCTGCGTGTAATGACTCTATATAATAGATCCCTCTGCGTGTAATGACTCTATATAATATATCTCTCTGTGTGTAATGACTCTATATAATAGATCCCTCTGTGTGTAATGACTCTATATAATAGATCCCTCTGTGTGTAATGACTCTATATGATAGATCGCTCTGCGTGTAATGACTATATAATAGATCGCTCTGCGTGTAATGACTCTATATAATAGATCCCTTTGTGTGTAATAACTCTATATAATAGATCCCTCTGTGTGTAATGAATCTATATAATAGATCGCTCTGCGTGTAATGACTCTATATAATAGATCCCTCTGTGTGTAATGACTCTATATAATAGATCCCTCTGCGTGTAATGATTCTATATAATAGATCCCTCTGTGTGTAATGACTCTATATAATAGATCCCTCTGTGTGTAATGACTCTATATAATAGATCGCTCTGTGTGTAATGACTCTATATAATAGATCCCTCTGTGTGTAATGACTCTAAATGATAGATCGCTCCGCTTGTAATGACTCTATATGATAGATCGCTCTGTGTGTAATGACTCTATATAATAGATCCCTGTGTGTGTAATGACTCTATATAATAGATCCCTCTGCGTGTAATGACTCTATATAATAGATCCCTCTGTGTGTAATGACTCTATATAATAGATCCCTCTGTGTGTAATGACTCTATATAATAGATCCCTCTGCGTGTAATGACTATATAATAGATCTCTCTGCGTGTAATGACTCTATATAATAGACCCCTCCGTGTGTAATGACTCTATATGATAGATCCCTCCGCGTGTAATGACTCTATATAATAGATCCCTCCGCGTGTAATGACTCTATATGATAGATCGCTCTGCGTGTAATGACTCTATATAATAGATCCCTCTGCGTGTAATGACTCTATATCAGGGTTCCCCAACTCCAGTCCTCAAGGCCCACCAACAGGTCATGTTTTCAGGATTTCCTTAGTATTACACAGGTGATAATTGCATCACCTGCACAGGCAATAATTCCATCACCTGTGCAATACTAAGGAAATCCTGAAAACATGACCTGTTGGTGGGCCTTGAGGACTGGAGTTGGGGAACCCTGCTCTATATGATAGATCCCTCTGCGTGTAATGACTCTATATGATAGATCGCTCTGTGTGTAATGACTCTATATAATAGATCGCTCTGTGTAATGACTCTATATAATAGATCCCTCTGCGTGTAATGACTGTATATAATAGATCCCTTTGTGTGTAATGACTCCATACAATAGATCTCTCTGTGTGTAATGGCTCTATATAATAGATCACTCTGTGTGTAATGACTCTATATAATAGATCGTTCTGCGTGCAATGACTCTATATAATAGATCCCTCTGTGTGTAATGACTCTATATAATAGATCCCTCTGTGTGTAATGACTCTATATAATAGATAGCTGTGTAATGACTCTATATAATAGATCCCTCTGCGTGTAATGACTCTATATAATAGATCCCTCTGCGTGTAATGTCTCTATATAATAGATCCCTCTGCGTGTAATGACTCTATATAATAGATCCCTCTGTGTGTAATGACTCTATATAATAGATCCCTCTGTGTGTAATGACTCTATTTAATAGATCCCTTTGTGTGTAATGACTCTATACAATAGATCTCTCTGTGTGTAATAGCTCTATATAATAGATCCCTCTGTGTGTAATGACTCTATATAATAGATCGCTCTGCGTGCAATGACTCTATATAATAGATCCCTCTGTGTGTAATGACTCTATATAATAGATCCCTCTGTGTGTAATGACTCTATATAATAGATCGCTCTGTGTGTAATGGCTCTATATAATAGATCCCTCTGCGTGTAATGACTCTATATAATAGATCCCTTTGTGTGTAATGACTCTATACAATAGATCCCTCTGTGTGTAATGGCTCTATATAATAGATCCCTCTGTGTGTAATGACTCTATATAATAGATCGCTCTGCGTGCAATGACTCTATATAATAGATCCCTCTGTGTGTAATGACTCTATATAATAGATCCCTCTGTGTGTAATGACTCTATATAATAGATCGCTCTGCGTGTAATGGCTCTATATAATAGATCCCTCTGCGTGTAATGACTCTATATAATAGATCGCTCTGCGTGTAATGACTCTATATAATAGATCCCTCTGTGTGTAATGACAATATAATAGATCCCTCTGTGTGTAATGACTCTATATAATAGATCCCTCTGCGTGTAATGACTCTATATAATAGATCGCTGTGTGTAATGACTTTATATAATAGATCCCTCTGTGTGTAATGACTCTATATAATAGATTCCTCTGTGTGTAATGACTCTATATAATAGATCCCACTGTGTGTAATGACTCTATATAATAGATCCCTCTGTGTGTAATGACTCTATATAATAGATCGCTCTGCGTGTAATGGCTCTATATAATAGATCCCTCTGCGTGTAATGACTCTATATAATAGATCGCTCTGCGTGTAATGACTCTGTATAATAGATCCCTCTGTGTGTAATGACAATATAATAGATCCCTCTGTGTGTAATGACTCTATATAATAGATCCCTCTGCGTGTAATGACTCTATATAATAGATCGCTGTGTGTAATGACTTTATATAATAGATCCCTCTGTGTGTAATGACTCTATATAATAGATCCCTCTGCGTGTAATGACTCTATATAATAGATTGCTCTGTGTGTAATGACTCTATATAATCGATCCCTCTGCATGTAATGACTCTATATAATAGATCCCTCTGCGTGTAATGACTCTATATAATAGATCACTGTGTGTGTAATGACCCTATTTAATAGATCGCTCCGTGTGTAATGACTCTATATAATAGATCCCTCCGTGTGTAATGACTCTATATGATAGATCCCTCCGTGTGAAATGACTGTATATAATAGATCCCTCTGTGTAATGACTCTATATGATAGATCCCTCCGTGTGTAATGACTCTATATGATAGATCCCTCCGCGTGTAATGACTCTATATGATAGATCGCTCTGCGTGTAATGACTCTATATAATAGATCCCTCTGCGTGTAATGACTCTATATGATAGATCCCTCTGTGTGTAATGACTCTATATGATAGATCCCTCTGTGTGTAATGACTCTATATGATAGATCCCTCTGTGTAATGACTCTATATAATAGATCCCTCTGTGTGTAATGACTCTATATAATAGATCCCTCTGCGTGTAATGACTCTATATAATAGATCCCTCTGTGTGTAATGACTATATAATAGATCCCTCTGTGTGTAATGACTCTATATAATAGATCCCTCTGCGTGTAATGACGCTATATAATAGATCCCTCTGTGTGTAATGACTATATAATAGATCCCTCTGCGTGTAATGACTCTATATAATAGATCCCTCTGCGTGTAATGACTCTATATAATAGATCCCTCTGTGTGTAATGACTCTATATAATAGATCCCTCTGTGTGTAATGACTCTATATAATAGATCCCTCTGTGTGTAATGACTCTATATGATAGATCGCTCTGCGTGTAATGACTATATAATAGATCGCTCTGCGTGTAATGACTCTAAATAATAGATCCCTCTGTGTGTAATGACTATATAATAGATCCCTCTGTGTGTAATGACTCTATATAATAGATCCCTCTGCGTGTAATGACTCTATATGATAGATCCCTCTGTGTGTAATGACTCTATATGATAGATCCCTCTGTGTGTAATGACTCTATATAATAGATCCCTCTGTGTGTAATGACTCTATATAATAGATCGCTCTGTGTGTAATGGCTCTTTATAATAGATCCCTCTGCGTGTAGTGACTCTAAATAATAGATCCCTCTGTGTGTAATGACTATATAATAGATCCCTCTGTGTGTAATGACTCTATATAATAGATCCCTCTGCGTGTAATGACTCTATATGATAGATCCCTCTGTGTGTAATGACTCTATATGATAGATCCCTCTGTGTAATGACTCTATATAATAGATCCCTCTGTGTGTAATGACTCTATATAATAGATCCCTCTGCGTGTAATGACTCTATATAATAGATCCCTTTGTGTGTAATGACTCTATATAATAGATCCCTCTGTGTGTAATGACTCTATATAATAGATCCATCTGTGTGTAATGACACTATATAATATATCCCTCTGTGTGTAATGACTCTATATAATAGATCCCTTTGTGTGTAATGACTATACAATAGATCTCTCTGTGTGTAATGGCTCTATATAATAGATCCCTCTGTAATGACTCTATATAATAGATCCCTCTGCGTGTAATGACTACATAATAGATCCCTCTGTGTGTAATGACTCTATATGATAGATCGCTCCGCTTGTAATGACTCTATATAATAGATCCCTCTGTGTGTAATGACTCTATATAATAGATCCCTTTGTGTGTAATGACTCTATACAATAGATCTCTCTGTGTGTAATGGCTCTATATAATAGATCCCTCTGTGTGTAATGACTCTATATAATAGATCCCTCTGTGTGTAATGACTCTATATAATAGATCGCTCTGTGTATAAAGGCTCTTTATAATAGATCCCTCTGCGTGTAATGACTCTAAATAATAGATCCCTCTGTGTGTAATGACTATATAATAGATCCCTCTGTGTGTAATGACTCTATATAATAGATCCCTCTGCGTGTAATGACTCTATATAATAGATCCCTCTGTGTGTAATGACTATATAATAGATCCCTCTGCGTGTAATGACTCTATATAATAGATCCCTCTGCGTGTAATGACTCTATATAATAGATCCCTCTGTGTGTAATGACTCTATATAATAGATCCCTCTGTGTGTAATGACTCTATATGATAGATCGCTCTGCGTGTAATGACTATATAATAGATCGCTCTGTGTGTAATGACTCTATATAATATATCCCTCTGTGTGTAATGACTCTATATAATAGATCCCTCTGTGTGTAATGACTCTATATAATAGATCGCTCTGCGTGTAATGACTCTATATAATAGATCCCTCTGTGTGTAATGACTCTATATAATAGATCCCTCTGCGTGTAATGATTCTATATAATAGATCCCTCTGTGTGTAATGACTCTATATAATAGATCCCTCTGTGTGTAATGACTCTATATAATAGATCGCTCGATGTGTAATGACTCTATATAATAGATCCCTCTGTGTGTAATGACTCTATATAATAGATCCCTCTGTGTGTAATGACTCTATATGATAGATTGCTCCGCTTTTAATGACTCTATATGATAGATCGCTCTGTGTGTAATGACTCTATATAATAGATCCCTCTGTGTGTAATGACTCTATTTAATAGATCCCTCTTCGTGTAATGACTCTATATAATAGATCACTCTGCATGTAATGACTCTATATAATAGATCACTCTGTGTGTAATGACTCTATATAATAGATCCCTCTGTGTGTAATGACTCTATATAATAGATCCCTCTGTGTGTAATGACTCTATATAATAGATCCCTCTGTGTGTAATGACGCTATATAATAGATCCCTCTGCGTGTAATGACTATATAATAGATCCCTCTGTGTGCAATGACTTTATATGATAGATCGCTCCGCTTGTAATGACTCTATATAATAGATCCCTCTGCGTGTAATGACTCTATATAATAGATCCCTTTGTGTGTAATGACTCTATACAATAGATATCTCTGTGTGTAATGGCTCTATCTAATAGATCCCTCTGTGTGTAATGACTCTATATAATAGATCGCTCTGCGTGCAATGACTCTATATAATAGATCCCTCTGTGTGTAATGACTCTATATAATAGATCCCTCTGTGTGTAATGACTCTATATAATAGATCGCTCTGTGTGTAATGGCTCTATATAATAGATCCCTCTGCGTGTAATGACTCTATATAATAGATCCCTCTGTGTGTAATGACTATATAATAGATGCCTCTGTGTGTAATGACTCTATATAATAGATCCCTCTGCGTGTAATGACGCTATATAATAGATCCCTCTGTGTGTAATGACTATATAATAGATCCCTCTGCGTGTAATGACTCTATATAATAGATCCCTCTGCCTGTAATGACTCTATATAATAGATCCCTCTGTGTGTAATGACTCTATATAATAGATCCCTCTGTGTGTAATGACTCTATATAATAGATCCCTCTGTGTGTAATGACTCTATATGATAGATCGCTCTGCGTGTAATGACTATATAATAGATCGCTCTGCGTGTAATGACTCTATATAATAGATAACTCTGTGTGTAATGACTCTATATAATAGATCCCTCTGTGTGTAATGACTCTATATAATAGATCGCTCTGCGTGTAATGACTCTATATAATAGATCCCTCTGTGTGTAATGACTCTATATAATAGATCCCTCTGCGTGTAATGATTCTATATAATAGATCCCTTTGTGTGTAATGACTCTATACAATAGATCCCTCTGTGTGTAATGGCTCTATATAATAGATCCCTCTGTGTGTAATGACTCTATATAATAGATCGCTCTGCATGCAATGACTCTATATAATAGATCCCTCTGTGTGTAATGACTCTATATAATAGATCCCTCTGTGTGTAATGACTCTATATAATAGATCGCTCTGCGTGTAATGGCTCTATATAATAGATCCCTCTGCGTGTAATGACTCTATATAATAGATCGCTCTGCGTGTAATGACTCTATATAATAGATCCCTCTGTGTGTAATGACAATATAATAGATCCCTCTGTGTGTAATGACTCTATATAATAGATCCCTCTGCGTGTAATGACTCTATATAATAGATCGCTGTGTGTAATGACTTTATATAATAGATCCCTCTTTGTGTAATGACTCTATATAATAGATCCCTCTGTGTGTAATGACTCTATATAATAGATCCCACTGTGTGTAATGACTCTATATAATAGATCCCTCTGTGTGTAATGACTCTATATAATAGATCGCTCTGCGTGTAATGGCTCTATATAATAGATCCCTCTGCGTGTAATGACTCTATATAATAGATCGCTCTGCGTGTAATGACTCTATATAATAGATCCCTCTGTGTGTAATGACAATATAATAGATCCCTCTGTGTGTAATGACTCTATATAATAGATCCCTCTGCGTGTAATGACTCTATATAATAGATCGCTCTGTGTAATGACTTTATATAATAGATCCCTCTGTGTGTAATGACTCTATATAATAGATCCCTCTGCGTGTAATGACTCTATATAATAGATCGCTCTGTGTGTAATGACTCTATATAATCGATCCTTCTGCATGTAATGACTCTATATAATAGATCCCTCTGCGTGTAATGACTCTATATAATAGATCACTGTGTGTGTAATGACCCTATTTAATAGATCGCTCCGTGTGTAATGACTCTATATAATAGATCCCTCCGTGTGTAATGACTCTATATGATAGATCCCTCCGTGTGAAATGACTGTATATAATAGATCCCTCTGTGTAATGACTCTATATGATAGATCCCTCCGTGTGTAATGACTCTATATGATAGATCCCTCCGCGTGTAATGACTCTATATGATAGATCGCTCTGCGTGTAATGACTCTATATAATAGATCCCTCTGCGTGTAATGACTCTATATGATAGATCCCTCTGTGTGTAATGACTCTATATGATAGATCCCTCTGTGTGTAATGACTCTATATGATAGATCCCTCTGTGTAATGACTCTATATAATAGATCCCTCTGTGTGTAATGACTCTATATAATAGATCCCTCTGCGTGTAATGACTCTATATAATAGATCCCTCTGTGTGTAATGACTATATAATAGATCCCTCTGTGTGTAATGACTCTATATAATAGATCCCTCTGCGTGTAATGACGCTATATAATAGATCCCTCTGTGTGTAATTACTCTATATAATAGATCCCTCTGTGTGTAATGACTCTATATAATAGATCCCTCTGTGTGTAATGACTCTATATGATAGATCGCTCTGCGTGTAATGACTATATAATAGATCGCTCTGCGTGTAATGACTCTAAATAATAGATCCCTCTGTGTGTAATGACTATATAATAGATCCCTCTGTGTGTAATGACTCTATATAATAGATCCCTCTGCGTGTAATGACTCTATATGATAGATCCCTCTGTGTGTAATGACTCTATATGATAGATCCCTCTGTGTGTAATGACTCTATATAATAGATCCCTCTGTGTGTAATGACTCTATATAATAGATCGCTCTGTGTGTAATGGCTCTTTATAATAGATCCCTCTGCGTGTAGTGACTCTAAATAATAGATCCCTCTGTGTGTAATGACTATATAATAGATCCCTCTGTGTGTAATGACTCTATATAATAGATCCCTCTGCGTGTAATGACTCTATATGATAGATCCCTCTGTGTGTAATGACTCTATATGATAGATCCCTCTGTGTGTAATGACTCTATATGATAGATCCCTCTGTGTAATGACTCTATATAATAGATCCCTCTGTGTGTAATGACTCTATATAATAGATCCCTCTGCGTGTAATGACTCTATATAATAGATCCCTCTGTGTGTAATGACTCTATATAATAGATCCCTCTGCGTGTAATGACTATATAATAGATCCCTCTGTGTGTAATGACTCTATATGATAGATCGCTCCGCTTGTAATGACTCTATATAATAGATCCCTCTGCGTGTAATGACTCTATATAATAGATCCCTTTGTGTGTAATGACTCTATATAATAGATCCCTCTGTGTGTAATGACACTATATAATAGATCCCTCTGTGTGTAATGACTCTATATAATAGATCCCTTTGTGTGTAATGACTATACAATAGATCTCTCTGTGTGTAATGGCTCTATATAATAGATCCCTCTGTAATGACTCTATATAATAGATCCCTCTGCGTGTAATGACTATATAATAGATCCCTCTGTGTGTAATGACTCTATATGATAGATCGCTCCGCTTGTAATGACTCTATATAATAGATCCCTCTGTGTGTAATGACTCTATATAATAGATCCATTTGTGTGTAATGACTCTATACAATAGATCTCTCTGTGTGTAATGGCTCTATATAATAGATCCCTCTGTGTGTAATGACTCTATATAATAGATCCCTCTGTGTGTAATGACTCTATATAATAGATCGCTCTGTGTGTAATGGCTCTTTATAATAGATCCCTCTGCGTGTAATGACTCTAAATAATAGATCCCTCTGTGTGTAATGACTATATAATAGATCCCTCTGTGTGTAATGACTCTATATAATAGATCCCTCTGCGTGTAATGACTCTATATAATAGATCCCTCTGTGTGTAATGACTATATAATAGATCCCTCTGCGTGTAATGACTCTATATAATAGATCCCTCTGCGTGTAATGACTCTATATAATAGATCCCTCTGTGTGTAATGACTCTATATAATAGATCCCTCTGTGTGTAATGACTCTATATGATAGATCGCTCTGCGTGTAATGACTATATAATAGATCGCTCTGTGTGTAATGACTCTATATAATATATCCCTCTGTGTGTAATGACTCTATATAATAGATCCCTCTGTGTGTAATGACTCTATATAATAGATCGCTCTGCGTGTAATGACTCTATATAATAGATCCCTCTGTGTGTAATGACTCTATATAATAGATCCCTCTGCGTGTAATGATTCTATATAATAGATCCCTCTGTGTGTAATGACTCTATATAATAGATCCCTCTGTGTGTAATGACTCTATATAATAGATCGCTCAATGTGTAATGACTCTATATAATAGATCCCTCTGTGTGTAATGACTCTATATAATAGATCCCTCTGTGTGTAATGACTCTATATGATAGATTGCTCCGCTTGTAATGACTCTATATGATAGATCGCTCTGTGTGTAATGACTCTATATAATAGATCCCTCTGTGTGTAATGACTCTATATAATAGATCCCTCTTCGTGTAATGACTCTATATAATAGATCACTCTGCATGTAATGACTCTATATAATAGATCACTCTGTGTGTAATGACTCTATATAATAGATCCCTCTGTGTGTAATGACTCTATATAATAGATCCCTCTGTGTGTAATGACTCTATATAATAGATCCCTCTGTGTGTAATGACTCTATATAATAGATCCCTCTGCGTGTAATGACTATATAATAGATCCCTCTGTGTGCAATGACTTTATATGATAGATCGCTCCGCTTGTAATGACTCTATATAATAGATCCCTCTGCGTGTAATGACTCTATATAATAGATCCCTTTGTGTGTAATGACTCTATACAATAGATATCTCTGTGTGTAATGGCTCTATATAATAGATCCCTCTGTGTGTAATGACTCTATATAATAGATCCCTCTGTGTGTAATGACTCTATATAATAGATCGCTCTGTGTGTAAAGGCTCTATATAATAGATCCCTCTGCGTGTAATGACTCTATATAATAGATCCCTCTGTGTGTAATGACTATATAATAGATCCCTCTGTGTGCAATGACTTTATATGATAGATCGCTCCGCTTGTAATGACTCTATATAATAGATCCCTCTGCGTGTAATGACTCTATATAATAGATCCCTTTGTGTGTAATGACTCTATACAATAGATATCTCTGTGTGTAATGGCTCTATATAATAGATCCCTCTGTGTGTAATGACTCTATATAATAGATCCCTCTGTGTGTAATGACTCTATATAATAGATCGCTCTGTGTGTAATGGCTCTATATAATAGATCCCTCTGCGTGTAATGACTCTATATAATAGATCCCTCTGTGTGTAATGACTATATAATAGATCCCTCTGTGTGTAATGACTATATAATAGATCCCTCTGTGTGTAATGACTCTATATAATAGATCCCTCTGTGTGTAATGACTCTATATAGTAGTTCCCTCTGTGTGTAATGACTCTATATGATAGATCGCTCTGCGTGTAATGACTATATAATAGATCGCTCTGCGTGTAATGACTCTATATAATAGGTCCCTCTGTGTGTAATGACTCTATATAATAGATCCCTCTGTGTGTAATGACTCTATATAATAGATCGCTCTGCGTGTAATGACTCTATATAATAGATCCCTCTGTGTGTAATGACTCTATATAATAGATCCCTCTGCGTGTAATGATTCTATATAATAGATCCCTCTGTGTGTAATGACTCTATATAATAGATCCCTCTGTGTGTAATGACTCTATATAATAGATCGCTCTGTGTGTAATGACTCTATATAATAGATCCCTCTGTGTGTAATGACTCTAAATGATAGATCGCTCCGCTTGTAATGACTCTATATGATAGATCGCTCTGTGTGTAATGACTCTATATAATAGATCCCTCTGTGTGTAATGACTCTATATAATAGATCCCTCTGCGTGTAATGACTCTATATAATAGATCCCTCTGTGTGTAATGACTCTATATAATAGATCCCTCTGTGTGTAATGACTCTATATAATAGATCCCTCTGCGTGTAATGACTATATAATAGATCCCTCTGTGTGTAATGACTCTATATGATAGATCGCTCCGCTTGTAATGATTCTATATAATAGATCCTTCTGCGTGTAATGACTCTATATAATAGATCCCTTTGTGTGTAATGACTCTATACAATAGATCTCTCTGTGTGTAATGGCTCTATATAATAGATCCCTCTGTGTGTAATGACTCTATATAATAGATCGCTCTGCGTGCAATGACTCTATATAATAGATCCCTCTGTGTGTAATGACTCTATATAATAGATCCCTCTGTGTGTAATGACTCTATATAATAGATCGATCTGTGTGTAATGGCTCTATATAATAGATCCCTCTGCGTGTAATGACTCTATATAATAGATCCCTCTGCGTATAATGACTATATAATAGATCCCTCTGCGTGTAATGACTCTATATAATAGATCCCTCTGCGTGTAATGACTCTATATAATAGATCACTCTGTGTGTAATGACTATATAATAGATCCCTCTGCGTGTAATGACTCTATATAATAGATCCCTCTGCGTGTAATGACTCTATATAATAGATCCCTCTGTGTGTAATGACTCTATATCATAGATCCCTCTGTGTGTAATGACTCTATATGATAGATCGCTCTGCGTGTAATGACTATAAAATAGATCGCGCTGTATGTAATGACTCTATATAATAGATCCCTCTGTGTGTAATGACTCTATATAATAGATCCCTTTGTGTGTAATGACTCCATACAATAGATCTCTCTGTGTGTAATGGCTCTATATAATAGATCACTCTGTGTGTAATGACTCTATATAATAGATCGTTCTGCGTGCAATGACTCTATATAATAGATCCCTCTGTGTGTAATGACTCTATATAATAGATAGCTGTGTAATGACTCTATATAATAGATCCCTCTGCGTGTAATGACTCTATATAATAGATCCCTCTGCGTGTAATGACTCTATATAATAGATCCCTCTGCGTGTAATGACTCTATATAATAGATCCCTCTGTGTGTAATGACTCTATATAATAGATCCCTCTGTGTGTAATGACTCTATATAATAGTTCCCTTTGTGTGTAATGACTCTATACAATAGATCTCTCTGTGTGTAATGGCTCTATATAATAGATCCCTCTGTGTGTAATGACTCTATATAATAGATCGCTCTGCGTGCAATGACTCTATATAATAGATCCCTCTGTGTGTAATGACTCTATATAATAGATCCCTCTGTGTGTAATGACTCTATATAATAGATCGCTCTGTGTGTAATGGCTCTATATAATAGATCCCTCTGCGTGTAATGACTCTATATAATAGATCCCTTTGTGTGTAATGACTCTATACAATAGATCTCTCTGTGTGTAATGGCTCTATATAATAGATCCCTCTGTGTGTAATGACTCTATATAATAGATCGCACTGCGTGCAATGACTCTATATAAATAGATCCCTCTGTGTGTAATGACTCTATATAATAGATCCCTCTGTGTGTAATGACTCTATATAATTGATCGCTCTGCGTGTAATGGCTCTATATAATAGATCCCTCTGCGTGTAATGACTCTATATAATAGATCGCTCTGTGTGTAATGACTATATAATAGATCCCTCTGTGTGTAATGACTCTATATAATAGATCCCTCTGCGTGTAATGACTCTATATAATAGTTCGCTCTGTGTGTAATGACTTTATATAATAGATCCCTCTGTGTGTAATGACTCTATATAATAGATCCCTCTGTGTAATGACTCTATATGATAGATTCCTCCGTTTGTAATGACTCTATATGATAGATCCCTCCGCGTGTAATGACTCTATATGATAGATCGCTCTGCGTGTAATGACTCTATATAATAGATCCCTCTGCGTGTAATGACTCTACATGATAGATCCCTCTGTGTGTAATGACTCTATATGATAGATCCCTCTGTGTGTAATGACTCTATATGATAGATCCCTCTGTGTAATGACTCTATATAATAGATCCCTCTGTGTGTAATGACTCTATATAATAGATCCCTCTGCGTGTAATGACTATATATAATAGATCCCTCTGTGTGTAATGACTCTATATAATAGATCCCTCTGCGTGTAATGACTATATAATAGATCCCTCTGTGTGTAATGACTCTATATGATAGATCGCTCCGCTTGTAATGACTCTATATAATAGATCCCTCTGCGTGTAATGACTCTATATAATAGATCCCTTTGTGTGTAATGACTCTATATAATAGATCCCTCTGTGTGTAATGACTCTATGTAATTGATCCCTCTGTGTGTAATGACACTATATAATAGATCCCTCTGTGTGTAATGACTCTATATAATAGATCCCTTTGTGTGTAATGACTATACAATAGATCTCTCTGTGTGTAATGGCTCTATATAATAGATCCCTCTGTAATGACTCTATATAATAGATCCCTCTGCGTGTAATGACTATATAATAGATCCCTCTGTGTGTAATGACTCTATATGATAGATCGCTCCGCTTGTAATGACTCTATATAATAGATCCCTCTGTGTGTAATGACTCTATATAATAGATCCCTTTGTGTGTAATGACTCTATACAATAGATCTCTCTGTGTGTAATGGCTCTATATAATAGATCCCTCTGTGTGTAATGACTCTATATAATAGATCCCTCTGTGTGTAATGACTCTATAAAATAGATCGCTCTGTGTGTAATGGCTCTATATAATAGATCCCTCTGCGTGTAATAACTCTATATAATAGATCCCTCTGTGTGTAATGACTCTATATAATAGATCCCTCTGCGTGTAATGACTCTATATAATAGATCCATCTGTGTGTAATGACTATATAATAGATCCCTCTGCGTGTAATGACTCTATATAATAGATCCCTCTGCGTGTAATGACTCTATATAATAGATCCCTCTGTGTGTAATGACTCTATATAATAGATCCCTCTGTGTGTAATGACTCTATATGATAGATCGCTCTGCGTGTAATGACTATATAATAGATCGCTCTGTGTGTAATGACTCTAAATAATGTATCCCTCTGTGTGTAATGACTCTATATAATAGATCCCTCTGTGTGTAATGACTCTATATAATAGATCGCTCTGCGTGTAATGACTCTATATAATAGATCCCTCTGTGTGTAATGACTCTATATAATAGATCCCTCTGCGTGTAATGATTCTATATAATAGATCCCTCTGTGTGTAATGACTCTATATAATAGATCCCTCTGTGTGTAATGAATCTATATAATAGATCGCTCTATGTGTAATGACTCTATAATAGATCCCTCTGTGTGTAATGACTCTATATAATAGATCCCTCTGTGAGTAATGACTCTATATAATAGATCCCTCTGTGTGTAATGACTCTATATGATAGATCGCTCTGCGTGTAATGACTATATAATAGATCGCTCTGTGTGTAATGACTCTAAATAATGTATCCCTCTGTGTGTAATGACTCTATATAATAGATCCCTCTGTGTGTAATGACTCTATATAATAGATCGCTCTGCGTGTAATGACTCTATATAATAGATCCCTCTGTGTGTAATGACTCTATATAATAGATCCCTCTGCGTGTAATGATTCTATATAATAGATCCCTCTGTGTGTAATGACTCTATATAATAGATCCCTCTGTGTGTAATGACTCTATATAATAGATCGCTCTATGTGTAATGACTCTATAATAGATCCCTCTGTGTGTAATGACTCTATATAATAGATCCCTCTGTGTGTAATGACTCTATATGATAGATTGCTCCGCTTGTAATGACTCTATATGATAGATCGCTCTGTGTGTAATGACTCTATATAATAGATCCCTCTGTGTGTAATGACTCTATATAATAGATCACTCTGCGTGTAATGACTCTATATAATAGATCCCTCTGCGTGTAATGACTCTATATAATAGATCTCTCTGTGTGTAATGACTCTATATAATAGATCCCTCTGTGTGTAATGACTCTATATAATAGTTCCCTCTGTGTGTAATGACTCTATATAATAGATCCCTCTGTGTGTAATGACTCTATATAATAGATCCCTCTGCGTGTAATGACTATATAATAGATCCCTCTGTGTGTAATGACTCTATATGATAGATTGCTCCACTTGTAATGACTCTATATAATAGATCCCTCTGCGTGTAATGACTCTATATAATAGATCCCTTTGTGTGTAATGACTCTATACAATAGATCTCTCTGTGTGTAATGGCTCTATATAATAGATCCCTCTGTGTGTAATGACTCTATATAATAGATCGCTCTGCGTGCAAGGACTCTATATAATAGATCCCTCTGTGTGTAATGACTCTATATAATAGATCCCTCTGTGTGTAATGACTCTATATAATAGATCGCTCTGTGTGTAATGGCTCTATATAATAGATCCCTCTGCGTGTAATGACTCTATATAATAGATCCCTCTGCGTGTAATGACTCTATATAATAGATCGCTCTGTGTGTAATGACTCTATATAATAGATCCCTCTGTGTGTAATGACTCTAAATGATAGATCGCTCCGCTTGTAATGACTCTATATGATAGATCGCTCTGTGTGTAATGACTCTATATAATAGATCCCTCTGTGTGTAATGACTCTATATAATAGATCCCTCTGCGTGTAATGACTCTATATAATAGATCCCTCTGTGTGTAATGACTCCATATAATAGATCCCTCTGTGTGTAATGACTCTATATAATTTATCCCTCTGCGTGTAATGACTATATAATAGATCCCTGTGTGTGTAATGACTCTATATGATAGATCGCTCCGCTTGTAATGATTCTATATAATAGATCCTTCTGCGTGTAATGACTCTATATAATAGATCTCTTTGTGTGTAATGACTCTATACAATAGATCTCTCTGTGTGTAATGGCTCTATATAATAGATCCCTCTGTGTAATGACTCTATATAATAGATCGCTCTGCGTGCAATGACTCTATATAATAGATCCCTCTGTGTGTAATGACTCTATATAATAGATCCCTCTGTGTGTAATGACTCTATATAATAGATCGCTCTGTGTGTAATGGCTCTATATAATAGATCCCTCTGCGTGTAATGACTCTATATAATAGATCCCTCTGCGTGTAATGACTATATAATAGATCCCTCTGCGTGTAATGACTCTATATAATAGATCCCTCTGCGTGTAATGACTCTATATAATAGATCACTCTGTGTGTAATGACTATATAATAGATCCCTCTGCGTGTAATGACTCTATATAATAGATCCCTCTGCGTGTAATGACTCTATATAATAGATCCCTCTGTGTGTAATGACTCTATATAATAGATCCCTCTGTGTGTAATGACTCTATATGATAGATCGCTCTGCGTGTAATGACTATATAATAGATCGCTCTGTGTGTAATGACTCTATATAATAGATCCCTCTGTGTGTAATGACTCTATATAATAGATCCCTCTGTGTGTAATGACTCTATATAATAGATCGCTCTGCGTGTAATGACTCTATATAATAGATCCCTCTGTGTGTAATGACTCTATATAATAGATCCCTCTGCGTGTAATGATTCTATATAATAGATCCCTCTGTGTGTAATGACTCTATATAATAGATCCCTCTGTGTGTAATGACTCTATATAATTGATCGCTCTGTGTGTAATGACTCTATATAATAGATCCCTCTGTGTGTAATGACTCTATATGATAGATCGCTCCGCTTGTAATGACTATATATGATAGATCGCTCTGTGTGTAATGACTCTATATAATAGATCCCTCTGTGTGTAATGACTCTATATAATAGATCCCTCTGTGTGTAATGACTCTATATAATAGATCCCTCTGCGTGTAATGACTCTATATAATAGATCACTCTGTGTGTAATGACTCTATATAATAGATCCCTGTGTGTAATGACTCTATATAATAGATCCCTCTGTGTGTAATGACTCTATATAATAGATCCCTCTGTGTGTAATGACTCTATATAATAGATCCCTCTGTGTGTAATGACTCTATATGATAGATCGCTCTGCGTGTAATGACTATATAATAGATCGTTCTGCGTGTAATGACTCTATATAATAGATCCCTCTGTGTGTAATGACTCTATATAATAGATCCCTCTGTGTGTAATGACTCTATATAATAGATCGCTCTGCGTGTAATGACTCTATATAATAGATCCCTCTGTGTGTAATGACTCTATATAATAGATCCCTCTGCGTGTAATGATTCTATATAATAGATCCCTCTGTGTGTAATGACTCTATATAATAGATCCCTCTGTGTGTAATGACTCTATATAATAGATCGCTCTGTGTGTAATGACTCTATATAATAGATCCCTCTGTGTGTAATGACTCTATATGATAGATCGCTCCGCTTGTAATGACTCTATATGATAGATCGCTCTGTGTGTAATGACTCTATATAATAGATCCCTCTGTGTGTAATGACTCTATATAATAGATCCCTCTGCGTGTAATGACTCTATATAATAGATCCCTCTGTGTGTAATGACTCTATATAATAGATCCCTCTGTGTGTAATGACTCTATATAATTGATCCCTCTGCGTGTAATGACTATATAATAGATCCCTCTGTGTGTAATGACTCTATATGATAGATCGCTCCGCTTGTAATGACTCTATATAATAGATCCTTCTGCGTGTAATGACTCTATATAATAGATCCCTTTGTGTGTAATGACTCTATACAATAGATCTCTCTGTTTGTAATGGCTCTATATAATAGATCCCTCTGTGTGTAATGACTCTATATAATAGATCGCTCTGCGTGCAATGACTCTATACAATAGATCCCTCTGTGTGTAATGACTCTATATAATAGATCCCTCTGTGTGTAATGACTCTATATAATAGATCGCTCTGTGTGTAATGGCTCTATATAATAGATCCCTCTGCGTGTAATGACTCTATATAATAGATCCCTCTGCGTGTAATGACTATATATAATAGATCCCTCTGCGTGTAATGACTCTATATAATAGATCCCTCTGTGTGTAATGACTCTATACCATAGATCCCTCTGTGTGTAATGACTCTATATGATAGATCGCTCTGCGTGTAATGACTATATAATAGATCGCTCTGTGTGTAATGACTCTATATAATAGATCCCTCTGTGTGTAATGACTCTATATAATAGATCCCTCTGAGTGTAATGACTCTATATAATAGATCGCTCTGCGTGTAATGACTCTATATAATAGATCCCTCTGTGTGTAATGACTCTATATAATAGATCCCTCTGCGTGTAATGATTCTATATAATAGATCCCTCTGTGTGTAATGACTCTATATAATAGATCCCTCTGTGTGTAATGACTCTATATAATTGATCGCTCTGTGTGTAATGACTCTATATAATAGATCCCTCTGTGTGTAATGACTCTATATGATAGATCGCTCCGCTTGTAATGACTCTATATGATAGATCGCTCTGTGTGTAATGACTCTATATAATAGATCCCTCTGCGTGTAATGACTCTATATAATAGATCCCTCTGCGTGTAATGACTCTGTATAATAGATCCCTCTGCGTGTAATGACTCTATATAATAGATCACTCTGTGTGTAATGACTCTATATAATAGATCCCTCTGTGTGTAATGACTCTATATAATAGATCCCTCTGTGTGTAATGACTCTATATAATAGATCCCTCTGTGTGTAATGACTCTATATAATAGATCACTCTGTCTGTAATGACTCTATATAATAGATCTCTCTGCGTGTAATGACTCTATATAATAGATCGCTCTGTCTGTAATGACTCTATATAATCGATCCCTCTGCGTGTAATGACTCTATATAATAGATCCCTCTGCATGTAATGACTCTATATAATAGATCACTGTATGTGTAATGACCCTATATAATAGATCACTCTGCGTGTAATGACTCTATATGATAGATCCCTCCGCGTGTAATGACTCTATATGATAGATCGCTCTGCGTGTAATGACTCTATATAATAGATCCCTCTGCGTCTAATGACTCTATATGATAGATCCCTCTATGTGTAATGACTCTATATGATAGATCCCTCTGTGTGTAATGACTCTATATGATAGATCGCTCCGCTTGTAATGACTCTATATGATAGATCGCTCCGTGTGTAATGACTTTATATAATAGATCGCTCTGTGTAATGACTCTATATAATAGATCGCTCTGTGTGTAATGACTCTATATAATAGATCGCTCTGTGTGTAATGACTCTATATAATAGATCGCTCTGTGTGTAATGACTCTATATGATAGATCCCTCTGTGTGTAGTGACTCTATATAATAGATCCCTCTGTGTGTAATGACTCTATATAATAGATCCCTCTGCATGTAATGACTCTATATAATAGATCCCTCTGTGTGTAATGACTCTATATAATAGATCCCTCTGTGTGTAATGACTATATAATAGATCCCTATGTGTTTAATGACTCTGATAGATCGCTCCGCTTGTAATGACTCTATATAACAGATCCCTCTGCGTGTAATGACTCTATATAATAGATCCCTTTGTGTGTAATGACTCTATACAATAGATCTCTCTGTGTGTAATGGCTCTATATAATAGATCCCTCTGTGTGTAATGACTCTATATAATAGATCCCTCTGCGTGTAATGACTATATAATAGATCCCTCTGTGAGTAATGACTCTATATAATAGATCCCTCTGCGTGTAATGACTCTATATAATAGATCCCTCTGCGTGTAATGACTCTATATAATAGATCCCTCTGTGTGTAATGACTATATAATAGATCCCTCTGTGTGTAATGACTCTATATAATAGATCCCTCTACGTGTAATGACTCTATATAATAGATCCCTCTGTGTGTAATGACTATATAATAGATCCCTCTGCGTGTAATGACTCTATATAATAGATCCCTCTGCGTGTAATGACTATATATAATAGATCCCTCTGTGTGTAATGACTCTATATAATAGATCCCTCTCTGTGTAATGACTCTATATGATAGATTGCTCTGCGTGTAATGACTATATAATAGATCGCTCTGTGTGTAATGACTCTATATAATCGATCCCTCTGTGTGTAATGACTCTATATAATAGATCCCTCTGTGTGTAAAGACTCTATATAATAGATCGCTCTGCGTGTAATGACTCTATATAATAGATCCCTCTGTGTGTAATGACTCTATATAATAGATCCCTCTGCGTGTAATGACTCTATTTAATAGATCCCTCTGTGTGTAATGACTCTATATAATAAATCCCTCTGTGTGTAATGACTCTATATAATAGATCGCTCTGCGTGTAATGACTCTATATAATAGATCCCTCTGCGTGTAATGACTCTATATGATAGATCCCTCTGTGTGTAATGACTCTATGATAGATCCCTCTGTGTGTAATGACTCTATATGACAGATTGCTCCGCTTGTAATGACTCTATATGATAGATCGCTCCGTGTGTAATGACTTTATATAATAGATCGCTCTGTGTAATGACTCTATATAATAGATCGCTCTGTGTGTAATGACTCTATATAATAGATCGCTCTGTGTGTAATGACTCTATATAATAGATCGCTCTGTGTGTAATGACTCTATATGATAGATCCCTCTGTGTGTAGTGACTCTATATAATAGATCGCTCTGTGTGTAATGACTCTATATAATAGATCCCTCTGCGTGTAATGACTAGAGATGAGCGTTGTTCTACTCGAACTGTTCGCCAATCTCAAATTCGAGCTGTTGTGGGCGGTGTTCGAGCCGATCGGCGAACACGAACAATTTGAGAAAAATTCGGCTGTTCGAGGTTATGTTCGATAACTGTTCGTGCACCAAAATCATAACTGGATTTTTTCTCAGTAATGATGAAAATTAATGTTAATACGCAGTTTGAGTGTACAGCGGGGCGGGGGGAGGGGCAGGGGATGGATCTCTGCAGGAACAATGAAGATCTCCATTTTTTTTTCTCTTTCCCGCATTTGCAGTGGGGAGGTGCAATCTGTCAGCCTATCAGCAGCGCACACACGGAGCGAAGTGCTTTTTTTCACACAAGCAAGGGCATGTGTGATTGGCAGTGTATGTCACATGTCCTTGCCCTATAAGACCAAGCCATTTTCCCCATCGCCACCATTTTCTCACTGCTGCAGCTGCATGTTAGACGGCACCGCTGTTGCTGTGTGCGCTATACCTTGTTAATTTCAAGCCAATTTTCGCACAAATATACAGATAGCTTGGGACTAGGGAATAGTTGTGATTGCAGTCCTTTTAAGGACTAGGTTACAGCATTTCCTACGACTTTTATCAGGCAGGTCTGTGCTCTTAAATAGATAGGTTGTGGGAGTAAAGACTAATTGTAATTGGAGTCCTTTTCAGGACTAGGTTACATCAGTTCCTATCAGTTTTTGCCAGGCAGGTCTGTGCCAGTGCTGTGCAAGTTTTTTTCACAGCATTTGGCTGAATCTAGCAAAGCTAATCCTTTTTGGCCTATTGCAGAGTGTGTTAGTCAGTGGAGTAGCCTATCTGTGTTGCAAGATATACCACCTGTGTATAGAATACCAATTTTTTTACTGCACCTAGTGAAGTAAAATCTTTTGGGCATAGCATCATTCTATTAGTCCATCTATACTGACCTCCATCAGGTTGCAAACTGAATATAATTTTTTTCTGCATCTAGCTCTGAAAAAATATTTGGGCTTCTAGCAGTGTGTGGGACTTGGTCTATTAGTCCTTCTATACTGACGTCCAGCAGGTTGCAAATTGAATATAATTTTTTTCTGCATCTAGCTCTGAAAAAATATTTGGGCTTCTAGCGGTGTGTGGGACTTGGTCTATTAGTCCATCTATACTGACCTCCATCAGGTTGCAAATTAAAATTAATTTTTTTCTGCATCTAGCTCTGAAAAAATATTTGGGCTTCTAGCAGTGTGTGGGACTTGGTCTATTAGTCCATCTATACTGACCTCCATCAGGTTGCAAATTGAATAAAAAAATTTTCTGCATCTAGCTCTGAAAAAATATTTGGGCTTCTAGCGGTGTGTGGGACTTGGTCTATTAGTCCATCTATACTGACCTCCATCAGGTTGCAAATTAAAAATAATTTTTTTCTGCATCTAGCTCTGAAAAAATATTTGGGCTTCTAGCAGTGTGTGGGACTTGGTCTATTAGTCCATCTATACTGACCTCCATCAGGTTGCAAATTAAAAATAATTTTTTTCTTCATTTAGCTCTGAAAAAATATTTGGGCTTCTAGCAGTGTGTGGGACTTGTTCTATTAGTCCTTCTATACTGACGTCCAGCAGGTTGCAAATTGAATATAATTTTTTTCTGCATCTAGCTCTGAAAAAATATTTGGGCTTCTAGCGGTGTGTGGGACTTGGTCTATTAGTCCATCTATACTGACCTCCATCAGGTTGCAAATTAAAAATAATTTTTTTCTGCATCTAGCTCTGAAAAAATATTTGGGCTTCTAGCAGTGTGTGGGACTTGGTCTATTAGTCCATCTATACTGACCTCCATCAGGTTGCAAATTAAAAATAATTTTTTTCTGCATCTAGCTCTGAAAAAATATTTGGGCTTCTAGCGGTGTGTGGGACTTGGTCTATTAGTCCATCTATACTGACCTCCATCAGGTTGCAAATTAAAAATAATTTTTTTCTGCATCTAACCCAGCCAATAGTTTTGGCCTAATACCACAGTTTGGCCACTCAGCTCTGCTCGGTTACCATCCATTGTTTTTTTGTGCAAACAACTCCAGAGTTGTGAATTAGTTAACCACCAAAATGAGTGGAAAAAGGCCTGCTGCTGGTGGAAAGGGGAATAGGCGTGTTGGGAAGGGGAAAAAAGGTTGTGTCCGTGGGGTAGGTGCAGAAGAAAGACCATCTTCCAGCCAAACTAAAATGTCTACTTCTTTTAGCGGACAATGTGATAAGATCCCTTTCTTACGGCCACGCCAATCGCTACAAATTCCAGATGAGGCACAAAAACAGCAGGTGCTTCAACGGATATCAAGTGCTCCTTTAAGTGGGCTCTCCTCCACATCAACTTCAACATCACAAATACTCCAGTCCTCAAAGGTGTCACCCAAATCGCACTTGCTTCCTCACAGCTCCCAAATCTCCAGCTGCCCGTCTGAGTATGAGGTAGAACAGATGGTTGAGTCTGCAGAGCTGTTTACTCATACTATAGCCTGGGAATCAGAGGTCGACTCCAGCGCTTCTGTGAATCCAGACGAGGAAATGATCTGCACTGATGCCCAGAATCTTTATGAGTCGGATCCAGGACCAGATGCAGAAGGTTCTGACCATAATGTAGACCCTCATTCCCAAACTGTAACTCCTGTTGGTGGAGACAATGAGGAAGACGATGATAAGACTCAAATACCTGATTGGAGCGACAACTTTAGTTTTTTGTCAGGGCAGGAACAGGTTGGCTCTGAGGACGACGGGTGTGATAACGCACAGGGTGATGATGATGAGGTCGGAGATCCCACTTACTGTCAACCCACAGTCAGCCAAGAGATGAGGTCAGCAGAGGAGGTGGAGGAAGATGCTAGTGACGACGAGGTCAGGTTGCGCCTTCCTGGACAGAGACGTAGTACTGGAAGCACGTCAACAACTGCATCCTCAAACACAACTCTGCCTCTCACCACAAGTCGTGGTGGCTCTTCAGGTCGCATGGGTGCTAAGCCTTGCATAGCCTGGGCATTTTTTCAGATCGATAAAGATGACCCAACTCGTGTTATCTGTAACATTTGTGAGCAAAAGCTAAGTAGAGGCCAAAAAATACATAGTTTGAGTACTTCATGCATGAACCGGCACATGGACATGAAGCATAAGTTGCAGTGGGAAGCTCAGTGTGCTACAATGCGGTCTAGCCGGCCGGGCCAACCACCGTCTGCCATATCTTGTGCATCCGCGGCCTCTTCATCCTCTGTGACTGGGGGGACAGCAGTCACACCTGTTTTGGGGCGCAGACCTGCCACCTCTTTACCCGCAACAGCCAGCGTGATTGGCAGGTCATCATTTTCTTTGGAGGTGGTAACACCAGCTGGTCTTGAGCGCTGTCCGACATCGATAGCAAAACCTTTGGATCAAGGCAACCTAACATGTCCGCCTGCATCTTCCTCACAGACCGGCAGTTTGCCGGGGACACCCTTATCAACCCCGTCTAAGCACAATAGCCAGCCCTCGGTCCCTCAGATGTGGACAAGTAAAAGACCATTTCCTCCTAGCCATGAGAAAGCTAAGAGGTTGAATTTCACCATCTGCAAGCTCTTGGCTACAGAAATGCTGCCTTTCCGCCTGGTGGACACAGAGGATTTTCGAGACCTTATGTCCGTCGCAGTGCCCCAGTACCAGATGCCCAGTCGGCACTACTTCTCAAAGAAAGGTGTGCCTGCGCTCCACCAGCATGTCGCACACAACATCACCGCTTCTTTGAGAAACTCTGTGTGTGACAGGGTGCATTTCACCACAGACACTTGGACAAGTAGGCATGGACAGGGGCGTTACATGTCGCTGACTGGGCACTGGGTAACTATGGTGACAGCAGGACAAGGGGCTGCTGTCCAAGTCTTGCCGTCCCCACGAGTTGTGCGTCAATCCTCTTTATGTCATTTTTCCTCCACTGCTTCTGCCTCCTCAACCTCCTCTCAGTCTTCCACCTGCACCCAAAGCCTGTCTGGTCATGCCACAAGCTTTCTAACTGCGCAGAAGGGATCCTGCACACCTCCTTACTATGCTGGCAGTAGGGCTCAATGTCATCAGGCGGTTTTCACATTGAAATGTCTGGGAAATGTGAGTCACACAGCTGAGGAGTTGTGGTCAGCTCTGGAGAACCAATTTCATGAATGGTTGTCTCCACTGGACCTGAAACCAGGGAAGGCCGTGTGCGACAATGCTGCAAACCTGGGTGCGGCCCTTCGCCGGGGCAATGTCACACACGTGCCTTGTATGGCTCACGTGTTGAACCTGGTTGTCCAGCAATTTTTAGCCCACTATCCCAGACTAGATGGCCTTCTGCAGAGGGCACGGTCGCTGTGTGCTCACTTCCGCCGTTCGCATCCCGCAGCTCAGCGACTTACATCTCTACAGAAGTCGTTGGGCCTGCCACTTCACCGGCTAAAATGCGATGTGCCTACCCGGTGGAATTCAACTCTGCACATGTTGCAGCGACTGTGGCAGCACCGACAAGCCCTGGTGCAATACGTTCTGACGTATAGCCTGGGCCGACGAGATTCAGAGGTGGGGCAAATCACGCTGGAGGAGTGGTCTCAGATCAGGGACCTATGCACCCTTCTGCACAGTTTTGAAATGGCGACGAAGATGTTTAGTGCTGACGATGCCATTATCAGCATGACTATTCCGGTGATTTACATGCTGGAGCACATGTTAAACAGAATTCGGAGTCAGGTGGTGGCACAAGAGGAGGTGGAGGAAGTAGAGGAGGAGGAGTTGTATGCGGAAGGGCTAACATCTGCAAGGTCCAGACGGTCGGCAGCACCAAGGCGGCAGGCATGTGAGGGTGGGGGAGATGATTTTACCAGGGCGCATGGTAGCAGCCAAACTAGTGAGGAAGGTGCAGGAGCCCAGGAAGAAGTGGAGGACGAACTGATGGAAGACTCATCAGATGAGGGAGACCTTGATCACATTTCTGTTGTGCGAGGTTGGGGGGAGAGGACAGAGGAAGGAAGCATGATTGCTACCTCGCCACCAACACAACAGGGACTTGGTGCTCCTGGATGCGCAACACACATGAGTGCCTTCTTGCTGCACTACCTGCAACATGACCCTCGAATTGTGAGAATTAGAAATAATCCTGACTACTGGGTTGCCACACTGTTAGATCCCCGGTACAAAAGTAAATTTGCAGAAATTATTCCTGCCATAGAAAGGGATGCACGCATGCAGGAGTATCAGCAGAGACTGTTGCAGAATCTTACATGTGCTTTTCCACAAAATACCAGTGGTGCACGTAGTGAATCTCACAGTTCCAACTTGCCAACCGTGGGACCGTCAAGTGTTCAGCACTCAAACCGTAACAGAACCACAGTATCTGCTGGTAACATCAATTTTGCGGAATCATTTCACCACTTTTTTAGCCCATCCTTTGCAAGGCCACAGGAGACAAGAAGTCTGACACATAGTCAACGCCTAGAGACGATGGTACAGGAGTATCTCCAAGTAAACATTGAAGCCACGACTGTGTCACTGGACCCTTGCTCTTTTTGGGCTTCCAATCTGGATAAATGGCCGGAGCTAGCCACTTACGCCTTGGAGATCTTGTCATGCCCCGCAGCCAGCGTTCTGTCTGAACGTGTGTTCAGCGCTGCTGGTGGTGTGCTGACAGATAAGCGCACGCGGCTCTCCACTGATAATGTAGACAGACTCACGTTCATAAAGATGAACAAATCATGGATCCGAAATGACTTTTCTACCCCTGTGTCATCCTGGGGAGAGTAAAAGCTTGATGATTGGTTAAAATCACCCTACCAACCGTTTTAAGCTTTCAAATTACTAATCATGTTTATCTGTATCTTGACTGGAAAATAATTTGGGCTTTGTAGCAGTGTGCAGCACTGATCCTATTAGGCCATCTATAATAAGCTTCACCAGATTTAAAATTAAAAATAATTTTTAGCTGCATCTAGCCCGGAAAATAATTTTGGGGCTCCGAGATGCGCAAGACACATAAGTGCCTTCTTGCTGCACTACCTGCAGCATGACCCTCATATTGTCAGAATTCGAAGTAATCATGACTACTGGGTTGCCACACTCTTAGATCCCCCAAACTTTTCGATCAACCTTTTCATTTTAATAAAGACCAAAAAAATGGTCATTTTTGAAATTATAAGCATTAGCAGGTTGTTAGAAACTGAAATCAAACAGTTTTCAACTCAAAACTTTATTCTAGGTGATGTTACATTTTCACATAGGACCCCTTGTTCGAAAGGAGCTTCTGAACTCTCTCGTCCATTGAATTTGTCAGGTTTTGGATGGTTTCTGCTTCAATTGTTTTGCATGAGGACAGAATACCCTCCCAGAGCTGTTGCTTAGATGTGAACTGCCTCCCGCCATCATAGACACTCCTTTTAATGATGCTCCAAAGGTTCTGAATGGGGTAGAGGTCAGGGGAGCATGGGGGTCACACCATAAGTTTGTCCCCTTTTATGCCCATATCAGCCAGAGATGCAGATGTTTTATGTGCAGCATGAGATGGTGCATTATCATGCCGAAAAATGATCTTGCTGTGAAATACACGGTTCTTCTTCTTGAACCATGGCAGGAAGTGCTGTTTGAGAAAATCCACATAAATTATGGAGTTCATCTTTAGCGCCTTCAGGGATCCTAAAGGGGCCGACAATCTCTCTCCCCATGATTCCAGCCCAAAACATTACTCCACCTCCTCCTTGTTGGCGCTGTAGCCGTGTTTGCGTGGGGTGTCCATCAACCAGCCATCCTCCACTCCATTCATCTGGACCATCGAGCGCTGCACGGCACTCATCCGTGAACAAAACAGTTTTGAAATCAGTCTTCATGTAATGTTTGGCCCACTGGAGCCGTTTCTGCTTGTGTGAAGTGGATAGAGGAGGTCGACAGGATGGCATATGCACAGCTGCAAACCTCTGAAGGACCCTGCATCTTGTTGTTCGGGGGACGTTGGAGGCACAAGCAGCTTCAAAAACTTGTCTGCTGCTATGACAAGGCTTTTTTGCCGCTGCTGTTTCAACCTGACGTAATTGCCTGTAGGAAAGAGTCCTCAATTTGCCCTTATCAGCACGCACACGTGTGTACTGTGAATCAGCTACATACTTCTTGATTGCCAAGACACTTCATCCTGATCATCGCACAATGTTGATTGTAGTCATGCCTTGACCTAAACACTCCACAATTTGTTGCTTCTCAGCAGCCGACACATCCTTTTTCTTTCCCATTTTGGCAGAAAATGTAGGCTGCTTAATAATGTGAGAGAGCCTTCTTAAGTAGTCTTGCCTTTCATTGGACACACCTGCCAAACTAATTAGCACAGGTGTCTGCAATTGCTTACAGTGATAAAAAGAGCCCTGACACACATCACCATCAATGAGTTTAACTGACAAACAAACAAATTCTTCCCTTATCACTCCTAAACACTTTTTGCATAATAATTTGGAACGCGGTGTACATGTGCTTTTCCACAAAACACCAGTGGTTCACGTAGTGAATCTTACAGTTCTAACTTGCCAACCGTGGTCTGTATGGAATTGTTCAATAAAGGGCCCAAAATTAAGATAACATAGATGGGAGAGGTCTCTATGAATAGGAATTCCTAAGTATTTGATACCCTGTGAGGGCCAGGCAAAGGGAAAGTTGGACTGGATGGAATCCTATATGGATTTAGGGAGGGAGACATCGAGGGCCTCAGACTTCGCTGCATTGATTTTAAAATTTTACCATGTAACAAAGTGATCTATTTCAGCCATAACAGCAGGGATGGATATATGTGATTGAGTGATATATACTAGGACATCATCAGCAAATAGAGAGCACTTGTACTCGGTGCCTCCCACCTCAATCCACCTAATATTGGGGTTATGGCGAATTGATGAGAGCAGGTGCTCCGTCACTAGGATGTATAAGAGAGGGGACAGAGGACATCCCTGCCTTGTCCCATTGGTGATTGTGAAAGGTGATGAAAATGTTCTGACGCACCCCCTGGGCCTTGGGACACCCGGAGCCGGACCCTTTTTGGTGGATGCTGGTGGTTGTAGTCTTCGTGGCGGCGATCCGGTTCCGTGGCTCAGGGCGGTCAAACCAGTGGCGGAACTATTTATGTGGTTTTGATGTTTAAATGTCCGACTACGCCACCCGTGGATTGCGGTCAGAGTGAACCGCCGCTACAGGGCAGACCGCTAAGGCTGGTGTTGTGGGTGCAGCAGAGCGTAGCATAACTCCCCACGGGAGGAGTATAGCCTCAGGGCAGTGTATGCGGAGGATGGGGGTGATGGTGCAGGGCAGCAGCAGTAACGACACGGAGTCAGTGATGCAGTTCAGGGCCTTTACTCACAGTTCTTATTATCCAGACCACGTCTGCAGGTAACGGCTGCCCACGTCGTACTGTGCTCACCAGGTGAGGGGCTCAGACAACTCCCAGATAACTTTGGAGCGCTTCACAGGACCCCCTTTGTGTGTCCTTTGTCTGGCCTTTCTTACCAACACTTCTGTCCGGCTGCCTCGGGCCTCCTCTTGGTAAACTTGGCGCCAGTTTCCCTGACCCTATGTGGTGCCTTCCTAGCGGGTGGAGCAAGGGGCTGCGCCACATAAAATGTCAGAGCCTCCGGTTTCTAGCTGAGGGTCGTTTCCTGCCTCCACTAGTTCGGGGACCGGTCTCCCCCTTTGGCCTGACCCCTCCACGCAGGTGGATTCGGGCGTGCGGTGGCGACTCGCCTGTCCGCACCCCTGGGATCCCTTCATTCCTCGTTCCTGGAGCCTTCTCCGCTCCTCTTCCTTCCTTCTCCCTCTTGCAGGCCTGGGCCTCTGTTACTAGGCCCGCCTCCGGAGCAGAGCTCATGCAGAGCCCCTGCTCCCTGCCACTTCTGCTCAGACTTCTCTGCACTGAACTAAGATGGTGCCCACCTTTTATACTCCCTTCTCAATGCATCCAGGAACTGCTTCCTCCCTGCTCCTGCACTGCAGGGTTCCCCTTCCTCAGTGTTCCCTCCCCCCACTCCAGCCAGGGACAGGGACTGTCGTGCCCATCTCAGGGGCATATTGGTCGCCCTGCCCCACGGCAATGTGGTGTAATGCATGCAGGTGTCGGGTCCTGATCCACACTCCATCCTTATCTGAGAGTGAGATATCACACCTCTGGGTGAGGTGCAATACGTCTGTGGCAACCGAGCCCTCGGTGCTACAGTTCCATTTATCTTCAGCCTAGGTGACGTATTGTGATACAGGGCCGTGATTTTGGCTATAAAAGGGTCCCCTAGACCCCTACCCCAAGCTTTTTAAGAGAATCATATATGGCGTGCCAGGAGACTCTATGGAATGCTTTCTCAGCATCCAACGAGAGTATCTACTTACAAATTTTTAACTGCATCTAGCCCAGGAAATACTTTGTGCCTAGTAGCAGTGTCTGCTAGTCAGCGGATTATCCCGGCTGTTAAGCAAGCTACACCACCTGTAGTTTGGACACTTAATTTTTTCAAAGGAAATGCTTCGGGACCACGGGATACTTAGTGAAGAGCATCAGGAGGCACCCCAAGGCATAGGGGCTGGGACTGGCACTAGGATGCCTTGCGGTGGACAGCCGAGCTCGATCCTTATAAAAGCTTTTTAACTGCAGCAGCTTTAGTGGACGCTACTGGAGCTGGAATTACGCGGCTGCTGGCATGAGACTTGCCCTCCAATAGATCCTTGTAAATGGATTTAAAGTGTATTCATTCAAATTAGAGGGACAATTTAAATTAAAAAGCTTAGAGCTGCCTCCACCACAGGGGGGCTCTCTCGACCCACCAGCGGACAGGCACCAGTATTGGGAGAGGGGGGCTGGCCGTCAGGGTTCACCGCGGCTCTGGCACAAACCCGGCGACACGGAGGTGGCACGGGCAGGAGCGGACTGGCCGTCTCGGCTTCTCACTTTTTGGATTTTAGAAGGGCATGACATGCCTATATCTGTGACTCCCCCTCCTTTTACTCCTCCACCTCTTTTCTTTTCGCATGACTATATGTACTTGTCACTTTTCCATGTGTTAGTTGTGTCTTCTGAGCAGTTTGTCAGCTTTTGGACACCTTTGAAGGTGTTTTCTATGTGTTTCTATGTGTTTTTGTTTGCCTGCCATTGGTTTTAACGGTGTTCGAAGGTGTTCGACGAACAGTTCGACGAACAGTTCGGCGAACACACGGGTGTTCGACGAACCGAACCGAACTCGAACACTACGGGGGTGGCTCAACACTAGTAATGACTCTATATAATAGATCCCTCTGTGTGTAATGACTCTATATAATAGATCCCTGTGTGTGTAATGACTATATAATAGATCCCTCTGTGTTTAATGACTCTATATGAAAGATCGCTCCGCTTGTAATGACTCTATATAACAGATCCCTCTGCGTGTAATGACTCTATATAATAGATCCCTTTGTGTGTAATGACTCTATACAATAGATCTCTCTGTGTGTAATGGCTCTATATAATAGATCCCTCTGTGTGTAATGACTCTATATAATAGATCCCTCTGCGTGTAATGACTATATAATAGATCCCTCTGTGAGTAATGACTCTATATGATAGATCGCTCCGCTTGTAATGACTCTATATAATAGATCCCTCTGCGTGTAATGACTCTATATAATAGATCCCTTTGTGTGTAATGACTCTATACAATAGATCTCTCTGTGTGTAATGGCTCTATATAATAGATCCCTCTGTGTGTAATGACTCTACATAATAGATCTCTCTGCGTGCAATGACTCTATATAATAGATCCCTCTGTGTGTAATGACTCTATATAATAGATCCCTCTGTGTGTAATGACTCTATATAATAGATCGCTCTTTGTGTAATGGCTCTATATAATAGATCCCTCTGCGTGTAATGACTCTATATAATAGATCGCTCTGTCTGTAATGACTCTATATAATCGATCCCTCTGCGTGTAATGACTCTATATAATAGATCCCTCTGCGTGTAATGACTCTATATAATAGATCACTGTGTGTGTAATGACCCTATATAATAGATCCCTCTGCGTGTAATGACTCTATATGATAGATCCCTCCGTGTGTAATGACTCTATATGATAGATCCCTCCGCGTGTAATGACTCTATATGATAGATCGCTCTGCGTGTAATGACTCTATATAATAGATCCCTCTGCGTGTAATGACTCTATATGATAGATCCCTCTATGTGTAATGACTCTATATGATAGATCCCTCTGTGTGTAATGACTCTATATGATAGATCGCTCCGCTTGTAATGACTCTATATGATAGATCGCTCCGTGTGTAATGACTTTATATAATAGATCGCTCTGTGTAATGACTCTATATAATAGATCGCTCTGTGTGTAATGACTCTATATAATAGATCGCTCTGTGTGTAATGACTCTATATAATAGATCGCTCTGTGTGTAATGACTCTATATGATAGATCCCTCTGTGTGTAGTGACTCTATATAATAGATCCCTCTGTGTGTAATGACTCTATATAATAGATCCCTCTGCGTGTAATGACTCTATATAATAGATCCCTCTGTGTGTAATGACTCTATATAATAGATCCCTCTGTGTGTAATGACTATATAATAGATCCCTCTGTGTTTAATGACTCTATATGATAGATCGCTCCGCTTGTAATGACTCTATATGACAGATCCCTCTGCGTGTAATGACTCTATATAATAGATCCCTTTGTGTGTAATGACTCTATACAATAGATCTCTCTGTGTGTAATGGCTCTATATAATAGATCCCTCTGTGTGTAATGACTCTATATAATAGATCCCTCTGCGTGTAATGACTATATAATAGATCCCTCTGTGAGTAATGACTCTATATAATAGATCCCTCTGCGTGTAATGACTCTATATAATAGATCCCTCTGCGTGTAATGACTCTATATAATAGATCCCTCTGTGTGTAATGACTATATAATAGATCCCTCTGTGTGTAATGACTCTATATAATAGATCCCTCTGCGTGTAATGACTCTATATAATAGATCCCTCTGTGTGTAATGACTATATAATAGATCCCTCTGCGTGTAATGACTCTATATAATAGATCCCTCTGCGTGTAATGACTATATATAATAGATCGCTCTGTGTGTAATGACTCTATATAATAGATCCCTCTGTGTGTAATGACTCTATATGATAGATCGCTCTGCGTGTAATGATTATATAATAGATCGCTCTGTGTGTAATGACTCTATATAATCGATCCCTCTGTGTGTAATGACTCTATATAATAGATCCCTCTGTGTGTAAAGACTCTATATAATAGATCGCTCTGCGTGAAATGACTCTATATAATAGATCCCTCTGTGTGTAATGACTCTATATAATAGATCCCTCTGCGTGTAATGACTCTATTTAATAGATCCCTCTGTGTGTAATGACTCTATATAATAAATCCCTCTGTGTGTAATGACTCTATATAATAGATCGCTCTGCGTGTAATGACTCTATATAATAGATCCCTCTGCGTGTAATGACTCTATATGATAGATCCCTCTGTGTGTAATGACTCTATGATAGATCCCTCTGTGTGTAATGACTCTATATGATAGATTGCTCCGCTTGTAATGACTCTATATGATAGATCGCTCCGTGTGTAATGACTTTATATAATAGATCGCTCTGTGTAATGACTCTATATAATAGATCGCTCTGTGTGTAATGACTCTATATAATAGATCGCTCTGTGTGTAATGACTCTATATGATAGATCCCTCTGTGTGTAGTGACTCTATATAATAGATCGCTCTGTGTGTAATGACTCTATAAAATAGATCCCTCTGCGTGTAATGACTCTATATAATAGATCCCTCTGTGTGTAATGACTCTATATAATAGATCCCTCTGTGTGTAATGACTATATAATAGATCCCTCTGTGTTTAATGACTCTATATGATAGATCGCTCCGCTTGTAATGACTCTATATAACAGATCCCTCTGCGTGTAATGACTCTATATAATAGATCCCTTTGTGTGTAATGACTCTATACAATAGATCTCTCTGTGTGTAATGGCTCTATATAATAGATCCCTCTGTGTGTAATGACTCTATATAATAGATCCCTCTGCGTGTAATGACTATATAATAGATCCCTCTGTGAGTATTGACTCTATATGATAGATCGCTCCGCTTGTAATGACTCTATATAATAGATCCCTCTGCGTGTAATGACTCTATATAATAGATCCCTTTGTGTGTAATGACTCTATACAATAGATCTCTCTGTGTGTAATGGCTCTATATAATAGATCCCTCTGTGTGTAATGACTCTATATAATAGATCACTCTGTCTGTAATGACTCTATATAATAGATCTCTCTGCGTGTAATGACTCTATATAATAGATCCCTCCGCGTGTAATGACTCTATATGATAGATCCCTCCGTGTGTAATGACTCTATATGATAGATCCCTCTGTGTGTAATGACTCTATATAATAGATCTCTCTGCGTGTAATGACTCTATATAATAGACCCCTCCGTGTGTAATGACTCTATATGATAGATCCCTCCGCGTGTAATGACTCTATATAATAGATCCCTCCGCGTGTAATGACTCTATATGATAGATCGCTCTGCGTGTAATGACTCTATATAATAGATCCCTCTGCGTGTAATGACTCTATATGATAGATCCCTCTGTGTGTAATGACTCTATATGATAGATCGCTCTGCTTGTAATGACTCTATATGATAGATCGCTCCGTGTGTAATGACTCTATATAATAGATCGCTCTGTGTGTAATGACTCTATATAATAGATCGCTCTGTGTAATGACTCTATATAATAGATCCCTCTGCGTGTAATGAATCTATATAATAGATCCCTTTGTGTGTAATGACTCTATACAATAGATCTCTCTGTGTGTAATGGCTCTATATAATAGATCACTCTGTGTGTAATGACTCTATATAATAGATCGTTCTGCGTGCAATGACTCTATATAATAGATCCCTCTGTGTGTAATGACTCTATATAATAGATCCCTCTGTGTGTAATGACTCAATATAATAGATAGCTGTGTAATGACTCTATATAATAGATCCCTCTGCGTGTAATGACTCTATATAATAGATCCCTCTGCGTGTAATGACTCTATATAATAGATCCCTCTGTGTGTAATGACTCTATATAATAGATCCCTCTGTGTGTAATGACTCTATATAATAGATCCCTCTGTGTGTAATGACTCTATATAATAGATCACTCTGTCTGTAATGACTCTATATAATAGATCTCTCTGCGTGTAATGACTCTATATAATAGATCCCTCCGTGTGTAATGACTCTATATGATAGATCCCTCCGTGTGTAATGACTCTATATGATAGATCCCTCTATGTGTAATGACTCTATATAATAGATCTCTCTGCGTGTAATGACTCTATATAATAGATCCCTCCGTGTGTAATGACTCTATATGATAGATCCCTCCGCGTGTAATGACTCTATAATAGATCCCTCCGCGTGTAATGACTCTATATGATAGATCGCTCTGCGTGTAATGACTCTATATGATAGATCCCTCTGTGTGTAATGACTCTATATGATAGATCGTGTAACATACCTGGCGGCGTCCTTGCATGGTGGTCCATCTCCCACTGTGCAAGAGCGCGCACTTGATCTCCAGTCCAGAATGTCTCTCTGGCTTCCCTCCATGCTGTCTGTTTGTGTCTGTTTCTGCTGCTTAAGGGCGGCACCCGATCACTTCCTGCTTTTTGTACCTGCTGTGGGTCACACCCCTTGTGCGTCCTCAGCCTATTGCTGTCTGTCACCTGGTATATAGCTCAGCTGCTCCCATCTATTCCTGCCTGAGCATAGTGTTTCATTCAGTGTGTGCTTGCACTCTGAAGGTGCCAGGTCCCGTTCTGTGTTCTCTTGTCTGCCTATCCTGGAGGCTGTATTTCCAGGCCTGTCTGAACACGCTCCTAGCCTGTTCCTCCTGCCTTCTAGGGGCCGATTACCTAGACCCGTTCCTGTATCTTGTCTGACCTGTCTGAACACGCTCCTAGCCTGTTCCTCCCGCCTTCTAGGGGCCGATTACCTAGACCCGCTCCTGCATCTTGTCTGTCCTGTCTGAACACGCTCCTTGCCTGTTCGTCCTGCCTCTCTGGGGGCCGTATTCCCAGACCCGCTCCTGTATTCCGCTGCTGTGTCGGTCTCCTCCGTACACTCAGTTCCAGTCTGAACTCTCTCCTATCCTTTACCTGTTTTGCCTCTATGTCCGTTCCCTTCCTTTTTCTGCAGAGTCTGAACTCGTACCTAACTCCTGCTTGTTGTCTCTGTACTCCCGTTTGTGAGTTTGTGGTCCACTCGCTACTTCTCTGCAAGTACTCTGTGGGTGTCTGGCTCTGCCTTTCCCTTCCTGTCTGTTCTGTGTGAACAGAGCCCTGTCCCCCCTACTCAGCCTTGCCTGCTCTGACTCCTTTGCTCACTGCTCCGGCGGTTCTAGCCTGCTCTGACTCCTTTGCTCACCGCTCCGGCGGTTCTAGCCTGCTCTGACTCCTTTGCTCACCGCTCCGGCGGTTCTAGCCTGCTCTGACTCCTTTGCTCACCGCTCCGGCGGTTCTAGTCTGCTCTGACTCCTTTGCTTACCGCTCCGGCGGTTCTAGCCTGCTCTGACTCCTTTGCTCACCGCTCCGGCGGTTCTAGCCTGCTCTGACTCCTTTGCTCACCGCTCCGGTGGTTCTAGTCTGCTCTGACTCCTTTGCTTACCGCTCCGGCGGTTCTAGCCTGCTCTGACCCTTTTGCTCACTGCTCCGCAGCCTTGCTCCGCTCTGACCCTTTTGCTCACTGCTCCGGCAGCCTTGCTCCGCTCTGACCCTTTTGCTCACTGCTCTGGCAGTCCTGTCCTGCCCTGCTTCTGCCCGCTGCTCCGGCAGTCCTGTCCTGCCCTGCTTTTGCCCGCTGCTCCGGCAGTTCTGTCCTGCCCTGCTTCTGCCCGCTGCTCCGGCAGTCCTGTCCTGCCCTGCTTCTGCCCGCTGCTCCGGCAGTCCTGTCCTGCCCTGCTTCTGCCCGCTGCTCCGGCAGTCCTGTCCTGCCCTGCTTGTGCTCGCTGCTCCTGCAGCCCCGTCCTGCTCTGTTCTTGCCCACCGCTTCGGGCGTTCCCTCTCTGCTGTGGTTGTCTACCGCATCTGCGGTTCTGTGACCCAGTCTGTACTGGGTCTTAACCTTTCTGTGCTCCAGCCCGTCCTTTCGGCCAGTACCTCCCTGCCTGCATACTCGCCTGTATCCACCCATCTGCATACCTGCCGTGTTTGCTTACATCCACCAGTCTGTGCCAGCCTAACCTGCCTGTTCCAGTAATCCCAGTGTGGGTCAACCCCCGTGTCCGGAGTTTGACCTGGAGTAGCACCTGGTCCCTCTGCCCGGTTTCTCCCTGGTGCACTGGCGTCGTATGCCGTCGTGCCACCTTGGTCGGATCGGCCAGATACTTAGTCACGCCCCTCCAGGCACTCTCCGGTCCATGGTCCAGTGGAACCACAACACCCGCACACGCCAGTCAGTCCGGGCGTGTGCATAACAGCATGCTCAGGCCATGATTCCCGTTGAGCCCCACGGCCTTCGCTCTCTGAGAAGTTTTCCAGCGAATACATGCATTAAAAATAAATAAATAAAATTTATTTTTTTTTCTCAGCTGAGTTCCAGGCGAATTACGCACCCGTCCAGATGGATCTATCTGCTCTCGTTCCTGCGGATCCGCCACGTTACTATGGGGATCCAAGACAAAGTCGTGCATTTGTGGAGCAATGCATGCTACACTTCAAGTTCTACCCTCTATATTTTCCCACCGATCGGGTTAAGGTGGCATTCATTATGTCTTACCTGGCGGGTGATGCCTTGGAATGGATCAACCCCCTATATGAAACACAGGATCCGATCCTCCTGGACCTAATGGCCTTCCTGGTGGCCTTTCTAATGGTCTTCGATGATCCTAACCCGGAGGCTCCTGCTGAAGCTTCACCTCCCAATATCCCGGAGCAGCCCCGATGGATAATGTGTGTGGGTAGCGCAATAGTCCTCCAGCCCAATGAGACTACTGTCCACCCAGAATCTTCACAGGGTGACTACGCTTTCCGGAATACATCTCCCAACCTCAAGAGGCAGTCCAGACGTGCTAGACGTAGAGGCAAGCCGTCACGCCAGGGTCTGTCCTCCCTGAGACCTCCTGACCCCAACCTTGAAGTCCCTACTGAAGCTTCATCTCCCTGTATCCCGGAGAAGCCCCAACGGGTAATGTGCGTGGGTAGTGCTCCCGTTCTCCTGCCCGAAGAGACTTCTGCCCATCCAGACTCCACACAGGAGAACTTCCTGCACCCGGCATCAGATGCTTCACCCACTTTAACCGGTGTGCATGTCCAAGGATGCTCCAAAGCTGTGGTTACCTCTGAGTCTGTGCACCTCTACTACCTGGCGGAGGACCCCCTGTTGCCTCCTGAATCCTCCGGGATACCACTCGATGACAAATGGAGAGAGACTTCTCTACACTCGGTACTCGATACTTTGTCCGCTTCGTCCTGTGAGCCTGACAATCGGTACCCCAAAGTGGTGGTTACCCCCGAGTCTCTACACCCCTCCGACCAGGCGGAGGACCTCCAGTTGTCTCCAGAACCCTTCGGGGTGCTACCTGGTAGCGAAAGGACAGAGACTCTCCTATACTCTGTACCTGATACCTCGCTCGCTTCGTCCAGTGAGTCCAACCTAGTGTACTCCGAAGCAGAGGTTACTCCCGAGTCTCTACACCCCTCCGACCAGGCGGAGGACCTCCAGTTGTCTCCAGAACCCTTCGGGGTGCTACCTGGTAGCGAAAGGACAGAGACTCTCCTTTACTCTGTACCTGATACCTCGCTCGCTTGCTTCGTCCAGTGAGTCCAACCTAGTGTACTCTGAAGCAGAGGTTACCCGTGAGTCTCTACACCCTTCTGACCAGGCGGAGGACCGCCAGTTGTCTCCAGAACCCTTCGGGGTGCCACCTGGTGGTGAATGGACAGAGACTTTCCTATACTCGGTACCCGATACCTCGCCTGCTTCGTCCAGTGAGTCCGACCTAGTGTACTCTGAAGCAGATGTTTTCTCTGAGCCTCTGCACTCTTCTGACCCGGCGGAGGACCTCCAGTTGTTTCCTGAATCCTCCGGGGTACCACCAGATAACAAAGAGACAGTGACTTTTCCTCATTATGTACCTGATAACCCGTCTATTTCTTCCTGTGAGCTTGACAAGATGTACCTCGAAGCAGAGATTACCCCCAAGTCTCTGTCCCCCTCCAACCCGGTGAAGGACTTCCAGTTGTCTCCTGTACCCTCTGGGGTGCCACCTGAAAATATGTGGAGAGAGACTTCCTTGTGTGCTGTTCCTGGTACTCCACCCGTTTCGTCTGTTGCTGAGGATGGCTGGATAGGAGGTAGCATCCTAGCTAACCAGATGAGATCAGTTTTTCCTGTGGACAGTGGAAGTGATCTCCTTGAAGTGAACGACTGGTCCTCGAATTCCCTGCGGAAGATTCTGGCAGGCCTGAAGAAGAGGGGGCGTAAGGGGGGGGGTACTGTAACATACCTGGCGGCGTCCTTGCATGGTGGTCCATCTCCCACTGTGCAAGAGCGCGCACTTGATCTCCAGTCCAGAATGTCTCTCTGGCTTCCCTCCATGCTGTCTGTTTGTGTCTGTTTCTGCTGCTTAAGGGCGGCGCCCGATCACTTCCTGCTTTTTGTACCTGCTGTGGGTCACACCCCTTGTGCGTCCTCAGCCTATTGCTGTCTGTCACCTGGTATATAGCTCAGCTGCTCCCATCTATTCCTGCCTGAGCATAGTGTTTCATTCAGTGTGTGCTTGCACTCTGAAGGTGCCAGGTCCCGTTCTGTGTTCTCTTGTCTGCCTATCCTGGAGGCTGTATTTCCAGGCCTGGTCTGAACACGCTCCTAGCCTGTTCCTCCTGCCTTCTAGGGGCCGATTACCTAGACCCGTTCCTGTATCTTGTCTGACCTGTCTGAACACGCTCCTAGCCTGTTCCTCCCGCCTTCTAGGGGCCGATTACCTAGACCCGCTCCTGTATCTTGTCTGTCCTGTCTGAACACGCTCCTTGCCTGTTCGTCCTGCCTCTCTGGGGGCCGTATTCCCAGACCCGCTCCTGTATTCCGCTGCTGTGTCGGTCTCCTCTGTACACTCAGTTCCAGTCTGAACTCTCTCCTATCCTTTACCTGTTTTGCCTCTATGTCCGTTCCCTTCCTTTTTCTGCAGAGTCTGAACTCGTACCTAACTCCTGCTTGTTGTCTCTGTACTCCCGTTTGTGAGTTTGTGGTCCACTCGCTACTTCTCTGCAAGTACCCTGTGGGTGTCTGGCTCTGCCTTTCCCTTCCTGTCTGTTCCGTGTGAACAGAGCCCTGTCCCCCCTACTCAGCCTTGCCTGCTCTGACTCCTTTTCTCACTGCTCCGGCGGTTCTAGCCTGCTCTGACTCCTTTGCTCACCGCTCCGGCGGTTCTAGCCTGCTCTGACTCCTTTGCTCACCGCTCCGGCGGTTCTAGCCTGCTCTGACTCCTTTGCTCACCGCTCCGGCGGTTCTAGTCTGCTCTGACTCCTTTGCTTACCGCTCCGGCGGTTCTAGCCTGCTCTGACTCCTTTGCTCACCGCTCCGGCGGTTCTAGCCTGCTCTGACTCCTTTGCTCACCGCTCCGGCGGTTCTAGTCTGCTCTGACTCCTTTGCTTACCGCTCCGGCGGTTCTAGCCTGCTCTGACCCTTTTGCTCACTGCTCCGCAGCCTTGCTCCGCTCTGACCCTTTTGCTCACTGCTCCGGCAGCCTTGCTCCGCTCTGACCCTTTTGCTCACTGCTCTGGCAGTCCTGTCCTGCCCTGCTTCTGCCCGCTGCTCCGGTAGTCCTGTCCTGCCCTGCTTCTGCCCGCTGCTCCGGCAGTCCTGTCCTGCCCTGCTTCTGCCCGCTGCTCCGGCAGTCCTGTCCTGCCCTGCTTCTGCCCGCTGCTCCGGCAGTCCTGTCCTGCCCTGCTTCTGCCCGCTGCTCCGGCAGTCCTGTCCTGCCCTGCTTGTGCTCGCTGCTCCTGCAGCCCCGTCCTGCTCTGTTCTTGCCCACCGCTTCGGGCGTTCCCTCTCTGCTGTGGTTGTCTACCGCATCTGCGGTTCTGTGACCCAGTCTGTACTGGGTCTTAACCTTTCTGTGCTCCAGCCCGTCCTTTCGGCCAGTACCTCCCTGCCTGCATACTCGCCTGTATCCACCCATCTGCATACCTGCCGTGTTTGCTTACATCCACCAGTCTGTGCCAGCCTAACCTGCCTGTTCCAGTAATCCCAGTGTGGGTCAACCCCCGTGTCCGGAGTTTGACCTGGAGTAGCACCTGGTCCCTCTGCCCGGTTTCTCCCTGGTGCACTGGCGTCGTATGCCGTCGTGCCACCTTGGTCGGATCGGCCAGATACTTAGTCACGCCCCTCCAGGCACTCTCCGGTCCATGGTCCAGTGGAACCACAACACCCGCACACGCCAGTCAGTCCGGGCGTGTGCATAACAGATCGCTCCGCTTGTAATGACTCTATATGATAGATCGCTCCGTGTGTAATGACTCTATATAATAGATCGCTCTGTGTGTAATGACTCTATATAATAGATCGCTCTGTGTAATGACTCTATATAATAGATCCCTCTGCGTGTAATGACTCTATATAATAGATCCCTTTGTGTGTAATGACTCTATACAATAGATCTCTCTGTGTGTAATGGCTCTATATAATAGATCACTCTGTGTGTAATGTCTCTATATAATAGATCGCTCTGCGTGCAATGACTCTATATAATAGATCCCTCTGTGTGTAATGACTCTATATAATAGATCCCTCTGTGTGTAATGACTCTATATAATAGATAGCTGTGTAATGGCTCTAAATAATAGATCCCTCTGCGTGTAATGACTCTATATAATAGATCCCTCTGCGTGTAATGACTATATAATAGATCCCTCTGCGTGTAATGACTCTATATAATAGATCACTCTGCGTGTAATGACTCTATATGATAGATCCCTCCGCGTGTAATGACTCTATATAATAGATCCCTCCGTGTGTAATGACTCTATATGATAGATCCCTCCGCGTGTAATGACTCTATATAATAGATCCCTCCGCGTGTAATGACTCTATATGATAGATCGCTCTGCGTGTAATGACTCTATATAATAGATCCCTCTGCATGTAATGACTCTATATGATAGATCCCTCTGTGTGTAATGACTCTATATGATAGATCGCTCCGCTTGTAATGACTCTATATGATAGATCGCTCTGTGTGTAATGACTCTATATAATAGATCGCTCTGTGTAATGACTCTATATAATAGATCCCTCTGCGTGTAATGACTCTATATAATAGATCCCTTTGTGTGTAATGACTCTATACAATAGATCTCTCTGTGTGTAATGGCTCTATATAATAGATCACTCTGTGCGTAATGACTCTATATAATAGATCGCTCTGCGTGCAATGACTCTATATAATAGAACCCTCTGTGTGTAATGACTCTATATAATAGATAGCTGTGTAATGGCTCTATATAATAGATCCATCTGCTTGTAATGACTCTATATAATAGATCCCTCTGCGTGTAATGACTATATAATAGATCCCTCTGCGTGTAATGACTCTATATAATAGATCCCTCTGCGTGTAATGACTCTATATAATAGATCGCTCTGTGTGTAATGACTCTATATAATAGATCCCTCTGTGTGTAATGACTCTATATAATAGATCCCTCTGTGTGTAATGACTCTATATAATAGATCCCTCTGTGTGTAATGACTCTATATAATAGATCCCTCTGTGTGTAATGACTCTATATAATAGATCCCTCTGTGTGTAATGACTCTATATAATAGATCCCTCTGTGTGTAATGACTCTATATAATAGATCCCTCTGCATGTAATGACTCTATATAATAGATCCCTCTGCGTGTAATGACTATATAATAGATCCCTCTGCGTGTAATGACTCTATATAATAGATCACTCTGCGTGTAATGACTCTATATGATAGATCCCTCCGCGTGTAATGACTCTATATAATAGATCCCTCCGTGTGTAATGACTCTATATGATAGATCCCTCCGCGTGTAATGACTCTATATAATAGATCCCTCCGCGTGTAATGACTCTATATGATAGATCGCTCTGCGTGTAATGACTCTATATAATAGATTCCTCTGCATGTAATGACTCTATATGATAGATCCCTCTGTGTGTAATGACTCTATATGATAGATCGCTCCGCTTGTAATGACTCTATATGATAGATCGCTCTGTGTGTAATGACTCTATATAATAGATCGCTCTGTGTAATGACTCTATATAATAGATCCCTCTGCATGTAATGACTGTATATAACAGATCCCTCTGCGTGTAATGACTCTATATACTAGATTGCTCTGTGTGTAATGACTCTATATAATAGATCGCTCTGTGTGTAATGACTCTATATAATAGATCCCTCTGCATGTAATGACTCTATATAATAGATTGCTCTGTGTGTAATGACTCTATATAATAGATCGCTCTGTGTGTAATGACTCTATATGATAGATCCCTGTGTGTAATGACTCTATATAATAGATCCCTCTGTGTGTAATGACTCTATATAATAGATCCCTCTGTGTGTAATGACTCTATATAATAGATCCCTCTGCGTGTAATGACTCTATATAATAGATCCCTCTGCGTGTAATGACTATATAATAGATCGCTCTGTGTGTAATGACTCTATATAATAGATCCCTCTGTGTGTAATGACTCTATATAATAGATCCGTCTGTGTGTAATGACTCTATATACTAGATCGCTCTGTGTGTAATGACTCTATATAATAGATCCCTCTGTGTGTAATGACTCTATATAATAGATCCCTCTGTGTGTAATGACTCTATATGATAGATCGCTCCGCTTGTAATGACTCTATATGATAGATCGCTCTGTTTGTAATGACTCTATATAATAGATCCCTCTGTGTGTAATGACTCTATATAATAGATCCCTCTGCGTCTAATGACTCTATATAATAGATCCCTCTGTGTGTAATGACTCTATATAATAGATCCCTCTGTGTGTAATGACTCTATATAATAGATCGCTCTGTGTGTAATGACTATATAATAGATCCCTCCGTGTGTAATGACTCTATATAATAGATCCCTCTGTGTGTAATGACTCTATATAATAGATCCCTATGTATGTAATTACTCTATATGATAGATCGCTCCGCTTGTAATGACTCTATATAATAGATCGCTCCGCTTGTAATGACTCTATATGATAGATCGCTCCGTGTGTAATGACTCTATATAATAGATCCCTCTGTGTGTAATGACTCTATATAATAGATCCCTCTGCGTGTAATGACTGTATCTAACAGATCCCTCTGCGTGTAATGACTCTATATAATAGATTGCTCTGTGTGTAATGACTCTATATAATAGATCGCTCAGTGTGTAATGACTCTATATAATAGATCCCTCTGCGTGTAATGACTCTATATAATAGATTGCTCTGTGTGTAATGACTCTATATAATAGATCGCTCTGCATGTAATGACTCTATATAATAGATCGCTCTGTGTGTAATGACTCTATATAATAGATCGCTCTGCATGTAATGACTCTATATAATAGATCGCTGTGTGTAATGACTCTATATAATAGATCGCTCTGTGTGTAATGACTCTATATGATAGATCGCTCCGCTTGTAATGACTCTATATAATAGATCCCTCCGTGTGTAATGACTCTATATAATAGATCGCTCTGTGTAATGACTCTATATAATAGATCCCTCTGTGTGTAATGACTCTATATAATAGATCCCTCTGCGTCTAATGACTCTATATAATAGATCCCTCTGTGTGTAATGACTCTATATAATAGATCCCTCTGTGTGTAATGACTCTATATAATAGATCGCTCTGTGTGTAATGACTATATAATAGATCCCTCCGTGTGTAATGACTCTATATAATAGATCCCTCTGTGTGTAATGACTCTATATAATAGATCCCTATGTATGTAATGACTCTATATGATAGATCGCTCCGCTTGTAATGACTCTATATAATAGATCGCTCCGCTTGTAATGACTCTATATGATAGATCGCTCCGTGTGTAATGACTCTATATAATAGATCCCTCTGTGTGTAATGACTCTATATAATAGATCCCTCTGCGTGTAATGACTGTATCTAACAGATCCCTCTGCGTGTAATGACTCTATATAATAGATTGCTCTGTGTGTAATGACTCTATATAATAGATCGCTCAGTGTGTAATGACTCTATATAATAGATCCCTCTGCGTGTAATGACTCTATATAATAGATTGCTCTGTGTGTAATGACTCTATATAATAGATCGCTCTGCATGTAATGACTCTATATAATAGATCGCTCTGTGTGTAATGACTCTATATAATAGATCGCTCTGCATGTAATGACTCTATATAATAGATCGCTGTGTGTAATGACTCTATATAATAGATCGCTCTGTGTGTAATGACTCTATATGATAGATCGCTCCGCTTGTAATGACTCTATATAATAGATCCCTCCGTGTGTAATGACTCTATATAATAGATCGCTCTGTGTAATGACTCTATATAATAGATCCCTCTGTGTGTAATGACTCTATATAATAGATCCCTCTGTGTGTAATGACTCTATATAATAGATCGCTCTGTGTAATGACTCTATATAATAGATCGCTCTGTGTGTAATGACTCTATATGATAGATCGCTCCGCTTGTAATGACTCTATATGATAGATCCCTCTGTGTGTAATGACTCTATACGATAGATCCCTCTGTGTAATGACTCTATATAATAGATCCCTCTGTGTGTAATGACTCTATATAATAGATCCCTCTGCGTGTAATGACTCTATATAATAGATCCTTCTGTGTGTAATGACTCTATATAATAGATCCCTCTGCGTGTAATGACTATATAATAGATCCCTCTGTGTGTAATGACTCCATATGATAGATCGCTCCGCTTGTAATGACTCTATATAATAGATCCCTCTGCGTGTAATGACTCTATATAATAGATCCCTTTGTGTGTAAAGACTCTATACAACAGATCTCTCTGTGTGTAATGGCTCTATATAATAGATCCATCTGTGTGTAATGACTCTATATAATAGATCCCTCTGTGTGTAATGACTATATAATAGATCCCTCTGTGTGTAATGACTCTATATAATAGATCCCTCTGCGTGTAATGACTCTATATAATAGATCCCTCTGTGTGTAATGACTATATATTAGATCCCTCTGCGTGTAATGACTCTATATAATAGATCCCTCTGTGTGTAATGACTCTATATGATAGATCGCTCTGCGTGTAATGACTATATAATAGATCGCTCTGTGTGTAATGACTCTATATAATAGATCCCTCTGTGTGTAATGACTCTATATAATAGATCCCTCTGTGTGTAAAGACTCTATATAATAGATCCCTCTGCGTGTAATGACTCTATATAATAGATCCCTCTGCGTGTAATGACTCTATATAATAGATCCCTCTGCGTGTAATGACTCTATATAATAGATCCCTCTGTGTGTAATGACTCTATATAATAGATCCCTCTGTGTGTAATGACTCTATATGATAGATCGCTCTGCGTGTATTGACTATATAATAGATCGTTCTGTGTGTAATGACTCTATATAATAGATCGTTCTGTGTGTAATGACTCTATATAATAGATCCCTCTGTGTGTAATGACTCTATATAATAGATCCCTCTGCGTGTAATGACTCTATATAATAGATCCCTCTGCGTGTAATGACTATATATAATAGATCCCTCTGTGTGTAATGACTCTATATAATAGATCCCTCTGTGTGTAATGACTTTATATGATAGATCGCTCTGCGTGTAATGACTATATAATAGATCGCTCTGTGTGTAATGACTCTATATAATAGATCCCTCTGTGTGTAATGACTCTATATAATAGATCCGTCTGTGTGTAATGACTCTATATACTAGATCGCTCTGTGTGTAATGACTCTATATAATAGATCCCTCTGTGTGTAATGACTCTATATAATAGATCCCTCTGTGTGTAATGACTCTATATGATAGATCGCTCTGTTTGTAATGACTCTATATAATAGATCCCTCTGTGTGTAATGACTCTATATAATAGATCCCTCTGCGTCTAATGACTATATAATAGATCCCTCTGTGTGTAATGACTCTATATAATAGATCCCTCTGTGTGTAATGACTCTATATAATAGATCGCTCTGTGTGTAATGACTATATAATAGATCCCTCCGTGTGTAATGACTCTATATAATAGATCCCTCTGTGTGTAATGACTCTATATAATAGATCCCTATGTGTGTAATGACTCTATATGATAGATCGCTCCGCTTGTAATGACTCTATATAATAGATCGCTCCGCTTGTAATGACTCTATATGATAGATCGCTCCGTGTGTAATGACTCTATATAATAGATCCCTCTGTGTGTAATGACTCTATATAATAGATCCCTCTGCGTGTAATGACTGTATATAACAGATCCCTCTGCGTGTAATGACTCTATATAATAGATTGCTCTGTGTGTAATGACTCTATATAATAGATCGCTCTGCATGTAATGACTCTATATAATAGATCGCTCTGTGTGTAATGACTCTATATAATAGATCGCTCTGCATGTAATGACTCTATATAATAGATCGCTCTGTGTGTAATGACTCTATATAATAGATCGCTCTGTGTGTAATGACTCTATATGATAGATCGCTCCGCTTGTAATGACTCTATATAATAGATCCCTCCGTGTGTAATGACTCTATATAATAGATCGCTCTGTGTAATGACTCTATATAATAGATCCCTCTGTGTGTAATGACTATATAATAGATCCCTCTGTGTGTAATGACTCTATATAATAGATCGCTCTGTGTAATGACTCTATATAATAGATCGCTCTGTGTGTAATGACTCTATATGATAGATCGCTCCGCTTGTGATGACTCTATATGATAGATCCCTCTGTGTGTAATGACTCTATACGATAGATCCCTCTGTGTAATGACTCTATATAATAGATCCCTCTGTGTGTAATGACTCTATATAATAGATCCCTCTGCGTGTAATGACTCTATATAATAGATCCCTCTGTGTGTAATGACTCTATATAATAGATCCCTCTGCGTGTAATGACTATATAATAGATCCCTCTGTGTGTAATGACTCTATATGATAGATCGCTCCGCTTGTAATGACTCTATATAATAGATCCCTCTGCGTGTAATGACTATATAATAGATCCCTTTGTGTGTAAAGACTCTATACAACAGATCTCTCTGTGTGTAATGGCTCTATATAATAGATCCATCTGTGTGTAATGACTCTATATAATAGATCCCTCTGTGTGTAATGACTATATAATAGATCCCTCTGTGTGTAATGACTCTATATAATAGATCCCTCTGCGTGTAATGACTCTATATAATAGATCCCTCTGTGTGTAATGACTATATAATAGATCCCTCTGCGTGTAATGACTCAAAATAATAGATCCCTCTGCGTGTATTGACTCTATATAATAGATCGCTCTGTGTGTAATGACTCTATATAATAGATCCCTCTGCGTGTAATGACTCTATATAATAGATCCCTCTGCGTGTAAAGACTCTATATAATAGATCCCTCTGCGTGTAATGACTCTATATAATAGATCCCTCTGCGTGTAATGACTCTATATAATAGATCCCTCTGTGTGTAATGACTCTACATAATAGATCCCTCTGTGTGTAATGACTCTATATAATAGATCCCTCTGTGTGTAATGACTCTATATGATAGATCGCTCTGCGTGTATTGACTATATAATAGATCGTTCTGTGTGTAATGACTCTATATAATAGATCGTTCTGTGTGTAATGACTCTATATAATAGATCCCTCTGTGTGTAATGACTCTATATAATAGATCCCTCTGCGTGTAATGACTCTATATAATAGATCCCTCTGTGTGTAATGACTCTATATAATAAATCCCTCTGTGTGTAATGACTCTATATAATAGATCCCTCTGTGTGTAATGACTCTATATAATAGATCCCTCTGCGTGTAATGACTCTATATAATAGATCCCTCTGTGTGTAATGACTATATAATAGATCCCTCTGCGTGTAATGACTCTATATAATAGATCCCTCTGCGTGTATTGACTCTATATAATAGATCCCTCTGTGTGTAATGACTCTATATAATAGATCCCTCTGTGTGTAATGACTCTATATGATAGATCGCTCTGCGTGTAATGACTATATAATAGATCGCTCTGTGTGTAATGACTCTATATAATAGATCCCTCTGTGTGTAATGACTCTATATAATAGATCCCTCTGTGTGTAAAGACTCTATATAATAGATCCCTCTGCGTGTAATGACTCTATATAATAGATCCCTCTGCGTGTAATGACTCTATATAATAGATCCCTCTGCGTGTAATGACTCTATATAATAGATCCCTCTGTGTGTAATGACTCTATATAATAGATCCCTCTGTGTGTAATGACTCTATATGATAGATCGCTCTGCGTGTATTGACTATATAATAGATCGTTCTGTGTGTAATGACTCTATATAATAGATCGTTCTGTGTGTAATGACTCTATATAATAGATCCCTCTGTGTGTAAAGACTCTATATAATAGATCGCTCTGCGTGTAATGACTCTATATAATAGATCCCTCTGTGTGTAATGACTCTATATAATAGATCCCTCTGCGTGTAATGACTCTATATAATAGATCCCTCTGTGTGTAATGACTTTATATAATAAATCCCTCTGTGTGTAATGACTCTATATAATAGATCGCTCTGTGTGTAATGACTCTATATAATAGATCCCTCTGTGTGTAATGACTCGATATAATAGATCCCTCTGTGAGTAATGACTCTATATGATAGATCGCTCCGCTTGTAATGACTCTATATGATAGATTGCTCTGTGTGTAATGACTCTTTTTAATAGATCCCTCTGTGTGTAATGACTCTATATAATAGATCCCTCTGCGTGTAATGACTCTATATAATAGATCCCTCTGCGTGTAATGACTCTATATAATAGATCCATCTGCGTGTAATGACTCTATATAATAGATCACTGTGTGTAATGACTCTATATAATAGATCCCTCTGTGTGTAATGACTCTATATAATAGATCCCTCTGTGTGTAATGACTCTATATAATAGATCACTCTGTCTGTAATGACTCTATATAATAGATCTCTCTGCGTGTAATGACTCTATATAATAGATCCCTCCGTGTGTAATGACTCTATATGATAGATCCCTCCGTGTGTAATGACTCTATATGATAGATCCCTCTGTGTGTAATGACTCTATATGATAGATCCCTCCGCGTGTAATGACTCTATATAATAGATCCCTCCGCGTGTAATGACTCTATATGATAGATCGCTCTGCGTGTAATGACTCTATATAATAGATCCCTCTGCGTGTAATGACTCTATATGATAGATCCCTCTGTGTGTAATGACTCTATATGATAGATCGCTCCGCTTGTAATGATTCTATATGATAGATCGCTCCGTTTCAAATGACTCTATATAATAGATCGCTCTGTGTGTAATGACTCTATATAATAGATCCCTCTGCGTGTAATGACTCTATATAATAGATCCCTTTGTGTGTAATGACTCTATACAATAGATCTCTCTGTGTGTAATGGCTCTATATAATAGATCACTCTGTGTGTAATGACTCTATATAATAGATCGCTCTGCGTGCAATGACTATATAATAGATCCCTCTGTGTGTAATGACTCTATATAATAGATCCCTCTGTGTGTAATGACTCTATATAATAGATAGCTGTGTAATGACTCTATATAATAGATCCCTCTGCGTGTAATGACTCTATATAATAGATCCCTCTCCATGTAATGACTCTATATAATAGATCCCTCTGCGTGTAATGACTCTATATAATAGATCCCTCTGTGTGTAATGACTCTATATAATAGATCCCTCTGTGTGTAATGACTCTATATAATAGATCACTCTGTCTGTAATGACTCTATATAATAGATCCCTCCGTGTGTAATGACTCTATATGATAGATCCCTCCGTGTGTAATGACTCTATATGATAGATCCCTCTGTGTGTAATGACTCTATATAATAGATCTCTCTGCGTGTAATGACTCTATATAATAGATCCCTCCGTGTGTAATGACTCTATATGATAGATCCCTCCGCGTGTAATGACTCTATATAATAGATCCCTCCGCGTGTAATGACTCTAAATGATAGATCGCTCTGCGTGTAATGACTCTATATAATAGATCCCTCTGCATGTAATGACTCTATATGATAGATCCCTCTGTGTGTAATGACTCTATATGATAGATCGCTCCGCTTGTAATGACTCTATATGATAGATCGCTCCGTGTGTAATGACTCTATATAATAGATCGCTCTGAGTGTAATGACTCTATATAATAGATCGCTCTGTGTAATGACTCTATATAATAGATCCCTCTGCGTGTAATGACTATATAATAGATCCCTTTGTATGTAATGACTCTATACAATAGATCTCTCTGTGTGTAATGGCTCTATATAATAGATCACTCTGTGTGTAATGACTCTATATAATAGATCGCTCTGCGTGCAATGACTCTATATAATAGATCCCTCTGTGTGTAATGACTCTATATAATAGATCCCTCTGTGTGTAATGACTCTATATAATAGATAGCTGTGTAATGGCTCTATATAATAGATCCCTCTGCGTGTAATGACTCTATATAATAGATCCCTCTGCGTGTAATGACTATATAATAGATCCCTCTGTGTGTAATGACTCTATATAATAGATCCCTCTGTGTGTAATGACTCTATATAATAGATCGCTCTGTGTGTAATGACTCTATATAATAGATCCCTCTGTGTGTAATGACTCTATATAATAGATCCCTCTGTGTGTAATGACTCTATATAATAGATCCCTCTGTGTGTAATGACTCTATATAAAAGATCCCTATGTGTGTAATGACTCTATATGATAGATCGCTCCGCTTGTAATTACTCTATATAATAGATCGCTCCGCTTGTAATGACTCTATATGATATATCGCTCCGTGTGTAATGACTCTATATGATAGATCCCTCTGTGTGTAATGACTCTATATAATAGATCCCTCTGTGTGTAATGACTCTATATAATAGATCCCTCTGCGTGTAATGACTGTATATAACAGATCCCTCTGCGTGTAATGACTCTATATAATAGATTGCTCTGTGTGTAATGACTCTATATAATAGATCGCTCTGTAATGACTCTATATAATAGATACCTCTGCGTGTAATGACTCTATATAATAGATTGCTCTGTGTGTAATGACTCTATATAATAGATTGCTCTGTGTGTAATGACTCTATATAATAGATCCCTCTGTGTGTAATGACTCTATATAATAGATCGCTCTGTGTGTAATGACTCTATATAATAGATCCCTCTGTGTGCAATGACTCTATATAATTGATCCCTCTGTGTGTAATGACTCTATATGATAGATCGCTCCGCTTGTAATGACTCTATATGATAGATCGCTCTGTTTGTAATGACTCTATATAATAGATCCCTCTGTGTGTAATGACTATATAATAGATCCCTCTGCGTGTAATGACTCTATATAATAGATCCCTGTGTGTAATGACTCTATATAATAGATCCCTCTGTGTGTAATGACTCTATATAATAGATCGCTCTGTGTGTAATGACTCTATATAATAGATCCCTCCGAGTGTAATGACTCTATATAATAGATCCCTCTGTGTGTAATGACTCTATATAATAGATCCCTATGTGTGTAATGACTCTATATGATAGATCGCTCCGCTTGTAATGACTCTATATAATAGATCGCTCCGCTTGTAATGACTCTATATGATAGATCGCTCCGTGTGTAATGACTCTATATAATAGATCCCTCTGTGTGTAATGACTCTATATAATAGATCCCTCTGCGTGTAATGACTGTATATAACAGATCCCTCTGCGTGTAATGACTCTATATAATAGATTGCTCTGTGTGTAATGACTCTATATAATAGATCGTTCTGTGTGTAATGACTCTATATAATAGATCCATCTGCGTGTAATGACTCTATATAATAGATTGCTCAGTGTGTAATGACTCTATATAATAGATCGCTCTGTGTGTAATGACTCTATATGATAGATCCCTCTGAGTGTAATGACTCTATATGATAGATCCCTCTGTGTGTAATGACTGTATATAATAGATCCCTCTGCGTGTAATGACTCTATATAATAGATCCCTCTGTGTGTAATGACCCTATATAATAGATCCCTCTGTGTGTAATGACTCTATATAATAGATCCCTCTGTGTGTAATGACTCTATATAATAGATCGCTCTGCATGTAATGACTCTATATAATAGATCGCTCTGTGTGTATTGACTCTATATAATAGATCACTCTGTGTGTAATGACTCTATATGATAGATCGCTCCGCTTGTAATGACTCTATATAATAGATCCCTCCGTGTGTAATGACTCTATATAATAGATCGCTCTGTGTAATGACTCTATATAATAGATCCCTCTGTGTGTAATGACTCTATATAATAGATCCCTCTGTGTGTAATGACTCTATATGATAGATCGCTCCGCTTGTAATTACTCTATATGATAGATCGCTCCGTGTGTAATGACTCTATATAATAGATCGCTCTGTGTGTAATGACTCTATATAATAGATCGCTCTGTGTGTAATGACTCTATATAATAGATCACTTTGTGTGTAATGACTCTATACAATAGATCTCTCTGTGTGTAATGGCTCTATATAATAGATCACTCTGTGTGTAATGACTCTATATAATAGATCGCTCTGCGTGCAATGACTCTATATAATAGATCCCTCTGTGTGTAATGACTCTATATAATAGATCCCTCTGTGTGTAATGACTCTATATAATAGATAGCTGTGTAATGACTCGATATAATAGATCCCTCTGCGTGTAATGACTCTATATAATAGATCCCTCTGCGTGTAATGACTATATAATAGATCCCTCTGTGTGTAATGACTCTATATAATAGATCCCTCTGCGTGTAATGACTCTATATAATAGATCGCTCTGTGTGTAATGACTCTATATAATAGATCCCTCTGTGTGTAATGACTCTATATAATAGATCCCTCTGTGTGTAATGACGCTATATAATAGATCCCTCTGTGTGTAATGACTCTATATAAAAGATCCCTATGTGTGTAATGACTCTATATGATAGATCGCTCCGCTTGTAATGACTCTATATAATAGATCGCTCCGCTTGTAATGACTCTATATGATAGATCGCTCCGTGTGTAATGACTCTATATAATAGATCCCTGTGTGTAATGACTCTATATAATAGATCCCTCTGCGTGTAATGACTGTATATAACAGATCCCTCTGCGTGTAATGACTCTATATAATGGATTGCTCTGTGTGTAATGACTCTATATAATAGATCGCTCTGTAATGACTACATAATAGATACCTCTGCGTGTAATGACTCTATATAATAGATTGCTCTGTGTGTAATGACTCTATATAATAGATTGCTCTGTGTGTAATGACTCTATATAATAGATCCCTCTGTGTGTAATGACTCTATATAATAGATCGCTCTGTGTGTAATGACTCTATATAATAGATCCCTCTGTGTGCAATGACTCTATATAATAGATCCCTCTGTGTGTAATGACTCTATATGATAGATCGCTCCGCTTGTAATGACTCTATATAATAGATCGCTCCGCTTGTAAAGACTCTATATAATAGATCCCTCTGTGTGTAATTACTCTATATAATAGATCGCTCCGTGTGTAATGACTCTATATAATAGATCCCTCTGTGTGTAATGACTCTATATAATAGATCCCTCTGTGTGTAATGACTCTATATAATAGATTGCTCTGTGTGTAATGACTCTATATAATAGATCGCTCTGTGTGTAATGACTCTATATAATAGATCCCTCTGCGTGTAATGACTCTATATAATAGATTGCTCAGTGTGTAATGACTCTATATAATAGATCCCTCTGTGTGTAATGACTATATAATAGATCGCTCTGCATGTAATGACTCTATATAATAGATCGCTCTGTGTGTATTGACTCTATATAATAGATCGCTCTGTGTGTAATGACTCTATATGATAGATCGCTCCGCTTGTAATGACTCTATATAATAGATCCCTCCGTGTGTAATGACTCTATATAATAGATCGCTCTGTGTAATGACTCTATATAATAGATCCCTCTGTGTGTAATGACTCTATATAATAGATCCCTCTGTGTGTAATGACTCTATATGATAGATCGCTCCGCTTGAAATGACTCTATATGATAGATCACTCCGTGTGTAATGACTCTATATAATAGATCGCTCTGTGTGTAATGACTCTATATAATAGATCGCTCTGTGTAATGACTCTATATAATACATCCCTCTGCGTGTAATGACTCTATATAATAGATCCCTTTGTGTGTACTGACTCTATACAATAGATCTCTCTGTGTGTAATGGCTTTATATAATAGATCACTCTGTGTAATGACTCTATATAATAGATCGCTCTGCGTGCAATGACTCTATATAATAGATCCCTCTGTGTGTAATGACTCTATATAATAGATCCCTCTGTGTGTAATGACTCTATATAATAGATAGCTGTGTAATGGCTCTATATAATAGATCCCTCTGCGTGTAATGACTCTATATAATAGATCCCTCTGCGTGTAATGACTATATAATAGATCCCTCTGTGTGTAATGACTCTATATAATAGATCCCTCTGCGTGTAATGACTCTATATAATAGATCGCTCTGTGTGTAATGACTATATAATAGATCCCTCTGTGTGTAATGACTCTATATAATAGATCCCTCTGTGTGTAATGACTCTATATAATAGATCCCTCTGTGTGTAATGACTCTATATAAAAGATCCCTATGTGTGTAATGACTCTATATGATAGATCGCTCCGCTTGTAATGACTCTATATAATAGATCGCTCCGCTTGTAATGACTCTATATGATAGATCGCTCCGTGTGTAATGACTCTATATAATAGATCCCTCTGTGTGTAATGACTCTATATAATAGATCCCTCTGCGTGTAATGACTCTATATAATAGATCGCTCTGTGTGTAATGACTCTATATGATAGATCCCTCTGTGTGTAATGACTCTATATGATAGATCGCTCTGTGTGTAGTGACTGTATATAATAGATCCCTCTGCGTGTAATGACTCTATATAATAGATCCCTCTGTGTGTAATGACTCTATATAATAGATCCCTCTGTGTGTAATGACTCTATATAATAGATCGCTCTGCATGTAATGACTCTATATAATAGATCGCTCTGTGTGTATTGACTCTATATAATAGATCGCTCTGTGTGTAATGACTCTATATGATAGATCGCTCCGCTTGTAATGACTCTATATAATAGATCCCTCCGTGTGTAATGACTCTATATAATAGATCGCTCTGTGTAATGACTCTATATAATAGATCCCTCTGTGTGTAATGACTCTATATAATAGATCCCTCTGTGTGTAATGACTCTATATGATAGATCGCTCCGCTTGTAATGACTCTATATGATAGATCGCTCCGTGTGTAATGACTCTATATAATAGATCGCTCTGTGTGTAATGACTCTATATAATAGATCGCTCTGTGTAATGACTCTATATAATAGATCCCTCTGCGTGTAATGACTCTATATAATAGATCCCTTTGTGTATAATGACTCTATACAATAGATCTCTCTGTGTGTAATGGCTCTATATAATAGATCACTCTGTGTGTAATGAATCTAAATAATAGATCGCTATGCGTGCAATGACTCTATATAATAGATCCCTCTGTGTGTAATGACTCTATATAATAGATCCCTCTGTGTGTAATGACTCTATATAATAGATAGCTGTGTAATGGCTCTATATAATAGATCCCTCTGCGTGTAATGACTCTATTTAATAGATCCCTCTGTGTGTAATGACTCTATATGATAGATCGCTCCGCTTGTAATGACTCTATATGATAGATCGCTCCGTGTGTAATGACTCTATATAATAGATCCCTCTGTGTGTAATGACTCTATATAATAGATCCCTCTGCGTGTAATGACTGTATATAACAGATCCCTCTGCGTGTAATGACTCTATATAATAGATTGCTCTGTGTGTAATGACTCTATATAATAGATCCCTCTGCGTGTAATGACTCTATATAATAGATCCCTCTGTGTGTAATGACTATATAATAGATCCCTCTGTGTGTAATGACTCTATATAATAGATCCCTCTGTGTAATGACTCTATATAATAGATCGCTCTGTGTGTAATGACTCTATATAATAGATCCCTCTGTGTGTAATGACTCTATATAATAGATCCCACTGTGTGTAATGACTCTATATAATAGATCCCTCTGTGTGTAATGACACTATATAATAGATCGCGCTGTGTGTAATGACTCTATATAATCGATCCCTCTGCGTGTAATGACTCTATATAATAGATCCCTCTGCGTGTAATGACTCTATATAATAGATCACTGTGTGTGTAATGACACTATATAATAGATCGCTCTGTGTGATAGATCCCTCCGTGTGAAATGACTGTATATAATAGATCCCTCTGTGTGTAATGACTCTATATGATAAATCCCTCTGTGTGTAATGACTTTATATGATAGATCCCTCCGTGTGTAATGACTCTATATGATAGATCGCTCTGAGTAATGACTCTATATAATAGATCCCTCTGCGTGTAATGACTCTATATGATAGATCCCTGTGTGTGTAATGACTCTATACGATAGATCCCTCTGTGTAATGACTCTATATGATAGATCCCTCTGTGTGTAATGACTCTATATAATAGATCCCTCTGTGTGTAATGACTCTATATGATAGATCGCTCTGCGTGTATTGACTATATAATAGATCGTTCTGTGTGTAATGACTCTATATAATAGATCGTTCTGTGTGTAATGACTCTATATAATAGATCCCTCTGTGTGTAAAGACTCTATATAATAGATCGCTCTGCGTGTAATGACTCTATATAATAGATCCCTCTGTGTGTAATGACTCTATATAATAGATCCCTCTGCGTGTAATGACTCTATATAATAGATCCCTCTGTGTGTAATGACTTTATATAATAAATCCCTCTGTGTGTAATGACTCTATATAATAGATCGCTCTGTGTGTAATGACTCTATATAATAGATCCCTCTGTGTGTAATGACTCGATATAATAGATCCCTCTGTGAGTAATGACTCTATATGATAGATCGCTCCGCTTGTAATGACTCTATATGATAGATTGCTCTGTGTGTAATGACTCTTTTTAATAGATCCCTCTGTGTGTAATGACTCTATATAATAGATCCCTCTGCGTGTAATGACTCTATATAATAGATCCCTCTGCGTGTAATGACTCTATATAATAGATCCATCTGCGTGTAATGACTCTATATAATAGATCACTGTGTGTAATGACTCTATATAATAGATCCCTCTGTGTGTAATGACTCTATATAATAGATCCCTCTGTGTGTAATGACTCTATATAATAGATCACTCTGTCTGTAATGACTCTATATAATAGATCTCTCTGCGTGTAATGACTCTATATAATAGATCCCTCCGTGTGTAATGACTCTATATGATAGATCCCTCCGTGTGTAATGACTCTATATGATAGATCCCTCTGTGTGTAATGACTCTATATGATAGATCCCTCCGCGTGTAATGACTCTATATAATAGATCCCTCCGCGTGTAATGACTCTATATGATAGATCGCTCTGCGTGTAATGACTCTATATAATAGATCCCTCTGCGTGTAATGACTCTATATGATAGATCCCTCTGTGTGTAATGACTCTATATGATAGATCGCTCCGCTTGTAATGATTCTATATGATAGATCGCTCCGTTTCAAATGACTCTATATAATAGATCGCTCTGTGTGTAATGACTCTATATAATAGATCCCTCTGCGTGTAATGACTCTATATAATAGATCCCTTTGTGTGTAATGACTCTATACAATAGATCTCTCTGTGTGTAATGGCTCTATATAATAGATCACTCTGTGTGTAATGACTCTATATAATAGATCGCTCTGCGTGCAATGACTATATAATAGATCCCTCTGTGTGTAATGACTCTATATAATAGATCCCTCTGTGTGTAATGACTCTATATAATAGATAGCTGTGTAATGACTCTATATAATAGATCCCTCTGCGTGTAATGACTCTATATAATAGATCCCTCTCCATGTAATGACTCTATATAATAGATCCCTCTGCGTGTAATGACTCTATATAATAGATCCCTCTGTGTGTAATGACTCTATATAATAGATCCCTCTGTGTGTAATGACTCTATATAATAGATCACTCTGTCTGTAATGACTCTATATAATAGATCCCTCCGTGTGTAATGACTCTATATGATAGATCCCTCCGTGTGTAATGACTCTATATGATAGATCCCTCTGTGTGTAATGACTCTATATAATAGATCTCTCTGCGTGTAATGACTCTATATAATAGATCCCTCCGTGTGTAATGACTCTATATGATAGATCCCTCCGCGTGTAATGACTCTATATAATAGATCCCTCCGCGTGTAATGACTCTAAATGATAGATCGCTCTGCGTGTAATGACTCTATATAATAGATCCCTCTGCATGTAATGACTCTATATGATAGATCCCTCTGTGTGTAATGACTCTATATGATAGATCGCTCCGCTTGTAATGACTCTATATGATAGATCGCTCCGTGTGTAATGACTCTATATAATAGATCGCTCTGAGTGTAATGACTCTATATAATAGATCGCTCTGTGTAATGACTCTATATAATAGATCCCTCTGCGTGTAATGACTATATAATAGATCCCTTTGTATGTAATGACTCTATACAATAGATCTCTCTGTGTGTAATGGCTCTATATAATAGATCACTCTGTGTGTAATGACTCTATATAATAGATCGCTCTGCGTGCAATGACTCTATATAATAGATCCCTCTGTGTGTAATGACTCTATATAATAGATCCCTCTGTGTGTAATGACTCCATATAATAGATAGCTGTGTAATGGCTCTATATAATAGATCCCTCTGCGTGTAATGACTCTATATAATAGATCCCTCTGCGTGTAATGACTATATAATAGATCCCTCTGTGTGTAATGACTCTATATAATAGATCCCTCTGTGTGTAATGACTCTATATAATAGATCGCTCTGTGTGTAATGACTCTATATAATAGATCCCTCTGTGTGTAATGACTCTATATAATAGATCCCTCTGTGTGTAATGACTCTATATAATAGATCCCTCTGTGTGTAATGACTCTATATAAAAGATCCCTATGTGTGTAATGACTCTATATGATAGATCGCTCCGCTTGTAATTACTCTATATAATAGATCGCTCCGCTTGTAATGACTCTATATGATATATCGCTCCGTGTGTAATGACTCTATATGATAGATCCCTCTGTGTGTAATGACTCTATATAATAGATCCCTCTGTGTGTAATGACTCTATATAATAGATCCCTCTGCGTGTAATGACTGTATATAACAGATCCCTCTGCGTGTAATGACTCTATATAATAGATTGCTCTGTGTGTAATGACTCTATATAATAGATCGCTCTGTAATGACTCTATATAATAGATACCTCTGCGTGTAATGACTCTATATAATAGATTGCTCTGTGTGTAATGACTCTATATAATAGATTGCTCTGTGTGTAATGACTCTATATAATAGATCCCTCTGTGTGTAATGACTCTATATAATAGATCGCTGTGTGTAATGACTCTATATAATAGATCCCTCTGTGTGCAATGACTCTATATAATTGATCCCTCTGTGTGTAATGACTCTATATGATAGATCGCTCCGCTTGTAATGACTCTATATGATAGATCGCTCTGTTTGTAATGACTCTATATAATAGATCCCTCTGTGTGTAATGACTCTATATAATAGATCCCTCTGCGTGTAATGACTCTATATAATAGATCCCTGTGTGTAATGACTCTATATAATAGATCCCTCTGTGTGTAATGACTCTATATAATAGATCGCTCTGTGTGTAATGACTCTATATAATAGATCCCTCCGAGTGTAATGACTCTATATAATAGATCCCTCTGTGTGTAATGACTCTATATAATAGATCCCTATGTGTGTAATGACTCTATAAGATAGATCGCTCCGCTTGTAATGACTCTATATAATAGATCGCTCCGCTTGTAATGACTCTATATGATAGATCGCTCCGTGTGTAATGACTCTATATAATAGATCCCTCTGTGTGTAATGACTCTATATAATAGATCCCTCTGCGTGTAATGACTGTATATAACAGATCCCTCTGCGTGTAATGACTCTATATAATAGATTGCTCTGTGTGTAATGACTCTATATAATAGATCGTTCTGTGTGTAATGACTCTATATAATAGATCCATCTGCGTGTAATGACTCTATATAATAGATTGCTCAGTGTGTAATGACTCTATATAATAGATCGCTCTGTGTGTAATGACTCTATATGATAGATCCCTCTGTGTGTAATGACTCTATATGATAGATCCCTCTGTGTGTAATGACTGTATATAATAGATCCCTCTGCGTGTAATGACTCTATATAATAGATCCCTCTGTGTGTAATGACCCTATATAATAGATCCCTCTGTGTGTAATGACTCTATATAATAGATCCCTCTGTGTGTAATGACTCTATATAATAGATCGCTCTGCATGTAATGACTCTATATAATAGATCGCTCTGTGTGTATTGACTCTATATAATAGATCGCTCTGTGTGTAATGACTCTATATGATAGATCGCTCCGCTTGTAATGACTCTATATAATAGATCCCTCCGTGTGTAATGACTCTATATAATAGATCGCTCTGTGTAATGACTCTATATAATAGATCCCTCTGTGTGTAATGACTCTATATAATAGATCCCTCTGTGTGTAATGACTCTATATGATAGATCGCTCCGCTTGTAATTACTCTATATGATAGATCGCTCCGTGTGTAATGACTCTATATAATAGATCGCTCTGTGTGTAATGACTCTATATAATAGATCGCTCTGTGTGTAATGACTCTATATAATAGATCACTTTGTGTGTAATGACTCTATACAATAGATCTCTCTGTGTGTAATGGCTCTATATAATAGATCACTCTGTGTGTAATGACTCTATATAATAGATCGCTCTGCGTGCAATGACTCTATATAATAGATCCCTCTGTGTGTAATGACTCTATATAATAGATCCCTCTGTGTGTAATGACTCTATATAATAGATAGCTGTGTAATGACTCGATATAATAGATCCCTCTGCGTGTAATGACTCTATATAATAGATCCCTCTGCGTGTAATGACTATATAATAGATCCCTCTGTGTGTAATGACTCTATATAATAGATCCCTCTGCGTGTAATGACTCTATATAATAGATCGCTCTGTGTGTAATGACTCTATATAATAGATCCCTCTGTGTGTAATGACTCTATATAATAGATCCCTCTGTGTGTAATGACGCTATATAATAGATCCCTCTGTGTGTAATGACTCTATATAAAAGATCCCTATGTGTGTAATGACTCTATATGATAGATCGCTCCGCTTGTAATGACTCTATATAATAGATCGCTCCGCTTGTAATGACTCTATATGATAGATCGCTCCGTGTGTAATGACTCTATATAATAGATCCCTGTGTGTAATGACTCTATGTAATAGATCCCTCTGCGTGTAATGACTGTATATAACAGATCCCTCTGCGTGTAATGACTCTATATAATGGATTGCTCTGTGTGTAATGACTCTATATAATAGATCGCTCTGTAATGACTACATAATAGATACCTCTGCGTGTAATGACTCTATATAATAGATTGCTCTGTGTGTAATGACTCTATATAATAGATTGCTCTGTGTGTAATGACTCTATATAATAGATCCCTCTGTGTGTAATGACTCTATATAATAGATCGCTCTGTGTGTAATGACTCTATATAATAGATCCCTCTGTGTGCAATGACTCTATATAATAGATCCCTCTGTGTGTAATGACTCTATATGATAGATCGCTCCGCTTGTAATGACTCTATATAATAGATCGCTCCGCTTGTAAAGACTCTATATAATAGATCCCTCTGTGTGTAATTACTCTATATAATAGATCGCTCCGTGTGTAATGACTCTATATAATAGATCCCTCTGTGTGTAATGACTCTATATAATAGATCCCTCTGTGTGTAATGACTCTATATAATAGATTGCTCTGTGTGTAATGACTCTATATAATAGATCGCTCTGTGTGTAATGACTCTATATAATAGATCCCTCTGCGTGTAATGACTCTATATAATAGATTGCTCAGTGTGTAATGACTCTATATAATAGATCGCTCTGTGTGTAATGACTCTATATGATAGATCCCTCTGTGTGTAATGACTGTATATAATAGATCCCTCTGCGTGTAATGACTCTATATAATAGATCCCTCTGTGTGTAATGACCCTATATAATAGATCCCTCTGTGTGTAATGACTCTATATAATAGATCCCTCTGTGTGTAATGACTATATAATAGATCGCTCTGCATGTAATGACTCTATATAATAGATCGCTCTGTGTGTATTGACTCTATATAATAGATCGCTCTGTGTGTAATGACTCTATATGATAGATCGCTCCGCTTGTAATGACTCTATATAATAGATCCCTCCGTGTGTAATGACTCTATATAATAGATCGCTCTGTGTAATGACTCTATATAATAGATCCCTCTGTGTGTAATGACTCTATATAATAGATCCCTCTGTGTGTAATGACTCTATATGATAGATCGCTCCGCTTGAAATGACTCTATATGATAGATCACTCCGTGTGTAATGACTCTATATAATAGATCGCTCTGTGTGTAATGACTCTATATAATAGATCGCTCTGTGTAATGACTCTATATAATACATCCCTCTGCGTGTAATGACTCTATATAATAGATCCCTTTGTGTGTACTGACTCTATACAATAGATCTCTCTGTGTGTAATGGCTTTATATAATAGATCACTCTGTGTAATGACTCTATATAATAGATCGCTCTGCGTGCAATGACTCTATATAATAGATCCCTCTGTGTGTAATGACTCTATATAATAGATCCCTCTGTGTGTAATGACTCTATATAATAGATAGCTGTGTAATGGCTCTATATAATAGATCCCTCTGCGTGTAATGACTCTATATAATAGATCCCTCTGCGTGTAATGACTATATAATAGATCCCTCTGTGTGTAATGACTCTATATAATAGATCCCTCTGCGTGTAATGACTCTATATAATAGATCGCTCTGTGTGTAATGACTATATAATAGATCCCTCTGTGTGTAATGACTCTATATAATAGATCCCTCTGTGTGTAATGACTCTATATAATAGATCCCTCTGTGTGTAATGACTCTATATAAAAGATCCCTATGTGTGTAATGACTCTATATGATAGATCGCTCCGCTTGTAATGACTCTATATAATAGATCGCTCCGCTTGTAATGACTCTATATGATAGATCGCTCCGTGTGTAATGACTCTATATAATAGATCCCTCTGTGTGTAATGACTCTATATAATAGATCCCTCTGCGTGTAATGACTCTATATAATAGATCGCTCTGTGTGTAATGACTCTATATGATAGATCCCTCTGTGTGTAATGACTCTATATGATAGATCGCTCTGTGTGTAGTGACTGTATATAATAGATCCCTCTGCGTGTAATGACTCTATATAATAGATCCCTCTGTGTGTAATGACTCTATATAATAGATCCCTCTGTGTGTAATGACTCTATATAATAGATCGCTCTGCATGTAATGACTCTATATAATAGATCGCTCTGTGTGTATTGACTCTATATAATAGATCGCTCTGTGTGTAATGACTCTATATGATAGATCGCTCCGCTTGTAATGACTCTATATAATAGATCCCTCCGTGTGTAATGACTCTATATAATAGATCGCTCTGTGTAATGACTCTATATAATAGATCCCTCTGTGTGTAATGACTCTATATAATAGATCCCTCTGTGTGTAATGACTCTATATGATAGATCGCTCCGCTTGTAATGACTCTATATGATAGATCGCTCCGTGTGTAATGACTCTATATAATAGATCGCTCTGTGTGTAATGACTCTATATAATAGATCGCTCTGTGTAATGACTCTATATAATAGATCCCTCTGCGTGTAATGACTCTATATAATAGATCCCTTTGTGTATAATGACTCTATACAATAGATCTCTCTGTGTGTAATGGCTCTATATAATAGATCACTCTGTGTGTAATGAATCTAAATAATAGATCGCTATGCGTGCAATGACTCTATATAATAGATCCCTCTGTGTGTAATGACTCTATATAATAGATCCCTCTGTGTGTAATGACTCTATATAATAGATAGCTGTGTAATGGCTCTATATAATAGATCCCTCTGCGTGTAATGACTCTATTTAATAGATCCCTCTGCGTGTAATGACTATATAATAGATCCCTCTGTGTGTAATGACTCTATATAATAGATCCCTCTGCGTGTAATGACTCTATATAATAGATCGCTCTGTGTGTAATGACTCTATATAATAGATCCCTCTGTGTGTAATGACTCTATATAATAGATCCCTCTGTGTGTAATGACTCTATATAATAGATCCCTCTGTGTGTAATGACTCTATATAATAGATCCCTCTGTGTGTAATGACTCTATATAATAGATCCCTCTGTGTGTAATGACTCTATATAATAGATCCCTCTGCGTGTAATGACTGTATATAACAGATCCCTCTGCGTGTAATGACTCTATATAATAGATTGCTCTGTGTGTAATGACTCTATATAATAGATCCCTCTGCGTGTAATGACTCTATATAATAGATCCCTCTGTGTGTAATGACTATATAATAGATCCCTCTGTGTGTAATGACTCTATATAATAGATCCCTCTGTGTAATGACTCTATATAATAGATCGCTCTGTGTGTAATGACTCTATATAATAGATCCCTCTGTGTGTAATGACTCTATATAATAGATCCCACTGTGTGTAATGACTCTATATAATAGATCCCTCTGTGTGTAATGACACTATATAATAGATCGCGCTGTGTGTAATGACTCTATATAATCGATCCCTCTGCGTGTAATGACTCTATATAATAGATCCCTCTGCGTGTAATGACTCTATATAATAGATCACTGTGTGTGTAATGACACTATATAATAGATCGCTCTGTGTGATAGATCCCTCCGTGTGAAATGACTGTATATAATAGATCCCTCTGTGTGTAATGACTCTATATGATAAATCCCTCTGTGTGTAATGACTTTATATGATAGATCCCTCCGTGTGTAATGACTCTATATGATAGATCGCTCTGAGTAATGACTCTATATAATAGATCCCTCTGCGTGTAATGACTCTATATGATAGATCCCTGTGTGTGTAATGACTCTATACGATAGATCCCTCTGTGTAATGACTCTATATGATAGATCCCTCTGTGTGTAATGACTCTATATAATAGATCCCTCTGCGTGTAATGACTATATAATAGATCCCTCTGTGTGTAATGACTCTATATGATAGATCGCTCCGCTTGTAATGACTCTATATAATAGATCCCTCCGTGTGTAATGACTCTATATGATAGATCCCTCCGTGTGAAATGACTGAATATAATAGATCCCTCTGTGTGTAATGACTCTATATGATAGATCCCTCCGCGTGTAATGACTCTATATGATAGATCCCTCCGCGTGTAATGACTCTATATGATAGATCGCTCTGCGTGTATTGACTCTATATAATAGATCCCTCTGCGTGTAATGACTCTATATGATAGATCCCTCTGTGTGTAATGACTCTATATGATAGATCCCTCTGTGTGTAATGACTCTATATGATAGATCGCTCCGCTTGTAATGACTCTATATAATAGATCGCTCTGTGTAATGACTATATATAATAGATCGCTCTGTGTGTAATGACTCTATATAATAGATCGCTCTGTGTGTAATGACTCTATATAATAGATCGCTCTGTGTGTAATGACTATATAATAGATCCCTTTGTGTGTAATGGCTCTATATAATAGATCCCTCTGCGTGTATTGACTCTATATAATAGATCCCTCTGCGTGTAATGACTCTATATGATAGATCCCTCTGTGTGTAATGACTCTATATGATAGATCCCTCTGTGTGTAATGACTCTATATGATAGATCGCTCCGTGTGTAATGACTCTATATAATAGATCGCTCTGTGTAATGACTATATATAATAGATCGCTCTGTGTGTAATGACTCTATGTAATAGATCGCTCTGTGTGTAATGACTCTATATAATAGATCGCTCTGTGTGTAATGACTATATAATAGATCCCTTTGTGTGTAATGGCTCTATATAATAGATCCCTCTGTGTGTAATGACTCTATATAATAGATCCCTCTGCGTGTAATGACTATATAATAGATCCCTCTGTGTGTAATGACTCTATATGATAGATTGCTCCGCTTGTAATGACTCTATATAATAGATCCCTCTGCGTGTAATGACTATATAATAGATCCCTTTGTGTGTAATGACTCTATACAATAGATCTCTCTGTGTGTAATGGCTCTATATAATAGATCCCTCTGTGTGTAATGACTCTATATAATAGATCGCTCTGCGTGCAATGACTCTATATAATAGATCCCTCTGTGTGTAATGACTCTATATAATAGATCCCTCTGTGTGTAATGGCTCTATATAATAGATCCCTCTGCGTGTAATGACTCTATATAATAGATCCCTCTGTGTGTAATGACACTATATAATAGATCTCACTGTGTGTAATGGCTCTATATAATAGATCCCTCTGCGTGTAATGACTCTATATAACAGATACCTCTGCGTGTAATGACTCTATATAATAGATCCCTTTGTGTGTAATGACTCTATACAATAGATCTCTCTGTGTGTAATGGCTCTATATAATAGATCCCTCTGTGTGTAATGACTCTATATAATAGATCCCTCTGTGTGTAATGACTCTATATAATAGATCCCTCTGCGTGTAATGACTATATAATAGATCCCTCTGTGTGTAATGACTCTATATGATAGATCGCTCCGCTTGTAATGACTCTATATAATAGATCCCTCTGCGTGTAATGACTCTATATAATAGATCCCTTTGTGTGTAATGACTCTATACAATAGATCTCTCTGTGTGTAATGGCTCTATATAATAGATCCCTCTGTGTGTAATGACTATATAATAGATCCCTCTGTGTGTAATGACTCTATATAATAGATCCCTCTGCGTGTAATGACTCTATATAATAGATCCCTCTGTGTGTAATGACTCTATATAATAGATCCCTCTGTGTGTAATGACTATATAGTAGATCCCTCTGTGTGTAATGAGTCTATATAATAGATCACTCTGTGTGTAGTGACTCTATATAATAGATCACTCTGTGTGTAATGACTCTATATAATAGATCCCTCTGCGTGTAATGACTCTATATAATAGATCGCTCTGCGTGCAATGACTCTATATAATAGATCCCTCTGTGTGTAATGACTCTATATAATAGATCCCTCTGCGTGTAATGACTCTATATAATAGATCACTCTGTGTGTAGTGACTCTATATAATAGATCACTCTGTGTGTAGTGACTCTATATAATAGATTCCTGTGTGTAATGACTCTATATAACAGATCCTTCTGTGTGTAATGACTCTATATAATAGATCGCTCTGCGTGTAATGACTATATAATAGATCCCTCTGTGTGTATTGACTCTATATAATAGATCCCTCTGCGTGTAATGACTCTATATAATAGATCCCTCTGTGTGTAATGACTCTATATAATAGATCCCTCTGTGTGTAATGACTCTATATAATAGATCACTCTGTGTGTAGTGACTCTATATAATAGATCCCTCTGCGTGTAATGACTCTATATAATAGATCCCTCTGCGTGTAATGACTCTATATAATAGATCGCTCTGCGTGCAATGACTCTATATAATAGATCCCTCTGTGTGTAATGACTCTATATAATAGATCCCTCTGCGTGTAATGACTCTATATAATAGATCCCTCTGTGTGTAATGTCTCTATATAATAGATCCCTCTGTGTGTAATGACTCTATATAATAGATTCCTGTGTGTAATGACTCTATATAACAGATCCTTCTGTGTGTAATGACTCTATATAATAGATCGCTCTGTGTGTAATGACTATATAGTAGATCCCTCTGTGTGTAATGAGTCTATATAATAGATCCCTCTGTGTGTAATGACTCTATATAATATAGGAGCTTCTCTTTTTGTATTGAAGAACTATAATTCACTTTTTGATGATGTTCTTATTTAGTGAGAAACACTTGTATGTATTGATCGTTCAGTGGACATAGGCTGCATCGTTCTCCGCAGAGTCCAGTTTACACAGGATGATGCATTTCCAAGAACGATGATCTGTTGCGCTGCACCTGATGAATGAGTGTTTTCCTCATTTGTCGGGTGATCGGCAGTCTGTTTAAGCTGCAGGATTATTGTGAGAGTGTTTGTCAGATAATCTTTCAGCATATATACAGCTTAAGGACAACAGATCTGTCATGAAAACAACACCCACTCTTGGGTCAGACCTTGCAGCTCTCTGGCGCCCCCTTATCCTGCTGGTCAAACACGGTATTGACAGAGGATAAGCACGGGTGCAGCTGCTCTAATTTATGTCGACTATTGCGGCACGTGATGTGACAGGACGTATATATACCACCAGTTCCTTCCAGGAACGTATATATACCTCCGACCAGCCACCCTCAAACCACAATATCACATAAATACTGGTATACTGCCACCACCGATCGCTTAACAGGTGGATCGGGTACCTGGTAGGTAACGTGAATTAGCGAGGGAGGAATGTGTTTGCTCGACATAGGACAAGAAGAAAGAAACTGGTAAATAATTAATGATTTACTCCCAAAAGGGGGGCAGTGTTTACAAAATATATACAAGATATTATAAAGGAGACAATTTACATGTATGCATAAACAGTTATTAAAATAAAAGGGATAAGTAATAGCAAAACCTGCTTCACAAGGTGATGGTCTCAGATTCTGTGGGGGGGACGGCTCCCCGGAAATTAGACTTGATTCCTTCACGCAGCGTGTAGTGCATGCGTCTGCGTCCCTGGTTGGAATGGCTTGAAAAATGGCCGATCTGGTTTTTAGCAAGCAGCCAAAACTCTGGGGAACACCCCTTATTTACCTTACAAGGGGGGCTCGGCTTTGCGAGCCCACCCAGCTGCAGAAGACCTAAAAAATCCTTCAGATTCCATATCTTGGTGTGGGGGGGTCCCACATCCAAGAGGGAGATATCATCTTGACCGTCACCAATATTCATGAAGATAGATATTAAATATGAAACCTCTATGACGCTCAGAAGCTCAGAATCCATTATCTCAGTTCCCGGTCATTCCTCAGTTATGCAAGTTATACTATTGTAATGGGAAAAAGGTGAGCATTCAAAAAACGTGGTTCCGATGTTTCTGTCAGACCTGTGCGTGATTAAAATTGGCATAAAACGTTTGTACAATTAAACAATGGGATTTTTTGGAGGGATTTTCCGGTTTGTACCAGCGCTTGCCCTGGACTGAGGTTTTATGGCGGGTCATAAAATTCCTGGTTTGGGGAAAAGCAAAAGTGAGTTCTATGTCTTCACTTACAAACAGATAGGGGGTGTTTTTTTTTTTCTTTTTTAAAACATCTCTCATTTTTTAAAACTCGGGCAAAAATACCTTTTGCCTGACACCTCCCCCTTTTTGACTGCGCTATGGAGGTAGGACCTTCTGGTACTCCTCCAAGCGTATGTCTGGAGGCTCCCCTCGCCGGGACAACCCATCGGCATTGCCATGCTCGCTGCCCCTGCGGTGTTGAACGGTAAAGTCGTACTGCTGGAGGGTGAGGCTCCAGCGTAACAACCTTCCGTTGGCACCTGACATGGTGTGCAGCCAACTCAGGGGGTTGTGGTCAGTCACGACAGTGAAGGGGCGCCCGTACAAGTAAGGCTGTAAGCGGTTGAGGGCCCATACAATGGCCAGGCACTCCTTCTCTATGGTGGAATAGGCCACTTCCCTCGGCAGCAGTTTCCGGCTTAGGTACAACACGGGGTGTTCTTGGTTCCCCGAGTCGACCTGGCTGAGTACAGCACCGAAGCCAAACTCACTGGCGTCGGTCTGTACTAAGAGTGGCCGTGTGCCGTCGACCGCCTTTAGTACAGGAGAGCTGCTCAGGGCAGTCTTCAAAGCCCTAAAGGCCACCTCGCATTCATCCGTCCATTTGACGGAATGGGGTAGGCTCTTCCTGGTGAGGTCTGTCAAGGGCTTCGCAAGGCTACTATAGTCCTGCACAAAGCGTCTATAGTACCCTGCGGTGTCCAAGAAGGACTGCACCTGCTTCTTGGTCCTGGGGGTGGGCCAGGACACAATAGCGTCCACCTTCCCAGGCTCTGGCTTCAGAGTACCCCCACCTACCCGGTGCCCCAGGTAGTGGACCTCGTTCATGCCCATCTGGCACTTTCCCGGCTTGATGGTCAAGCCCGCCTGGTGAATGCGCCCGAGCACCTGCTGCAGATGCTCGAGGTGATCCTCCCAGGTGGGACTGAAGATGGCAATGTCATCCAGGTACGCTACTGCGTACCTCTCCAGTCCCTGGAGCAGGTGGTTGACCATTCACTGGAACGTGGCAGGGGCATTTTTCATGCAGAAGGGCATGACCGTGGATTCATACAATCCGAAGGGGGTGATAAAGGCGGAATTCTCCTGGGCCCCGGGGCTCAAGGGAATCTGCCAATATCCCCGACTCAAATCCATAATGGAGAGATAGCTCGCGCTGGCTAACCGCTCCAGCAGCTCCTCAATGCATGGCATTGGTTGTGCGTCAGAGGCGGTGATAGCGTTGAGCCCCCTGTAGTCCACACAGAACTGGGTGGTCCGGTCCTTCTTAGGCACCAGGACTACAGGTGAGGCCCACGCGCTCTTGGACCGCTTAATCACCCCCAACTGCAGCATCTCCTCGACCTCCTGGCGCATGACATGCTGCACCTCGTCGGAGATTCGATAGGCTGTCCGCCGGAGTGGGGCATGATTCCCGGTGTCCACTTCATGGACCGCCACTTCAGTCCTGCCAGGCAGGTTGGTGAACACTGCTTGGAAGGGTTTCAGCACTGCTTGCATCTGAGACCTCTGGTCTGCGGATAGCAAGTCGCTTAGCTCTACATCCTCTAGGGACCCGCTGGCCTTCGCTTGGGCGAGCATGTCCAAGAGGGGGTCATCCTCCCCATCCTCGGGCAGGTTGCAGACCGGTAGGACGCAGGTTCCACGTTCTTGATGAGCCTTCATCATATTAACGTGAAACGCCTTCCGCCTACCCCGCTCGTGGTCAAGTGTGATCACGTAGGTGACCGGGTTGAGCTGTTGGTGAATGACGTACGGGCCTTCCCAGGCCGCCTGAAGCTTGTCCTTTGGTACGGGGACCAGCACCCACACCTTCTGACCCACCTGGTAGGTCCGTTCTCGGGCATTCTGGTCGTACCAATGCTTCTGGTCAGCCTGGGCTTGCGCCATGTTGTCATGCACCAACTGCGTCAAGGTCTGCATCTTGTCACGGAAGCGCATGACATACTCCACGATGGACACTCCTGGGGAGCTCGGCTCTTCTTCCCAGAATTCCCTTATCAACCCAAGGGGTCCTCGGACACGCCTGCCATACAGGAGCTCAAAGGGGGAGAACCCCGTCGAGGCCTGTGGAACCTCTCTGTAAGCAAATAGCAGGTGTGGGAGGTAACGCTCCCAGTCGCGACCCTGGGTCTCAACCAGCATTTTTAACATCTGTTTGAGGGTACCGTTGAATCGCTCACACAAACCATTGGTCTGTGGGTGATACGCACTCGATACCAAATGCTGCACCTGCATTTTCTTACATAGGGCCTCCATTAAGCGTGACATGAACTGAGTCCCCTGGTCGGTAAGCATCTCCCTGGGAAATCCTACTCGCGAAAAGATGGCCAAGAGGGCGTCCGCCACCTTATCCGCCCTAATTGAGGACAGGGCTACCGCCTCCGGATACCAGGTAGCATAGTCTACCACGGTAAGGATGAATCGTTTTCCAGAGCTGCAGGGTATGGCCAGTGGTCCCACAATGTCCACAGCAATCCTCTGGAAAGGCTCCTCTATCACTGGCAAAGAGATCAGGGGGGCTTTGGGGGCCAGCCCTGACTTTCCCACTCTTTGACACGTGGTACAGGATCGACAGTAGTTCACCACATCTGTCCTCATTTTGGGCCAATAAAAGTGATGAGACAGCCGGGCCTTGGTTTTGCTGACCCCCAAGTGTCCAGCGAGTGGAATTTCATGGGCGATCCGCAACAACTCATCCCTGAATTGGTAGGGGACGACCAGCTGTCTTTCCCTCAGCCACTCCTGTTGGGGCGTACAGGGAACTGTCTCCCGGTACAACCTCCCTTGGTCCCAGAATACCCTCTCCTTATCCGACTCGGAGGTGGGTTTCTCCGCGAGGCTCCTTAACGTCTCCAGGCTAGCATCTGAGTGCAGAGCTGCCTGAAACTCCTGGCTGGAGGAAGCCAGAAGTGAGGTTAAGGCCACGTACTCACTGGGACCCTCTGGGACCGGCTCTGGGTCCATACCTGATTCAGTTATTCCTCTGTTCGAGGAGGGTCCAGAAGGCAGGGCGTTACTTGCGTTCTGGGCACTCTGACTGCGGGTAACAGCGGCTATATAGGCCGTCTCCCCGGGGAATAACCCCGTCTCATTAGCCTGCGAGGCCATGAGAACTACTTCTCCATCATCCTCCATTACCTCAGGCACAGTGCTACGTATGGGGCAGCGACTATCAGCCAGGTCACCATCTGTTGTGACACTGGTCACTGGCACAGCACCACCTGCGCCATGGTCCTCGTGCCTCTCCCCATTACCCTTGGCACTGACCGTTGCTCCTGCTAGGGGATCCTCAGCAACATCACCCCGCAGAGTGACATGGCTGAGTTCTCCTTCACCTTCCAATACAACAACAACATCATCATCATCATGTAAAGCATTGACATTCACATTATCAGCATTAACCTTACCAACCGTATCAGAGCGGGGAGGGGTGTTAGGGACATAATAAGCAAACATCCTCCCCAAATCAGTTCCCAACAAAACATTTGCAGGTAGGTTTTTGGATACTCCCACTTCCTTCATCCCACTCCCCGCACCCCAATCAATAAAAACCCGGGACATGGGCAAGGGGCATCGGACGCCCCCAATCCCGGTGACAGTCAGGGTCTTTCCCGGAATAAGTTCTTCAGGGGACACCAGTTCGGGTCGGATGAGGGTTCGTTCGGCCCCAGTGTCCTTGAGGCCTACAGTGAGAGTGTCCCCCACCTTGACAGACTGAAAGTTTTCACAGGCCCTCCCAACCGGCCCACCCACCAAAAGAACTGAGGCATTAGGTCCTGGGGCCTTGGATGGGGGGTTCTTCCTCTGCTTCTCTGGGCAAGTGGCGCTGAGATGACCAGTCTGGTTGCAGGAATAACACCTGCGGGCATCGGATGCAGGCAGGGCCTTGGCAACGGGAAAAAGGCCTCCGGAAGGTCGGCTGGCAGGGGCAGGGATGGTGGTTGATGGCTTACCCCCTTTCCAGCTGGCGACGACCGGCTTCCGCACCTCTGGTCTCCGGTTGGCCTCGTAGGTGTCTGCGATCTGCGCTGCTTTATTGGCATCAGGTGGCTCCCGATCCATCACGAACTGCCGTACCTCAGTCGGACACAGATGCAGGAACTGGTCTTTCACCATCAGGTCCTTTAGCTGCTCAAAGGTGGTCGCTGACAGTCCTTGGATCCACTGCTCAAAGTTGGTTCTGAGCCCGTCTACCACATCACGGTAGGTGTCCTGTGGTCCACGTTGGAGGGTTCTGAATTTTTTCCGGTAAACCTCCGGAGTCAGCTGGTACTTTTTTTAATCAGGGCCTGCTTGACGGCCTCATAGTCTCCATCCTGCTCTCGAGGGAGGGAAGCAAACACCTCCAAAGCTTTTCCTCGGAGCCCTGGAGTCAAATATCTTGCCCATTGGTCGATGGGCAGCTGATACTGCCTGCAGGCCTTTTCAAAGCCTCGCAGAAATGTGTCCAAGTCCCCATCCTTTTCCATCACAGGGAAGTGCTCAGGACGAGGTTTAAAGCAGCTGGCACTGTTGGACTCACGGGTCTACGTAGAGGGCGACTCCTTCTGAATCCGGGCTAGCTCCAGCTGGTGTTGTCGGTCAGCTTGTCGCTCAGCAGCCTCTCGGTCAGCTTGGGCTTGTCGCTCAGCAGCCTCTCGGTCAGCTTGGGCTTGTCGCTCAGCCCGCTCCTGGAATTTCAGGATCAGCTGCAGTCGTCCATCATGATCGTCTGCGGCGAGCTCCTCCAAGGCCATCTGCAGGTGGGGGTCCACACTACCCTGGTTGCGGGTATGGCTGGCAATCACCGGTTGGACCCCGGCAGCAGCGCCATCCGGGCCTTGGCTGGCCGCCCCCTCATCAGGGCTCTGGTGTCGGACGGGCTCTGCAGCATCTTGTAACAGTTCAGAAATCATTTGTTCTTTGCTTTTGCCGTGGGGGTCAATGCCTTTGATTATACATATTCCAGTAAGAGTGTCCTTTTTCTGCTGGTGATACCAGGACTCCCCAACTACGACCATGATCACCAAAATAAAAATAGAAAAGAAAAATCGAAGAAGGGTAGGGGTAACTGCTACACATACAGTATTGTCTCAGATCTAATAAACACTGAGTTCGATCTTCAAAACTTTTGTGCAAGTTTTTAGTGAGAGGAATGATTGCTCAAACCAGATCACTAATGTCCTATGATCCCACCGCTGCCACCAATTTGTCATGAAAACAACACCCACTCTTGGGTCAGACCTTGCAGCTCTCTGGCGCCCCCTTATCCTGCTGGTCAAACACGGTATTGACAGAGGATAAGCACGGGTGCAGCTGCTCTAATTTATGTCGACTATTGCGGCACGTGATGTGACAGGACGTATATATACCACCAGTTCCTTCCAGGAACGTATATATACCTCCGACCAGCCACCCTCAAACCACAATATCACATAAATACTGGTATACTGCCACCACCGATCGCTTAACAGGTGGATCGGGTACCTGGTAGGTAACGTGAATTAGCGAGTGAGGAACGTGTTTGCTCGACATAGGACAAGAAGAAAGAAACTGGTAAATAATTAATGATTTACTCCCAAAAGGGGGGCAGTGTTTACAAAATATATACAAGATATTATAAAGGAGACAATTTACATGTATGCATAAACAGTTATTAAAATAAAAGGGATAAGTAATAGCAAAACCTGCTTCACAAGGTGATGGTCTCAGATTCTGTGGGGGGGACGGCTCCCCGGAAATTAGACTTGATTCCTTCACGCAGCGTGTAGTGCATGCGTCTGCGTCCCTGGTTGGAATGGCTTGAAAAATGGCCGATCTGGTTTTTAGCAAGCAGCCAAAACTCTGGGGAACACCCCTTATTTACCTTACAAGGGGGGCTCGGCTTTGCGAGCCCACCCAGCTGCAGAAGACCTAAAAAATCCTTCAGATTCCATATCTTGGTGTGGGGGGGTCCCACATCCAAGAGGGAGATATCATCTTGACCGTCACCAATATTCATGAAGATAGATATTAAATATGAAACCTCTATGACGCTCAGAATCTCAGAATCCATTATCTCAGTTCCCGGTCATTCCTCAGTTATGCAAGTTATACTATTGTAATGGGAAAAAGGTAAGCATTCAAAAAACGTGGTTCCGATGTTTCTGTCAGACCTGTGCGTGATTAAAATTGGCATAAAACGTTTGTACAATTAAACAATGGGATTTTTTGGAGGGATTTTCCGGTTTGTACCAGTGCTTGCCCTGGACTGAGGTTTTATGGCGGGTCATAAAATTCCTGGTTTGGGGAAAAGCAAAAGTGAGTTCTATGTCTTCACTTACAAACAGATAGGGGGTGGGTTTTTTTTTTCTTTTTTAAAACATCTCTCATTTTTTAAAACTCGGGCAAAAATACCTTTTGCCTGACAAGATCCATTTGCACTATGACCGGCGGCACTTAATGACTGTCGACCACATACTTGTTTTATGATCAGCAGACATTTAACTGTCTAAAATAAGCATCCCCTTAAAATGTCAACTTTATTAAGAATATTAAAAATTTCCAAGATAACATTGTCAACAAAAACATATGTGAAATCTGTGCACACATATTAACAAAGAATATTAAAAAAAGTAAATCCATCTATTTATCGATCCTGACACAATGGCCTAACAAATGGCCAGTCCTTCTGATTGATAAAAAGAATGACTACAGCCAGAAAAAGTCTCCATATTCAACATTACAGTGGTTAGTAGATTGGTGGATATATCGAATAATTATACACAATGAGACCTAAAAATGACTAGTCTCTTCCTAATGCCCCCTAGGGTGACCCTATCCTGACCGCAGGGGTTGGCACCCTAAGGAGCACGCCACATCTTTGGTCCCTGGAATTGTCTGCTAATCACTAGGCCTAGGTGATGTCCTACCCTCAAGGAAAGGTTAATAAGGGACTGATGCGATTAAAAAGAGAAGGCATAATTACTAAAAGATATATCAAAATATCCACTGCCAGCCGACAAAAGTATAAAACTCCCCACAATGGGCTTGCAGGATAGCCGAAACATTTATGTACTGTACTAGCTATTGAACCCGTTCTACGCCCGGGTGCCAAGCATTTTTATTGTTACATGGTCTCCCATCCTGGTATGTGCTGCCCCCATCCCTAATCCTGTTCCCCCATCCTGTTATGTGCTGCCCCCATTCTATCCTGGTGTGCATGGCACCCCTCATCCCTACCCCGGTGTGCATGGCTCCCCTCATCCCTATCCCGGTGTGCATGGCACCCCCTCATCCCTATCCCGGTGTGCATGGCACCCCCTCATCCCTATCCCGGTGTGCATGGCTCCCCTCATCCCTACCCCGGTGTGCATGGCTCCCCTCATCCCTATCCTGGTGTGCATGGCACCCCTCATCCCTACCCCGGTGTGCATGGCACCCCTCATCCCTACCCCGGTGTGCATGGCACCCCTCATCCCTACCCCGGTGTGCATGGCACCCCTCATCCCTACCCCGGTGTGCATGGCTCCCCTCATCCCTACCCCGATGTGCATGGCTCCCCTCATCCCTACTCCGATGTGCATGGCACTCCCTCATCCCTACCCCGGTGTGCATGGCACCCCCTCATCCCTACCCCGGTGTGCATGGCTCCCCCCATCCCTACCCCGGTGTGCATGGCTCCCCCCATCCCTACCCCGGTGTGCATGGCACCCCCCATCCCTACCCCGGTGTGCATGGCTCCCCCCATCCCTACCCCGGTGTGCATGGCACCCCCTCATCCCTACCCCGGTGTGCATGGCTCCCCTCATCCCTACCCCGGTGTGCATGGCTCCCCTCATCCCTACCCCGGTGTGCATGGCTCCCCTCATCCCTACCCCGGTGTGCATGGCTCCCCTCATCCCTACCCCGGTGTGCATGGCTCCCCTCATCCCTACCCCGGTATGCATGGCCCCCCTCATCCCTACCCCGGTATGCATGGCCCCCCTCATCCCTACCCCGGTATGCATGGCCCCCCTCATCCCTACCCCGGTATGCATGGCCCCCCTCATCCCTACCCCGGTATGCATGGCCCCCCTCATCCCTATCCCGGTATGCATGGGCCCCTCATCCCTATCCCGGTATACATGGTACCCCTCATGGTCCCCTCACCCCCAATCCTGGTATGCATGGTACCCCCTCACTCACCAATCCTGGTATGCTGGGTACCCCCTCACCCCCCAATCCTGGTATGTATGGCACCCCTCCAATCCTGGTATGTATGGCACCCCCCCCCCCCCCAAGCCTGGTATGCATGGTTCCCTCACCCCCCTGTGGCTGGTCAAGAAGGACATACTATTATGTGAATAAACCTGAATGTTAATTTCTCTTGGTTTTGAAACAATGATGTTTGTTACTATGCTAATTGCATATTGTACTAAACCTGCTACATGTTGATTTACAAGAGCCCCCTGCTATACCAACTATGTAAATTGATTAAATACTCAAACAATGAAACCTGAGCCCTGTGGAATAATGCCCTCCCTACTCCTTGACCCATGGATGTGTGTTTGAAAGAACAATGAATTATTTAAGGAACAAGGCCTCTGTAGTAGGCAGACTTTACAAGGAGAATCCAAGATCAGGTAGACTCTTCAGGACATCAGCTTTGTAGCATGGCTTTATCCAGAGAGAGACAGATTTGGATTCTACATGATTCCGGCCTAAGGGTACACGGCCCTAACTGGAAGGATACGAATCTGCTCCACTGACTTTCAGAGAACTTATAGTTACATTTGGGGAAACCCGGTTGAGACAATGAGGTCACCTTGTCCCGTGGATATGTTGTTCGAGGGTTGCCAGGTGGGACCCTCCAGGCGCCTAGAAGCCATGGAGACGTTCGGAGATTCCAGATTGGGACCAGCCGGTCATCTGGCCCCATGTAAACTCTCAGAGAGGAGAGTCTCCTGGCCTTGTACTTCGATGGACTGTCAGCTTCCTAATTTTGCCACTACCTTCTCTCTGTGGGTGCCCGCCAAAATTGGGGGGCCACTGCTTGAGGTAGTTGGCCCTAGAAGTCAAAAAGTCGCAGCTGCTCTGTTCCAATCGGGCCTGTGAAAAGGGTGAGACTGTGTAATGTTGCACCATCTTGGGTATTTGCTGGGACTGTAATGTGTTTATTGTCCGTTTGGTGGTTCAATAAAATATTGCCACACTGTTTTACCCTCACCCTGTGCTGTCTGAGTAGTATTACGCCCATGGAAAACCCCGGGTCTTCACACTAACCCTAACACTAAGCCCCTCCCACTCTGGACTAGTCCCGAACATTAACACCTACCTTACCCTAACGTCAATATCTAAGTACAGTCACTACATAAATCCTACCTATTTATGTCCCAAGTCCTAAACTGTGTCTTATCCTATACTGTACACTACCAGCATTACACATTAATTAGACTCACATTACACTACACAATATATACAAAGAAAATAATAACAAAACGCAATTTGTGTCTTCAGGGGTGGGAATGCGAAAGTCCAGTCCACCACCCTTACACACTTGTTAGGATAGTGTAGAAAATCACTCTGGATATTAGGCAACACGCTAAAAACTGCCACTGACCCTGCTGGTTCCTGTACAGACTAGAGATCTTGACCCCAGAGTCACTAGTGGTTCCTGTGTGAGCTGAGATAGCCATAACCACATACTAGACTATGGTAACTCAGACTTATGCTGTGTGAAAGGCCATCGAGCGCTTCACATTCCTCCTAAAAAAGACGGATGGCAGAGGAGAGTTTAAATTACCTACAGCAGGGAAAGTGCGCTGAAATAGAAAGATCCCAGAGTGAGTAAAACAAACCACGAAGTACACAATAAAGGATTAAGTACATACTGTAGAAAATAGGCTGCCCACTTTCTAAAAAAATACAGAAGATAGGTGCAGGGTAAAAGAAAATAAACCCTATATGGCCTTCCACTGACTAGCTTAAACTACAACAGTATGGCTGGACATTCAAATGAGACTATCACCAGCAAGAAATACCAGCAAGGGCAAAGTAAAGTATACAAAGCACCCGAAAGGTGATAGGACAGACAAATGAGTAAATGAAAACACCTGTTATCCTAAAAAGACTGAAGCAAGGATAACAAACTAAACACCCAGAGAAAAGGTGTATCTGCTGTGACTCAGCAGACAGAAAAGCCAAGAACAAAGCACAAGCTCAAGGGTTCGAGCCCAGAAACATGACAGTACGCCCCTTCCTTCTACTAGGGGCCACTGGACCCACTGAGAACACCAAACGCTGACAGAATTCCCTCACTATGCAATCTGCATGCAAATCTTCTGCATCAATCCAGGAATTATCCTCCGGACCAAAACCTTTCCATTTAACAAGATATTGCAGACATCTGACATGTCTGGAACCCAAAACTCATTCCACCTCATACTCCTTGCGCTCCCTCCAAGTCAACCTCAATGATGTCCTGAGGACCTGGCATCCCCTCAAACTTTTTAAGGAGAGAGGAATGGAAGGAATTATTAATCCGCCACGTAATCAGGAGTTGAAGCTTGACTGTCACAGGATTAATGAGCTTAATTACCTAATATGGACCAACAAATTTAGGAGCAAAATTTCCTTGATAGAACTTTAAGACAAACATTTTTTGAGGATAGCCAAACAAAATCTCACACTTTAAAAACAGGGTTCCTCTTACGTCTCCAGACTTTAAATCAAACAGGAATCTCTCTCCTCCTCTGGGACCGCAGACTGCAACCCAAAAATGTTTCCAAAAGCTGGATGAAAACGCCCACAACAAAAAAAGGTGATGTAGCAGTACAGGTGGGGTTATTGAGTGAAGTCAGCCAGAGAAAGAAAATCCACCCAGTCCTCTTGATTAGATGAAACAAAACATCTTAAATATTGTTCTAATTCATTGTCTCCATCTGACCAATAGTCTCGGAATAACAACCTGAAGAGAACACAACCTTAATTCCTACTCTGTAGCAAAAACTACGCCAAAAGCTAGCCACAAACCGAAACCCTCTATCGGAAAAAATGTTTTTAAGAACAACAGGTAACTACATGACTTGAGAGAAACAATGGAGCTAAACTCTCAGTCGTTACCAATTTTAGCAGATGAACCTACTGAACCATCTTGCTGGAACGGTCCAACTCCACCCATACGTGTCCAAGGTTGAGACGGATCCTTTAAAACCTAAAACAAAAACAAAGCGAGCAAATACCCTGCAGGAAACAATCAGCAATAGGGCATGAAAACACTAGGTTAACATAACTGATTAAAAAAAAACACGTAAAACCCATCACACCACCTTATTCGGGACAGTCCTAACCTCTAGTATTAAAACCTTATCATGATGTCAAATGACGTAAATGTGAATAAGGGCAGAGAAGGACCAAGGCGCCCAAAGATTAGATTGCATAGCTTAAGTTTATAGCTTTATAGATCACACATCACCCACTGAACAATCACTTTATCAGATGGTGGTCACAAGGGATCACATGTCACTTGCTGAACGGTCACTATATAGGGTGGTGGCCACAAGGGATCTCACATCACCTGCTGAACGGTCACTGTATTGGGTGGTGGCCACAAGGGATCTCACATCACCTGCTGAACGGTCACTGTATTTGGTGGTGACCACAAGAGATCACACATCACCTGCTGAACGGTCACTGTATTGAGTGGTGGCCACAAGAGATCACACATCACCTGCTGAACGGTCACTGTATCAGGTGGTGACCACAAGGGATCACACGTCACCTGCTGAACGGTCACTGTATCAGGTGGTGACCACAAGGGATCACACGTCACCTGCTGAACGGTCACTGTATCAGGTGGTGGCCACAAAGGGATCACACGTCACCTGCTGAATGGTCACTGTATTGGGTGGTGACCACAAAGGGATCACACGTCACCTGCTGAACGGTCACTGTATTGGGTGGTGACCACAAGAGATCACACATCACCGGCTGAACGGTCACTATATCAGGTGGTGGCCACAAAGGGATCACAAGTCACCTGCTGAACGGTCACTGTATCAGGTGGTGGCCACAAAGGGATCACAAGTCACCTGCTGAACGGTCACTGTATCAGGTGGTGGCCACAAAGGGATCACACGTCACCTGCTGAATGGTCACTGTATTGGGTGGTGACCACAAAGGGATCACATGTCACCTGCTGAACGGTCACTGTATTGGGTGGTGACCACAAGAGATCACACGTCACCGGCTGAACGGTCACTATATCAGGTGGTGGCCACAAAGGGATCACAAGTCACCTGCTGAACGGTCACTGTATTGGGTGGTGACCACAAGAGATCACACGTCACCAGCTGCACGGTCACTGTATTGGGTGGTGACCACAAGAGATCACACGTCACCGACTGAACGGTCACTATATCGGGTGGTGGCCACGAGAGAGTTCAAGCTCTCCAACATTCTGTCCTATGTCCCATACTAATGATAGGTCAGTGCCAGGACCTGGGCATGCTGCATAGAGATGCTTTTTATGACACTGCAAATATATAGTCCCATTCTGACGGTCACTATATAGGGTGGTGGCCACAAGGGATCTCACATCACCTGCTGAATGGTCACTATATAGGGTGGTGGCCACAAGGGATCTCACATCACCTGCTGAACGGTCACTGTATTGGGTGGTGGCCACAAGGGATCTCACATCACCTGCTGAACGGTCACTGTATTTGGTGGTGACCACAAGAGATCACACATCACCTGCTGAACGGTCACTGTATTGAGTGGTGGCCACAAGAGATCACACATCACCTGCTGAACGGTCACTGTATCAGGTGGTGAGCACAAGGGATCACACGTCACCTGCTGAACGGTCACTGTATCAGGTGGTGGCCACAAAGGGATCACACGTCACCTGCTGAATGGTCACTGTATTGGGTGGTGACCACAAAGGGATCACACGTCACCTGCTGAACGGTCACTGTATTGGGTGGTGACCACAAGAGATCACACGTCACCGGCTGAACGGTCACTATATCAGGTGGTGGCCACAAAGGGATCACAAGTCACCTGCTGAACGGTCACTGTATTGGGTGGTGACCACAAGAGATCACACGTCACCAGCTGCACGGTCACTGTATTGGGTGGTGACCACAAGAGATCACACGTCACCGGCTGAACGGTCACTATATCGGGTGGTGGCCACGAGAGAGTTCAAGCTCTCCAACATTCTGTCCTATGTCCCATACTAATGATAGGTCAGTGCCAGGACCTGGGCATGCTGCATAGAGATGCTTTTTATGACACTGCAAACATATAGTCCCATTCTGACGTGTCACTTCTCTGGAAATGCACAGGTAACAGATTAAAGATACTAGTGACTGGAGCTCTGTGCTTTGAAAGCTTTATTATGAGCAGCATTGGACCCGGCCGACGCGCTATAGATACACGCCTTGCCCAGTGACCACTGGGAGTCTTGCATAGAAAAGCCTCCACATCTGTCAGACATGAAGAGCAGAAGGAGACATTGTCCATTTCCAGTCTGCACATCGCTAGGCTCAGAAACGTTTCATCTGCCGCCTTTCCTGCCGTCGCTGACGCTTTTCATTCTGCTCTTGTGGAGCGGCTGAGGATGAATCTGCTGAGAACCAAGGGCCAAGAACATTTACCCAGAGCAAATAAAGAGCCCGTCCAGGAGCCTGTGGAGAAAGGAAAGGAGGTCAACGGCCACCGAGGCTCCGGCCACCACTGGCAGCCATACTGCCCATCAAACACTGATACATTGTACATAAATCTGCTGCTAATAACTTTCAATCCTCAGCTATATAACACAAGAGATGGACACGCTCTTATGGACTCCTACACATGTAATAACACTGAGCAAGGACTAATGAGGACCGTCAGCTGTAAGCGACCAGAAACATGCAAACACCTACGAAACATCAAGCTTCACATCCAGCTGGATGAATGTCTCAAGTGGGGACCACCGGGCTCTGTCCTGGGACCTGCAATGTTCAACATCTTTATCAATGATTTAGATGAAGGGATTGAGGGTAAACTGGTTAAATTTGCTGATGACACAAAGCTAGGAGGGATAGCTAATACTAGAGAAGAGAGAGAGAGGATTCAAAAAGACCTAAATAAACTGGAGCAGTGGGCAGCAACCAACAGAATGGTTTATAACAGGGAAAAATGCAAAGTACTACATCTGGGCAATAAAAATGAAAAAAGCATATACAGAATGGGAGGAATAGAGCTAAGCAACAGTACATGTGAAAAAGACTTAGGTATACTAATAGATCATAGACTAAACATGAGTCAACAGAAGGATGCAGCAGCAAAAAAGGCAAATACAATTCTGGGATGTAGTAAGAGAAGCATACAGTCTAGATCACGTGAAGTAATTATCCCCTCTACTCCTCCTTGGTCAGACCTCATCTGGATACTGTGTCCAGTTCTGGGAGGTATTAGGAGAAGCATACAGTCTAGATCACGTGAAGTAATTATCCCCTCTACTCCTCCTTGGTCAGACCTCATCAGGATACTGTGTCCAGTTCTGGGAGGTATTAGGAGAAGCATAGAGTCTAGATCACGTGAAGTCATTATCCCCTCTACTCCTCCTTGGTCAGACCTCATCTGGATACTGCGTCCAGTTCTGGGAGGTATTAGGAGAAGCATAGAGTCTAGATCACGTGAAGTCATTATCCCCTCTACTCCTCCTTGGTCAGACCTCATCTGGATACTGTGTCCAGTTCTGGGAGGTATTAGGAGAAGCATACAGTCTAGATCACGTGAAGTCATTATCCCCCTCTACTCCTCCTTGGTCAGACCTCATCTGGATACTGTGCCCAGTTCTGGGAGGTATTAGGAGAAGCATAGAGTCTAGATCACGTGAAGTAATTATCCCTTCTACTCCTCCTTGGTCAGAACTCATCTGGATACTGTGTCCAGTTCTGGGAGGTATTAGGAGAAGCATAGACTCTAGATCACGTGAAGTAATTATCTCCCTCTACTCCTCCTTGGTCAGACCTCATTTGGATACCGTGTCCAGTTCTGGGAGGTATTAGGAGAAGCATAGAGTCTAGATCACGTGAACTCATTATCCCCTCTACTCCTCCTTGGTCAGACCTCATCTGGATACTGCGTCCAGTTCTGGGAGGTATTAGGAGAAGCATAGAGTCTAGATCACGTGAAGTCATTATCCCCTCTACTCCTCCTTGGTCAGACCTCATCTGGATACTGTGTCCAGTTCTGGGAGGTATTAGGAGAAGCATACAGTCTAGATCACGTGAAGTCATTATCCCCCTCTACTCCTCCTTGGTCAGACCTCATCTGGATACTGTGCCCAGTTCTGGGAGGTATTAGGAGAAGCATAGAGTCTAGATCACATGAAGTAATTATCCCCCTCTACTCCTCCTTGGTCAGACCTCATCTGGATACGGTGTCCAGTTCTGGGAGGTATTAGGAGAAGCATAGAGTCTAGATCACGTGAAGTAATTATCCCTTCTACTCCTCCTTGGTCAGAACTCATCTGGATACTGTGTCCAGTTCTGGGAGGTATTAGGAGAAGCATAGACTCTAGATCACGTGAAGTAATTATCTCCCTCTACTCCTCCTTGGTCAGACCTCATCTGGATACTGTGTCCAGTTCTGGGAGGTATTAGGAGAAGCATAGACTCTAGATCACGTGAAGTAATTATCCCCCTCTACTCCTCCTTGGTCAGACCTCATCTGGATACTGTGTCCAGTTCTGGGAGGTATTAGGAGAAGCATAGAGTCTAGATCACGTGAAGTAATTATCTCCCTCTACTCCTCCTTGGTCAGACCTCATCTGGATACTGTGTCCAGTTTTGGGAGGTATTAGGAGAAGCATAGAGTCTAGATCACGTGAAGTAATTATCCCTTCTACTCCTCCTTGGTCAGACCTCATCTGGATACTGTGTCCAGTTCTGGGAGGTATTAGGAGAAGCATAGAGTCTAGATCACGTGAAGTCATTATCCCCTCTACTCCTCCTTGGTCAGACCTCATCTGGATACTGCGTCCAGTTCTGGGAGGTATTAGGAGAAGCATACAGTCTAGATCATGTGAAGTAATTATCCCCTCTACTCCTCCTTGGTCAGACCTCATCTGGATACTGTGTCCAGTTCTGGGAGGTATTAGGAGAAGCATAGAGTCTAGATCATGTGAAGTCATTATCCCCTCTACTCCTCCTTGGTCAGACCTCATCAGGATACTGTGTCCAGTTCTGGGAGGTATTAGTAGAAGCATACAGTCTAGATCACGTGAAGTAATTATCCCCTCTACTCCTCCTTGGTCAGACCTCATCTGGATACTGTGTCCAGTTCTGGGAGGTATTAGGAGAAGCATAGAGTCTAGATCACGTGAAGTAATTATCCCTTCTACTCCTCCTTGGTCAGAACTCATCTGGATACTGTGTCCAGTTCTGGGAGGTATTAGGAGAAGCATAGACTCTAGATCACGTGAAGTAATTATCTCCCTCTACTCCTCCTTGGTCAGACCTCATTTGGATACCGTGTCCAGTTCTGGGAGGTATTAGGAGAAGCATAGAGTTTAGATCACGTGAAGTAATTATCCCCCTCTACTCCTCCTTGGTCAGACCTCATCTGGATACTGTGTCCAGTTCTGGGAGGTATTAGGAGAAGCATACAGTCTAGATCACGTGAAGTCATTATCCCCCTCTACTCCTCCTTGGTCAGACCTCATCTGGATACTGTGTCCAGTTCTGGGAGGCATTAGGAGAAGCATAGAGTCTAGATCACGTGAAGTAATTATCTCCCTCTACTCCTCCTTGGTCAGACCTCATCTGGATACTGTGTCCAGTTCTGGGAGGTATTAGGAGAAGCATAGAGTCTAGATCACGTGAAGTAATTATCCCTTCTACTCCTCCTTGGTCAGACTTCATCTGGATACTGTGTCCAGTTCTGGGAGGTATTAGGAGAAGCATAGAGTCAAGATCACGTGAAGTAATTATCCCCTGTACTCCTCCTTGGTCAGACCTCATCTGGATACTGCGTCCAGTTCTGGGAGGTATTAGGAGAAGCATACAGTCTAGATCATGTGAAGTAATTATCCCCTCTACTCCTCCTTGGTCAGACCTCATCTGGATACTGTGTCCAGTTCTGGGAGGTATTAGGAGAAGCATAGAGTCTAGATCACGTGAAGTCATTATCCCCCTCTACTCCTCCTTGGTCAGACCTCATCTGGATACTGTGCCCAGTTCTGGGAGGTATTAGGAGAAGCATAGAGTCTAGATCACGTGAAGTAATTATCCCTTCTACTCCTCCTTGGTCAGAACTCATCTGGATACTGTGTCCAGTTCTGGGAGGTATTAGGAGAAGCATAGACTCTAGATCACGTGAAGTAATTATCTCCCTCTACTCCTCCTTGGTCAGACCTCATTTGGATACCGTGTCCAGTTCTGGGAGGTATTAGGAGAAGCATAGAGTCTAGATCACGTGAAGTAATTATCCCCCTCTACTCCTCCTTGGTCAGACCTCATCTGGATACTGTGTCCAGTTCTGGGAGGTATTAGGAGAAGCATACAGTCTAGATCACGTGAAGTCATTATCCCCCTCTACTCCTCCTTGGTCAGACCTCATCTGGATACTGTGTCCAGTTCTGGGAGGTATTAGGAGAAGCATAGAGTCTAGATCATGTGAAGTAATTATCCCCTCTACTCCTCCTTGGTCAGACCTCATCTGGATACTGTGCCCAGTTCTGGGAGGTATTAGGAGAAGCATAGAGTCTAGATCATGTGAAGTAATTATCCCCTCTACTCCTCCTTGGTCAGACCTCATCTGGATACTGTGCCCAGTTCTGGGAGGTATTAGGAGAAGCATAGAGTCTAGATCACGTGAAGTAATTATCCCCCTCTACTCCTCCTTGGTCAGACCTCATCTGGATACTGTGTCCAGTTCTGGGAGGTATTAGGAGAAGCATAGAGTCTAGATCACGTGAAGTCATTATCGGTCTTTACTCCTCTTTGGTCAGACCTCATCTGGATACTGTGTCCAGTTCTGGGAGGTATTAGGAGAAGCATACAGTCTAGATCACGTGAAGTAATTATCCCCTCTACTCCTCCTTTGTCAGACCTCATCTGGATACTGCGTCCAGTTCTGGGAGGTATTAGGAGAAGCATAGAGTCTAGATCACGTGAAGTAATTATCCCCTCTACTCCTCCTTGGTCAGACCTCATCTGGATAGTGTGTCCAGTTCTGGGAGGTATTAGGAGAAGCATAGAGTCTAGATCACGTGAAGTAATTATCCCCCTCTACTCCTCCTTGGTCAGACCTCATCTGGATACTGTGTCCAGTTCTGGGAGGTATTAGGAGAAGCATAGAGTCTAGATCACGTGAAGTCATTATCCCCCTCTACTCCTCCTTGGTCAGACCTCATCTGGATACTGTGTCCAGTTCTGGGAGGTATTAGTAGAAGCATACTGTCTAGATCACGTGAAGTCATTATCCCCCTCTACTCCTCCTTGGTCAGACCTCATCTGGATACTGTGCCCAGTTCTGGGAGGTATTAGGAGAAGCATACAGCCTAGATCACGTGAAGTAATTATCCCCCTCTACTCCTCCTTGGTCAGACCTCATCTGGATACTGTGTCCAGTTCTGGGAGGTATTAGTAGAAGCATACTGTCTAGATCACGTGAAGTCATTATCCCCCTCTACTCCTCCTTGGTCAGACCTCATCTGGATACTGTGTCCAGTTCTGGGAGGTATTAGGAGAAGCATAGAGTCTAGATCACGTGAAGTCATTATCCCCCTCTACTCCTCCTTGGTCAGACCTCATCTGGATACTGTCTCCAGTTCTGGGAGGTATTAGGAGAAGCATAGAGTCTAGATCACGTGAAGTAATTATCCCTTCTACTCCTCCTTGGTCAGACCTCATCTGGATACTGTGTCCAGTTCTGGGAGGTATTAGGAGAAGCATAGAGTCTAGATCACGTGAAGTCATTATCCCCTGTACTCCTCCTTGGTCAGACCTCATCTGGATACTGTGTCCAGTTCTGGGAGGTATTAGGAGAAGCATACAGTCTAGATCACGTGAAGTCATTATCGGTCTTTACTCCTCTTTGGTCAGACCTCATCTGGATACTGTGTCCAGTTCTGGGAGGTATTAGGAGAAGCATAGAGTCTAGATCACGTGAAGTAATTATCCCCTCTACTCCTCCTTTGTCAGACCTCATCTGGATACTGTGTCCAGTTCTGGGAGGTATTAGGAGAAGCATAGAGTCTAGATCACGTGAAGTAATTATCCCCTCTACTCCTCCTTGGTCAGACCTCATCTGGATACTGTGTCCAGTTCTGGGAGGTATTAGGAGAAGCATAGAGTCTAGATCACGTGAAGTAATTATCCTCCTCTACTCCTCCTTGGTCAGACCTCATCTGGATACTGTGTCCAGTTCTGGGAGGTATTAGGAGAAGCATAGAGTCTAGATCACGTGAAGTCATTATCAGTCTTTACTCCTCTTTGGTCAGACCTCATCTGGATACTGCGTCCAGTTCTGGGAGGTATTAGGAGAAGCATAGAGTCTAGATCACGTGAAGTCATTATCGGTCTTTACTCCTCTTTGGTCAGACCTCATCTGGATACTGTGTCCAGTTCTGGGAGGTATTAGGAGAAGCATAGAGTCTAGATCACGTGAAGTCATTATCGGTCTTTACTCCTCTTTGGTCAGACCTCATCTGGAATACTGTGTACAGTTTTGGGCATCAAATTTTAAAAAAGACATAGACAAACTGGAGCAAGTTCAGAGAAGAGCGACCAGAATGGTGACCGGTCTGCAAACCATGTCCTATGAGGAACGGTTGCAGGATTTGGGAATGTTTAGCTTGCAAAAAAGAAGACTGAGAGGAGACTTAATAGCTGTCTACAAATATGTCAAGGGCTGTCACATTGTAGAAGGATCATCTTTATTCTCATTTACACAAGGAAAGACTAGAAGCAATGGGATGAAACTGAATGGGAGGAGACACAGATTAGATATTAGAAGACACTGTATGACAGTGAGGAGATCAATGAGTGGAACAGGCGGCCATGAGAGGTGGTGAGTTCTCCTTCACTGGACGTCTTCAGAGGCTGGACAGACATCTGTCTGAGATGATTTAGTGAATCCTGCTTTGAGCAGGGGGTTGGACCAGATGACCCAGGAGGTCCCCTCCAACTCTACCATTCTATGAAACCCAGCACAGGACAGGACCAATGTTATCATACTAGAATGATCTATCTATATATATAATTGTCTTATCCCGTCCGTCCGTCCGTCCCGGAAATCCCGCGTCGCTCATTGGTCCGGCAGCGGCCAATCAGCGCCGCGGATTTCTGAAAAAAGATGGCGGTCGTTAGCGGCTCATCTGCGGGACGGAGCTCAGCGGCGTTGCAGCCGGGAGATGAGCGCCGCGAGGCGCTCATCGCCTGCCCGGTACCAGCAGAAGGACCTCGACCGCCGGACCCATCTGCAGGACGGCGATGCAGCCAGGAGATGAGCGACCAATCAGCACAGCGGTGTTTAAATGTGGAACCAAGATCGGTGATTGGTCGCGGCCGATATTTAAATTTGGCGCCCAAATTGGTGATTAGTTGCGGACGCTGCCGGCGACCAATCAGCACAGTAGTGTTTAACTTTTGCGGCAAGATCAGTGATTGGTCGCGGGCCAAGACCGCGACCAATCACCGATTTGTGCGGCACATTTAAATAGCGTCCGCGACCAATCAGCACAGCGGTGTTTAAATGTGGCGCCAAGATCGGTGATTGGTCGCGGCCGATATTTAAATGTGGTGGCCAAATCGGTGATTGGTTGCGGGCAGCGCCAGCGACCAATCAGCGATTTTTAACACAAATGTCCGGACCTTTGTAACACCATGCGGATACTGTGGGGACATCAGCGGCTAGGGTGTGAAGGGAGGACCGGGGAGCGGCGCTGCGGGTCGGGATACTTCTGCTGCGAGCGCTCGCTCATGTCCCAGGTTCTCGCAGCGGAAGTATCCGCACAGGCAGCGCCGCTGACATCCATGCGGCTAGGGTGTGAAGGGAGGACCGGGGAGCGGCGCTGACATCCAATTTGTCGCGGCCGCTATTTAAATGTGGCGCACAAATCGGTGATTGGTCGCGGTCTTTGCCCGGGACCAATCACTGATCTTGCCACAAAAGTTAAACACTACTGTGCTGATAGATCGCGGACGCTGCCCGCGACCAATCACCGATTTGGGCGCCACATTTAAATAGCGTCCGTGACCAATCAGCACAGCGGTGTTTAAATGTGGCGCCAAGATCGGTGATTGGTCGAGGCCGATATTTAAATGTGGCGCCCATATCTGTGATTGGTCGCGGCCAACGCCCGCGACCAATCAGCGATTTTGAACACAAATGTACGGAGCTTAGTAATACCATGCGGCTACTGTCGGGAGATCAGCGGCTAGGGTGTCAAGGGAGGACCGGGGAGCGGCGCTGCGGGTCGGGATACTTCTGCTGCGATCGGCCGCTCATCTCCCAGCTGCTCGCAGCGGAAGTAGCCGTACAGGCAGCGGCGCTCCTCACCAATACTATTAGCTGATTGGTCGGGTGCGGAGACTTTTCTGTGGTTCTCATCCATCGGGATATTAAGCTCTTTGCACTTTTCTGTGGTTCTCATGCTTCGGGATATTAAACTCTTTGCACTTTTCTGTGGTTCTCATCCATCGGGATATTCAGCTCTTTGCACTTTTCTGTGGTTCTCATCCATCGGGATATTCAGCTCTTTGCACTTTTCTGTGGTTCTCATCCATCGGGATATTCAGCTCTTTGCACTTTTCTGTGGTTCTCATCCATCGGGATATTCAGCTCTTTGCACTTTTCTGTGGTTTTCATCCATCGGGATATTCAGCTCTTTGCACTTTTCTGTGGTTCTCATCCATCGGGATATTCAGCTCTTTGCACTTTTCTGTGGTTTTCATCCATCGGGATATTAAGCTCTTTGCACTTTTCTGTGGTTTTCATCCATCGGGATATTCAGCTCTTTGCACTTTTCTGTGGTTTTCATCCATCGGGATATTAAGCTCTTTGCACTTTTCTGTGGTTTTCATCCATCGGGATATTCAGCTCTTTGCACTTTTCTGTGGTTTTCATCCATCGGGATATTCAGCTCTTTGCACTTTTCTGTGGTTCTCATCCATCGGGATATTCAGCTCTTTGCACTTTTCTGTGGTTCTCATCCATCGGGATATTTAGCGCTTTGCACTTTTCTGTGGTTCTCATCCATCGGGATATTAAGCTCTTTGCACTTTTCTGTGGTTCTCATCCATCGGGATATTAAGCGCTGTGGATCAGATGAAATGGTTCTAGGACTTAATCGGGACTTAATTCTAGTGCTTAATATCCCGATGGATGAGAACCACAGAAAAGTGCAAAGAGCTGAATATCCCGATGGATGAGAACCACAGAAAAGTGCAAAGAGCTGAATATCCCGATGGATGAGAACCACAGAAAAGTGCAAAGAGCTGAATATCCTGATGGATGAGAACCACAGAAAAGTGCAAAGTGCTTAATATCCCGATGGATGAGAACCACAGAAAAGTGCAAAGAGCTGAATATCCCGATGGATGAGAACCACAGAAAAGTGCAAAGAGCTGAATATCCCGATGGATGAGAACCACAGAAAAGTGCAAAGAGCTTAATATCCCGATAGAAGAGAACCACAGAAAAGTGCAAAGAGCTTAATATCACTATGGATGAGAACCACAGAAAAGTGCAAAGAGCTGAATATCCCGATGGATGAGAACCACAGAAAAGTGCAAAGAGCTGAATATCCCGATGGATGAGAACCACAGAAAAGTGCAAAGAGCTTAATATCCCGATGGAAGAGAACCACAGAAAAGTGCAAAGAGCTTAATATCCCGATGGAAGAGAACCACAGAAAAGTGCAAAGAGCTTAATATCCCGATGGAAGAGAACCACAGAAAAGTGCAAAGAGCTTAATATCCCAATAGAAGAGTACCACAGAAAAGTGCAAAGAGCTTAATATCACTATGGATGAGAACCACAGAAAAGTGCAAAGAGCTGAATATCCCGATGGATGAAAACCACAGAAAAGTGCAAAGAGCTTAATATCCGGATGGATGAAAACCACAGAAAAGTGCAAAGAGCTGAATATCCCGATGGATGAAAACCACAGAAAAGTGCAAAGAGCTGAATATCCCGATGGATGAGAACCACAGAAAAGTGCAAAGAGCTGAATATCCCGATGGATGAAAACCACAGAAAAGTGCAAAGAGCTTAATATCCCGATAGAAGAGTACCACAGAAAAGTGCAAAGAGCTTAATATCACTATGGATGAGAACCACAGAAAAGTGCAAAGAGCTGAATATCCCGATGGATGAGAACCACAGAAAAGTGCAAAGAGCTGAATATCCCGATGGATGAGAACCACAGAAAAGTGCAAAGAGCTTAATATCCCGATGGAAGAGAACCACAGAAAAGTGCAAAGAGCTTAATATCACTATGGATGAGAACCACAGAAAAGTGCAAAGAGCTGAATATCCCGATGGATGAGAACCACAGAAAAGTGCAAAGAGCTTAATATCCCGATGGATGAGAACCACAGAAAAGTGCAAAGTGCTGAATATCCCGATGGATGAAAACCACAGAAAAGTGCAAAGAGCTTAATATTAGTGATGGGCAAACCCCTTACTGTTCGGGTCCGGCGGATTCAGGCAATCACCAAACAGTTTATTAAAAGTGGATGGACACGATCAGTGCTCAGTGACGTTGTCTGTGCTCCGCACTATCATGGATGGACACGTCCGGCGCTCAGTGACGTTGTCTGTGCTCCGCACTATCATGGATGGACACGTCCGGCGCTCAGTGACGCTGTCTGTGCTCCGCTCTATCATGGATGGACACGTCCGGCGCTCAGTGACGCTGTCTGGGCTCCGCTCTATCATGGATGGACACGTCCGGCGCTCAGTGACGCTGTCTGGGCTCCGCTCTATCATGGATGGACACGTCCGGCGCTCAGTGACGCTGTCTGGGCTCCGCTCTATCATGGATGGACACGTCCGGCGCTCAGTGACGCTGTCTGGGCTCCGCTCTATCATGGATGGACACGTCCGGCGCTCAGTGACGCTGTCTGGGCTCCGCTCTATCATGGATGGACACGTCCGGCGCTCAGTGACGCTGTCTGGGCTCCGCTCTATCATGGATGGACACGTCCGGCGCTCAGTGACGCTGCCTGGGCTCCGCTCTATCATGGATGGACACGTCCGGCGCTCAGTGACGCTGCCTGGGCTCCGCTCTATCATGGATGGACACGTCCGGCGCTCAGTGACGCTGTCTGGGCTCCGCTCTATCATGGATGGACACGTCCGGCGCTCAGTGACGCTGTCTGGGCTCCGCTCTATCATGGATGGACACGTCCGGCGCTCAGTGACGCTGTCTGGGCTCCGCTCTATCATGGATGGACACGTCCGGCGCTCAGTGACGCTGTCTGGGCTCCGCTCTATCATGGATGGACACGTCCGGCGCTCAGTGACGCTGTCTGGGCTCCGCTCTATCATGGATGGACACGTCCGGCGCTCAGTGACGCTGTCTGGGCTCCGCTCTATCATGGATGGACACGTCCGGCGCTCAGTGACGCTGTCTGGGCTCCGCTCTATCATGGATGGACACGTCCGGCGCTCAGTGACGCTGTCTGGGCTCCGCTCTATCATGGATGGACACGTCCGGCGCTCAGTGACGCTGTCTGGGCTCCGCTCTATCATGGATGGACACGTCCGGCGCTCAGTGACGCTGTCTGGGCTCCGCTCTATCATGGATGGACACGTCCGGCGCTCAGTGACGCTGTATGGGCTCCGCTCTATCATGGATGGACACGTCCGGCGCTCAGTGACGCTGTCTGTGCTCCGCTCTATCATGGATGGACACGTCCGGCACTCAGTGACGCTGTCTGTGCTCCGCTCTATCATGGATGGACACGTCCGGCGCTCAGTGACGCTGTCTGTGCTCCGCTCTATCATGGATGGACACGTCCGGCGCTCAGTGACGCTGTCTGTGCTCCGCTCTATCATGGATGGACACGTCCGGCGCTCAGTGACGCTGTCTGTGCTCCGCTCTATCATGGATGGACACGTCCGGCGCTCAGTGACGCTGTCTGTGCTCCGCTCTATCATGGATGGACACGTCCGGCGCTCAGTGACGCTGTCTGTGCTCCGCTCTATCATGGATGGACACGTCCGGCGCTCAGTGACGCTGTATGGGCTCCGCTCTATCATGGATGGACACGTCCGGCACTCAGTGACGCTGTCTGTGCTCCGCTCTATCATGGATGGACACGTCCGGCGCTCAGTGACGCTGTATGGGCTCCGCTCTATCATGGATGGACACGTCCGGCGCTCAGTGACGCTGTCTGTGCTCCGCTCTATCATGGATGGACACGTCCGGCGCTCAGTGACGCTGTCTGTGCTCCGCTCTATCATGGATGGACACGTCCGGCGCTCAGTGACGCTGTCTGTGCTCCGCTCTATCATGGATGGACACGTCCGGCGCTCAGTGACGCTGTCTGTGCTCCGCTCTATCATGGATGGACACGTCCGGCGCTCAGTGACGCTGTATGGGCTCCGCTCTATCATGGATGGACTTGTCCGGCGCTCAGTGACGCTGTCTGTGCTCCGCTCTATCATGGATGGACACGTCCGGCGCTCAGTGACGCTGTCTGTGCTCCGCTCTATCATGGATGGACACGTCCGGCGCTCAGTGACGCTGTCTGTGCTCCGCTCTATCATGGATGGACACGTCCGGCGCTCAGTGACGCTGTCTGTGCTCCGCTCTATCATGGATGGACACGTCCGGCGCTCAGTGACGCTGTCTGTGCTCCGCTCTATCATGGATGGACACGTCCGGCGCTCAGTGACGCTGTCTGTGCTCCGCTCTATCATGGATGGACACGTCCGGCGCTCAGTGACGCTGTCTGGGCTCTGCTCTATCATGGATGGACACGTCCGGCGCTCAGTGACGCTGTATGGGCTCCGCTCTATCATGGATGGACACGTCCGGCGCTCAGTGACGCTGTCTGTGCTCCGCTCTATCATGGATGGACACGTCCGGCGCTCAGTGACGCTGTTGGTGACGATTCCTCTTGCCGCTGAGACATACACACTGTATAGAGGGAGCAGCCATAACATTACACCAATCACCAGCATCCTCTGAAACAAGAACGAACTCTGGAAACATCTGAACACAACTGATAAGTGATTCTGCAGAGAATGCCCCGTGTACTGACAAGTGCAGTGCCAGGATTGTCCCCCTCCATGACCGGCCTCTCTGGCTGTTATAACCTGCTGCCGGCTCTGTCCTGAGGAATCGGTTAGCTGCGGTAACGACTGATATTGTTCCAGGAGGGAGGACCCAGCGCGATTGCCCCGTGTACTGACAAGTGCAGTGCCAGGATTGTCCCCCTCCATGACCGGCCTCTCTGGCTGTTATAACCTGCTGCTGGCTCTGTCCTGAGGAATCGGTTAGCTGCGGTAACGACTGATATTGTTCCAGGAGGGAGGACCCAGCGCGATTGCCCCGTGTACTGACAAGTGCAGTGCCAGGATTGTCCCCCTCCATGACCGGCCTCTCTGGCTGTTATAACCTGCTGCTGGCTCTGTCCTGAGGAATCGGTTAGCTGCGGTAACGACTGATATTGTTCCAGGAGGGAGGACCCAGCGCGATTGCCCCGTGTACTGACAAGTGCAGTGCCAGGATTGTCCCCCTCCATGACCGGCCTCTCTGGCTGTTATAAGCTGCTGCTGGCTCTGTCCTGAGGAATCGGTTAGCTGCGGTAAAGACTAATATTGCTCCAGGAGGGAGGACCCAGCGCGATGGAGGCACAGACTCATTGATGATTGGGGGAGTGGAGGCTTCTGGGCTGGTGACCCCGAGGCCTCAGGGCAGTGATTAGATCGGGGCGTTGTTCATGGCGTGTAATATTTTCTGGGTCGTGATCTCCGACATGAAAGACGTCACGATGTTTCATCGCCTTTTCCCCCCCAAGTATCCGGTGTGGAGATGTGCCGACCTGCGTTATTCCCCAGTGACAGGGCTGATATAAGCAGGGACTGGTGACGTGTGGACAAGATGGCCACAATGTTCTCACCGGTCCTGATGAGGGGACGTGCTGGAGTCAGACATGCCTCTTAATGAATCCAGAGTGTCTGACGAGTCTCGTGTGCCAAGGACTGGAATCAGATTTCTGGCATAAGGAACGCACAGCTTCTCATGAATTAGACGGTTTGTGGTGCCACGCTCCCGATGCGGCCCTAACCCTGCCCAATCCTCACCCATTCTGGCAAAGCTGGGAGAAACTGGCATAAAAACAAGGGCTGTGGAGTCTATGACCCAAATCTCCAACTTAGACTCCTCAATTTCCCGGACTCCACAGCCCCGGCCACCGCCGAGCCAGGGCGCAACGTGCAGCCCCGGCCACCGCCGAGCCAGGGCGCAACGTGCAGCCCCGGCCACCGCCGAGCCAGGGCGCAACGTGCAGCCCCGGCCACCGCCGAGCCAGGGCGCAACGTGCAGCCCCGGCCACCGCCGAGCCAGGGCGCAACGTGCAGCCCCGGCCACCGCCGAGCCAGGGCGCAAAGTGCAGCCCCGGCCACCACCGAGCCAGGGCGCAAAGTGCAGCCCCGGCCACCGCCGAGCCAGGGCGCAAAGTGCAGCCCCGGCCACCGCCGAGCCAGGGCGCAACGTGCAGCCCCGGTCACCGCCGAGCCAGGGCGCAAAGTGCAGCCCCGGTCACCGCTGAGCCAGTGCGCAAAGTGCAGCCCCGGTCACTGCTGAGCCAGTGCGTAAAGTGCAGCCCCGGTCACTGCTGAGCCAGTGCGTAAAGTGCAGCAGATTCCTCTCTGCTAAAAGCTGAGATCCTGAGATCAGGAACAGAAAGACATTTATAGGACATTTCCTCACTTTCCTTACAGCACATCCTGCATTGTATTACTGCCCCCAATGTATTATATATTGTCCTACCGCCCCCAATGTATTATATATTATACTACCGCCCCCAATGTATTATATATTGTACTGCTGCCCTCAATGTATTATATATTATACTACCGCCCCCAATGTATTATATATTATACTACCGCCCCCAATGTATTATATATTGTACTGCTGCCCTCAATGTATTATATATTGTACTACTGCCCCCAATGTATTATATATTGTACTACCGCCCCCCAATGTATTATATATTGTACTACTGCCCCCAATGTATTATATATTATACTACCGCCCCCAATGTATTATATATTATACTACCGCCCCCAATGTATTATATATTATACTACTGCCCCCAATGTATTATATATTGTACTGCTGCCCCCAATGTATTATATATTGTACTACCGCCCCCAATGTATTATATATTGTACTACTGCCCTCAATGTATTATATATTGTACTACTGCCCCCAATGTATTATATATTGTACTACTGCCCCCAATGTATTATATATTATACTACTGCCCCCAATGTATTATATATTATACTACCGCCCCCAATGTATTATATATTATACTACTGCCCCAATGTATTATATATTGTACTGCTGCCCCCAATGTATTATATATTGTACTACTGCCCCCAATGTATTATATATTGTACTACTGCCCCCAATGTATTATATATTATACTACTGCCCCCAATGTATTATATATTATACTACCACCCCCAATGTATTATATATTATACTACCGCCCCCAATGTATTATATATTATACTACCGCCCCCAATGTATTATATATTGTACTGCTGCCCCCAATGTATTATATATTATACTACTGCCCCCAATGTATTATATATTATACTGCTGCCCCCAATGTATTATATATTATACTACTGCCCCCAATGTATTATATATTATACTACCGCCCCCAATGTATTATATATTATACTACTGCCCCCAATGTATTATATATTTTAGGAGCCCTTATAAAAACTCCACAATTTGCACATCTCTGAGTTGGGCAAAAAAATTGCTTTGATGAATTGGGGCAGATATATAAAAATACCGACAAAAAGTGAAACGTGAGAACTCACCAGGAGCCAGAAGGACCAGATGTAGAGTGAAAAGCAGCTGAGTACCTGGACGATGGCCGTCAGCAACACCACATCTTTTAGGTGCCTAGTAATTAAAGAGGAGACATAAAAGCAGATTAGAGAACCAAGCAGCAGCCGCCCCGCACTGCTCCCCAGCCCAGCACCGGCCGTCCCTCCACCGCTCCCCAGCCCAGCACCGGCCGTCCCTCCACCGCTCCCCAGCCCAGCACCGGCCGTCCCTCCACCGCTCCCCAGCCCAGCACCGGCCGTCCCTCCACCGCTCCCCAGCCCAGCACCGGCCGTCCCTCCACCGCTCCCCAGCCCAGCACCGGCCGTCCCTCCACCGCTCCCCAGCCCAGCACCGGCCGTCCCTCCACCGCTCCCCAGCCCAGCACCGGCCGTCCCTCCACCGCTCCCCAGCCCAGCATCGGCCGTCCCTCCACCGCTCCCCAGCCCAGCATCGGCCGTCCCTCCACCGCTTCCCAGCCCAGCACTGGCTGCCCCGCACTGCTCCCCAGCCCAGCACCGGCCGTCCCTCCACCGCTCCCCAGCCCAGCATCGGCCGCCCAGCACCGCTCCCCAGCCCAGCACCGGCCGTCCCTCCACTGCTCCCCAGCACCGCTCCCCAGCCCAGCACCGGCCGTCCCTCCACCGCTCCCCAGCCCAGCATCGGCTGCCCCGCACTGCTCCCCAGCCCAGCACCGGCCGTCCGTCCACCGCTCCCCAGCCCAGCACCGGCCGTCCCTCCACCGCTCCCCAGCCCAGCATCGGCTGCCCCGCACTGCTCCCCAGCCCAGCACCGGCCGTCCCTCCACCGCTCCCCAGCCCAGCACCGGCTGCCCCGCACTGCTCCCCAGCCCAGCACCGGCCGTCCCTCCACCGCTCCCCAGCCCAGCACCGGCCGTCCCTCCACCGCTCCCCAGCCCAGCACCGGCCGTCCCTCCACCGCTCCCCAGCCCAGCACCGGCCGTCCCTCCACCGCTCCCCAGCCCAGCACCGGCCGTCCCTCCACCGCTCCCCAGCCCAGCACCGGCCGTCCCTCCACCGCTCCCCAGCCCAGCACCGGCCGTCCCTCCACCGCTCCCCAGCCCAGCACCGGCCGTCCCTCCACCGCTCCCCAGCCCAGCACCGGCCGTCCCTCCACCGCTCCCCAGCCCAGCATCGGCTGCCCCGCACTGCTCCCCAGCCCAGCACCGGCCGTCCCTCCACCGCTCCCCAGCCCAGCACCGGCCGTCCCTCCACCGCTCCCCAGCCCAGCACCGGCCGTCCCTCCACCGCTCCCCAGCCCAGCACCGGCCGTCCCTCCACCGCTCCCCAGCCCAGCATCGGCCGTCCCTCCACCGCTCCCCAGCCCAGCATCGGCTGCCCCGCACTGCTCCCCAGCCCAGCACCGGCCGTCCCTCCACCGCTCCCCAGCACCGCTCCCCAGCCCAGCACCGGCCGTCCCTCCACCGCTCCCCAGCCCAGCATCGGCTGCCCCGCACTGCTCCCCAGCCCAGCACCGGCCGTCCCTCCACCGCTCCCCAGCCCAGCATCGGCCGTCCCTTCACCGCTCCCCAGCCCAGCATCGGCCGTCCCTTCACCGCTCCCCAGCCCAGCACCGGCTGCCCCGCACTGCTCCCAAGCCCAGCACCGGCCATCCCTCCACCGCTTCCCAGCCCAGCACCGGCCGTCCCTCCACCGCTTCCCAGCCCAGCACCGGCCGTCCCTCCACCGCTCCCCAGCCCAGCACCGGCTGCCCCGCACTGCTCCCAAGCCCAGCATCGGCCGTCCCTCCACCGCTCCCCAGCCCAGCACCGGCTGCCCCGCACTGCTCCCAAGCCCAGCACCGGCCATCCCTCCACCGCTTCCCAGCCCAGCACCGGCTGCCCCACACTGCTCCCAAGCCCAGCACCGGCCATCCCTCCACCGCTTCCCAGCCCAGCACCGGCTGCCCCGCACTGCTCCCAAGCCCAGCACCGGCCGTCCCTCCACCGCTTCCCAGCCCAGCACCGGCTGCCCCGCACTGCTCCCAAGCCCAGCACCAGCCGTCCCTCCACCGCTTCCTAGCCCAGCACCGGCCGCCCCGCACCACTTCCCAGCCCGGCACCGCCTGGCCAGGACAATACAAAATTTCCATGGCAGCCATCCACCCATGACTTCTGAGGAAGATTGCACGGGTTACCAGCACGAGCAGAAACACAAAAAGAGATTGCCAGGGCTCTCGTGCTCACTCTGCCATTCCTTGCTCCATGTTCAGGTCAATTCCACCATCTACCAGACTTCCATCTTCAGAGAAGGTTGCTTGAGCCATTCCACGCATGGAGCGGTATGCCAGCGCATAGATGACAGCGCTGAAGACTAGGGAGGCCTGCGGAAACAGACAATGACAAGTCTCAGAATTCACTTGACTTCCTCTTACATATAGTCTGACACCTGGGGAGTGGGATAGGGTGTGGACCCCAATGTGTGCAGACTTACCCAGCTCCAGAACGTACACGAATGGTAGAAGATCCCCAGCGCGACGGCTCCATACAGCGCCTGACGACAGAGGGAGGTCATATCACATCACATTGCACCACTGCGAAGGACCCGAGACCCCCAGAGTCTAGCAGGTAAAACACTATACAAAGATGTGGCAGAGCGAGTGAACAAGACCTCCAACCAGAAGCTGAGGAATAAGTCATGTGATGCACTCACCGAAGCCCCAAGAACGATGCGCAGATAGAAGCTGAGGGTCTCCTTGTTCTCCTCATGGATCTGCTTCTTTCCCTTAGTGGCCACCTTCCCTTTAGGCTGAAGAGAAACAATAATGGATGAGGAGGGTCGGCTCATGGCATGGCCGCGAGGGCCGGGGCAGTATAAAATGGATTGACTACGACTCCTAACATATATACCACACTGGGGGCGTAGTATACTATATAATACATTGGGGGCAGTAGTATAATATATAATACATTGGGGGCAGTAGTATAATATATAATACATTGGGGGCAGTAGTATAATATATAATACATTGGGGGCGGTAGTACAATATATAATACATTGGGGGCAGTAGTATAATATATAATACATTGGGGGCAGTAGTATAATATATAATACATTGGGGGCAGTAGTATAATATATAATACATTGGGGGCGGTAGTATAATATATAATACATTGGGGGCAGTAGTATAATATATAATACATTGGGGGCGGTAGTATAATATATAATACATCTGGGGCGGTAGTATAATATATAATACATTGGGGGCGGTAGTATAATATATAATACATTGGGGGCGGTAGTATAATATATAATACATTGGGGGCAGTAGTATAATATATAATACATTGGGGGCGGTAGTATAATATATAATACATTGGGGGCAGTAGTATAATATATAATACATTGGGGGCAGTAGTATAATATATAATACATTGGGGGCAGTAGTACAATATATAATACATTGGGGGCAGTAGTACAATATATAATACATTGGGGGCAGTAGTATAATATATAATACATCTGGGGCGGTAGTATAATATATAATACATTGGGGGCGGTAGTATAATATATAATACATTGGGGGCAGTAGTATAATATATAATACATTGGGGGCAGTAGTATAATATATAATACATTGGGGGCGGTAGTATAATATATAATACTTTGGGGGCGGTAGTATAATATATAATACTTTGGGGGCGGTAGTATAATATATAATACATTGGGGGCGGTAGTATAATATATAATACATTGGGGGCAGTAGTATAATATATAATACATTGGGGGCAGTAGTATAATATATAATACATTGGGGGCAGTAGTATAATATATAATACATTGGGGGCAGTAGTATAATATATAATACATTGGGGGCAGTAGTATAATATATAATACATTGGGGGCAGTAGTATAATATATAATACATTGGGGGCGGTAGTATAATATATAATACATTGGGGGCAGTAGTATAATATATAATACATTGGGGGCAGTAGTATAATATATAATACATTGGGGGCAGTAGTATACTATATAATACATTGGGGGCAGTAGTATACTATATAATACATTGGGGGCGGTAGTACAATATATAATACATTGGGGGCAGTAGTATACTATATAATACATTGGGGGCAGTAGTATACTATATAATACATTGGGGGCAGTAGTATAATATATAATACATTGGGGGCAGTAGTATAATATATAATACATTGGGGGCAGTAGGACAATATATAATACATTGGGGGCAGTAGTATAATATATAATACATTGGGGGCGGTAGGACAATATATAATACATTGGGGGCAGTAGTATAATATATAATACATTGGGGGCAGTAGTATAATATATAATACATTGGGGGCGGTAGTATAATATATAATACATTGGGGGCGGTAGTATAATATATAATACATTGGGGGCGGTAGTATAATATATAATACATTGGGGGCAGTAGTATAATATATAATACATTGGGGGCAGTAGGACAATATATAATACATTGGGGGCAGTAGTATAATATATAATACATTGGGGGCAGTAGTATAATATATAATACATTGGGGGCAGTAGTATAATATATAATACATTGGGGGCAGTAGTATAATATATAATACATTGGGGGCAGTAGTACAATATATAATACATTGGGGGCAGTAGGACAATATATAATACATTGGGGGCAGTAGTATAATATATAATACATTGGGGGCGGTAGTATAATATATAAAGCATTGGGGGCAGTAGTATAATATATAATACATTGGGGGCGGTAGTATAATATATAATACATTGGGGGCAGTAGGACAATATATAATACATTGGGGGCAGTAGGACAATATATAATACATTGGGGGCGGTAGTATAATATATAATACATTGGGGGCAGTAGGACAATATATAATACATTGGGGGCAGTAGGACAATATATAATACATTGGGGGCGGTAGTATAATATATAATACATTGGGGGCAGTAGTATAATATATAATACATTGGGGGCAGTAGTATAATATATAATACATTGGGGGCAGTAGTATAATATATAATACATTGGGGGCAGTAGTATAATATATAATACATTGGGGGCAGTAGTATAATATATAATACATTGGGGGCAGTAGTATAATATATAATACATTGGGGGCGGTAGTATAATATATAATACATTGGGGGCGGTAGTACAATATATAATACATTGGGGGCAGTAGTATAATATATAATACATTGGGGGCAGTAGTATAATATATAATACATTGGGGGCGGTAGTATAATATATAATACATTGGGGGCGGTAGTAAAATATATAATACATTGGGGGCAGTAGTATAATATATAATACATTGGGGGCAGTAGTATAATATATAATACATTGGGGGCGGTAGTATAATATATAATACATTGGGGGCGGTAGTATAATATATAATACATTGGGGGCGGTAGTATAATATATAATACATTGGGGGCGGTAGTATAATATATAATACATTGGGGGCGGTAGTATAATATATAATACATTGGGGGCGGTAGTATAATATATAATACATTGGGGGCGGTAGTATAATATATAATACATTGGGGGCGGTAGTACAATATATAATACATTGGGGGCGGTAGTACAATATATAATACATTGGGGGCGGTAGTATAATATATAATACATTGGGGGCGGTAGTATAATATATAATACATTGGAGGCAGTAGTACAATATATAATACATTGGGGGCGGTAGTATAATATATAATACATTGGGGGCAGTAGTATAATATATAATACATTGGGGGCAGTAGTATAATATATAATACATTGGAGGCGGTAGTATAATATATAATACATTGGGGGGCGGTAGTATAATATATAATACATTGGAGGCAGTAGTACAATATATAATACATTGGGGGCGGTAGTATAATATATAATACATTGGGGGCAGTAGTATAATATATAATACATTGGGGGCAGTAGTATAATATATAATACATTGGAGGCAGTAGTACAATATATAATACATTGGGGGCGGTAGTATAATATATAATACATTGGGGGCAGTAGTATAATATATAATACATTGGGGGCAGTAGTATAATATATAATACATTGGAGGCGGTAGTATAATATATAATACATTGGGGGGCGGTAGTATAATATATAATACATTGGGGGGCGGTAGTATAATATATAATACATTGGGGGGCGGTAGTATAATATATAATACATTGGGGGCGGTAGTATAATATATAATACATTGGGGGCGGTAGTATAATATATAATACATTGGGGGCGGTAGTATAATATATAATACATTGGGGGCGGTAGTATAATATATAATACATTGGGGGCGGTAGTACAATATATAATACATTGGGGGCGGTAGTACAATATATAATACATTGGGGGCAGTAGTATAATATATAATACATTGGGGGCAGTAGTATAATATATAATACATTGGGGGCAGTAGTATAATATATAATACATTGGGGGCAGTAGTATAATATATAATACATTGGGGGCAGTAGTATAATATATAATACATTGGGGGCGGTAGTATAATATATAATACATTGGGGGCAGTAGTATAATATATAATACATTGGGGGCGGTAGGATAATATATAATACATTGGGGGCGGTAGTATAATATATAATACATTGGGGGCGGTAGTACAATATATAATACATTGGGGGCGGTAGTACAATATATAATACACTGGGGGCGGTAGTATAATATATAATACATTGGGGGCGGTAGTATAATATATAATACATTGGGGGCGGTAGTATAATATATAATACATTGAGGCAGTAGTATAATATATAATACACTGGGGGCGGTAGTACAATATATAATACATTGGGGGCGGTAGTACAATATATAATACACTGGGGGCGGTAGTACAATATATAATACATTGGGGGCGGTAGTATAATATATAATACATTGGGGGCGGTAGTATAATATATAATACATTGAGGCAGTAGTATAATATATAATACACTGGGGGCGGTAGTACAATATATAATACATTGGGGGCGGTAGTACAATATATAATACATTGGGGGCGGTAGTATAATATATAATACATTGGGGGCGGTAGTACAATATATAATACATTGGGGGCAGTAGTATAATATATAATACATTGAGGCAGTAGTATAATATATAATACATTGGGGGCGGTAGTATAATATATAATACATTGGGGGCGGTAGTATAATATATAATACATTGGGAGCAGTAGTATAATATATAATACATTGGGAGCAGTAGTATAATATATAATACATTGGGGGCGGTAGTATAATATATAATACATTGGGGGCGGTAGTACAATATATAATACATTGGGGGCGGTAGTATAATATATAATACATTGGGGGCGGTAGTACAATATATAATACACTGGGGGCGGTAGTACAATATATAATACACTGGGGGCGGTAGTACAATATATAATACATTGGGGGCAGGAGTACAATGCAGGATGTGCTGTAAATGTTTTCATAAAAATTTGGGAAAGTTATGAAATTATCAAGGAAATTATCATTCTGGTCACCGGGAGCGGCGGCAGGTCGGCGGCGCAGGTCACCGGGAGCGGCGGCAGGTCGGCGGCGCAGGTCACCGGGAGCGGCGGCAGGTCGGCGGCGCAGGTCACCGGGAGCGGCGGCAGGTCGGCGGCGCAGGTCACCGGCGCAGGTCACCGGGAGCGGCGGCAGGTCAGGGGGCGCAGGTCACTGGGAGCGGTGGTAGATCGGGGGCGCGGGTCACTGGGAGCGGCGGTAGATCGGGGGCGGCGGTAGATCGGGGGCGCGGGTCCCTGGGAGCGGCGGTAGATCGGGGGCGCGGGTCCCTGGGAGCGGCGGTAGATCGGGGGCGCGGGTCCCTGGGAGCGGCGGTAGATCGGGGGCGCGGGTCCCTGGGAGCGGCGGTAGATCGGGGGCGCGGGTCCCTGGGAGCGGCGGTAGATCGGGGGCGCGGGTCCCTGGGAGCGGCGGTAGATCGGGGGCGCGGGTCCCTGGGAGCGGCGGTAGATCGGGGGCGCGGGTCACTGGGAGCGGCGGTAGATCGGGGGCGCGGGTCCCTGGGAGCGGCGGTAGATCGGGGGCGCGGGTCCCTGGGAGCGGGTCCCTGGGAGAGGCGGTAGATCGGGGGCGCAGGTCACTGGGAGCGGTGGTAGATCGGGGGCGCAGGTCACTGGGAGCGGTGGTAGATCGGGGGCGCAGGTCACTGGGAGCGGTGGTAGATCGGGGGGCGCAGGTCACTGGGAGCGGCGGTAGATCGGGGGGGCGCAGGTCACTGGGAGCGGCGGTAGATCGGGGGGCGCAGGTCACTGGGAGCGGCGGTAGATCGGGGGGCGCAGGTCACTGGGAGCGGCGGTAGATCGGGGGGCGCAGGTCACTGGGAGCGGCGGTAGATCGGGGGGCGCAGGTCACTGGGAGCGGCGGTAGATCGGGGGGCGCAGGTCACTGGGAGCGGCGGTAGATCGGGGGCGCAGGTCACTGGGAGCGGCGGTAGATCGGGGGCGCAGGTCACTGGGAGCGGCGGTAGATCGGGGGCGCAGGTCACTGGGAGCGGCGGTAGATCGGGGGCGCAGGTCACTGGGAGCGGCGGTAGATCGGGGGCGCAGGTCACTGGGAGCGGCGGTAGATCGGGGGCGCAGGTCACTGGGAGCGGCGGTAGATCGGGGGCGCAGGTCACTGGGAGCGGCGGTAGATCGGGGGCGCAGGTCACTGGGAGCGGCGGTAGATCGGGGGCGCAGGTCACTGGGAGCGGCGGTAGATCGGGGGCGCAGGTCACTGGGAGCGGCGGTAGATCGGGGGCGCAGGTCACTGGGAGCGGCGGTAGATCGGGGGCGCAGGTCACTGGGAGCGGCGGTAGATCGGGGGCGCAGGTCACTGGGAGCGGCGGTAGATCGGGGGCGCAGGTCACTGGGAGCGGCGGTAGATCGGGGGCGCAGGTCACTGGGAGCGGCGGTAGATCGGGGGCGCAGGTCACTGGGAGCGGCGGTAGATCGGGGGCGCAGGTCACTGGGAGCGGCGGTAGATCGGGGGCGCAGGTCACTGGGAGCGGCGGTAGATCGGGGGCGCAGGTCACTGGGAGCGGCGGTAGATCGGGGGCGCAGGTCACTGGGAGCGGCGGTAGATCGGGGGCGCAGGTCACTGGGAGCGGCGGTAGATCGGGGGCGCAGGTCACTGGGAGCGGCGGTAGATCGGGGGCGCGGGTCACTGGGAGCGGCGGTAGATCGGGGGCGCGGGTCACTGGGAGCGGCGGTAGATCGGGGGCGCGGGTCACTGGGAGCGGCGGTAGATCGGGGGCGCAGGTCACTGGGAGCGGCGGTAGATCGGGGGCGCAGGTCACTGGGAGCGGCGGTAGATCGGGGGCGCAGGTCACTGGGAGCGGCGGTAGATCGGGGGCGCAGGTCACTGGGAGCGGCGGTAGATCGGGGGCGCAGGTCACTGGGAGCGGCGGTAGATCGGGGGCGCAGGTCACTGGGAGCGGCGGTAGATCGGGGGCGCAGGTCACTGGGAGCGGCGGTAGATCGGGGGCGCAGGTCACTGGGAGCGGCGGTAGATCGGGGGCGCAGGTCACTGGGAGCGGCGGTAGATCGGGGGCGCAGGTCACTGGGAGCGGCGGTAGATCGGGGGCGCAGGTCACTGGGAGCGGCGGTAGATCGGGGGCGCAGGTCACTGGGAGCGGCGGTAGATCGGGGGCGCAGGTCACTGGGAGCGGTGGTAGATCGGGGGCGCAGGTCACTGGGAGCGGCGGTAGATCGGGGGCGCGGGTCCCTGGGAGCGGTGGTAGATCGGGGGCGCGGGTCCCTGGGAGCGGTGGTAGATCGGGGGCGCGGGTCCCTGGGAGCGGTGGTAGATCGGGGGCGCGGGTCCCTGGGAGCGGTGGTAGATCGGGGGCGCAGGCCCCTGGGAGCGGTGGTAAATCGGAGCAGCTCTGGTCAGGATACATAATCAGTTGCAATGAATCTCCTGTTCTCACCGCCATGACTGCAGCACATCTCCAGCTCAGCACAGCCGCTGGAAAATGACGTCACCAGTAAGCGCAAAAGGAAGGAAGAGGTACAGGGTCTAGAATGGAGGCGCTCCGGGCAGGGATGACGTCATTGGCTACGTGTAGTGACTCCTCCCAGAGCGGCGCGAGCCATTGAAAGGAAACCGCTGGAGGCGCGACTATGGGGCAGAGGGTGGAAGGAGGAGAGGAGGAGGAGAGGAGGAAGAGAGGAGAAAGAGAGGAGAAAGAGAGGAGAAAGAGAGGAGAAAGAGAGGAGAAAGAGAGGAGAAAGAGAGGAGAAAAGGAGAGGAGAAAAGGAGAGGAGGAGGAGGAGGGGAGTGTATAATGAGGGGGGTGGTTGGATTTTTAAGGTGTATAATGGGTGTGGTGGGATTTGGGTGGTGTATAATGGGGTGTGTTTAGTTTTGCAGGTGTATAATGGGGGTGTGGTGGGATTTGGGGGGTGTATAATGGGGTGTGTTTAGTTTTGGAGGTGTATAATGGGTGTGTGGTGGGATTTGGGGGGTGTATAATGAGGGGGGTGGTGGGATTTGGGCGGTGTATAATGAGGGGGGGTTTGGGAGATGTATAATGGGGGGTGTGGTGGGATTTGGGAGGTGTATAATGAGGAGTGTGGTGGGATTTTGGGGGTGTATAATGAGGGGGGGTGGGATTTGGGGGGTGTATAATGGGGGTGGTGGGATTTGGGGAGTGTATAATGGGGTGTGTGGTGGGATTTGGGGAGTGTATAATGAGGGGTGTGTGGTGGGATTTGGGGGGTGTATAATGGGGGTGTGGTGGGATTTGGGGGTTGTATAATGAGGGAAGTGGTGGGATTTGGGGGGTGTATAACGAGGGGGGTGGTGGGATTTGGGGGGTGTATAATGAGGGGGTGGTGGGATTTGGGGGGTGTATAATGGGGTGTGTGGTGGGATTTGGGGAGTGTATAATGAGGGGTGTGTGGTGGGATTTGGTGGGTGTATAATGGGGGGTGTGGTGGGATTTGGGGGTTGTATAATGAGGGAAGTGGTGGGATTTGGGGGGTGTATAATGAGGGGGGGTGGGATTTGGGGGGTGTATAATGGGGTGTGTGGTGGGATTTGGGGGGTGTATAATGAGGGGGGTGGTGGGATTTGGGGGGTGTATAATGAGGGGGGGATTTGGGAGATGTATAATGGGGGGGTGTCGTGGGATTTGGGAGGTGTATAATGAGGAGTGTGGTGGGATTTTGGGGGTGTATAATGAGGGGGGGTGGGATTTGGGGGGTGTATAATGGGGTGTGTGGTGGGATTTGGGGGGTGTATAATGAGGGGGGTGGTGGGATATGGGGGGTATATAATGGGGTGTGTGGTGGGATTTGGGCGGTGTATAATGAGGGGGGTGGTGGGATTTGGGGGGTGTATAATGGAGGGTGTGTTTAGATTTGGGCGGTGTATAATGAGGGGTGTGGTGGGATTTGGGGGGTGTATAATGGAGGGTGTGTTTAGATTTGGGGGGTGTATAATGGGGGTGTGGTGGGATTTGGGAGGTGTATAATGGAGGGTGTGTTTAGATTTGGGGGGTGTGGTGGGATTTGGGCGGTGTATAATGAGGGGGGTGGTGGGATATGGGGGGTATATAATGGGGTGTGTGGTGGGATTTGGGCGGTGTATAATGAGGGGGGGGTGGGATTTGGGGGGTGTATAATGGAGGGTGTGTTTAGATTTGGGGGGTGTGGTGGGATTTGGGCGGTGTTTAATGAGGGGTGTGGTGGGATTTGGGGGGTGTATAATGGAGGGTGTGTTTAGATTTGGGGGGTGTATAATGGGGGTGTGGTGGGATTTGGGAGGTGTATAATGGAGGGTGTGTTTAGATTTGGGGGGTGTGGTGTGATTTGGGCGGTGTATAATGAGGGGTGTGGTGGGATTTGGGGGGTGTATAATGGGGGTGTGTTTAGAATTGGGGGGTGTATAATGGGGGTGTGGTGGGATTTGGGGGGTGTATAACAGAGGGTGTGTTTAGATTTGGGGGGTGTATAATAGGGGGTGTGGTGGGATTTTGGATGTGTATAATGAGGGATGTGGTGGGATTTGGGCGGTGTATAATGAGGAGTTTGTGGGATTTGGGGGGTATATAATGGGGGGTGTGGTGTGATTTGGGCGGTGTACAATGAGGGATTTGGGGGGTGTATAATGGGAAATATTAATTTCAGGAAAATGTTCTACTATATCTACCTGACATAGATGTTCACCTTGTTCCCCTTCTGCTCAGCACAAAAGCTCCAATTACCAGACACCTTAGAAATAGCTTACGCAAACAATGCCAGCCAAGGAGTGTTATAAAGTCATTAGGAAGCAAGCATCTTGTCTCTGAAAGACGCAGGAGGTAATTAAAACGCAGGCTTGCACTAATTTGCGTGTAACTATTGAAGCTGCTTCCCGTGCCTCAAAAGGAAATTTGCAGATACGCTGACTCCGAAACGAAATATGAAATATTGTAAGGTCCATGCGTCCGACAATAATGGGACCTATAGCTTTAGAGATAGAATTAACTAGGGAATGATAGGGATATTTTTCTGGCACTGGAAAATGCTACCTAGAGCTGTAGCGCAAAAACCACCAGAATAGCAGACTACAGCTATGCGATGTGTGGTCTCTGAATAAAGATAAAATCATAAGGGAAAAAATTGTGTCCTTTTCAAGCTTCTGCCATCAACGGGCGATGAGTTATTGCAGAAGTTAGCGTTTTTAATAAAACTGTAGAGGCTGGAGACCGGCCCACATGATGTCACCACAAGGGGCGTCTGGACACATCTCCCCTTAGGTATAAGAGAAGACAGGAGCACTTATTGCCTGGGGGGAATAAGAATTATAATCACCGGGTCCTGTTCAATAACAGCATAATCCAACTGAGGAGCCCCTCCTCCTCCTATATTGAATCGTCTCCGCGATTGTATAGTGTAAGTTATCTTGTTTTATCCTGTTTATTTTATGTAACTGCTTATGTATTTTTAATGTCTCCTTTGTAACATCCTTGTATATATTTTTCCTAAACACTGTCTCCCTTTTGGATTAAATCTAAAATTGAATAGTCCTGTTTCTTTTGTTCTGTATTCGTTCCCTTCCCCAAAGCCATATACGCTACCAAAACGCAGGCATCCGGACAGGCCTGTACTATAGTAGAATATTAATAATTGGGCTATCGTGAAGCTGACAGTGACCGTACAGAGGGCGTTAAACATGGATTCCAGGCTTTGGAACCCAGGGGTGTTACGGCATATGCTCGCTGGTCGCTTGCTGATATCCATGTAGCAAGTACTCTGGATCGCGTACTCGCGACTCTGGACGAAATACTGACAGCGTGACTGCAACGGTGAGAAATTGCGTGATCTCCCCTGTGTCTTCCCCCTGTGTGTGTTGGAATCCCTGACAAATTGGTGGCAGCGGTGGGATATTACAAAACATCAGTGGCTGGATTGAGCAATTATTCCTGTCAACTTGCACGGTTCTTGTGAGAATTCTGTGCAGAGTTTTAAGAAATCAGACTCAGTGTTTTGATATTTTTTTTTATCTGGGACATTACTATACGTGTAGCAGTTGCATCCCCCCAGTTCTCTTGTTTTTCTGTCCTATCTTTTATTTGGCTATGATGGCTACACGTGGGGAGCCCTTGTATCAACAACAGTCGAAGGCCACTCTCTCTGCCCTTTGTGAGCTGAGACAGATTGACCCCCATGGCCAAAAATAAGGCCCAAGTGATTGCTGAACTGTTGCAAGGTGCTGCAGAGCCCGTCCAACAGCAGAGCCCTGATGATGGGGCGGCCAGCCAAGGCCCAGATGGTGTTGCTGCAGAGGTCCCACCTGTGATTGCCAGCCATACTGGCAGCCAGGGTAGTGTGGACTCCCACCTGCAGATGGCCTTGGAGCACCTCGCTGCAGACGATCGTGATGGACGACTGCAGCTGATCCTGAAATTCCAGGAGTGTGCAGAGCAACAGGCCACAGCTGACCGAGAGGCTGCTGAGCGCCAGGCACAAGCTGACCGAGAGGCTGCTGAGAGACAAGCTGACCGACAACACCAGCTGGAGCTAGCCTGGATTCAGAAGGAGTCATCCTCCACGCAGACCCGTGAGTCCAATAGTGCCAACTGCTTTAAACCCCGTCTTGAGCAACTCTCTGTGTTGGAAAAGGATGGGGACTTGGACACATTTCTGAGAGGCTTTGAAAAGGCCTGCAGGCAGTATCAGCGTCCCACGGACCAGTGGGCAAGGTACTTAACTCCAGGGCTCAGAGGAAAAGCTCTGGAGGTGTTTGTTTCTCTCCCTAGGGAAGAAGATGGAGACTGTGAGGCCGTCAAGCAGGCCCTGATAAAAAAAAAAAGTAACAGATGACTCCGGAGGTTTACAGGAAAAAGTTCAGAACCCTCCAACATGGACCCCATGATAGCTACAGTGATTTGGTGGACAGGCTCAGAACCAACTTTGAGCAGTGGATCCGAGGACTGTCAGTCACCACCTTCGAGGACCCGAAAGATCTGATGGTGAAGGACAAGTTTCTTCATCTGTGCCCTGTGGAGGTGAGACGGTTTGTGCTGGACCGGGAGCCGAAGGAAGCCGCCAAAGCCTCCCAGATCGCAGATGCCTATGAGACCCACCGCACACCAGAGGTACGGAAGTCAGCCGCCAGCTGGAAAGGGGATTAGCCTACAACCACCCCCAGTGTCCCTGCCAGCTGGCCCTCAGTGGGTTCTGCCCCATTTTCCAGCACCTGGACTGCATTTGACTCCCGTAAGTACTATACTTGTGACCAAACGGGTCACATCAGCCTTGTCCGCCCGGAGAGGCAGAAGATGGACCCCACACCTGAGGCCTCAGGGCCTACTGCCGCTATTCTTTTTGTGGGTGGGGCGGTCATCCAGGCCTGGGAGAACTAACAACCCCTTACCATGGGCAATAATGTCACTGTCGGCCTTAAGGACACTGGCGAAAAACGCACCCTGATCCGCCCTGAGTTTGTGTTGCCAGAGGAACTCATTCCTGTGAAGTCTCTGACTGTCACTGGGTTTGGGGGTGTTCTCTGTCCCATACCGATGGCTCGAGTTTTCCTGGACTGGGGTGCAGGGAAGGGGTTAAGGGAAGTGGGAGTGTCGGAGAATCTCCCCACTAATGTGCTAGTGGGAACTGATCTGGGATGGTTGGTTGCCCGATACATCCCTGACAACCCTCCCAGATCTGATATGTCATATAATGCCGCTATCAAAAATGTAAAGGTGATGTCTAATAAAAGTGTGTGTTGTGGTAAAGGGGAACACAGCCACCTCACCCCGTGGGGTGATGCTGCTGAGGATCCCCTAAAGCGAGCCAGTATAAGTGCTAGGGGTAAGGGGAGCAGGCACTGACATCAGGAAGCAGGTCGTCCCATGTAGGTGACTAGTGTCACTCCAGATAGTGGCATGGTCAATGGCTGCTGCCCCATGACTAGCACGACTCCAGAGGTGATGTGGAAGGATGGGGAGAAACACGGGGATCATAGGGAAAGTGGTCCCGTGCCAACGACCAGTGTCACGGCGGACTGTGACATGGCCAGTCATAGCTCCCCCCTAGAGAGCACAGCTCTCAAGGTAAAGATGATGACACATAAAAAGGTAGGCCCCACAACCAAGCAAGGTAACAGGAAAGTGTGTCCCCCTGTCTGGCAGGTGTATAGCAGCAACATATCTGTTAGGACAGGTCACAGTGTTATAGCCACATAGAGTGGTAACTAATATCAAAAGCATATAGCTAAGTTTACCACAGTCAATGTGGACTTCTACATATAAACCAATCGTCACTATATAACTATAGAAGGAGGAGTTCGAAAGCAAAAAAGACGATCCATGGGTCCTTAATAATATTAAAATATATAAATCTTTATTTAAACAAGGTAATTGAAAGGAGGTGAACACACAGGTATACTGTATATTAAAAACACCACCAGATCACGTGCCACATGTGTATGGACCACATATTATATATACACTCTGTGCAGAATTATTAGGCAAGTTGTATTTTAGAGGATTATTTTTATTATTGATCAACAACTATGTTCTCAATCAACCCAAAAGACTCATAAATATCCAAGCTTAATATTTTTGGAAGTTGGAGTGTTTTTTTTTTTTTTAGATTTGGCTCTCTTAGGAGGATATCTGTTTGTGCAGGTAACTATTACTGTGCAGAATTATTAGGCAACTTAATAAAAACCAAATATAATCCCATCTCACTTGTTTATTTTCACCAGGTAAACCAATATCAGTGCACAAAATTTAGAAAAAAACTTTTCTGACATGCAAAAACAAAAAAATTAGGGACCATAGATTCTGTCAGTTGCTTGATCTGTTTTCGATCAACATTGCGTGCAGCAGCCACCACAGCCTCCCAAACACTTCCGAGAGGTGTACTGTTTTCCTTCCCTGTAGATCTCACATTTTATGATGGACCACAGGTTCTCTATGGGGTTCAGATCAGGTGAACAAGGAGGCCATGTCATTATTTTTTCTTCTTTTAGATCTTTACTGGCCAGCCACGCTGTGGAGTAGTTGGATGCATGTGATGGAGCATTGTCCTGCATGAAAATCATGTTTTTCTTGAACGATACCGACTTCTTCCTGTACCACTGCTTGAAGAAGTTGTCTTCCAGAAACTGGCAGTAGGTCTGGGAGTTGAGCTTCACTCAATCCGAAAAGGTCCCACAAGTTCATCTTTGATGATACCAGCCCATACCAGTACCCCACCACCTCCACCTTGCTGGCTTCTGAGTCGGAGTGGAGCTCTCTGACCTTTATTGGTCCAGCCTCTGGCCCATCAAGAGTTACTCTCATTTCATCAGTCTATAAAACCTTTGAAAAATCAGTCTTAAGATATTTCTTGGCCCATTCTTGACGTTTTATCTTATGTTTCTTGTTCACAGGTGGTGGTTTTTCAGCCTTCCTTACCTTGGCCATGTCCCTGAGTATCGCACACCTTGTGCTTTTTGATACTCCAGTAACGTTGCAGCTCTGATATATTGCAAAACTGGTGGCGAATGGCATCTTGGTAGCTTCATGCTTGATTTTCCTCAATTCATGGGCAGTTATTTTGCGCCTTTTTTGGCCAACACGCTTCTTGCGACCCTGTTGGCTATTTGCCATGAAACGTTTGATTGTTCGGTGATCACGCTTCAAAAGTTTGAAAATTTCAAGACTGCTGCATCCCTCTGCAAGACATCTCACAATTTTGGACTTTTCAGAGCCCGTCAAATCTCTCTTCTGATCCATTTTGCCAAAGGAAAGGAAGTTGCCTAATAATTAAGCACACCTTATATAGGGTGTTGATGTCATTAGACAACACCTCTCCTCATTACAGAGATGCACATCACCAGATTTACTTAATTGGTAGTTGGCTCTCAAGCCTATGCAGCTTGGAGGAGGACAAAATGTATAAAAAGTATCAAAGTGATCAAAATACGCATTTGCCTAATAATTCTGCATGCGGTGTATAAAATTCTCACATAGATCAAAAAAATGGGGTAAATAGAACACCAAAAGAAAGAAGAACAAAGTTCAAATTCCTCCATGTGTATCAATATATCAGCATCGGCGCATAGTGTCTTACCAGATAAAGAAGGTGGTCCCCAAACACGTCCTACACATTGGCTTCCTGACACGTGTTTCGGCGCTAGCCTTTTTCAAGGGATCCCTTTTCATCCTTTGAAAAAGGCTAACAGGGAAATATTAATGCCAGGAAAATGTTCTTCCATATATGCCTGACATAGATGTTCACCCCCTTCCCTTATTCCCCTTCTTCTCAGCACAAAAGCCCCAATTACCACACACCTGAGAAATAGCTTACGCAAACAATGCCAGCCAAGGAGTGTTATCACTTCGTGAGAAAGCAAGCATCTTGTCTCTGAAAGAAGCAGGAGGTAATTAAAATGCAGACTTGCACTAATTTGCGTGTGACTGTTAAAGCTACTTCCCGAGCCTCAAAGGGAAATTTGCAGACACACTGACTCCGAAATGAAATATGAAATATTGAAAGGTCCATGCGTCCGACAATAACGGGACCTATATCTTTAGAGATAGCATTAACTAGGGAATGATAGGGATGTTGTTCCTATCTTCAAAAAGGGGAAGAAGGTAGACCCAGGGAATTATAGGCCGGTGAGTCTGACTTCTATACCAGGAAAGATCTTTGAACAAATTATTAAACAACATGTATGTAAGTACCTGGATAAGAATGAAGTGATTAACCAGAGTCAGCATGGGTTTGTAACTAACAAGTCATGTCAGACTAACTTAATTTTCTTCTATGACAGAATCACTGACTGGGTGGATCAGGGAAATGCTGTAGATATAGTATATCTTGACTTCAGCAAAGCATTTGACAAAGTATCTCACACCATCCTTATTGAAAGAATGACCAAGTATGGAATGGACAAGGCAACTGTTAGGTGGATTCATAACTGGCTTAGTGATCGGACTCAAAGAGTGGTTGTAAATGGTTTCACATCCAGCTGGATGAATGTCTCAAGTGGGGTACCACCGGGCTCTGTCCTGGGACCTGTATTGTTCAACATCTTTATCAATGATTTAGATGAAGGAATTGAGGGTAAACTGATTAAATTTGCTGATGACACAAAGCTAGGAGGGATAGCTAACAGTAGAGAAGAGAGAGAGAGGCTTAAAAAAGACCTAAATAAACTGGTGCAGTGGGCAGCAACTAACAGAATGGTTTTTAACAGGGAAAAATGCAAAGTACTACATCTGGGCAATAAAAATGAAAAAAGCATATACAGAATGGGAGGAATAGAGCTAAGCAACAGTACATGTGAAAAAGACTTAGGTATACTAATAGATCATAGACTGAACATGAGTCAACAGTGTGATGCAGCAGCAAAAAAGGCAAATACAATTCTCTGATGTATTAACAGAAGCATACAGTCTAGATCACGTGAAGTCATTATCGCACTTTACTCCTCTTTGGTCAGACCTCATCTGGATACTGTGTCCAGTTTTGGGCACCACATTTTAAAAAATACATTGACAAACTGGAGCAAGTTCAGAGAAGAGCGACCAGAATGGTGACTGGTCTGCAAACCATGTCCTATGAGGAACGGTTACAGGATTTGGGAATGTTTAGCTTGCAAAAAAAAAAGACTGAGAGGAGACTTAATAGCTGTCTACAAATATCTCAAGGGCTGTCACATTGTAGAAGGATCATCTTTATTCTCATTTGCACAAGGAAAGACTAGAAGCAATGGGATGAAACTGAATGGGAGGAGACACAGATTAGATATTAGAAAAAACTTTTTGACAGTTAGGGTGATCAATGAGTGGAACAGGCGGCCACGAGAGGTGGTGAGTTCCCCTTCAATGGACGTCTTCAAACTGAGGCTGGACAGACATCTGTCTGAGATGGTTTAGTGAATCCTGCTTTGAGCAGGGGGTTGGACCAGATGACCCAGGAGGTCCCTTCCAACTGTACCATTCTATGATGCTATGATATTTTCTGGCACTGGAAAACGCTACCTAGAGCTGTAGCGCAAAACCACCAGAATAGCAGACTGCAGCTATGCAATGTGTAGTCTCTAAATAAAGATAAAATCATAAGGGAAAAAATTGTGTCGTTTGCAAGCTTCTGCCATCAACGGGCGATGAGTTATTGCAGAAGTTAGCATTTTTAATAAAAATGTACAGACTGGAGACTGGCCCACATGATGTCACCACAGGGGGCGTGTGGGCACATCTCCCCTTAGGTATAAGAGAATCCATGGAGAAGACAGGAGCACTCATTGCCAGAGGGAATAAGAATTATAAGCAACAGGTCCTGTTCGATAACAGCATAATCCAACTGGAGAGCCCCTCCTCCACCTATATTGAATTGTCTCTGCGATCGTATAGTGTAAGTTATCATCTATCCTGTTTATTTTGTGTAACTGCTTATGTATTTTAATGTCTCCTTTGTAACATCCTTGTATATATTTTTCCTAAACACTGCCTCCCTTTTGGATTAAATATAAAATTTAATAGTCCTGTTTCTTTTGTTCTGTATTCATTCCCTTCCCCGAAGCCATATACGCTACCAAAACGCAGGTGTCCGGCCAGGCCTGTACTATAATTCAAACTCGGCCGATGGTGGCAGAGAATATTAATAATTGTGCTATCGTGAAGCTGACAGTGACCATACAGAGTGTTATGGGTCCGGGTGGTGGAACCTCTGTGCCGAGGTGCAAGGTGGGACCCAGAGGGGCGTGACTAAGTATCAACCCGAATCGACCCATGTCAGACGGCGGCTAACGACTCCGTGACCAGGGAGGATCCGGGCAGAGGGACCAGGTGCTACTCTGGGGACGACCTTGTAAGAAAGCAGGTGGCTCCCACGGGTCAGATGGCTGGGACTGACCGGTATAACGGGTGGACACGGCAAGCAGGCAGAAGTCTCTGGTTAGCTGACGGGTGGTCACGACAAGCAGAGCGAGTAGTAGTCTCTAGGTTTACCAGGCAGGTGGTCACAGCAAGTGACAGCAGAGTCTCCAGGCTGGCTGGCAGGAAACAGGCGGGTGCTCCCAGGTGAGCGGGCAGACAGACAAGGCTGGTAACAAGCAGGTAACAGGTGGGCGCTCCCAGGTGAGCGGGCTGACGGACACAGCAGGTAACAGGCGGGCGCTCCCAGGTGAGCGGACTGACAGCCAAGGCAGGTAACAGGTGAGCGCTCCAGGTGAGCAGGCTGGCAGGCTCGGCAGGTAACGGGCAGATAACAGGCTGGCAGGCAGGACGAGAAGTCAGGCTAGCAGCAGGACCTGAGGGCTGAAGCGGAGATAAGAAACTGTGCAACAACTTTGCTCGGGCACCTCCATTTTGGAGGAGGTGCCCTATATATGGGAGGACCCTCGGCAATTGGCCCGGGGACTCCTTAGGACGGCCTAAGCACAGTGCCCGGGGGACTGCGCGCGCCGACAGCAGGCTGAGAAGGGGAGCGTGGAGAGAGAGGAGGTGAGAGGGACGGCATCTCTGCCGGGCAGGAGGCAGAGACGCCAAAGCTACAGGACTGCACGCACCGACAGCAGGCTGGGAAGGAGAGCGGGGAGAGATGAGGTGAGAGGGACGGCGTCTCTGCCTGGAAGGAGGCAGAAACGCCGATGCTACAGTACCCCCCCCCTTTCGCCCCCTCTTTTTTAGGCCAGAAAGGAATTTTTCAAGGAGAAGCGGGGCATGGATGTTCTCCCTGGGTTCCCAAGTTCTCTCCTCTGGGCCAAACCCCTTCCAATCCACCAGAAAAAAAGGTTCTCCCTCTTACTCTCTTGGTGGCCAGAATATTCTCTACCTCAAAAACGTCCTCAGCAGCAACCGAAGCAGGAAGAGTACCTGAATTATTGGAGAAAGAGTTAAAGATAGCAGGTTTGAGGAGAGAAACGTGGAAGGAGTTGGGAATGCGTAGGGTGGGTGGAAGCTTCAACTTGTAGGCCACATGATTGATCTGTTTAAGGACCTGGAATGGACCGATGAACCGAGGACCCAGTTTGTAGGAGGGTATTTTGAGCCGCACATGTTTGGAGGAGAGCCAAACCTTGTCTCCCGGACGGAATTGAGGCGGATCCAGACGTCTTTTGTCAGCAAATCTCTTCATCCGCTCGGAAGACTGGAGAAGTGCGGACCTGGTATTCTCCCAGATAGTGGAAAAGTCACTGACCAGGGACTCCGCAGCAGGGTTGTCCACAGAAACAGAGATGGGAAACGGAATCCGGGGTTGTTGGCCATAGACAATAAAGAACGGGGACTTGGAAGTGGATTCGCTCTCATGATTGTTATAAGAAAATTCGGCCCATGGCAGGAGGTCCACCCAATCAGTATGGTGGGCATTGACAAATTGCCGGAGGTAGCTGGTAAGGATCTGGTTGATCCGCTCTACTTGACCATTGGACTGAGGGTGGTAAGCAGAGGAGAAATCCAGGGTGACATCCATCAGCTTACAGGTAGCTCTCCAGAAGCGTGAGGTGAACTGAACCTCTCAATCCGACATGATGTGGAGAGGTAGGCCATGGAGATGAAAGATATGGTGAAAGAAGTCTTTAGCTAGCTCAGATGCAGACGGGAGACCAGGCAGAGGAATGAAATGGGCCATTTTAGAAAAGCGGTCCGCGACCACCCAAATGACTGTACAACCAGCAGAAACAGGGAGATCGGTAATAAAGTCCATAGCGATATGTTGCCACAGGGCAGCAGGTACGGGAAGAGGCAGGAGATGACCGGCTGGTAAATGTCTGGGAACTTTGTTGCGGGCACAAGATGAACAGACTGAGACGAAGTCTACCACATCCTTACGCAGGGTAGGCCACCAGTAATGCCGGGTAATGAGCTGGAAGGTCTTCTTTTGGCCAGCATGGCCAGCTAGTTTAGAAGAATGGCCCCAGCGAAGAACCTTCTCACGGTCTGGAACCGCCACAAACGTCTTACCGGGTGGAAGACGAGTTACATCCAAGGGGGCCACATTCATCACCTTGGAGGGATCGATGATGTGCATAGGCTCCTCCTCTTGATCGGAGGACAGGAAGGATCGGGACAAGGCATCGGCTTTGACATTCTTGTCCGCCGGGCGGAAATGCAGGATGAAGTCGAAGCGGGCAAAAAACAAAGACCACCGGGCCTGACACGGATTGAGTCTTTGGGCATTCTGGAGATATGCCAGATTTTTGTGATCCGTATAGATGATCACCGGGTATAGAGCCCCCTCGAGCAGGTAGCGACACTCCTCCAGCGCCAATTTTACGGCTAGCAATCCTCGGTCTCCTATGGAGTAGTTGCGCTCAGATGAGAAGATTTTGTAGAAGAAGCCGCAGGTTACCATTCTCCCGGAAGAAGATTTTTGGGTGAGCACCGCCCCGACTCCGGAGGAGGAAGCATCAACCGCCAGGTAAAATTGTTTATTACAGTCCGGACGGTGCAGTACAGGGGCAGAAGAGAAGGCTTGCTTTAAGGAAAGGAAAGCCTCCTCGGCTTCGGGCGACCATACCTTGGGATTTGCTCCCTTACGGGTGAGCGCAGATATGGGAGCTGTCCGGGAAGAGAAGTGCGGGATGAAGAGACGATAGTAATTGGCGAAGCCCAGGAATCCCTGAATCGCCTTCAACCCCTCCGGACGGGGCCATTTTAGAACAGCAGAGAGTTTCTCGGGATCCATTCGCAAGCCTGTCTGGGAGATAACATAGCCCAGGAACGGAAGAGAGGTCTGTTCGAAGAGGCACTTCTCATATTTAGCATAAAGGTGGTTCTGCCTGAGCCTAAGCAGGACCTGACAAACGTCCCTCCGGTGTGTGGGAAGATCCGGAGAGAAGACCAAGATGTCGTCCAGGTATACCACCACACAGGAGTAGAGAAGATCACGGAAGATGTCATTGACCAGTTCTTGGAAGACGGCGGGAGCATTGCAGAGACCGAAGGGCATCACACGGTACTCATAGTGACCGTCCCGGGTATTGAATGCCGTCTTCCACTCGTCTCCTTGCCGGATACGGACCAGGTTATATGCTCCATGTAGATCCAGCTTGGAAAAGATCCTGGCGCCTTTAAGGCGATCAAACAACTCGGAGATGAGTGGCAAGGGGTATTTATTCTTTACCGTGATATGATTGAGTCCTCTATAGTCAATACAGGGACGTAGCGAGCCATCCTTTTTTTTGACAAAGAAGAATCCGGCTCCAGACGGGGAGGTAGACTTCCGGATGAATCCCCTAGCCAGATTCTCTTCAATGTACTCAGACATGGCCCGGGTTTCGGCCGCAGACAACGGGTAAATACGGCCATGGGGTGGAGTGGCGCAAGGTACCAGGTCGATCGGGCAATCATATGGCCTATGAGGGGGCAAAGTCTCTGCTTCCTTTTTACCGAAGACGTCAGCATAGGACCAATAAGGAGCTGGAAGACCGGGTAAATTAGCTGGGGTAGGTGGTGGACGAACCGGACGAACCAGAACCAGGCAGGTCTTGTGGCAGGCCGGCACCCAACGGAGTACTTCAACGGATTGCCAGTTCAACATGGGTTCATGTGTCTGGAGCCAAGGTAGGCCTAGCAATAGGGAGTGAGAAAGTCCGGGTAGTACATGAAAGGAGATCTCCTCAGAGTGTAGAATTCCCACCTGCAGGGTTATGGGTTCCGTGACGAGCAGGATGGTCACCGGAAGGAGTCTTCCATCCACGGAGGCAACTGACAATGGTTCAGCCAGAGACTTGGTGGGAATACGGTATTTCTCAACCAGGGACTGGGCAATGAGGTTTCCAGCTGCTCCAGAATCCAGGTTGGCGAGTTCAAAGTGATGGTTCTCTCCCCTGGAGATAGAGACAGACAAAGTCAGAGATGGAGAGGGCTTAGTTTTGTCTAGGGTGACCTCTCCGAGCGGTCCTAGACACCGGAGTTTCCCGGCCTCTCCGGGCAGGAACGGATCAGGTGCTCCTTACTGCCACAATAGAAACTATTAGGAGGGCGGTAGCAAAAAACTTTAATTTAATGGAACGCAACCGACCCCGGGGTCCGCAATGCAACCTGGAGGACTGCTGCCGAACACTTTCCGGGTGGAAAGGAAAGCGACAACTTAAATATTAAACCCTTCCTTGTTTCTCCACACAGGAACGGGTATAGCGGTACGCTCTATCTCCGTTAGCTGCACGAGAGATAGGCAGAGAAAAACTATCTGTAGTCCTGTTGACTACGCCAACGGGTACACGTGCCCCCAGCCGGCGTGCTACCGGACTGAAGGGTTCAACTCCACGTGACGGACAGGCGTTAGCCGTGCACAGGACGTCTGCAGGCTGCTCGGGGTGATAGGCGACCCCTTTGGCTGAGCCAGGCTGCTAGACGAAGCTACCTGCCTCTATAGAGCTAACCTGCCTCTATGGAGCTAACCTGCCTAAGCGACCTTTGCTAATTAGCCGAGCGAACTCTGGCATCGGCAGGTCACGGAGTGAACAGCTAGGGAGCACGTGGAACAGAGTTGTCCGCACAACGGTATCACTTGCTCAAATGATCTGAGCGCTTTGCCATGTTTGTGGGCGGGCCTTTTAAAGACTAAGCCCTGCCCACCGACGCGCCATTGGTGACGTTACCCGTGGACCAATCAGGCGGTGCCAGGTCACCGGGTCAGGTGGGTGCCAACCCACCAATCATGATCCGCCAGGTCACGGACATGCTCAGTGCGGCAAATCCTGGACTTAGATTCCACAAGCCCTGTCTCTCCCTGCAACCCAGGCTTAACATTGCTAGGCACAACTACCTGGAAGATAAACAGTGCTCGCTGACTAGCTAGGCGTTGAGGCTGACAGCAATGCTGAGCAGCATCAGCCCTGGCTGGACTGAAATGGGAGACCACAGAAGGTCCTGGACCCATTTTGAATCCAGCACCAGACCGATGCCTAACAGAAACAGCTCCCCTCGGCTCGGCGTGACTCTTGGTGAGATTTGACCATCTTGGTCTGGTCGATCTGCATGTGCTTGGGTGAGTGTGCCCGGGGTGTGACAGAAGAGGAGACTGGTCTCTGGAAAGTAGGAGCAAGGCGGGGAAACCTTCTCTCACGGGTGGTTTCCTTGGTGCGTTCTTGAAACCGGATGTAAATCCAGGTAGCCAGCGACACCAGGTCATCCAGGGTGGTAGGAATGTCCCGACCGGCGAGCTCGTCTTTAATCCGACCGGAAAGGCCCTCCCAGAAGACGGACACCAGGGCCTCGTTATCCCAGGCAAGCTCAGAAGCGAGGGTGCGGAACCGTATGGCATATCGGCCCACGGTGAGACTCCCTTGGCAGAGAGGAGGCTGAAGAGGTCTTACGTCCTTGTTCATTGAAGACTTTCCAGAAAGCAGTGAGGAAAGACGATAGGTTGGACACCAGGGGATCCCCTCTCTCCCACAGGGGATTTAGCCAAGCCAGTGCCTCTCCAGTGAGATGGGACATGATGAATGCCACTTTGGCCCGATCAGAGATAAACTGGTGTGCCAAGAGTTCAAAGTGCAGGGTGCACTGGTTCATGAAACCACGAGCCAAGGCGGGGTCTCCACCAAAACGAGGCAGTGCAGAAAGCCGGGAACCGGGGTCGGATACCATGGTATTGGTGGGTAGCGGAGCTGCCGGGGTGCGAGTTGTGCAACTAGAGGCGGGTCCTGGTGGGGCAGTCAGTGTGTCCAGGCGGGAGTTGACACTCCGCAGGTGGTTCAGGATGGATTCCTGTTGGGATCTCTGACGGGAGACTTCGTGGTAAAGGTCAGAGAGCGAGGGAGCTTGGGTGCCACCGGGTTCCATGGCCTGAGCAAACTGTTACGGGTCCGGGTGGTGGAACCTCTGTGCCGAGGTGCAAGGTGGGACCCAGAGGGGAGTGACTAAGTATCAACCCGAACCGACCCTGGTCAGACGGCGGCTAACGACTCCGTGACCATGGAGGATCCGGGCAGAGGGACCAGGTGCTACTCTGGGGACGACCTTGTAAGAAAGCAGGTGGCTCCCACGGGTCAGATGGCTGGGACTGACCGGTATAACGGTTGGACACGGCAAGCAGGCAGAAGTCTCTGGTTAGCTGACGGGTGGTCACGGTACGTGACAGCAGAGCGAGTAGTAGTCTCTAGGTTTATCAGGCAGGTGGTCACAGCAAGTGACAGCAGAGTCTCCAGGCAGGCTGGCAGGAAACAGGTGGGCGCTCCCAGGTGAGCGGGCTGACGGACACAGCAGGTAACAGGCGGGCGCTCCCAGGTGAGCGGACTGACAGCCAAGGCAGGTAACAGGTGAGGGCTCCAGGTGAGCAGGCTGGCAGGCTCGGCAGGTAATGGGCAGATAACAGGCTGGCAGGCAGGACGAGAAGTCAGGCTAGCAGCGGGACCTGAGGGCTGAAGCGGAGATAAGAAACTGTGCAACAACTTTGCTCGGGCACCTCCATTTTGGAGGAGGTGCCCTATATATGGGAGGACCCTCGGCAATTGGCCAGGGACTCCTTAGGACGGCGCGCGCTGCCCCTTTAAGAGGGGGGGGGACGCGCGCCCTAAGCACAGTGCCCGGGGGACTGCGCGCGCCGACAGCAGGCTGAGAAGGAGAGCGGAGAGAGAGGAGGTGAGAGGGACGGCGTCTCTGCCGGGCAGGAGGCAGAGACGCCAAAGCTACAGGACTGCGCGCGCCGATGCTACACAGAGAGCGTTAAACATGGATTCCAGGCTTTGGAACCCAGGGGTGTTACGCCATATGCTCGCTAGTCGCTTGCCGATATTCACGTAGCAAGTAGTCTGGATCGCGTGCTCGCAACTCTGGACGAAATACTGTCAGCGTGATGGCAACAGTGAGATATTGCGTGGTCTCCCCGGTGTCATCCCTCTGTGGGTGTTGGAATCCCTGACAAGGGGTTTTGGGAGGTGTATAATGAGGAGTTTGTGGAGGAAATTGGGAGGTGTATAATGAGGGGGGGTGGGATTTTGGAGGAGTATAATGAGGGCTGTGCGGTGGGATTTGGGGGGTGTATAATGAGGCGTATGGTGGGATTTGGGGAGGTGTATAATGATGAGGTTGTGGTTACATTTGGGGGGTGTATAATGAGGGGGTTGTGGTGGGATTTGAGAGGTGCATAATGAGGGTGTGTGGTAGGATTTGGGGGTGTATAATGAGGGGGTTGTGGGATTTGGGGAGTGTATAATGAGGCATGTGTTGAGATTTGGGAGGTGTATAATGAGGCTGGTGTGGGATTTGGGGGGTGTATAATGAGGGGGTGGTGGGATTTGGGGGGTGTATAATGAGGCTGGTGTGGGATTTGGGGGGTGTATAATGAGGGGGTGGTGGGATTTGGGGGGTGTATAATGAGGGATGTGGTGGGATTTGGGGGTGTATAACGACGAGGTTGTGGTGAGATTTGGGAGGTGTATAATGAGAGTTTGATGGGATTTAGGGGTGTATAATGAGGGTTGTGGTGGAATTTGGGGGTGTATAATGACGGGGTTGTGGTGAGATTTGGGAGATGTATAATGAGGGGGGTGGTGGGATTTGGGGGGTGTATAATTAGGGATGTGTGGTGGGATTTGGGAAGGTGTATAATGAGGATTTGATGGGATTTGGGAGGTGTATAATGAGTGTGTGGATGCACCAATATGGAATATTGTAAGCACGGGTCCCGTTCCATAACGGTCCATTGGAGCGCCTCCCTTCCAGCTAAACTGAATTGTCTCTGCGATCTGTCTAGTAAGTTTTATTAATCACATTTATTTTGGTGTAACTGTATATGTATTGTACTGTCCATATTTGTAAAATCTTTTGTACATTTTTCATAAACACTGCCTCTCTTTGGATTAAATCTAAAATGTAATAGTCTGTTTTTTGTGCTCTGTAATCGTTCCTCCCCTGAAACCACACGCTACCTATAAGGCATACGATCGGCCAAAACTGATCGGTGGTGGCAGCGAATACTATTAATTGGGTTATTGTGAAGCTGGCAGTGATCATACAGGGGCGTATACACATATTCCATGCGTTGGAATTCAGAGGTGTGTATGCTATACGCTCACTGCTCACTTGCCGATAATTACGTAGTGAGTAATCGGGATCGTCTATGTGTGCAAATCCCTGACAAACTGGTGGCAGTGGTGGGATATTGTATAATCCCTCCGGTGTCGTCCCTGATATGAGGGGCGTGTGGTGGGATTTGGGAGGTGTATAATGAGGGGGGTGTGATGGGATTTGGGAGGTGTATAAGGAGGGGGATGTGGTGGGATTTGAGAGGTGTATAATGAGTGTGTAGTGGGATTTGTGGAGATGTATAATGAGGAGCGTGTAGTGGGATTTGGGGAGGTGTATAATGAGGGGGGGTGGGATTTGGGGAGGTGTGTAATGAGGGGGGTGTGGTGGGATTTGGGGAGGTGTATAATGAGGGGGGTGTGGTGGGATTTGAGAGGTGTGTAATGAGGGGGTGGTGAGATTTGGGAGTTGTATAATGAGGGGTGTGAAGACCCGGGGTCTTCCATGGGATTAATGCTACTCAGACGACACAGGGTGAGGGTAAAACAGTGTGGCAATACTTTATTGAAACACTAAACAGATAGAACAGTCCAAGCAAATACCCAAGATGGTTCAACATTACACAGTGTCACCCTTCTGCTGGCCCACCTGGGATAGAACAGCTGTGACTTCAGGACTTCCAGGGCCAATTACTTCAACCAGTGGCTCCCTTGCTTTTGGCGGACCCCCACAGAGAGGAGGTAGCGGCAAGATTAGGAAGCTGATAGTCCATCGAGCTGATCGTCCCACCCTGGCCTCTCCGAGAGTTTCCATGGGGCCAGATGACCGGCTGGTCCCAATCTGGCTTCTCCAAATGTCTCCATGGGTTCCAGGCAACTGGAGGGTCCCCCCTGACAATCCCAAACAACATATGGGGCCAGGTGACTTCATCGTCCCAACCTGTTTTCCCCAAATATATCCATGGGTTCTCTAATGGTCAGTGGAGCAGATCCGTATCCTTCCAGTCAGGGCCGTATACCCTTAAGCCAGAATCATGTAGAATCCAAATCTGTGTCTCTCTGCATCGAGCCATGCTATCCATCTGTTGTCCTGAAGAATGTCTCTCTGATTCTCCTTGCAGCAGGATATAAAATCCTTTTTATATTTACATATGTGGCTAAGGTCATCAGTCACAGGGGAGGTGCAGTTCTCAGGTCTCATTGTTTGAGCTAATCCCCTTGCTGTTGTAAATAAACTAGCTGGCTTAGTAGAATATGCAATTAGCATAGTAACAAACATTGTTTCTTTGGCTGGTCAAGAAGGACAGTGACTCAGTGTTTGGGAACACATACATTCACAAGTCAACACAAACACAATAGTGTATTTCTCTTGGCTTAATAAATCTAGACCGCTGGCAGTTTAAGATAAGAAGCTGTTTCGTCACATCTCTCCCCCATCTTAATTAGCCAGACATGATAGAATCCCAATCATCTTTTTCCACTAATTGGAGACAGTCCAGCAGTGTGTCTTTAAGCACAGACAGTAATTTACGAGGTCTCCCCTTCATGAGAACAAAACTTTGTATCATCCATTTTCCTCAGAGCATATTCCATGTCTTCCTTGCGAATAAACGCCACACGTAATTGATGAGAAATGACTCGTATCCATTGCGTCCACACATGCCGTCCTTTGCATCCTGTGGTTCCTGAATTAAATCCGATGAGTGTCGGTGGCCTGGTATTCAATCCGTTGAAGCTGGCACAGCTCCTGTAGTTGCCGTTTTCTTGTTGCTGCTGTACATCATCTCCGGTCCTCCTCCAAAGGCCGGGCTGGTGGGGTTGGACATGGAAGCATCCGAAACCCATTGTGTAGGCCTCACCTCTGGTCTTCTGGGTCTGTCTACATGCCTCCCTGGCTGTAGAACACTTGCACAGTGTCTGCGAACATCAGTCCCCTGCAGTTCCCCCGTATCTACCGGGCTGAGTAGTGTCCCACTGTTGCTACCAATATGTGAATACCCGAGCTCTTCCATGGGCGTAATACTACTCAGACAACACAGGGTGAGAGTAAAACAGCATGGCAATACTTTATTGAACCACCGAACAGACAATAAACACATAGAACAGTCCCAGCTAATACCCAAGATGGTGCAACATTACACAGTCTCATCCTTCCTTCTCCGCCCGCCTGGGATAGAACAGCTGCGATTTTGAGTCTTCCAGGGCCAACTACCTCAACCAGTGGCCCCCCCGCTTCTGGCGGGCCCCCACAGAGAGAAGGTAGTGGCAGGCTTAGGAAGCTGACAGTCCATCAAGGTACAAGGCCAGGAGACCCGAAGGTCCCAACCTGGCCTCTCCGAGAGTTTCCATGAGGCCAGATGACCGGCTGGTTCCAATCTGGCTTCTCCAAATGTTTCCATGGGTTCCATGTGACTGAAGGGTCCCACCTGACAACCCCAAACAACATATTCATGGGCCCAGGTGACTTCATTGTCCCAACCTGGTTTCCCCAAATGTATCCATGGGTTCACTGATAGTCAGTGATGTATCTTTCCAGTCAGAGCTGTATACCCTTAGACCGGAATCATGTAGAATGCAAATCTGTGTCTCTCTGGATCGAGCCATGCTATCCATCTGTTGTCCTGAAGAGTCGCTCTGATTCTCCTTGCAGCAGGATATGAAACCCTTTTTATATTTACATATGTGGCTAAGGTCAGTCAGAAGTACGTTTTCTGGAATTGTCCAAAAGTAAAAGATTTATGGAAAGAAGTACATGAACTCATTTATAAAATAACAGAACATAAATTTACCCTATCCCCCTAACTTTCTCTTCTATCTTTAGACATTGAACTAAAATTTTATGAACCAAATTGTTGAACCAAAAAATTTAGACCCAATCCCATACATATCTTATTAGCTACAAAATTTTTTATCACATCCAAATGGAAACAATTAAAACCGCCTCTCATGACCGAAATTATATAAAAAGTCTCTCTACATAATATATAAAGATTAGTGTTGAGCGAGCACTAAAATGCGTGGGAAGGAGAGCCTATTCCGCTGTAGTGTGTGCATGCCAAACCCCTGTTCATGGTACATGCGAAGATGCCTCCCACCTTGCACCTGTCGTTGCAGACTTGCAACTATCCCCATTCAAGTCCTTGTCCCAGGGCAGTGTTCAATTGTACCTCTCCCATTCCTTGCAATGCAAGCGCAAGTATGCAGCCTGCCACCCACCCACTCCCAGGCTGCAATACCATACTGCTTGCTTGCTTGCACTTTAAATTGGGCCTTTTAGGCATGTGGAGGCGGAATCTGACCACCACGCCATGGCTGTGTCGGCGGCCTGGTATCCATACTCAGTCCCCAGCCGCCTGGTGGCCGAGTGTCCCCGCTTGCTCCCCAGCCTCCAGGGGGTGGCCGGGTGTCCATACTCGGTCCCCAGCCACCCCTATTTGTCCCGGTAACCTTTCCCACACTTTTCTTAGCCTGGCCTGCTTTAGGGCAGCATTGGCCGAGCCCACCGGACTATCAGACTCCTCCGGTGGGCCCTGGCTTCTCCATCAGGGGAGTTGAGAGTGCCAAGGTGAGGAGCATGATGAGGATGATAGAAGTTAGCATCTGCTTTGTTTTGTTGTAATGCAAGCGCATGTATGTAGTAGCGGCTAGGCCTGAGGTAGTCAGCGTTTTGGCGCATATCCTACCTCCTCCGAGGATTGCTGGATGTTTTCCTGCTACTATCCAAGTTCTATGACTCCCGTTAAAACAAAGCTTCAGGTGATAAATGATGGATGAGGTAGTGGCAAAGGACAAAGAGCAGGAGGAACAGGGACCATTCACATCAATATCAGGCCAGTCAACCAGATATGTCTTGTAGGATATGTTTCTGTAACAAAAGGAGCGGTTCGGCTACACAGTTATAGGGCATACAGTGAGTGCAATGCCTACCAAAAATTTCGAGGCACTCCAATGCCCCTTGGAAATGACATGGAGGTTAGAGGGCGTTAACTAAACCTTTTTTTCCATTTATAGCAACTGGGTCTCCTGTGCACTGTTGGCCTAAGCAGTGAATGGAAGGCTTTCCAAAAATTATGAGGAACTGCAATGCCCCTTACAAGAGCCATGTGTGGCACCCCAGGGGTCTGGTCACCACAGTAATAGAGATATTACGTCGGAGAGCAAGTGGGAGGTTTCCTGGTCAGGATCCCTTAAACATGCAACATCTTCCTGCCCCAGTCCTGGGAGGGGAGAATTCTGCCCTTATAAACTGGATCTGGGGCGGGGTTGAGTGAGTCAGAGAACAGAGAACAGTCAGAGTCAGAGTGAGAGCAAGGGAAAGTAACAGCAAGGAGCTCTGTAGGAGCTAGGAGCTAAAGACCAGGGGCTGGAAGCTGAGCAGAGCTCGCCCTGGCAGAAGACAATAGGAACCGGACACAGGAGTCCGAGGCTGTGAGGACTTATATATCCAGCAGCAGAAACCAGCCGGCAGGGGATTTCAGGTCCTCTTGCCATAGAAGCCCGGAGGCTCAGTCACAAGCAAGGGACCAGCACCACCGTCGTGGAGCGGAGGCTAACAGAAGGCCCCAAGTCACCAGCCATACGGGTGAGCACTACACGGTACACTCAGGGACGTGGGCTACTTCTACCCGCTTACAGTAAGGTAACCAGGAAGAGTGCAGATAGACGGGGAGTCCTACAACTACACCTGGCCAGGGGAACTCCTGCTTGCTCACAGACTGACCAGGCCTCTTATGCTAGCCAGTACTCCCGGGAGGGTCTACCTTATAATCATCAGTAAAGACCCTGAACTGCACTGCAAAGACTCTGAGTCGTTCCTGCTGCGCTCGTGCACCATCACCCCCATCATCCACACTCACTGCCCTGAGGCTATACTCCTCCCGTGGGGAGTTATCCCATTCTCTGCTGCGCACACAACACCAGCCTCAGCGGTCTGCCTCGCAGCGGTGGTACTCCCTGACCGCAATCCACGGGTGGCGCAGTCGGACAATTAACCTCAAAACCTAAGAAAGACTGCCACTGGTTTGATCAGCCTGAGCCACGGGACCCGGTCACCGCCACGGAGACTACAGACCCCAGAGACCCGGCACCGGGTATCCCACACACGTGTACACACGGCCCAGGGGGCGCGTCACATGCAGTACAGCATATTACAAACATAAGTCCCATTATTGGGGAGTGGGTGTCCCATAGTATTTGCTTATGCTTTGCCAGCAAAAGCTGCCAAAAATTAGGACGGAGCAACTTGCAATGCCCCTTATAAGAGCCATGCAGTACAGCATATTACAAAAATAAGTCTCATTATTGGGGAGTGGGTGTCCCATAGTATTTGCTTATGCTTTCCCAGCAAAAGCTGCCAAAAATTAGGACGGAGCAACTTGCAATGCCCCTTACAAGAGCCATGCAGTACAGCATATTACAAACATAAGTCCCATTATTGGGGAGTCGGTGTCTCATGGTATTTGCTTATGCTTTCCAAGCAAAAGCTGCCAAAAATTAGGACGGAGCAACTTGCAATGCCCCTTACAAGAGTCGTGCAGTACAGCATATTACAAACATAAGTCCCATTATTGGGGAGTGGGTCTCCCATAGTGTTTGCTTATGCTTTCCAAGCAAAAGCTGCCAAAAATTAGGACGGAGCAACTTGCAATGCCCCTTACAAGATCCATGCAGTACAGCATATTACAAACATAAGTCCCATTATTGGGGAGTGGGTGTCCCATGGTATTTGCTTATGCTTTCCAAGCAAAAGCTGCCAAAAATTAGGACGGAGCAACTTGCAATGCCCCTTACAAGAGCCATGCAGTACAGCATATTACAAACATAAGTCCCATTATTGGGGAGTGGGTGTCCCATAGTATTTGCTTATGCCTTGCAAGCAAAAGCTGCCAAAAATAAGGACGGAGGAACTTGCAATGCTGGCACCCTGGTGGTATAGTGGTGGTGGAGGCTGAGGATAAGGAGAAGAAGATAAAACAGCCGAAACGAGGAAGCGTATACCCATGTGTGGGTGTGAAGCGGTGCATGTGAATACACCTCCCGAAATAACACAGTGGATTTGACTTTATGTTACTCTGCTGTCATTTGGTGGTGATGGGAAGTCTGGCCCAATCCAGCCCTTGTTCATTTTGATAAGGGTCAGCTTGTCAGCATTGTCAGTTGACAGGCGAGTGCGCTTATCAGTTATAATTCCCCCAGCGGCACTAAAAACACGCTCCGATAACACGCTAGCGGCAGGGCAGGCCAGGACCTCCAAGGCGTACAGAGCGAGTTCATTCCAAGTGTCCAGCTTGGATACCCAATAATTAAAAGGCACAGAGGAATCACGGAGGACGTTGGTACGGTCGGCAAGGTACTTCCTCACCATCTTTTGAAACTTTCCACTCCTTGTGAGAGTACCCCGCGCCTCAGGGCCTGTAAGCTGGGCGGGTGTCAGAAAACTGTCCCAGAACGTTGACAGTGTTCCCCTGCCTCTGCTGGATTGGAGTTGCATCTCTCTCGCCTGTACGCCTTGGTTGGGCAACGAACTGTGACCTCTGCCGCTAGCGTGTTCAGATGGGAATTTTTTTAAGAGTTCTGCAGCAAGGGCCTTCTGGTACTGCCCCATTTTTGTAGACCTCTCCACCTCAGGAATAAGAGAGTGAAAGTTCTCCTTGTAGCGGGGGTCTACAAGTGTCACCAACCAGTAATGACTGTCACCCAACATTTTGACAACGCGAGGGTCACGGTTAAGGCAGCGTAACATAAAGTCAGCCATGCGTGCCAGACTGGTAACGGGCAAGATTTCCGTGTCCTCACCAAGATGACGACTGACCATGCTCTCCTCCTCCTCTTCCTCCTCCCCCCTGTCCTCAGGCCACCCAAGCTGAACCGACGGTATGACACTTGTACAGGTACTACCGTCTACAACGCATGATAGCAGCTCCTGTTCTTCCTCCTCCTCCTCCTCCTCCTACTCATTGTCCCCCAATGCACGTTGGGATGAGATGAGGCTGGGCTGTGTGTAATCGCCCACTACGGCTTCTTGATCCATCTCATCATACTCTGGCTGCAATGCCTCCTCTTTAATTCTCTGCAGAGAGCGTTGCAAAAGACAGACAAGTGGGATGCTGACACTAATGATGGCGTCATCGCCACTCACCATCTTGGTGGCCTCCTCAAAGTTTGTCAGGATGGTACATATGTCAGACATCCAGGTCCACTCCTGAGGTCTTATGTGTGGAGTCTGACCTGAATATCGACGGCCTTGTTGCAGCTGGTACTCCACAACTGCTCTCTTCTGCTCACAAATCCTTTGCAACATGTGGAGGGTAGAGTTCCAACGTGTGGGGACATCAGACACCAGTCGGTGTCCCGGAAGCTGCAAACGCTGCTGCAACACAGCAAGGGCGGCGGAAGCTGTAGCCGACTTGCGAAAATGAGCTGACAGGCGGCGTACTTTCACGAGCAGATCTGGCAACTCGGGGTACGATTTAAGAAACCGCTGAACCACGAGGTTATGCACATGAGCCAGGCATGGTACGTGTGTGATCTCACCTCGCCTCAGAGCCGCCACCAGGTTACGGCCATTGTCACACACGACCATGCCGGGATGTAGGTTCAGCGGTCTCAGCCACAGATCTGCCTGCTCTTTCACAGCTGTCCACAACTCACAAGCAGTGTGAGGTTTATCACCTAAGCTTATGAGTTTCATCACAGCCTGTTGCCGCTTGGCGGAGGCAGTACTGCAATGCTTCCAGCTTGTAACTGATGTGGTGATATCTGAGATGGAGGCTGAACATGAGGAGGAGGAGGATGCACAGGAGCTGTACACTGTGGGGGAAACTCTGACTGACATAGGGCCCGCAATCCTCGGTGTGGGGAGGATGTGTTCCGTCCCAAGGTCCGACTGGGTCCCGGCTTCCACTATGTTTACCCAGTGTGCCGTCAGAGAGATGTACCGTCCCTGGCCGCAAGCACTTGTCCACGTGTCCGTTGTCAGGTGGACTCTCCCAGTAACTGCGGGCACGGCAGATGCTTTGGGACACGTGCTTGTGTAGTGCGGGGATGGCACACCGGGCAAAATAGTGTCGGCTGGGGACCGAGTACCGAGGGACGGCCACCGCCATAAGATTGCGGAAGGATTCCGTCTCCACCAGCCTAAAAGGCAGCATTTCCAATGCAAGCAGTCGTGAAATGTGCGAATTTAGGACTGTGGCCTGTGGGGCGTTAGCTGCGAATTTCCGCTTTCGTTCAAAGGTCTGGGATATGGACAATTGAACGCTGCGGTGGGACGTGGACGTGGACGTTGATGCTGTTTCTTGAGAAACTGCCATAACAAGTGAAGACTGAGAGGAGGGGGCATCTTTGCATGCAGTATGGACAGGGGATTGCCTTGCACACACAACAGGGGGTTCTATTGCACGCACAACAGTGGAAGAAGCAGTGGTGACACCCGCTGACACTGGTCGTGGACCCTGGGTTTCGCCCCACAAAGTCGGGTGCTTTGCTGCCATGTGCCTGATCATGCTGGTGGTGGTCAGGCTGGTAGTTTTGTCACCCCTGCTGATGCTGGCATGGCAGGTGGAACATATGGCCTTTTTGGGGTTATCAGCAGAGTCTTTAAAAAAATTCCAGACTCTGGAAGACCTACCGCTTGTACTGGCAACGTCCCTCTTGTTGGTGTTACGGGGAGCGGTTGCCTGCCTTCTGTCTGTGGCCACCACACTGCTTCTTCCTGCCTGCTGGGGTACTCTGCCTCCCTCCCCCTGTGTGTTGCTGGCCTCACTCTGCATGTCCTCCTTCCACGTTGGGTCAGTTACTAGATCATCCACCACCTCCTCCTCTTCCACTTGCGCACCACGATCCTCCTCCTCACTTCCTGGCAATTGTGTCTCGTCATCGTCCACCTCTTGTGACAGATTGCCAACGTCGACTTCCTGTGGCCGTGGCTGTTCAAATATTTGGGCATCGCAACATGGGATCTCCTCTTCCACCACTTCAAGCGTATCAGGCGAGGGGCCCAAATATGGAAATGGACCAGTGAACAGCTCTTCAGAGTGTCCAAGTGTGTGATCACTTGCTGTCTGACGACACTCGGCATGGTGGGAGGAAGGAGCATCAGGGTGAGGAGGAGTATGCGGTCGAGACTCACGGCTACTAAGAGTTGACCGTATGGAAGACAGACCGGAGGTGGTGGTGCCCAGGTAACTGGAGGTATTATCTGCTATCCAATTAATAACCTGTTCACACTGATCAGTTCTCAATACTGGTGTTGTTCTGTGCTTCCCTAGTAATTCGGTCAAGAAGTGGGAGCGAGAAGATGTGGCTGTTGGTTGTGGCACATTTTCACCTTGGCCACGGCCCCGTCCGCTGCACGAACCATCACCAGAACGTCCACTTCCACGTCCCTTGCCACGCGCCTTGCCCATTGTAAATGAAGTAAAATAGCTTACACTTGCACTATCAATGGAAAAAGGGTAATAAAGAGTAGATTAGAACCGTGGAAGAGGAAAACCACAGTTATTGTTTACTGGGGTATACCACACTTTTTTAAATAGAGATATTTGCGGCTGAACAGTGAGCGACACACTCAAACTGCTTTTTTTTTTTAGATACCAAAGGCCCAAAACTGGATAGTACAGCGATTTGACCCGTGGAACTGCGAAACCACACTGGGATGTCGGGCCTACACAAGACTATTTTCAACAGATATATTTTTGTGTCACAACAGTCAGGAGACACTACTGTTTTTCTTTACGGAAAATATACCAAAACCTGAATAATAGAGATTTTTTACCGTGGGATGGCAAAACCACAGTTATTGTTTACTGGGGTATACCACACTTTTTTAAATAGAGATATTTGCGGCTGAACAGTGAGCGACACACTCAAACTGCTTTTTTTTAGATACCAAAGGCCCAAAACTGGATAGTACAGCGATTTGACCCGTGGAACTGCGAAACCACACTGGGATGTCGGGCCTACACAACACTATTTTCAACAGATATATTTTTGTGTCACAACAGTCAGGAGACACTACTGTTTTTCTTTACGGAAAAAACTACCAAAACCTGAATAATAGAGATTTTTTACCGTGGGATGGCAAAACCACAGTTATTGTTTACTGGGGTATACCACACTTTTTTAAATAGAGATATTTGCGGCTGAACAGTGAGCGACACACTCAAACTGTTTTTTTAGATACAAATGGCCCAAAAGTGGATAATACAGAGGTTTGAACCGTGAAACTGCAAAGCCACACTTGTATTTCTCGGGCCTACACCAGACTATTTTCAACAGATATATTTGTGTCTGAACAATCAGGAGACACTATTTATTTTTTACGGCAAAAAATGCCAAAAGCAGGATAATAGAGATGTTTTACCGTGGAACAGCAAAACCACAGTTATAATTTACTGGTGTATACCAGACTTTTTTGAATATATATATATTTGCGGCTGAACAGTGAGCGACGCACTCAAACAGTTTTTTTTTTATAGATACAAATGGCCCAAAATGGATAATACAGAGGTTTGAACCGTGAAAGTGCAAAACCACACTTCTGTTTCTCTAGCCTACACCAGACTACTTTCAACAGTTATATTTGTGTCTGAAAAATCAGAGACACGCTTTTTTTTGGGGGGGGGGACACACAGCAGAAGGTTAATAAGACGGGTATTTGTACAGTGTGAAAGAGAAAAAAAAAAGGAGGATTTAGATGAAAAAAAAAAGGATTTTTCCTGTCCCCCGACACCTGGTGCTAAGTCCAGCAATTTCAGCAACAGCAGCAGCACACAGGACTGTAATGAAGCGTTTGCTGGTATAACCACTGTGTCTCCTATACAGCCTGCCTGCCTGCCTGGTATCTGGGATGGATATTAGTCCTGAAAAGGACTGTTTGTTTGATCTGGCAGCCTTTACAGACCCTACACTAACTATTTCGCAGTTTATGTCTCTCCCTAAATCAGCAGCGCTGACCCTACACTGTCTGATCCGGAGCGACTGTGTCCAAGATGGCGGCGCCCGGTTTTAAATACTCGAGGTGACGCTGTGCGGCCAGCCAATCACTGTAATGCCCACAAACAACATGGCTGCGGCATTACAGTGACTGGCTGGCAATCCCTGCATGTTCATTGGCTCTGTAAAGAGCGCCAAACATGCAGGGCGGAGACCCGAGCTCCCGCACGAGTAACCCGGAAATGCTCGGTGCTCGCCGAACATCCCGAGTAGCGTGATGCTCGGGCGAGTACCGAGCAGTGTCGAGCATGTTCGCTCAACACTATTAAAGATACAATTACTCCATCAGGAACAATACAGGTGCATCTCACTAAATTAGAATATCATCAAAAAGTTTATTTCAGTTCTTCAATAAAAAAGTGAATCTCCTATATTATATAGAGTCATTACACACAGAGGGATCTATTATATAGAGTCATTACACACAGAGGAATCTATTATATAGAGTCATTACATGCAGAGGGATCTATTATATAGAGTCATTACACGCAGAGGGATCTATTATATAGAGTCATTACACACAGAGGGATCTATTATATAGAGTCATTACACGCAGAGGGATCTATTATATAGTCATTACACACAGAGGGATCTATTATATAGAGTGATTACACGCAGAGGGATCTATTATATAGAGTCATTACACGCAAAGGGATCTATTATATAGAGTCATTACACGCAGAGGGATCTATTATATAGAGTCATTACACACAGAGAGATCTATTATATAGAGTCATTACACACAGAGAGATCTATTATATAGAGTCATTACACACAGAGGGATCTATTATATAGAGTCATTACACACAGAGTGATCTATTATATAGAGTCATTACACACAGAGCGATCTATTATAAAGAGTCATTACACACAGAGGGATCTATTATATAGAGTCATTACACACAGAGGGATCTCTTATATAGAGTCATTACACACAGAGGGATCTCTTATATAGAGTCATTACACACAGAGGGGTCTATTATATAGAGTCATTACACGCAGAGCGATCTATTATATAGAGTCATTACACGCAGAGGGATCTATTATATAGAGTCATTACACACAGAGGGATCTATTATATAGAGTCATTACACACAGAGGGATCTATTATATAGAGTCATTACACACAGAGGGATCTATTATATAGAGTCATTACACACAGAGGTATCTATTATATAGAGTCATTACAAGCAGAGGGATCTATTATATAGAGTCATTACACACAGAGGGATCTATTATATAGAGTCATTACACACAGAGGGATCTATTATATAGAGTCATTACACACAGAGGGATCTATTATATAGAGTCATTCCACGCAGAGGGATCTATTATATAGAGTCATTACACACAGAGGGATGTATTATATAGAGTCATTACACGCAGAGGGATCTATTATATAGAGTCATTACACACAGAGGGGTCTATTATATAGAGTCATTACACACAGAGGGATCTATTATATAGAGTCATTAGACGCAGAGCGATCTATTATATAGTCATTACACACAGAGGGATCTATTATATAGAGTCATTACACACAGAGTGCTCTATTATATAGTCATTACACACAGTGATCTATTATATAGAGTCATTACACACAGAGGGATCTATTATATAGAGTCATTAAACACAGAGGGATCTATTATATAGAGTCATTACACACAGAGGGATCTATTATATAGAGTCATTACACGCAGAGCGATCTATTATATAGAGTCATTACACACAGAGGGATCTATTATATAGAGTCATTACACACAGAGGGATCTATTATATAGAGTCATTAAACACAGAGGGATCTATTATATAGAGTCATTACACACAGAGGGATCTATTATATAGAGTCATTACACACAGAGGGATCTATTATATAGAGTCATTACACACAGAGGGATCTATTATATAAAGTCATTACACGCAGAGCGATCTATTATATAGAGTCATTACACACATGTGTAACATACCAGGCGTCGTCCTTGCATAGTGGTCCATCTCCCACTGTGCAAGAGCGCGCACTTGATCTCCAGTCCAGTCTGCTAGCCTGGCTTCCCTCCATGCTGTCTGCTTGCCTCTCTTTCTGCTGCTTTAGGGCGGCGCCCGATCACTTCCTGCTCTTTGTACCTGCTGCAGGCACACCCCTTGTGCGTCCTCAGCCTATTGCTGTCTGTCACCTGGTATTTAACCCAGCTCCTCCCTGGAATCCATGCCTGAGGATTGTGTTCTGTCAGTTGGCTTCTAGTCACTGATGTGCCAGGTCCTGTATGTTTCCTGCCTTGCGGTATCAGTTCCCGTGTCTGAACTGTGTCCTGTCTGAACTATCTTCGAGCCTGTTGTCTTCTGCCTATCCTGGAGGCTGTAATTGCAGGCCAGTGTGAACACGCTCCTAGCCTGTTCTTTCCGCCTTCTAGGTGCCGCATACCTAGACCCATTCCTGTATCTTGCCTGTTCCTGTCTGAACACGCTCCTAGCCTGTTCGTTCCGCCTTCTAGGGGCCGCATACCTAGACCCGCTCCTGTATCTTGCTGCTGTGTCTTTCTTGTCTGAATACTCTCCTAGCCTGTTACCTGTTTTTCTCTATGTTCGCACCTTCCCTTTTCCTGCAGAATCTGATCCAGTACCTAACTCCTACTCGTTGTCCCTCTACTCCCGTTTGTGAGTTTAGAGTCCACTCGCAACTTCATTGCAAGTATCTTGTGTGCACCTGGTTCTGCCTTTCCCTTCCAGTATGTTCCGTGTGAACAGAGCCCTGACCCTTTGCTCGCTGCTCCGGCAGTCTCGCTCTGCTCTGACCCTTTGCTCGCTGCTCCGGCAGTCTCGCTCTGCTCTGACCCTTTGCTCGCTGCTCCGGCAGTCTCGCTCTGCTCTGACCCTTTGCTCGCTGCTCCGGCAGTCTCGCTCTGCTCTGACCCTTTGCTCGATGCTCCGGCAGTCTCGCTCTGCTCTGACCTTTTGCTTGCTGCTCTGCCAGTCTCACTCTGCTCTGACACTTTGCTCGCTGCTCCGGCAGTCTCGCTCTGCTCTGACCCTTTGCTTACTGCTCCGGCAGTCTCGCTCTGCTCTGACCCTTTGCTCGCTGCTCCGGCAGTCTCGCTCTGCTCTGACCCTTTGCTCGCTGCTCCGGCAGTCTCGCTCTGCTCTGACCCTTTGCTCGCTGCTCCGGCAGTCTCGCTCTGCTCTGACCCTTTGCTCGCTGCTCCGGCAGTCTCGCTCTGCTCTGACCCTTTGCATGCTCCTCCGGCAGTCTCGCTCTGCTCTGACCCTTTTCTCGCTGCTCCGGCAGTCTCGCTCTGCTCTGACCCTTTGCTCGCTGCTCTGGCAGTGTCGCTCAGCTCTGACCCTTTGCTTGCTGCTCTGGCAGTCTCGCTCTGCTCTGACCCTTTGCTCGCTGCTCCGGCAGTCTCGCTCTGCTCTGACCCTTTGCTCGCTGCTCTGCCAGTCTCACTCTGCTCTGACCCTTTGCTCGTTGCTCCGGCAGTCTCGCTCTGCTCTGACCCTTTGCTCGCTGCTCCGGCAGTCTCGCTCTGCTCTGACCCTTTGCTCGCTGCTCTGCCAGTCTCACTCTGCTCTGACCCTTTGCTCGCTGCTCCGGCAGTCTCGCTCTGCTCTGACCCTTTGCTCGCTGCTCTGCCAGTCTCACTCTGCTCTGACCCTTTGCTCGTTGCTCCGGCAGTCTCGCTCTGCTCTGACCCTTTGCTCGCTGCTCCGGCAGTCTCGCTCTGCTCTGACCCTTTGCTCGTTGCTCCGGCAGTCTCGCTCTGCTCTGACCCTTTGCTCGCTGCTCCGGCAGTCTCGCTCTGCTCTGACCCTTTGCTCGCTGCTCTGCCAGTCTCACTCTGCTCTGACCCTTTGCTCGCTGCTCCGGCAGTCTCGCTCTGCTCTGACCCTTTGCTCGCTGCTCCGGCAGTCTCGCTCTGCTCTGACCCTTTGCTCACTGCTCCGGCAGTCTCGCTCAGCTCTGACCCTTTGCTTGCTGCTCCGGCAGTCTCGCTCTGCTCTGACCCTTTGCTCGCTGCTCCGGCAGTCTCGCTCTGCTCTGACCCTTTGCTCGCTGCTCCAGCAGTCTCGCTCTGCTCTGACCCTTTGCTCGCTGCTCCGGCAGTCTCGCTCTGCTCTGACCCTTTGCTCGCTGCTACGCCAGTCTCGCTCTGCTCTGACCCTTTGCTCGCTGCTACGCCAGTCTCGTCCTGCTCCTCTCTCGCTCACCGCTCCAGGCGGCCTTGTCCTGCTCTTCTCTCGCTCACCGCTCCAGGCGGTCTCGTCTTGTTCTGCTCTTGCTCGTCGCTCTGGGCGGCCTCACTCTGCTGTGTTTGTCCATCGCATCTGCGGTTCTGTTCCTGAGTCCCAGTCTGTACTGGGTCCTATCCACTCGGTGCTCCAACCTGTCATACCTACCAGCATCCGCCAGTCTGCATACCAGCCGTGTCTGCCTTTACCCAGCAGTCTGTGTGCCAGCCTAACCTGCCTGTTCCTGTATTCCCCTGTGTGGGTCAACAGCCGTGTCCGGGGTCTGTCCTGGAGTAGCACCTGGTCCCTCTGCTCGGTTCCTCCTTGGTGCACTGGCGTTGTATGCCGTCGTGCGACCCTGGTCGGATCGGGTGGATACTTAGTTACGCCCCTCCAGGCATTCACTCTCCGGCACGGTCCAGTGGAATCATTACATATACACGCACACGCCACTCAGCCCGGGCGTGTGCATTACAGCATGCTCAGGCCATGGTTCCCGTTGAGCCCCACGGCCTTCGCTCTCTGAGACGTTTTCCAGTGAATACGTGCATCTAGAAGAAATTTAATTTTTTTTGCGACTAGCTGAGTTCCAGGGGAATTACGCACCCGTCCAGATGGAGCTTTCTGCACCCGTTCCAGCGGATCCGCCACGGTATTATGGGGATCCAAGACAGAGTAGTGCATTTGTGGAGCAATGCATGCTACACTTCAAGTTCTACCCTCTTTGTTTTCCCACCGATCGGGCTAAGGTGGGATTCATGATGTCTTACCTAGAGGGTGATGCCTTGAAATGGATCACCCCCCTATGGGACACAAAGGATCCTATCGTCCTGGACATAATGGCCTTCCTGGTGGCCTTTCTAATGGTCTTCGATGATCCTAATCCGGAGGCTCCTGCTGAAGCTTCACTTCCCAATATCCCGGAGCAGCCCCGATGGGTAATGTGTGTGGGTAGCGCACTAGTCCTCTTGCCCGATTAGACTACTGCCCACACAGTATCCACACCGGATGACTACGCTTTCCGGAATACTTCTCCCAACCTCAAGAGGCAGTCCAGACGTGCTAGGCGTAGAGGCAAGCCGTCACGCCAGGGTCTGTCCTCCCGAAGACCTCCTGACCCCAACCTTGAAGTCCCTGCTGAAGCTTCACTTCCCAGTATCCCGGAGCAGCCCCGACGGGTAATGTGCGTGGGTAGCGCAACAGTTCTCCTGCCCGTAGAGACTGCTGCCCACTCGGAATCCACACAGGAGGACTTCCTGCACCCGGTATCTGATACTTCACCCACTTTAACCGGTGAGCCTGTCCAAGGGTACTCCAAAGCAGTGATTACCTCCGAGTCCGTGCACCTCTACAACCTGGCGGAGGACCTCTTGTTGCCTCCTGAATCCCCCGGGATACCACTTGATGACAAATGGAGAGAGACTTCCCTACACCCGGTACCTGATACCTCGGCCACTTCGCCCAGTGAGTCTGACCTAGTGTACTCCGAGGCAGAGGTTACCCCCGAGTCTCTGCACTCTTCCGACCCGGCGGAGCACTTCCAGTTGTCTTCTGTACCCTCTGGGGTGCCACCTGTAAATATGTGGAGAGAGACTTCCTTGTATGCTGTTCCTGGTACTCCACCCATTTCGTCTGATGCTGAGGATGGCTGGATAGGAGGTAGCATCCTAGCTACCCAGATGAGACCAGTTTTTTCTGTGGACAGCAGAAGTAATCTCCTTGAAGTGAAGGATTGGCCCTCGAATTCCCTGCGGAAGATTCTGGCAGGCCTGAAGAAGAGGGGGCGTAAGGAGGGGGTACTGTAACATACCTGGTGGCGTCCTTGCATAGTGGTCCATCTCCCACTGTGCAAGAGCGCTCACTTGATCTCCAGTCCAGTCTGCTAGCCTGGCTTCCCTCCATGCTGTCTGCTTGCCTCTGTTTCTGCTGCTTTAGGGCGGCGCCCGATCACTTCCTGCTTCTTGTAGCTGCTGCTGACACTCCCCTTATGCGTCATCAGCCTATTGCTGTCTGTCACCTGCTATTTAACCCAGCTCCTCCCTGGAATCCATGCCTGAGCATTGTGTTCTGTCAGTTGGCTTCTAGTCACTGATGTGCCAGGTCCTGTATGCTTCCTGCCTTGCGGTATCAGTTCCCGTGTCTGAACTGTGTCCTGTCTGAACTATCTTCTAGCCTGTTGCCTTCTGCCAATCCTGGAGGCTGTATTTCCAGGCCAGTGTGAACACGCTCCTAGCCTGTTCTTTCCGCCTTCTAGGGGCCGCATACCTAGACCCATTCCTGTATCTTGCCTGTTCCTGTTTGAACACGCTCCTAGCCTGTTCGTTCCGCCTTCTAGGAGCCGCATACCTAGACCCGCTCCTGTATCTTGCTGCTGTGTCTGTTCTTGTCTGAATACTCTCCTAGCCTGTTACCTGTTTTTCTCTATGTTCGTACCTTCCCTTTTCCTGTAGAATCTGATCCCGTACCCAACTCCTACTCGTTGTCCCTGTACTCCTGTTTGTGAGTTTAGAGTCCACTCGCTACTTCATTGCAAGTATCTTGTGTGTAACTGGTTCTGCCTTTCCCTTCTAGTCTATTCCGTGTGAACAGAGCCCTGACCCTTTGCTCGCTGCTCGGCAGTCTCGCTCTGCTCTGACCCTTTGCTCGCTGCTTCAGCAGTCTCGCTCTGCTCTGACCCTTTGCTCGCTGCTCCGGCAGTCTCGCTCTGCTCTTACCCTTTGCTCGCTGCTCCGGCAGTCTCGCTCTGCTCTGACCCTTTGCTCGCTGCTCCGGCAGTCTCGCTCTGCTCTGACCCTTTGCTCGCTGCTCCGGCAGTCTCGCTCTGCTCTGACCCTTTGCTCGCTGCTACGCCAGTCTCGCTCTGCTCTGACCCTTTGCTCGCTGCTACGCCAGTCTCGTCCTGCTCCTCTCTCGCTCACCGCTCCAGGCGGCCTTGTCCTGCTCTTCTCTCGCTCACCGCTCCAGGCGGTCTCGTCTTGTTCTGCTCTTGCTCGTCGCTCTGGGCGGCCTCACTCTGCTGTGTTTGTCCATCGCATCTGCGGTTCTGTTCCTGAGTCCCAGTCTGTACTGGGTCCTATCCACTCGGTGCTCCAACCTGTCATACCTACCAGCATCCGCCAGTCTGCATACCAGCCGTGTCTGCCTTTACCCAGCAGTCTGTGTGCCAGCCTAACCTGCCTGTTCCTGTATTCCCCTGTGTGGGTCAACAGCCGTGTCCGGGGTCTGTCCTGGAGTAGCACCTGGTCCCTCTGCTCGGTTCCTCCTTGGTGCACTGGCGTTGTATGCCGTCGTGCGACCCTGGTCGGATCGGGTGGATACTTAGTTACGCCCCTCCAGGCATTCACTCTCCGGCACGGTCCAGTGGAATCATTACATATACACGCACACGCCACTCAGCCCGGGCGTGTGCATTACAGCATGCTCAGGCCATGGTTCCCGTTGAGCCCCACGGCCTTCGCTCTCTGAGACGTTTTCCAGTGAATACGTGCATCTAGAAGAAATTTAATTTTTTTTGCTACTAGCTGAGTTCCAGGGGAATTACGCACCCGTCCACATGGAGCTTTCTGCACCCGTTCCAGCGGATCCGCCACGGTATTATGGGGATCCAAGACAGAGTAGTGCATTTGTGGAGCAATGCATGCTACACTTCAAGTTCTACCCTCTTTGTTTTCCCACCGATCGGGCTAAGGTGGGATTCATGATGTCTTACCTAGAGGGTGATGCCTTGAAATGGATCACCCCCCTATGGGACACAAAGGATCCTATCGTCCTGGACATAATGGCCTTCCTGGTGGCCTTTCTAATGGTCTTCGATGATCCTAATCCGGAGGCTCCTGCTGAAGCTTCACTTCCCAATATCCCGGAGCAGCCCCGATGGGTAATGTGTGTGGGTAGCGCACTAGTCCTCTTGCCCGATTAGACTACTGCCCACACAGTATCCACACCGGATGACTACGCTTTCCGGAATACTTCTCCCAACCTCAAGAGGCAGTCCAGACGTGCTAGGCGTAGAGGCAAGCCGTCACGCCAGGGTCTGTCCTCCCGAAGACCTCCTGACCCCAACCTTGAAGTCCCTGCTGAAGCTTCACTTCCCAGTATCCCGGAGCAGCCCCGACGGGTAATGTGCGTGGGTAGCGCAACAGTTCTCCTGCCCGTAGAGACTGCTGCCCACCCGGAATCCACACAGGAGGACTTCCTGCACCCGGTATCTGATACTTCACCCACTTTAACCGGTGAGCCTGTCCAAGGGTACTCCAAAGCAGTGATTACCTCCGAGTCCGTGCACCTCTACAACCTGGTGGAGGACCTCTTGTTGCCTCCTGAATCCCCCGGGATACCACTTGATGACAAATGGAGAGAGACTTCCCTACACCCGGTACCTGATACCTCGGCCACTTCGCCCAGTGAGTCCAACCTAGTGTACTCCGAGGCAGAGGTTACCCCCGAGTCTCTGCACTCTTCTGACCCGGCGGAGGACTTCCAGTTGTCTTCTGTACCCTCTGGGGTGCCACCTGTAAATATGTGGAGAGAGACTTCCTTGTATGCTGTTCCTGGTACTCCACCCATTTCGTCTGATGCTGAGGATGGCTGGATAGGAGGTAGCATCCTAGCTACCCAGATGAGACCAGTTTTTTCTCTGGACAGCAGAAGTAATCTCCTTGAAGTGAAGGATTGGCCCTCGAATTCCCTGCGGAAGATTCTGGCAGGCCTGAAGAAGAGGGGGCGTAAGGAGGGGGTACTGTAACATACCTGGTGGCGTCCTTGCATAGTGGTCCATCTCCCACTGTGCAAGAGCGCGCACTTGATCTCCAGTCCAGTCTGCTAGCCTGGCTTCCCTCCATGCTGTCTGCTTGCCTCTGTTTCTGCTGCTTTAGGGCGGCGCCCGATCACTTCCTGCTTCTTGTAGCTGCTGCTGACACTCCCCTTATGCGTCATCAGCCTATTGCTGTCTGTCACCTGCTATTTAACCCAGCTCCTCCCTGGAATCCATGCCTGAGCATTGTGTTCTGTCAGTTGGCTTCTAGTCACTGATGTGCCAGGTCCTGTATGCTTCCTGCCTTGCGGTATCAGTTCCCGTGTCTGAACTGTGTCCTGTCTGAACTATCTTCTAGCCTGTTGCCTTCTGCCAATCCTGGAGGCTGTATTTCCAGGCCAGTGTGAACACGCTCCTAGCCTGTTCTTTCCGCCTTCTAGGGGCCGCATACCTAGACCCGTTCCTGTATCTTGCCTGTTCCTGTCTGAACACGCTCCTAGCCTGTTCGTTCCGCCTTCTAGGAGCCGCATACCTAGACCCGCTCCTGTATCTTGCTGCTGTGTCTGTTCTTGTCTGAATACTCTCCTAGCCTGTTACCTGTTTTTCTCTATGTTCGTACCTTCCCTTTTCCTGTAGAATCTGATCCCGTACCCAACTCCTACTCGTTGTCCCTGTACTCCTGTTTGTGAGTTTAGAGTCCACTCGCTACTTCATTGCAAGTATCTTGTGTGTAACTGGTTCTGCCTTTCCCTTCTAGTCTATTCCGTGTGAACAGAGCCCTGACCCTTTGCTCGCTGCTCCGGCAGTCTCGCTCTGCTCTGACCCTTTGCTCGCTGCTTCAGCAGTCTCGCTCTGCTCTGACCCTTTGCTCGCTGCTCCGGCAGTCTCGCTCTGCTCTTACCCTTTGCTCGCTGCTCCGGCAGTCTCGCTCTGCTCTGACCCTTTGCTCGCTGCTCCGGCAGTCTCGCTCTGCTCTGACCCTTTCCTCGCTGCTCCGGCAGTCTCGCTCTGCTCTGACCCTTTGCTCGCTGCTCCGGCAGTCTCGCTCTGCTCTGACCCTTTGCTCGCTGCTCCGGCAGTCTCACTCTGCTCTGACCCTTTGCTCGCTGCTACGCCAGTCTCGCTCTGCTCTGACCCTTTGCTCGCTGCTACGCCAGTCTCGTCCTGCTCCTCTCTCGCTCACCGCTCCAGGCGGCCTTGTCCTGCTCTTCTCTCGCTCACCGCTCCAGGCGGTCTCGTCTTGTTCTGCTCTTGCTCGCCGCTCTGGGCGGCCTCACTCTGCTGTGTTTGTCCACCGCATCTGCAGTTCTGTTCCTGAGTCCCAGTCTGTACTGGGTCCTATCCACTCGGTGCTCCAATCTGTCATACCTACCAGCATCCGACAGTCTGCATACCAGCTGTGTCTGCCTATACCCAGCAGTCTGTGTGCCAGCCTAACCTGCCCGTTCCTGTATTCCCCTGTGTGGGTCAACAGCCGTGTCCGGGGTCTGTCCTGGAGTAGCACCTGGTCCCTCTGCTCGGTTCCTCCTTGGTGCACTGGTGTCGTATGCCGTCGTGCCACCCTGGTCGGATCAGGTGGATACTTAGTTACGCCCCTCCAGGCATTCACTCTTCGGCACGGTCCAGTGGAATCATTACATATACACGCACACGCCACTCAGCCCGGGCGTGTGCATTACAGCATGACTCTATATAATAGATCCCTCTGTGTGTAATGACTCTATATAATAGATCCCTCTGTGTGTAATGACTCTATATAATAGATCCCTCTGTGTGTAATGACTCTATATAATAGATCCCTCTGTGTGTAATGACTCTATATAATAGATCCCTCTGTGTGTAATGACTCTATATTATAGATCCCTCTGTGTGTAATGACTCTATATAATAGATGCCTCTGAGTGTAATGACTCTATATAATAGATCCCTCTGAGCCTAATGACTCTATGTAATAGATCCCTCTGTGTATTATGACTTTATATAATAGATCCCTCTGTGCGTAATGACTCTATATAATAGATCCCTCTGTGCGTAATGACTCTATATAATAGATCCCTCTGTGCGTAATGACTCTATATAATAGATCCCTCTGTGTGTAATGACTCTATATAATAGATCCCTCTGTGCATAATGACTCTATATAATAGATCCCTCTGTGCATAATGACTCTATATAATAGATCACTCTGTGCATAATGACTCTATATAATAGATCCCTCTGTGCGTAATGACTCTATATAATACATCCCTCTGTGCGTAATGACTCTATATAATACATCCCTCTGTGCGTAATGACTCTATATAATAGATCCCTCTCTGTGTAATGACTCTATATAATAGATCATTCTGTGTATAATAACTCTATATAATAGATCCCTCTGTGTGTAATGACTCTATATAATAGATCACTCTGTGTGTAATGACTCTATATAATAGATTACTCTGTGTGTAATGACTCTATATAATAGATCGCTCTGCGTGTAATGACTCTATATAATAGATCGCTCTGCGTGTAATGACTCTATATAATAGATCCCTCTGTGTGTAATGACTCTACATGTCAGGCAAAATGTATTTTTGTCCTAGTTTTAAAAATGAGAGATGTCTTAAAATTTCCACCCCCTGTCCATTTGTAAGACATAGTACTCACTCGTACTTCCCCCAAAACCAGGAATTTTTATGAGCGCCATAAAGCCTCAGCCCAGAGCAAGCCTTCTGGTAAACTGGAAATTCCCTCCAAAATTCTATTGTCTATCTGTACAAACGTTTAATATCGATTTTAATAATGCACATGACGGTCACAAACACAGGGACCACATTTTTGGAATGCTCACCTTTTTCCAATTATAATACAATATCTTGCATAACTGAGAAACCACCGGAAGCCCGGGAAATAGGTTCTGAGCTTCTGAGCGTCATAGAGATATCATATTTAATATCCATCTTCATGAATATTGGTGACGGCAAACATGATGTCTCCATCTTGGATGTGGGACCCCCCCACACCAAGATATGAAATCTGAAGGATTTCTATGTCTTATGCAGCTGGGTGGGTTCACAAAACCGAGCCCCCGTGTGAGGTAAACACCATGGGTGTCTCCTAAGGTTTTGGCCCCTTACAAAAAACCAGAACGGCCATTTTTAAGTCATTCTTGCCCCGGGACGACAGACGCATGCCCTCCTCGCTGCGTGGTAGAATCACATCTAATTTCCGGGGAGCCGTCCCCCCCACAGAATCTGAGACCATCACCTCTTGGTGCAGGTTTTGCTATTACTTATCCCTTTTATTTTAATAACTGTTTATGCATATATGTAAATTGTCTCCTTTATAATATCTTGTATATATTTTGTAAACACTGCCCCCCTTTTGGGAGTAAATCATTACTATTTACCAGCTTCATTCTTCTTGTCCTATGTCGAGCAAACACGTTCCTCACCCGCTAATTCACGTTACCTAAAGGGTACCCGATCCACCTGTAAGAGATCGGTGGTGGTAGTATACCAGTATTTATGTGATATTGTGGTTTGAGGGTGGCTGGTCGGAGGTATATATACGTTCCTGGAAGGAACTGGTGGTATATATACGTCCAGTCACATCACGTGACACAATAGTCGACATAAATTAGAGCAGCAGCGCCTGTGCTAATCCTCGGTCAATACCGTGTTTGACCAGCAGGATAAGGGGGCACCAGAGGGCTGCAAGGTCTGACCAAAGTGGTGGTTTTCGTGACAATTGGTGGCAAGCGGTGGGATCATAGGACATTAGTGATCTGGTTTGAGCAATCATTCCTCTCACTAAAAACTTGCACAAACGTTTTGAAGATCGAACTCAGTGTTTATTAGATCTGAGACAATACTGTATGTGTAGCAGTTACCCCTACCCTTCTTCGTTTTTCTTTTTTATCTATATTTTGGTGATCATGGTCATAGTTGTGGAGCACTAGTGCAGCCAGCAGAAAAAGGACACTCTTATTGGAATATGTATAACCAAAGGCATTGACCCCCTCGGCAAAAACAAAGAACAAATGGCTGCTGCACTGGCGCAACTGGAGACCGAGCAAGCCCGTCTCCAGACCTCAGCAGGGCCAGGGGTCAGCCGAGATATGGACAGTACTGCTGCAAGGGTCCCACCTGTAGACGTACGCCACGTCAGCGACCACGGCAGCGTGGACCCCTATCTGCAGATGGCTCTACAGCAACTTCCTGCAGAGGATCATGAATCATTCAGCAGCACCAGGAGGCCGAGAGAGCCCAGCGAGAGGCCGAGAGAGCCGAGAGAGCCCAGCGAGCCCAGCGAGAGGCCCAAGCCCAGAGGGCCCATGAACTGCAGATGGCCCAACTCGGGATCCCAGCATCCACCTCACGAAACGGTGAGACCAACAATACGACCCTGTTTAAGCCCCATCCAGAGCACTTTCCTGTGATGGAAAAGGACGGCGACCTCGACACCTTTCTGAGGGGTTTTGAAAAGACTTGCAGACAGTACCAGCTGCCTGAGGAACCGTGGGCGCGATGCTTAACTGCAGGGCTGCGAGGCAAAGCTCTGGATGTGTTTGTGGCTCTTCCTCCGAGCCTCGATGGGAACTATGATGCCATTAAGCAGGCCCTAATCCAGAGGTTCCAACTGACTCCTGAGGTGTACTGTAAAAAGTTCCGGAACTTCCAACGTGGACCGCACGACAGTTACAGCGATGTGGTGCATGGGCTCCGAACCAACTTTGAGCAGTGGATCCAAGGACTGTCAGCGACCACCTTTGAGCAGCTAAAGGACCTGATGGAGAAAGACCAGTTCCTGCATCTGTGTCCGACTGAGGTATGGCAGTTCGTGATGGATCGGGAGCCACCAGATTCCAATAAAGCAGCGCAGATCGCAGACACCTACGAGGCCAACCGGAGACCAGAGGTGCGGAAGCCGGTCGTCGCCAGCTGGAAAGGGGGTAAGCCATCAACCACTATCCCTGCCCCTGCCAGCCGACCTTCCGGAGGCCTTTTTCCCGTTGCCAATGCCCGGCCTGCATCTGATGCCCGCAGGTGTTATTTCTGCAACCAGACTGGTTATCTCCGCGCCACTTGCCCAGAGAAGCAAAGGAAGAACCCCCATCCAAGGCCCCAGGGCCTAAGGCATCAGTTCTTTTGGTGGGTGGGCCAGTTGGGAGGGCCTGTGAAAACTTGCAGTCTGTCAGGGTGGGGAATACTCTCACTATAGGCCTCAAGGACACTGGGGCCGAACGAACCCTCATCCGACCCGAACTGGTGTCCACTGAAGAACTTATTCCAGGAAAGACCCTGACTGTCACCGGGATTGTGGGTGTCCGATGCCCCTTGCCCATGGCCCGGGTTTTTATTGATTGGGGTGCGGGGAGTGGGGTGAAGGAAGTGGGAATATCTGCAAACCTACCTGCAAATGTTTTGTTGGGAACTGATTTGGGGAGGATGTTTGCTTATTATGCCACTGACCCCCCTCCCAGATCTGATACGGTTGGTAAGGTTAATGCTAATAATGGGAACGTCAATGCTTTACCTGATGATGAAGATGATAATGTTGTATTGGAAGGTGCAGGAGAACTTAGCCATGTCACTCTGCGGGGTGATGTTGCTGAGGATCCCCTAGTAGGAGCAAAGGTCAGTGCCAAAGGTAATGGGGAGAGGCACGAGGACCATGAAGCAGGTGGTGCTGTGCCAGTGACCAGTATCACAACAGAAGGTGACCTGGCTGATAGTCGCTGTCCCATACGTAGCACTGTGCTTGAGGTAATGGAGGATGATCGGGAAGTAGTACTCATGGCCTCGCAGGCTAATGAGACGGTGTTACTCCCCGGGGAGACGGCCTATATAGCCGCTGTTACCCGCAGTCAGAGTGCCCAGAACGCAAGTAACGCACTGCCTTCTGGACCCTCCTCGGACAGAGGAATAACAGGATCATGTATAGACCCAGAGCCGGTCCCAGAGGGTCCCAGTGAGGACGTGGCCTTAACCTCACTTCTGGCTTCCTCCAGCCAGGAGTTTCAGGCAGCTCTGCACTCAGATGCTAGCCTGGAGACGTTAAGGAGCCTCGCTGAGAAACCCACCTCCGAGTCGGATAAGGAGAGGGTATTCTGGGACCAAGGGAGGTTGTACCGGGAGACAGTTCCCTGTACACCCCAACAGGAGTAGCTGAGGGAAAGACAGCTGGTCGTCCCCTACCAATTCAGTGATGAGTTGTTGCGGATCGCCCATGAAATTCCACTCGCTGGACACTTGGGAGTCAGCAAAACCAAGGCCCGGCTGTCTCTTCACTTTTATTGGCCCAAAATGAGGACAGATGTGGTGAACTACTGTCGCTCCTGTACCACATGTCAAAGAGTGGGAAAGTCAGGGCCGGCCCCCAAAGCCCCCCTGATCTCTTTGCCAGTGATAGAGGAGCCTTTCCAGAGGATTGCTGTGGACATTGTGGGACCACTGGCCATGCCCAGCTGATCTGGAAAACGTTTCATCCTTACCGTGGTAGACTATGCTACCCGGTATCCGGAGGCAGTAGCCCTGTCCTCAATTAGTAAACAATGGTGCAGCGGTCTCAGGGAGGGCCAAAGGAATACTGGACAATTTAATAGATGGCAACCGACTTTTATTCTTCCTCCAATACCACTGCCACAACGCGTTTCAACGGTCTAAGCCGTCTTCATCAGGTGGGGATGGTTAATCTTGGTTGTGTAGACGTACACAACCATCACAGGTGAGTGTACTGGCACTTCTTAAATTAATTAAATAGCCCTGTGAGTCTACACATGCGCCCTTTCTTTTCTTTTCACTGTCCTCAATTAGGGCAGATAAGGTGGCGGACGCCCTCTTGGCCATCTTTTCGCGAGTAGGATTTCCCAGGGAGATGCTTACTGACCAGGGGACTCAGTTCATGTCATGCTTAATGGAGGCCCTATGTAAGAAAATGCAGGTGCAGCATCTGGTATCGAGCGCGTATCACCCACAGACCAATGGTTTGTGTGAGCGATTCAACGGTACCCTCAAACAGATGTTAAAAATGCTGGTTGAGACCCAGGGACGCGACTGGGAGCGTTACCTCCCACACCTGTTATTTGCTTACAGAGAGGTTCCACAGGCCTCGACGGGGTTCTCCCCCTTTGAGCTCCTGTATGGCAGGCGTGTCCGGGGACCCCTTGGGTTGATAAGGGAATTCTGGGAAGAAGAGCCGAGCTCCCCAGGAGTGTCCATCGTGGAGTATGTCATGCGCTTCCGTGACAAGATGCAGACCTTGACGCAGTTGGTGCATGACAACATGGCGCAAGCCCAGGCTGACCAGAAGCATTGATACGACCAGAACACCCGAGAACGGACCTACCAGGTGGGTGAGAAGGTGTGGGTGCTGGTCCTCGTACCAAAGGACAAGCTTCAGGCGGCCTGGGAAGGCCCGTACGTTATTCACCAACAGCTCAGCCCGGTCACCTACGTGATCACACTTGACCACGAGCGGGGTAGGCGGAAGGCGTTTCACGTTAATATGATGAAGGCTCATCAAGAACGTGGAACCTGCGTCCTATCGGTCTGCAACCTGCCCGAGGATGGGGAGGATGACCCCGTCTTGGACATGCTCGCCCAAGCGAAGGCCAGCGGGTCCCTAGAGGATGTAGAGATAAGCGACTTGCCAGAGGTCTCAGCTGAGAGCAGTGCTGAAACCCTTCCAAGCAGTGTTCACCAACCTGCCTGGCAGGACTGAGGCGGTGGTCCATGAAGTGGACACCGGGAATCATGCCCCACTCCGGCGGACAGCCTATCGAATCTCCGACGAGGTGCAGCATGTCATGCGCCAGGAGGTCGAGGAGATGCTGAAGCTGGGGGTGATTAAGTGGTCCAAGAGCGCGTGGGCCTCACCTGTAGTCCTGGTTCCAAAGAAGGACCGGACCACCCGTTTCTGTGTGGACTACAGGGGGCTCAACGCTATCACAGCCTCTGATGCACAACCAATGCCACGCATTGAGGAGCTGCTGGAGCGGTTAGCCAGTGCGAGCTATCTCTCCATTATGGATTTGAGTCGGGGATATTGGCAGATTCCCTTGAGCCCCTGGGCCCAGGAGAAGTCCGCCTTTATCACCCCCTTCGGATTGTATGAATCCACGGTCATGAAAAATGCCCCTGCCACTTTCCAGCGAATGGTCAACCACCTGCTCCAGGGACTGGAGAGGTACGCAGTGGCATACCTGGATGACATTGCCATCTTCAGTCCCACCTGGGAGGATCACCTCGAGCATCTGCAGCAGGTGCTCAGGCGCATTCACCAGGCAGGCTTGACCATTAAGACGGGAAAGTGCCAGATGGGCATGAACGAGGTCCACTACCTGGGGCACCAGGTAGGTGGGGGTACTCTGAAGCCAGAGCCTGGAAAGGTGGATGCTATCGTGTCCTGGCCCACCCCCAGGACCAAGAAGCAGGTGCAGTCCTTCTTGGGCACCGCAGGGTACTGTAGGCGCTTTGTACAAAACTATAGTAGACTTGCGAAGCCCTTGACAGACCTCACCAGGAGGAGCCTACCCCATTCAGTCAAGTGGACAGATGAATGCGAGGTGGCCTTCCGGGCTTTGAAGACTGCCCTGAGCAGCTCTCCTGTACTAAAAGCGGTCGACGGCACACGGCCACTCTTAGTACAGACCGACGCCAGTGAGTTTGGCCTCGGTGCTGTACTCAGCCAGGTCAACTTGGGAAACCAAGAACACCCCGTGTTGTACCTAAGCCGGAAACTGCTGCCGAGGGAAGTGGCCTATTCCACCATAGAGAAGGAGTGCCTGGCCATTGTATGGGCCCTCAACCGCTTACAGCCTTACTTGTACGGGCGCCCCTTCACTGTCGTGACTGACCACAACCCCCTGAGTTGGCTGCACAACATGTCCGGTGCCAATGGAAGGTTGTTACGCTGCAGCCTCACTCTCCAGCAGTACGACTTTACCATTCAACACCGCAAGGGCAGCGAGCATGGCAATGCCGATGCGTTGTCCCGGCAAGGGGAACCTACAGATATACGCCTGGAGGAGTACCAGAAGGTCCTACCTCCATAGCGCAGTCTAAAAGGGGGAGGTGTCAGGCAAAATGTATTTCTGCCCGAGTTTTTAAAAACGAGAGATGTCTCAAAGAAAAAAAGAAACACCCCACCCCCTATCCGTTTGTAGAGAGTACATAGAACTCAGTTTTGCTTTCCCCCAAACCAGGAATCTTTATGACCTGCCATAAAACCTCAGTCCAGGGCAAGCACTGGTACAAACCGGAAAGTCCCTCCAAAAAACCCCATTGTTTAATTGTACAAACGTTTAATGTCAATTTGAATAAAGCACAGGTCTGACAGAAACACCGGGACCACATTTTTGGAATGCTCACCTTTCTCCCATTACAATAGTATAACTTGATTAACTGAGGAATGACCGGGAACTGATATAATGGATTCTGAGCTTCTGAGCATCATAGAGGTTTCATATTTAATATCAATCTTCATGATTATTGGTGACGGCCAACATGATGTCTCCATCTTGGATGTGGGACCCCCCCACACCAAGATATGAAATCTGAAGGTTTCTATGTTCTATGCAGCTGGGTGGTTTCACAAAACCGAGCCCCCGTGTGAGGTAGACAATATGGGTGGTTCCTAATAATTTGGCCCTGTTACTAAAAAGCAAATCGGCCATTTTCAAGTCATTCTTCTCAGGGACATCAGACGCACGCACATCACGCTGCGTAGAAGAATCACCTCTAATTTCCAGGGAGCCGTCCCCCCCACAGAATCTGAGACCATCACCTTGTGAAGCATGTTTTGCTATTACTTATCCCTTTTATTTTTATAACTGTTAATGCATATATGTAAATTGTCTCTCTTATAATATCTTGTATATCTTTTGTAAACACTGCCCCCTTTTGGGAGTAAATCATTATTATTTACCAGTTTTGTTTTTCTTGTCCTATGTCGAGCAAACACGTTCCTCACCCGCTAATTCACGTTACCTACCAGGTACCCGATCCACCTGTTAAGCGATCGGTGGTGGCAGTATACCAGTATTTATGTCATATTGTGGTTTCAGGGTGGCTGGTCGGAGGTATATATACGTTCCTGGAAGGAACTGGAGGTATATATACGTCCTGTCACATCACGTGCCGCAATAGTCTACATAAATTAGAGCAGCTGCACCCGTGCTTATCCTCGGTCAATACCGTGTTTAACCAGGAGGATAAGGGGGCGCCAGAGATCTGCAAGGTCTAACCCAAAAGTGGGTGTTGATTTCCTGACAATGATATATTTTTCATAACTGGGAAACCCCCAGATATCGAGGAAACGGTTTCTTAGCTTCGGAGCATCATAGAGAAGTCATGTTTAGAGATGAGCGTTGTTCGACTCGAACTGTTCGCCAATCTCAAATTCGAGCTGTTTTGGGCGGTGTTCGAGCCGTTCGGCAAAAACGAACGATTTGAAAAAAATTCGGCTGTTCGAGGTTATGTTCGATAACTGTTCGTGCACCAAAATCATAACTGGATTTTTTCTCAGTAATGATGAAAATTAATGTTAATACGCAGTTTGAGTGTACAGCGGGGCGGGGGGAGGGGCAGGGGATGGATCTCTGCAGGAATAATGAAGATCTCCATTTTTTTTTCTCTTTCCCGCATTTACAGCGGGGAGGTGCAGTCTGTCAGCCTATCAGCAGCGCACACACGGAGCAAGTGGTTTTATTCAAACAAGCAAGGGCATGTGTCATTGGCAGTGTATGTCACTGTAACGGGTCTGGGAGGCAGAACCTCTGAGCAACTATACAAGGGGGCGGTCCTTGTAAGGAAGCGGGTGGCTCCCAGGGAAGACGGGCAGGTAGTCACTGCAAGTGACAGGGACAGTCTCTGGGTAGAAGGGCAGGTAGTCACGGCAAGTGACAGCGACAGTCTCTGGGTAGAAGGGCAGGTAGTCACAGCAAGTGACAGGGACAGTCTCTGGGTAGACTAGCAGACAGGTAGCAGGTGGACGCTCCCAGGTGAGCGGGCAAGAGTCTCTGGATGGGCAGGTGATCACAGCAAGTGACGGCAGAGCCTCCAGGTAGGCTAGCAGGCAGGTAGCAGGTGAGCGCTCCCAGGTGAGCGGGCAAGAGTCTCTGGACTGGCAGGTGGTCGCGGCAAGTGATGGCAGAGCCTCCAGGTAGGCTAGCAGGCAGGTAGCAGGTGAGCGCTCCCAGGTGAGCGGGCAAGAGTCTCTGGACTGGCAGGTGGTCACGGCAAGTGACGGCAGAGCCTCCAGGTAGGCTAGCAGGCAGGTAGCAGGTGAGCGCTCCCAGGTGAGCGGGCAAGAGTCTCTGGACTGGCAGGTGGTCACGGCAAGTGACGGCAGAGCCTCCAGGTAGGCTAGCAGGCAGGTAGCAGGTGAGCGCTCCCAGGTGAGCGGGCAGGCTGGTCCATAGACAGACTGACAGGTGTCGGAAGGCAGACCGTCGGACCGCAGGCTTGCAAGCAGGTAAGCGGATATCAGGCAGGTATCAAGCAGGAATCTGGCAGGTGACTGGCAGGTAACAGGCAGGAATCTGGCAGGTGACTGGCAGGTAACAAGCAGGAATCTGGCAGGTGACTGGCAGGTAACTGGTAACGGGACCTGAGGGCTGAAGCAGAGTGAAGGCTTTGCAGCAACATTGCTCGGGCACCTCCATTTTGGAGGAGGTGCCTTATATATGGTGAGGTCCTCCGGCCATTGGCCGGGGACTCCTTAGGATGGCGCGCGCGGCCCCTTTAAGAGAGGGGGAGCGCGCGCGTGCCCTAAGCACAGTGGCCGAGAAGCAGCGCGCGCTGCCAGCAGAGCGGGAGGAGGACGCCGGGCACGGAGCGGAGAGGTGAGGGGAACAGCGTCCCTGCCTAGCAGGAGGCAGGGACGCCGACGCTACAGTACCCCCCCTTTAGGCCCCCCCTTTTTTAGGCCAGACAGAAATTTATCAAGGATGAGAGGGGCATGGATGTTCTCCCGGGGCTCCCAAGTTCTCTCCTCAGGACCAAACCCCTTCCAATCTACCAGAAAAAAGTTTTTTCCTCTTACCCTTTTGGTGGCCAGAATGTTCTCTACCTCAAACTCGTTTTCAGCGGAAACCAGAGCAGGAGGCGTACCTGTAGACTTGGAAAAAGAGTTAAGTACCACGGGTTTGAGGAGAGATACATGGAAGGAGTTAGGGATCCGCAAGTTGGCCGGGAGTTTCAATTTATAGGCCACTGGGTTGATTTGTTTGATAACTTCCAGTGGGCCGATGAACCGAGGCCCTAACTTGTAGGAAGGAATCTTGAGCCGGACATACTTGGACGAGAGCCAGACTTTATCTCCAGGACGGAATTGTGGAGGATCCAGGCATTTTTTGTCAGTGTGTTTTTTCATCCGCTCGGACGACTGAAGGAGTGCGGATCGGGTACTCTCCCAAATGGAGGAAAATTTGCTAACGAGAGAGTCCGCAGCCGGATTGTCCACCGAGGTGGAGACGGGAAATGGGATCCGAGGATGCTGACCGAAGACTACAAAAAACGGGGATTTGGAGGAAGATTCGCTCTCGTGATTATTGTAAGAGAATTCGGCCCATGGCAGCAGATCCACCCAGTCTGAATGGTGGGCATTAACGAAGTGCCGGAGGTAACTGGTCAGGATCTGATTGATCCGCTCCACTTGACCATTGGAATGTGGGTGGTATGCGGAGGAGAAGTCCAGGGTGACGTCTAGCAGCTTACATGTGGCTCTCCAGAAGCGTGAGGTGAACTGGACCCCACGATCCGACACGATGTGGAGGGGCAGGCCATGGAGACGGAAGATGTGGCGGATAAAGTCTTTAGCCAGCTCGGGTGCAGACGGGAGGCCTGGCAGGGGAATGAAATGAGCCATTTTGGAAAAGCGGTCAGCGACCACCCAAATGACCGTACAACCGGCAGAGACAGGGAGATCTGTTATGAAGTCCATAGCTATATGCTGCCAGGGGGCAGCAGGTACTGGAAGAGGAAGGAGGCGACTGGCTGGCAGGTGTCTTGGAACCTTGTTGCGGGCGCAGGACACACAGGCAGAAACAAAGTCTATTACGTCCTTGTGCAGGGTAGGCCACCAGTAGTGCCGGGTGATAAGCTGGAGGGTCTTTTTCTGACCGGCGTGGCCAGCAAGCTTAGACGAGTGACCCCAGTGTAGGATCTTCTCCCGATCAGGTACCGTTACGAACGTCTTACCGGGAGGGAGACGATTTAGACTCACGGGGGCCACCTGCATTACTCTGGCGGGATCGATGATGTGTTTAGGTTCCTCCTCAAGATCAGACACCAGGAAGGATCGGGACAAGGCGTCAGCTTTGATGTTTTTGTCAGCCGGGCGAAAATGAAGAACAAAATCAAAGCGAGCAAAAAACAAGGACCACCGGGCTTGGCGCGGGTTAAGTCTCTGGGCACTCTGGAGGTAAGCCAAGTTCTTGTGGTCCGTGTAAATTATTACCGGGTGAAGAGCCCCCTCGAGCAGGTAACGCCACTCCTCCAATGCCAGCTTAATGGCCAATAACTCTCGGTCTCCTATAGAATAGTTGCGCTCGGAAGAGGAGAAGAGTTTGGAGAAGAAGCCGCAAGTTACCATTCTCCCGGAAGACGATTTTTGGGTAAGTACCGCTCCGGCTCCAGAGGAGGAGGCGTCAACTTCCAGGAAGAATTGCTTGTTGCCGTCCGGGCGATGCAGCACCGGGGCGGAAGAGAAAGCCTGTTTTAAGGAAAGAAAGGCTTCCTCTCCTTCGGGCGGCCATTCTCTGGGATTAGTGCCCTTACGGGTGAGCGCAGAGATAGGGGCAGTCCGGGAAGAGAAGTGCGGTATGAAGAGGCGGTAGTAGTTGGCGAAGCCCAGGAACAGCTGAATAGCCTTCAACCCCTCTGGTCGAGGCCACTTCTCGATGGCAGACAGTTTCTCAGGATCCATTCGTAGGCCGGTCTGAGAAATTATGTAGCCCAAAAACGGAAGCGAGGTCTGCTCAAAGAGGCACTTCTCATATTTAGTGTAGAGGTGGTTCTGCCTGAGCCTGAGCAGAACCTGACGAACATCCCTCCGGTGTGTGGGGAGATCCGGAGAGAAGACCAAGATGTCGTCCAGGTACACCACTACGCAGGAGTAGAGAAGGTCCCGGAAGATGTCATTGACCAACTCTTGAAAGACGGTGGGAGCGTTACAGAGACCGAAGGGCATTACCAGGTATTCATAGTGGCCGTCCCGGGTGTTGAATGCCGTCTTCCATTCATCCCTCTGATGGATACGGACCAGGTTATACTCCCCACGGAGGTCCAGCTTGGTGAAGATTCTAGCCCCCCTCAGACGGTCAAATAATTCTGGAATGAGCGGAAGGGGGTATTTATTCTTCACCGTGATCTGGTTAAGGCCTCTATAGTCTATACAGGGACGGAGTGAGCCGTCCTTCTTTTTGACGAAGAAGAAGCCTGCTCCCGCCGGGGAAGTAGATTTCCGGATGAATCCCCGGGCCAGATTCTCCTCAATATGTCAGCAGCGGACAAAGGGTAAATGCGCCCACGGGGAGGAGTAGCGCCGGGCATCAGGTCGATTGGGCAGTCGTATGGTCTATGAGGGGGTAATGTCTCTGCCTCCTTTTTATTAAAGACGTCCGCATACGACCAATAAAGAGCCGGAAGACCAGGTAGATTGGCTGGAGTAGGAGAAGGACGGACAGGATGGACGGGAACTAAACAAGTCTTATGGCAGTCCTGTCCCCAGCGAAGGACTTCTCCGGTCTGCCAATCAAGCACGGGTGCATGTCTCTGAAGCCAAGGTAGGCCTAGTAAGAGGGCGTGAGAGAGTCCAGGCAGAACATGAAAGAAGATGCTCTCAGAGTGCAGCATTCCCACCTGCAGGGTTATGGATTCGGTGATGAGTTGGATGGGATGTGGTATGAGGCCCCCATCCACGGCAGCGAAAGATAAGGGTACAGCTAGAGGTTTGGTGGGAATGCGGTATTTCTCTACCAGGGACTGAGAAATGGGATTTCCGGCAGCTCCAGAGTCAAGTTGGGCTAGTTCAAAATAACGGTTCTCCCCGCAGATGATAGAGACCGACAGCAACAGAGATGGAGAGGGTTTACTCTTGTCTAGGACGACTTCTCTGAGCGATCCTAGACACAGGCGTTTCCCGACCTCTCCGGGCAGGAACGGATCCGGTGCTCCTTACTGCCACAGTAGAAGCAGCTCCCCTCGGCACGGCGTAACTCTTGATGGGTTTTGACCATCTTGGTCTGGTCGACCTGCATAGGCTCGGGTGAGTGTGCCTGGGGAGTAGCGGGAGAAGTGACAGGTTTCTGAAAGGTAGGGGCTAGACGTGGAAACCTCCTCTCACGGGTGACCTCTTTGGCGCGTTCCTGGAACCGGATGTCAATCCGGGTGGCAAGAGTTATTAAGTCGTCGAGAGTGGTAGGTATGTCCCGACCGGCGAGTTCATCTTTAATACGGCCGGACAGAGCCTCCCAAAAGACAGACACCAGGGCGTCGTTATCCCAGGCCAGCTCCGAAGCAAGGGTACGGAACTGTATGGCATATTGGCCCACGGTGAGATTTCCTTGATGGAGGCGTAGCAGAGATGATGCGGATGAGGTCTTCCGTCCGGGTTCGTCGAAGACTTTCCGGAAAGCCGTGAGCAAGGCTGGCAGGTTGGACACCAGGGGGTCTCCTCTCTCCCATAGAGGATTTAGCCAAGCCAGTGCCTCCCCTGTGAGATGGGACATGATAGTAACATAGTAGCATAGTTTGTAAAGCCGAATAAAGACTTGCGTCCATCAAGTTCGACCTGTTAGTTCTGTAATTGCTAAAGTTGATCCAGAGGAGGGCAAAAACCCCAAATGATTTGGCCAATCTTCACCTGAGGAAAAATTCCCTCCCGACTCTGAAACCAGCAGTCAGAATAAATCCCTGCATCAACCTACTATTTTATTTTATTTTTAAGTATATGCTGAAATCTGCCTGGTATCTAGAAATGCATCCAGTCCCCGCTTGAACTGGTGTAGTGAATCCGACATTACCGTCTCCTCACTCAGTGAATTCCATATTCTCACTGCTCTTACCGTAAAGAACCCCTTCCTATGCTGGTGCTGAAACCTTTTCTCTTCCAGTCTTAGTGAGTGCCCTCTTGTTACCGTAATATCCCTCCTTTTGAACAAATCCCGGGCAAGGTCTCTATACTGTCCCCTAACATATTTGTACACATTTATTATGTCCCCCCTCAACCTTCTCTTTTCCAGGCTGAATAGTCCTAGTTTTGCCAACCTCTCTGGGTATTGCAGTCCCTCCATTCACTTTATTAATTTTGTTGCCCTCCTTTGTACCTTTTCAAGCTCGTTTATATCCTTTCTATATATTGGGGCCCATAACTGAGCACAGTATTCCAAGTGTGGTCTGACCAGTGCTTTGTACAGTGGAAGAACAATGTTCTCATCCTTTGCAGCTATTCCTCTTCTGATACATCCCATTACCCTGTTTGCCCTTACAGCAGCCGCCTGACTTTGGGCACTCCAATTTAGTTTGCTATCAATCAAGATGCCCAAGTCCTTCTCCATCTCTGAATGCCCCAATGATTTCCCATTCAGTGAGTACTGGTGACTTCCATTTTTCCTTCCCATATGTATGACCTTACATTTCTCCTCGTTAAACCTCATTTGCCATTTAATGCTCCACCTACCCAGCTTATCCAAATCCCTCTGTAGGTCTGCACTGTCCTCTTTTGTATTAATTGTTTTACATAACTTTGTGTCATCTGCAAATATTGATATTTTACTATTTATCCCGTTGACTATGTCGTTAATAAAGATATTAAATAACATTGGGCCTAGTACAGACCCCTGTGGTACCCCACTAGTGACGCTTACCCAATCTGAGTATATTCCATTTATAACCACCCTCTGCCTTCTATCCTTTAGCCAGTTAGCTACCCACTTGCAGACATTTTCCCCCAGCCCCATCATTCTCATTTTGTATACCAACCTATTATGTGGCACGCTATCGAACGCTTTTGAGAAGTCGAGATACACGACATCCACTGGTTCCCCCTGATCTAATCGAGAGCTAACCTCCTCGTAGAAGTCAATCAGGTTTGCTTGGCAGGAGCGATTCCTCATGAATCCATGTTGGTTCGGGATTAAAAGATTATTAGCATCAAGATGCTCCGTAATTGCCTCTTTAATGAAGCTTTCAAAAATTTTGCCCACAACGGACGTCAGACTCACCGGCCGATAGTTTCCGGCGTCACTTTTTGCTCCCTTTTTGAATATTGGCACTACATTCGCCTGTCGCCAATCAAGTGGCACAGACCCAGTCTCAACAGAGTCCTTAAATATAAGATATAACGGTCTGTCTATCACATTACTTAGTTCCCTTAGTACCCGTGGGTGTATGCCATCAGGTCCTGGTGATTTGTTTATTTTAATGTTACTGAGGCGTTTCTGTACCCCAGCTTGGGTTAGATTTGTCATACTTAGTGGAGGATTAAGTTTGTCACTTCTCATTTCTCCTGTTAGTTCGATTTCCTTTGTGAAAGTTGTCGAAAAAAATGATTTAATAGATTAGCTTTATCCTCATCTTTCTCTATGATTTTGCCTTCCTCACTTTTTATCGGTCCAATATTATCCGATTTAATCCTTTTACTATTTATATACGTAAAGAACAGTTTGGGATTTGATCTGCTTTCCCTAGCAATACGTCTCTCTGTTTCCTCCTTCGCTATTTTTATTTGTTTTTTACAGGTTCTCGTTTTTTCCTTGTAACACATTAGTGCCTCCTTACTGTTTTCCTGTTTTAATCTCTTGAATGCCTCTTTTTTGCTATTTAACGCCCCTTTTACGTTCTTGTTCAACCATATTGGTTTCCTCTTATTTCTGGCCCTTTTATTCCCATACGGTATATACCTTTCGCACTGAGTATTCAGAATTCTTTTGAAGGTTTCCCATTTACTATTCGTATTCCATTGATTAAGAACTTTGTCCCAGTCAATAAGTTGAAGGCTTTCTTTCAGCTGATCAAACTTCGCCCTCCTAAAGTTTAATGTTTTTGTTGTTCCCTTATTGATAACCCTACTGAAGGGCATTTTGAAGTCGATAATATTATGGTCGCTATTACCTAGGTGCCCCCCTATCTGTACCTCAGTTATTCTATCAGGCCTATTAGTCAATATTAAGTCCAACACGGCCTACCCTCTCGTTGGTTCCTGCACTAGTTGGGAGAGATAATTATCCTTAATATTTGTCAAGAACCTTTTTCCTTTCTGAGATCTACAGGTCTCTGTTTCCCAGTCAATATCCGGGTAGTTGAAATCCCCCATTACAATCACTTCATTATGTTTTGCTACTTTGTCTATTTGTCCTAATAGCAGATTCTCATTCTCCTCTGTTATATTGGGAGGCTTATAGCAGACCCCTAGTAATATTTTATTATTATTTTTTGCCCCCTCTATCTCTACCCACATGGACTCGACCCCCTCTTCTCCCTCTCCTATATCTTCCCTTAGTCTGGGTTTTAGACATGACTTTACATATAAGCAGACTCCTCCGCCTTTCCCCTGTTTCCGGTCCCTTCTAAATAAACTATAATCTAATAAATTTACCGCCCAGTCGTAGCTATCGTCTAGCCAAGTCTCTGTTATACCTACGATGTCATACCTCTCCTCCGATATAAGCGCCCGCAGCTCATCCGCCTTATTGGTCAGGCTTCTTGCGTTGGTCAGCATGCAAGATAAAACTTTGAGGTTATTTAGCATCCTATTCTTCTCTAACGATCTAACTGTACTATCCCCACCCCCCTCTCCACCCTCATTATATTCACTTTTCCCCTTCCCCCTTGCTTGCCTCACATCCCACCTATTTCCTTGGTCCCCCCCCCGTCTCTAGTTTAAAAACTCCTCCAACCTATTAGCCATCTTCTTCCCCAGCACCGCTGCACCCTCCCCATTGAGGTGCAGCCCGTCCCTACGGTAGAGCCTGTAGCCAACCGCAAAGTCGGCCCAGTTCTCCATGAACCCAAACCCTTCTGCCTTGCACCAACTCTTTAGCCACTTATTCACCTCCCTAACTTCCCGTTGGCGCTCCTGTGTGGCTCGCGGGATTGGTAGTATTTCTGAGAAAACTACCTTGGAGGTCCTTGCCCTAAGCTTCCTACCTAGGTCCCTGAAATCATTTTTAAGGACCCTCCATCTACCACTCACTTTGTCATTGGTGCCGATGTGGACCATGACCGCTGGGTCTTCGCCAGCCCCACCCAGTAACCTGTCAACCCGATCCGCGATGTGCCGGACTCGAGCGCCAGGGAGGCAGCACACCGTTCGGCGATCCCGGTCTTTGTGACAGATTGCCCTGTCTGTCCCCCTAATAATAGAGTCACCCACTACCAGAACCTGTCTTGCCTGCCCTACACTTCCCCCCTCCCCCTCATTACTGGAGCATACACTCCCCCGGCGGTCAGAGGATCTGTCGTGCTCCAATAATGCCGGTTCTGAACCAGCCTTCCTATACTTCTTCCCTCTATCCCTCCTAACTGTTATCCAGCTCCCTGCCTGTTCAGCCTGCACTTCCCCTCTATGCTCCACCCCCAATATTGACCCATTGAGTGTCTGCTCGGTGAGCAGCAAACTCCTTTCCATGTTGTCGATGCTCCTCAGTACCGCTATCTGAGCACTTAGATCCAGAATTTGGGCTTCCAAGTGCACGATATGCTCACATCTCTCGCAGCAGTATGGATCCTCGAGCGGTTGCTCACGGAATGCATACATTGCGCAAGATGTACACTGCATGGCTCCGGCCAAAATGGACGTCATTCTAAATATGGGGATACAGTCAGTATATATATACAAGTACAAAACACAATTATTTATATATAGGTGTATGGACGGGGATCAATTAGGGATGTGCAAGTGTATCAATTAGATATCGGCGGGGGATCAGTTAAGTATGGACGGGGGATCAATTAAGTATCAAGTATGGACGGGGGAATCAGATAAGTAGGTCAGGTGGATTAATTAAGTAAAAAGTAAAGTAAAGAAAGAATGAAATACAGTCAGCAATTCAGTCCTAAGTCCTCCCTTCCAAACTCCCTGAATCCAAAGTCACTGAAAAACAAGTCACACACTTACTTTCGTTCGCACTTACGCTCCAGACACACGCAGCTCCATGATGAAGGCTACTTTGGCCCGGTGGGAGATAAACTGGTGGGACAGGAGTTCAAAGTGCAGGGTGCACTGGTTTATGAAGCCCCGAGCTTGAGCGGGGTCGCCTCCGAAGCGAGGAGGTGCAGAAAGCCGGGGACCGGGGCAGGATGCCATGGTATTGGTGGGCAGCGGCGCTGCCGGGCTGCGAGTCATGACACTAGCGGTGGTTGCTGGTGGAGCAGTCAGAGTGTCCAGGCGAGAGTTGACATTCCGCAGATGACTCAGGATGGACTCCTGTTGGGACCTCTGACGGGACAGTTCATGACATAGGTCCGAGAGCGAGGGAGCTTGGGTGCCACCGGGTTCCATGGCCCGAGCAAACTGTAACGGGTCTGGGAGGCAGAACCTCTGAGCAACTATACAAGGGGGCGGTCCTTGTAAGGAAGCGGGTGGCTCCCAGGGAAGACGGGCAGGTAGTCACGGCAAGTGACAGGGACAGTCTCTGGGTAGAAGAGCAGGTAGTCACGGCAAGTGACAGGGACAGTCTCTGGGCAGAAGGGCAGGTAGTCACAGCAAGTGACAGGGACAGTCTCTGGGTAGACTAGCAGACAGGTAGCAGGTGGAAGCTCCCAGGTGAGCGGGCAAGAGTCTCTGGACGGGCAGGTGGTTACAGCAAGTGACGGCAGAGCCTCCAGGTAGGCTAGCAGGCAGGTAGCAGGTGAGCGCTCCCAGGTGAGCGGGCAAGAGTCTCTGGACTGGCAGGTGGTCACGGCAAGTGATGGCAGAGCCTCCAGGTAGGCTAGCAGGCAGGTAGCAGGTGAGCGCTCCCAGGTGAGCGGGCAAGAGTCTCTGGACTGGCAGGTGGTCACGGCAAGTGACGGCAGAGCCTCCAGGTAGGCTAGCAGGCAGGTAGCAGGTGAGCGCTCCCAGGTGAGCGGGCAAGAGTCTCTGGACTGGCAGGTGGTCACGGCAAGTGACGGCAGAGCCTCCAGGTAGGCTAACAGGCAGGTAGCAGGTGAGCGCTCCCAGGTGAGCGGGCAGGCTGGTCCATAGACAGACTGACAGGTGTCGGAAGGCAGACCGTCGGACCGCAGGCTTGCAAGCAGGTAAGCGGATATCAGGCAGGTATCAAGCAGGAATCTGGCAGGTGACTGGCAGGTAAGAGGCAGGAATCTGGCAGGTGACTGGCAGGTAACAGGCAGGAATCTGGCAGGTCACTGGCAGGTAACAAGCAGGAATCTGGCAGGTGACTGGCAGGTAACTGGTAACGGGACCGGAGGGCTGAAGCAGAGTGAAGGCTTTGCAACAACATTGCTCGGGCACCTCCATTTTGGAGGAGGTGCCTTATATATGGTGAGGTCCTCCGGCCATTGGCTGGGGACTCCTTAGGACGGCGAGCGCGGCCCCTTTAAGAGAGGGGGAGCGCGCGCGCCCTAAACACAGTGGACGGGAAGCAGCGCGCGCTGCCAGCAGAGCGGGAGGAGGACGCCGGGCACGGAGCGGAGAGGTGAGGGGAACAGCGTCCCTGCCTAGCAGAAGGCAGGGACGCCGACGCTACAGTCACATGTCCTTGCCCTATAAGACCCAGCCATTTTCCCCGTCGCCACCATTTTGTCACTGCTGCAGCTGCGTGTTAGACGGCACCGCTGTTGCTGTGTGCGCTATACCTTGTTAATTTCAAGCCAATTTTCGCACAAATCTACAGATAGCTTGGGAGTAGGGAATAGTTGTGATTGCAGTCCTTTTAAGGACTAGGTTACATCATTTCCTACGACTTTTATCAGACAGGTCTGTGCTCTTAAATAGATAGGTTGGGAGTAAAGACTAATTGTAATTGCAGTCCTTTTCAGGACTAAGTTACATCAGTTCCTATCAGTTTTTGCCAGGCAGGTCTGTGCCAGTGCTGTGCAAGTTTTTTTCACAGCATTTGGCTAAATCTAGCAAAGCTAATACTTTTTGGCCTATTGCAGAGTGTGTTAGTCAGTGGAGTAGCCTATCTGTGTTGCAAGCTACACCACCTGCGTATAGAATACCAATTTTTTTACTGCACCTAGTGAAGTAAAACCTTTTGGGCATAGCATCATTCTATTAGTCCATCTATACTGACCTCCATCAGGTTGGAAATTGAATATAATATTTTTTTGCATCTAGCTCTGAAAAAATATTTGGGCTTCTAGCAGTGTGTGGGACTTGTTCTATTAGTCCATCTATACTGACCTCCATCAGGTTGCAAATTAAAAATAATTTTTATCTGCATCTAGCTCTGAAAAAATATTTGGGCTTGTAGCAGTGTGTGGGACTTGTTCTTCTAGTCCATCTATACTAACCTCCACCAGGTTGCAAATTGAATATAATTTTTTTCTGCATCTAGCTCTGAAAAAATATTTGGCCTTCTAGCAGTGTGTGGGACTTGTTCTATTAGTCCATCTATACTGACCTCCATCAGGTTGCAAATTCAATATAATTTTTATCTGCATCTAACCCAGCCAATACTTTTGGGCTAATACCACAGTTTGGCCACTCAGCTCTGCTCGGTTCCCATCCATTGTTTTTTTGTGCAAACAACTCCAGAGTTGTGAATTAGTTAACCACCAAAATGAGTGGAAAAAGGCCTGCTGCTGGTGGAAAGGGGAATAGGCGTGTTGGGAAGGGGAAAAAAGGTTGTGTCCGTGGGGTAGGTGTTAAAGCAACAGTAACATCTGCAGAAGAAAGACCATCTTCCAGCCAAACTAAAATGTCTACTTCTTTTAGCGGACAATGTGATAAGTTCCTTTTTTACGGCCACGCCAATCGCTACAAATTCCAGATGAGGCACAAAAACAGCAGGTGCTTCAACGGATATCAAGTGCTCCTTTAAGTGGGCTCTCCTCCACATCAACTTCAACATCACAAATACTCCAGTCCTCAGAGGTGTCACCCCAATCGCACTTGCTTCCTCACAGCTCCCAAGTCTCCAGCTGCCCATCTGAGTATGAGGTAGAACAGATGGTTGAGTCTGCAGAGCTGTTTACTCATACTATAGCCTGGGAATCAGAGGTCGGCTCCAGCGCTTCTGTGAATCCAGACGAGG